>NC_044368.1:6807130-7480880 GCF_007364275.1 Archocentrus centrarchus | reverse complement strand
GTGAACAACTTGGGGCATTTCAATGATCTGACCATGAGACGGAGCCCGAGGAGACCCCTGATTCTCAAAAGAAGAAAATTGCCTTTTCATCAAAATGA
Source organism: Archocentrus centrarchus (assembly GCF_007364275.1). NCBI lineage: Eukaryota > Metazoa > Chordata > Actinopteri > Cichliformes > Cichlidae > Archocentrus > Archocentrus centrarchus. Next base: position 7,480,782 of record NC_044368.1, on the reverse strand, counting down.
AACTCCAGCGACTGTTTCCCAGCCTGGTACACCAGGCTCCAAAGAAGCGTCAAAACCAGCTGCCACTCAGTGCTTCCCTGATGGCATCCGCATCATGAACCATCCTTCCATGTCTAATACTCAGGTGGTTGTCATTCCCAAAACAGCAGACCTTCAAAGTGTTATTGGTGCCCTCACAGCTAAAGGCAAAGAGTGTGGTGCCCAGGGTCCAAACAAGTTCATCCTTCTGAGTGGGAGTGGAAGTGGCATCCAGGACCATGGACCTATTTCTCAGTCTACTGCTGAAGGGGTTTCTTCAAGGACTTCAGAAGGACATGAAGTGAAAGCTGAAACTACACACAACTCCCCAGATGGCAAACTGCCAAATGGAATTAAACCACGTATGGAAAAAGTTTTTTTGTCTGTGTGTGTGTGTGTGTGTTTAGGATGATTCTTCAAGTATAAGTGTGGAGTTCAGTGCTTCTTTTCATCTACATCTGATTTCTTCCTTTGTTAAAGCCGCAATGTATTTTTTTAAATTTTGCTTTTCTTTACTAGTGAATAAGGATGTAAATTGTGGCCCTTTAGATGACAGCCTTACCAATATTCAGTGGCTGGGCAGGATGAGCACATCCGCCTTGGAGCCAAATCCTGCCAAGCAGCTCAACAGCGAGGAGAACCGAAACTCTGTATCTTTGCAGGTTAGATGTTTTTTCTTGTGACCTACTTACAATGTTTACTCTGTATATGCTGATGCATACTTATGTGAAGCGAATATTGATCTCAGACCTGTTGCAGCATGTTTCCTAAACACTCTAACTTAATTACACTGTCCCCAATGTGATTTACAATGACAGCAGTAGTATTCTGATTTCAGAAAATGTTTTATATTGTCAGATTAATTGGCCCTTTGTTTCTGTTTTTTCTTTACATAGGCACACGATACACATACCAGTGCAGAAGCTGCTCAGCAACCCATGTCAGAGAGGCCACCGTACTCCTACATGGCCATGATCCAGTTTGCTATCAATAGCAGAAAGAACAGGAGGATGACCCTTAAAGAGATTTACATGTGGTTTGAGAGCCATTTCCCTTACTTTAAAGATGTGGCCAAACCAGGATGGAAGGTACTTCCGAGCTGATGAAGGTGTAATTTGTGTTCACCTCTGCAAGAAGCAGCAGTTTAAAGCTCATTTAAGTGGGCGTCATGATTCTTTTTTCATTTATAATTGCAGAATTCCATTCGCCATAACCTTTCTCTGCATGACATGTTCATTCGTGAGACATCGCCAGATGGTAAAATTTCATTCTGGACTATCCGACCTGAAGCCAATCGATGCCTCACACTCGATCATGTGTACAAGGTGAGCACAACTGAATTATTGCTTTTACATCTGTGGCATGAATGCTGTTGCTTTTAAATATTTCCTGCGTGACCATGTTCTTTTACATCTCAAGTCCCCTTGTGTCCTTGTTTTTCACTTGTAATTTTGTATGCCTGATGCTTTGAGAGTGCTTTGGATTTATCACGTTGTTTGTGTGTTTTGTTTTGTTTTTTCACAATCCCTCTCTGTAGCCGGGCTGTGATCCAATGACTGCCACTGTTCCTGTGCCAATGCTTTTACTGCCTCACCAAGTAAGACTGATTTACCCTTTTTTCAGTTCTTCAGGAGCCATCTTCGACTCGCAGTCAGGCAGCAGTAAGCCGAAAAGGGACAGAAAAGTCTCAAGGTTCATTAGCCCTTTTCTCACCAGACTTTTAGCCCCAAAGAGCGTAGCTACAGCTGGATGGTTTTGTTGCAGGAGGAGATGGCATGAGCACCAGGGAGGCAGAGAGACTAAACTCAGTCTGAAAGACTTGTTTTAAGATACCTGTTTCTTTTAACAATGTCTGATATATGTACGATCATAAAAATTTCTGCTATTCCTCCATAAAAAGTAGGGACAGTCATCAACGGCAAAATAATGAACAAAACTCACAAGTGTCGCCAGGTGTGACAGCACAGTAAGGCTACTAATATATATGCTACCTAAATAATTTTTCTTATTATGTGTTATTTTTTCAATAGCACCAAAAGAGGGCATTCCCTGATACAAGAAAAACACCAACCAGCTCTGGTGAGTTGAGAGAAATGTACTGGGTTTTTAATAAATTTGAGACTTGAGAAAAGTCAAATAGAGGTTGGCAAATGGATTGAAATTGCTGTTTAGTGTGGAAATTGGTCGTGTAATGCTAATGTTGTCTTTTCTGTGTTCAGAGAGGAAGATGAAACCTCTTCTTCCGCGAACAGAATCCTACTTGGTGCCCATACAGCTCTCCGTCACCCCTTCGGTCTATCTGCCGTCTTCGTCTGCTCCCTTTCCCCCGACCTGCTCGCAGCAGAAACAGAACAATTCACGAGGAGCCAAGAGAGTCCGCATAGCTCCTAAGGTATAGCCCTCATACATGTCAGGAGTTATTTTTTAAACTTCATAAACCATATAAAATGCAAACAGCTTTTCAAAGAAATATTTCTTAGCTCAGACAAGAGTTTGCCTTTCAAATATTATGTTTATAGAGATTAGTAGGAACTGCACCCATACCAGTAAATATTTAATGGGAATGGTTGTCTGACAGGTGATGCAAAATGACACCCCAGCTGTGATGATATCTCTACAGAAGACCAAGGTAGAAGTGAAGGAGGAGCGGGTATGTGTTCCAGTTAATTGCGAGACCCCCAAAGCCCCTACAAAGAGACAAGCCAGCAGTTCACGGCGCAAACAGCGTTTGGTTCACTCTGTGCATGAAGAGCCAGTTCTCCTCTGCCACGATAACGATTTCTTTGACTCTGGCGTAGCCTCTGATGCTTCGACATTCCAGGACAATCGAGATACTGAGCTGGACGGCCACAAGCAGGGGCAGGAAAGCCCTGACAGGGAGTTCTCTTTCAAAACCCCAATAAAAAGTAACAGCCATTTGACCTCATCCACCCCCAGCAAGCCCCCTTCTAATGTTGCACTTGAGTCTTGGAAAGTCACACCAGTGGGCAAAGGTAGCCAAAATATTCTGGACTTCAGCCCTATTCGTACACCAGGTGGTCCCACAGTCACCCCACGACACGACTACACCACCTTCAGCTTCAGCAGCACTCCCTTTAAAGACTTGCCTCTGTTTAACTCCCCAAGAGAGCTGCTCACATCCGCTCCCTCCAGAGTGACCAGAACAGCAGAGTTGCCCAGCGAATGCCTCAGAAGTAGCTGTTCCAGAGAGCTGCTGCAGGCAGGAGGCACCACGCCAGCCAACCGCTCAGTCACAGAGGGCCTTGTCCTGGATACCATGAACGACAGCCTGAGCAAGATATTGGTGGACATTAGCTTCTCTGGTCTGGATGATGATGACCTCGACATGGCAAACATCAGCTGGTCTGAGTTCATCCCTCTGTTGAAGTAGCCAGAGAGCCAAAACACATTTTATAGCCAGGCAGGGTCACTTTTTAAAAAATTTTTTGTAAACACTAGGTGAGAAAGCCCAAATCGAAGCGGCAAAGCAGATGTAAATCTAGGTCTGACACAATTTAAACCATCCTATATGCAGACCAATCAGAGAAGACCATGTTGAAGACCAGTTTCTCTTGTCAAAGAGTGACGCTTTTGGCTTAAGGAGAAATGAGGAGAAATCACGCCGGCATATCGCTGGTGCTAGTGCTTCAGAAATTTACTGTATGTCAGTTTGATTCAAATATTCACAAGTATTACGATCACTGTACCAGAAAATTTTCACAGAAGGGCCAATTGATGCTGTCATTTAAAAACTGCATTCTGGAGACTTATCTGACCTCTTTTTGAATGAGCTCAGAAGCATTTTGGTTCATTTTCTGTTGCAGCTGCTTTCCTGCTCAGTGGTTCCGGCTCCAATGTAAGAAAAAAAATATAAAACACTGTTAAACAGTTTACAGCTTTTGATTTTAGTTACCATTTGATGTTTCTCGCCCTGTTTGGCTTACTTTTTCATTCACTTAATTGATAATTGCCTTGGTGTTGATTTTGCACATTTTAATATATAATTTAGCTTTTACACATAAATGGAAATGATCAGCCAGCAAGATGCTTCATTGCAGTTTGATTCAGTTGGCACCCTAGAGAGGACATAGAGTAATAGACTGTGATGGAAGATTGTTAGTAATACGCATCGACAAATAGCACTAACAGAAATAGGATTTTTTTTCTTTATGTTTATTATAGAACTGTTTATCACATGACTTCATAAATTCTCCTAGTATTACTCGTCTTCAGGGCCCTACAAAAAATTTTGCATGCAGTGACTTCAGCAGCTCAGTGTACATCTTTAGGAATGGATTACTGAATATTTTGTTTCTGTCTGGAGATTTGAAAAAGAGCGGTTATGAAGTGCAAACTAGTTTTTGCAGCCCCAGCTTTGGAGGATTAGTACCTGTGAGGTGAGGTCTTGCATTGCAGTGAGTTCATCTGTTTGACTTTGTTGCTGGATGGCCTGCAGGAATGAAATGTTTTTGGAGCATGTGCTTTTAAGCTGTTGACTAAACTTGGTGTTTCTAAGACAATAAATGTTTTGGTGCCTCATACAACATGGGGACTTTTAGTCATGTTTTTGGCTATAAGCAAAGTCAGGTCACATTTAATCAATGTGCAGAGACGAGGTGCAATTTCTACAGCTTGAAATATGCCACAAGAAAGCAATGAACCCTTTGTACACTGTATTTTATCTGAAAACTACGTAGCAAGATTGTTTATTTCTATTTATATTTCAATAAAAGTGGAAACTCATGGTTTTTCTGTTCAGAAATTTCATTTTCACAAACCTTTCAAAAATGACTCAAGTGCACCTTTGAAACTAAGTTTTAACCATTTAAACCAGAGATTTTCTTACAAAAGCTCTACAAGCAAAGCTATACCTGCATAATTGTTGCAAATATTTTCTATAAACACTAGGCTATCTTGCAAGTATGAAAACAATATAAAAGTTGTACACAAATGAATGGTTCAAACACATTTTTTAAACTGCTGAAAACATCTTGTCAAGGTGGTATCCATGTATTCTGTAAGTACAATGCAGGATGTTTTTGGGTCTTCAGTACGTCTGGACTTCCTGTTGAGCCACTTCTAGAAGGATCTGCAGCTGTTTGGTGCAGTAGTCTGGAAATATTAAAGACAGTCAACTATGCATGCACTGGAAAGACTTTTTTTTTAATCTGTCTGAAGCCAGGTTTAACCTGAACTCAGCACTCTGGAAGTTTCTTTTGCCTGTAGTAATTCTAGCTCCATAAACAAATTTGTTGATTTCTTAATTTCACTTGTTTAATTCCTCATTAATAAAAAATGAGCAGGCACATATGATCTTTTACACTGTAGCAGAGATGTCTACATTTCTTATTAAAAGTGGAAGTATACAATTTAGTGCCATAGTGGAACCTGGCAGATTAATACATTCAGAAGAAGGGTGTTGGTGTGACTTACTGAATATGCGCCTCCATCTATGGGGCAAGCGAAAGCGGTAGACGGTCACATAGTAAACTGGGACCCCAGTCAGCGTTAGAGCACAACTTTTCCCTGTGTTCCAGGGGTCCGAGTAAAGCGACAGACCCACGATGAAGAAGCAGACCACCGTGAAGGTGATTGGAATGACCAAGGACACCTTTACATTATTAGCCAAAACAAAATAGAAGGTCAGTTTTAGCTTAGTTTAGTGTGCAGCACAAAAAAAAAAAAAAAAGTTTTGCAGTTCAGTATGTTAACCTTAAAAGGTCTTGGGTGGAGAGGAAAACGATATCGATGTACAAGCAACCCTAAGGTTGCCAAGGCGATGAAGAACCAGCGTGAAAAGGAGGCGAAGTTGAGGAGCTGGTAAATCTCTCCAGTGATTAACATCAACACCACCAAGGGGTACTGGAGGGACACAGGCAGGAGTGTTAGAAGACTAAAGAATGGCATAAGCATAGTGTCCCTACTTGTGTTTCTTTAGTGCCTTCAGTATTTCCCTCTCTGACCTTCTGTTTTGCCTCTGTGTTAGTGCTTTTGTCCTCCTTTGTTCCCCTGTCTCTATCATCTTTATTAGTGTTACTTTTCAAGTCTTGGTGTTAGTTGAATTCTGGTTATTTCCTGTTTTAAATAAAAGGCTTTTACACTGACAGAGGTTGCTGGGGTAGTTCAAAAGCTCCCTGGTGGCAAGCTGCCAGCCAGGTTTGGATGAGAAAGTGAGATGCTGAAGGCTCTGGACATTTTGGGGCTGTGACAGTTGACACGCCTCTTTAATGTTGCATGGAGATATGATCTGTGGAGTCCCAGACCAGGGTGGTGGTTCCCATTTTCAAAAAGGGGGACTGGAGGGTGTGCTCCAATTATCAGGGTACCACTCTGCTCAGTCTCCCTGAGAAAGTTTATGCCCAGGTTCTGGACAAGAGGCTCCAGCTGACTGTTAAACCTCTGATTCAAGAGAACAGTGCAGATTCTGCCCTGGCTCTGGAACAGTAGACCAGATCTTCACCCTTGCAGGACTCCTGGAGGGATCATGGAAGTTTGACCATCCAGTCTACATGGGGTCTGTAGACTAGGAGAAGTCTTCCCTGGGGGATACCTGTGTGGTACACTGCAGAATTATGGGCTTCCAGGTTCGTTGTTACAGGCCAACAGATCCTTGTAGAACCAAAGTGAGAGCTTTGTCTTCATCCTTGGCATGAAGTCAGGCACATTTTCAGTGGGGGTTCAACATAACCAGCATTTCCTCTTGTTTCTCATCCTGTTTTTGATTGACTGTAGAGAGCTTAGCTGAGAGGCCAAAAGGATAGACCCAGAACAATCTGGAGAGATTATATCTCATTTGGCCTGGGAATGCTTCAGAGTCCTCCAGGAGGAACTGGAAAGTGTGGCTGGGGAGAAGTATGTCTGGAACACCTTCCTTTAGCCTGGTGCCACCATGACTTGACTTCAGATAAGCAGAAGATAATGGATGGATGGACTTTGAAGGTTAGATTTGCCATGTGTTTTTTTAATCCTAGTTTTGCTTTCTGTTATTTTTCCTCTTTTATGATTGTCTGACTCTCCTTGTGCCATCCCCTGATTCCTTATTCCATATTTTCAGTTGTAATAATGTAATATAAGAATTACAAATAAAAAGATGAAGTAATCTGTTTGTTCATGTAGATTAATTAATCTGTGTTGGAAGTTTTTACCAGTAACAGCACAGCCGGTAAAGGTGTATGTCTGCGGATGTGAATCATGGAAAAGATTGCTGGCCAGTGGCCCTCTCTGGCTCCTACAAACAGCATCCTGCAACACAAAGCTCTTACTAAAATCCAGCCACACAGAAAAATAAAAACAATAATAACCCCTTATGTCTGTAGATTACCGAGGTGCCCCAAAAAAGCCACCATTCAGTGATCCAAGGCAAGATATGGCAACAAGAACAGGGATCACAGGAGCCAGTCCCTGAAGAGCACGACTGGCAAATGTCTGCAAAGACACAAACAGCAGATTAGACCAACAATATTTCCTCTGATTCCTTTTCAGTGACACAAAAAGTACTACATAGAACTGACCACAGCCACAGCATCTGACAGAAGCACCTCAGCAGGAGTCATCACGGTGTAGTAGGCCACATTAATAAGCACATAAAAGACTGTCACTGTCACAATGGAGAAGATTATTGCCAGTGGCATGTTTCTGACAAAGCAGGGATACACACAGAGATGTAACAGCAAGAGACAACTTGGTTTTCAAAAAATGACTGACTTTATAGCAGATCTTACATTAAATAATACCTGTTTGGGTTTATGACTTCTTCTGTGATGAAGTTCAAATAAAACCTAGAGAAAAAGGGAAAATCCCAGACTTAGACATTAAGCTTTGATTGGTAATAGTATGTTTATTGTCGTGTAATTTGTGGTTGTTTACACCATTATTGTACACAGTAAAATACAATGGATTTGTACTGATGCTCAAATTGCAGTGTACTTACCATCCACCATAGGCATACAGGCCACTATAAAAGGCCAGTGGCAGCCTATCCAATGTTAATAAGTCAACCTCAAAACCATTCTGAAAATTTTCTGTCTTCCCTGCAAAGAAAGAGAGAATAAACGAGTTGAATACCAACTTTGTCTTAGATTTAACAATTAGGTGTTCTCACCCTTGGCCAGTGCAATGACACCAGGGATGATGATGAGGACCAGGGCAAACATCTTAATGAAAGTCAAAGTGACCTGAGTGCGAGAGGCCATGTTCACACTCCAGCAATTGACAGCTACAACAAAGGCTGCAGCGACACAAAGACAAGAAGGACATGTTGATGGCTCGATATGTTGTTCTGCACATGCAGTATTCCACATACCGGTGAGTTATAAAAGCACTCACTCACTGCGAGGATACTGACGAGTTTGACCAGCACTGTGGGAGCAGCACAAGGTGTAAAGAACGGCTCCACCACATAACGACCAAAGGCCAGGGACACATAAGAAGCGACAGCTGGTCTGGAGATTGCCAAAATGTTTGCAAGTGTCATGTCTGAGTCAGTTCCTTTAGACACCCCCCCCCAAAAAAAACCCATAAATAAATAAACAAACAAACAAAAAAACATACCTGATGAATAAGAACTCAGCCCAGAGTCGTAGGAAAGCAGGCAGGGGCCCCAAAGTCTCCAGCAGATAAGTGTAGTGACCCCCTGATTTTGTAAAAGTGGTGCCCAGTTCAGCATAACACAGGGCTCCTAATAGGACAGAGACAGATGAGTTTTACAAAATAAGACTGTGACTTTTACTTTGAAAACTTTGAATAAAGTTTTGACAGTCTTGGATTGTGAAAAAAAATAGCACAAAACTATCTGACAGCTGGTTAAAAAAGGCTCAGATAATTTATGTATGCAGTCGAGTATTTTATTTCCTTTTATTCTTATTATAACTATTTAAATGGCAAAAAAAAAAAAAAAAAAATCAATTTTAGCTGTCTTTTAACAAGTTTTAAAAGCTAGTTTCAGCTGCTGGCTTTCACAAAGGGTGGCCACATGTTTGATTTGGCAGACTTCTTATGCCTCATGTCCTTTCTGATGTTTCCCTAACATCAGGACTGAACTGGGGTCATCCAAATGCATAAGCCACAGACTATGGAGCCACTGTTTTTTTACTAGACTTAAATCTAGCTTTTTGCTATTTACTCACAACACACATTGTTTCTCATACCTGACACTTAAATGCACACACACACACACACACACACACACACACAAAGCATGAAAAAAGTTTTTTTTTTTGTTTTTTTGTTTGCTGTGGAAGCAGAAATAAGATTATCCATCTTACCAAATAGAGAGAGGACGCCACACAGTACCCACACCAGCAGAGACAGTCCCACACTGCCGCTGTTTATCAGGACTCCTTTTGGTGCAATGAAGATCCCACTGCCCACCACAGTCCCAATGATGAAGGACACAGCAGGCAGCAGCCCAATCTTCCTCCGAAGGCACACTACTTCACCATCTACCTTCTTTTTCTCATTATTTTCCACTGTCTTTGTCGGTGTCCCCTCCATTTCTCTGTGACTGAAGAACACACGGCGAATGTGCTGGACACTGTGGCAGGAAGAAACAGCACAGGCCATAACACTGACGCCCCTCTCCCCCTTTTCTCATGTGTTTTCCACCACTCATTGGGTCTTACCCAACCCACCCAGCCTGAGCTGGGAACAAAGCCAGCACTCTTTCAAACTTAAGCAATAATTAACAACAGTTTAAAGGTGCATCACTTTCATGCATTGCACAGTTTGTGTGAATGGATGTGTGCACAGCTTGGCAGAGGCCTTTTGGACTCGGGTCCAAATAGGTCAGGGTGCTGTAGAGGCAGCTGCATAGACTGCAGGAGGGCTAATTGCAGCAAAGTTCCCACAGACTAAAATTCTCATCTTGTCCCCTCTCACGCTATTTTATATAGTGTACATACACATCTTCAGCCAAAACTAAAAATAATATGAGAGCAGGAAAAATAAATTGACATAGGCCACTTTATTGTTGTTCCTTATTTTCACTTGAGTGACCACCGCATGGATGTCAGCTTCACTTTATCAGCAGGAACTCTGCTCGTTAAAATTCCTCCACACACAGTACATATCAAGTTCTCTCTGTCAAGATTTATGACGTGTGAAAGATTGCATCCCGCACTCAGAACTCCTCTCACTCGGATGATGGAAAGACGGATGCATTCAAAGCGAGAAGCAGATATTCTAAAATGTTGTCAGACTGAGGAACACTATTTATGGTATTTTATGTGTAAAAAGTTCAGCACGACAGGATCATGTGATGTCTGTGTTCTGTTGATATGTGGAAATGTTATGCAAGTTTACAGCTCTAAATTTTTCAAGCATTAAAACAATTCATGGGAATGTCATTTTCCCCACCCATTCAAATCTAAGTGAAAGTTCCCTCTGAGGAAAATTGCAAGTTTCACGTTTTTCTAAATGATCATGAAACAGATTGAATAAAATGTACTCTTAGATGTTTTAATAAGGCTGTTAGATCTCAGTTTGCAGACTGTATGCTTATGTTATTGTGCTGACCCTCAAGTTACAGCTGTCACTCCCTGGTGTTTCTGTCCTTGGCCAGCAGATGGAACTCATGTCTCTTTCATGGTAAATTTTGCCCCACTGATGAATGTACTTTTATGTTCTTCCAGAAGATGGCAGTCACATCTTACCTGGCTTTAAATATTGAAGTAGCAAGGGGAAACTACAGGTTGCTAACCTTGAGTCTCTGTTTCTCTAAGCTGTGGCTTCTGTCGTTGAAGGAAAATATCTTGAGCATCACAGTATGAAATCCCAGGATAGGTCTGAAATGAGTCCCTCTCTTTGCAGGTAAACCTACAAATACCCATCCCAGGAGACCAGCCCGTCTTCCCTGCTGTTTTCCACCTGACCTGCTAAGAGCCCTGCTTTGTCACCTGGAGGCCAAACCAGCTTCAACTGCTCACTCCCAACTGTTTCTCTCATAGGCTCTTCTCACGTGGAGCAGAATGCAAAGGGAATACTTGACATTTCTCATGAGCCATTCACACAAGGGACCCTCAGGTTTTTCCATTCAATGAATCAATAGCAATTAAGCTAAGGTTTAAAGACATCAAAGGGTAAAATATGTTTTACAGTATTTTTTATTTTAGCACTTCCTTAGTACACAATTGGAAAGCATCAGTTTTAATAAATTAAAAGATTCAAGATTCAAGAAGACTTTATTGTCATTATATGTAAACATATAACGAAATTTGCGTTCCAGAACACCCATCCAAGAGAAATACAAACACAGAAACAAACAGGGGGGACAGGTGTCTGAGGTCGTGTAGCCGTTTTACCGGCACTACCTTTAGCAGGAAAACAGAAAGAGATACACTGGGATAGGTAGGTTCAAAAAAATCATCTCGTATTGTGTTCATTATGAACACCTTACGACGTTCCAAAAAACACCTCAGCAAAGCAGCAGCACTTATAAAGCCTGGAGAGCACTAGGGTCGGTAGGGGAGGGGTTGACAGCGGAGACGAGCAGGATACTGTGATGGCCACACAGCTTCCAAGACCAGCAGTTCATGATGATGTTCATGATAAGATGGTACAGTCAGCCTTGGTTGCCAGGATACCAGTTCATACAGGTCACAACACGGGGCGGGGGTGAAGAGCATCTGTTTACAAACATCTCCGAGAGGCCATTTAGTTAGACAGCCATCCAAGGCCGTCTGGGAGCCAAATTCCAAATACTGCAATTGTTTTGGTTCAGGGCATCATAACTATTTGCTGACAGACCTTACAGTTTTCTGTTACCTCTCAGAAATCCAATAATCCGAATTTGGTTCTACTCATAGACTCATAGACATAGACTCCAACACTCCTCCAGATAGAATCCATTTCAATTCAGCTCTACTGAGTCTGATTGAGTTCGTACTGTTTCTGCATCCCTTATAGGCAGCCTTACTAGGGCCTGAACAGCTGCCCAGAAACCAGGTATCCCCAGGTCCAATTCGGGGAAAAAAATCCTGGTATCAATATATATGCCACGTCCACACAGTGCAGCCAGGAACGTTATCTTCCATCCCCACGGGAATCCATAACATAGCCAGCCGGGTGTGTAGTTGGACCAAAGGAAAGAGGGTTCCCCTTCTCCCCATCTCCTCGTGATGAGAATTTAGCCATCAATAGTGTTGAGAGACCAGCTGACCAGATCCATGATTTAATTTCCAGTTCGGCGATGTGTGAAGAGATGCTCTAAGCAGCGAAGCAGCAAAAAGCAGGGGTAGATAGGGAAGGCTGGGGAGAAGACAAAAAAGGCGTCCGTCCCCACCGAGAGCAGGAAGAAAAGAAGCCAAATGCCATCTTTGATCTTGAAACCTCTTCTTCCGCGAACAGAATCCTACTTGGTGCCCATACAGCTCCCCGTCACCCCTTCGGTCTATCTGCCGTCCTCGTCTGCTCCCTTTCCCCCGACCTGCTCCCAGCAGAAACAGAACAATTCACGAGGAGCCAAGAGAGTCCGCATAGCTCCTAAGGTAGCTATGCTGGACGGCCACAAGCACGGGCAGGAAAGCCCTGACAGGGAGTTCTCTTTCAAAACCCCAATAAAAAGTAACAGCCATTTGACCTCATCCACCCCCAGCAAGCCCCCTTCTAATGGTGCACTTGAGTCTTGGAAAGTCACACCAGTGGCCAAAGGTAGCCAAAATATTCTGGACTTCAGCCCTATTCGTACACCAGGTGGTCCCACAGTCAACCCACGACACGACTACTCCACCTTCAGCTTCAGCAGCACTCCCTTTAAAGACTTGCTTCTGTTTAACTCCCCAAGAGAGCTGCTCACATCCGCTCCCTCCAGAGTGACCAGACCAGCAGAGTTGCCCAGCGAATGCCTCAGAAGTAGCTGTTTCAGAGAGCTGCTGCAGGCAGGAGGCACCACGCCAGCCAACCGCTCAGTCACAGAGGGCCTTGTCCTGGATACCATGAACGACAGCCTGAGCAAGATATTGGTGGACATTAGCTTCTCTGGTCTGGATGATGATGACCTCGACATGGCAAACATCAGCTGGTCTGAGTTCATCCCTCTGTTGAAGTAGCCAGATAGCCAAAACACATTTTATAGCCAGGCAGGGTCACTTTTTAAAAAATTTTTTGTAAACACTAGGTGAGAAAGCCCAAATCGAAGTGGCAAAGCAGATGTAAATCTAGGTCTGACACAATTTAAACCATCCTATATGCAGACCAAACAGAGAAGACCATGTTGAAGACCAGTTTCTCTTGTCAAAGAGTGACGCTTTTGGCTTAAGGAGAAATGAGGAGAAATCACGCCGGCATATTGCTGGTGCTAGTGCTTCAGAAATTTACTGTATGTCAGTTTGATTCAAATATTCACAAGTATTATGATCACTGTACCAGAAAATTTTCACAGAAGGGCCAATTGATGCTGTCATTTAAAAACTGCATACTGGAGACTTATCTGACCTCTTTTTGAATGAGCTCAGAAGCATTTTGGTTCATTTTCTGTTGCAGCTGCTTTCCTGCTCAGTGGTTCCAGCTCCAATGTAAGAAAAAAAATATAAAACACTGTTAAACAGTTTACAGCTTTTGATTTTAGTTACCATTTGATGTTTCTCGCCCTGTTTGGCTTACTTTTTCATTCACTTAAACTAACATATTCATACTGCTCAGTGCTCTTTATACCAGGGATTTTCTTACAAAAGCTCTACAAGCAAAGCTATACCTGCATAATTGTTGCAAATATTTTCTATAAACACTAGGCTATCTTGCAAGTATGAAAACAATATAAAAGTTGTACACAAATGAATGGTTCAAACATTTTTTAAACTGCTGAAAACATCTTGTCAAGGTGGTATCCATGTATTCTGTAAGTACAATGCAGGATGTTTTTGGGTCTTCAGTACGTCTGGACTTCCTGTTGAGCCACTTCTAGAAGGATCTGCAGCTGTTTGGTGCAGTAGTCTGGAAATATTAAAGACAGTCAACTATGCATGCACTGGAAAGACTTTTTTTTTAATCTGTCTGAAGCCAGGTTTAACCTGAACTCAGCACTCTGGAAGTTTCTTTTGCCTGTAGTAATTCTAGCGCCATAAACAAATTTGTTGATTTCTTAATTTCACTTGTTTAATTCCTCATTAAAAAAAATGAGCAGGCACATATGATCTTTTACACTGTAGCAGAGATGTCTACATTTCTTATTAAAAGTGGAAGTATACAATTTAGTGCCATAGTGGAACCTGGCAGATTAATACATTCAGAAGAAGGGTGTTGGTGTGACTTACTGAATATGCGCCTCCATCTATGGGGCAAGCGAAAGCGGTAGACGGTCACATAGTAAACTGGGACCCCAGTCAGTGTTATAGCACAACTTTTCCCTGTGTTCCAGGGGTCCGAGTAAAGCGACAGACCCACGATGAAGAAGCAGACCACCGTGAAGGTGATTGGAATGACCAAGGGCACCTTTACATTATTAGCCAAAACAAAATAGAAGGTCAGTTTTAGCTTAGTTTAGTGTGCAGCACAAAAAAAAAAAAAAAAGTTTTGCAGTTCAGTATGTTAACCTTAAAAGGTCTTGGGTGGAGAGGAAAACGATATCGATGTACAAGCAACCCTACGGCTGCCAAGGCGATGAAGAACCAGCGTGCAAAGGAGGAGAAGTTGAGGATCTGGTAAATCTCTCCAGTGATTAACATCAACACCACCAAGGGGTACTGGAGGGACACAGGCAGGAGCGTTAGAAGACTAAAGAATGGCATAAGCATAGTGTCCCTACTTGTGTTTCTTTAGTGCCTTCAGTATTTCCCTCTCTGACCTTCTGTTTTGCCTCTGTGTTAGTGCTTTTGTCCTCCTTTGTTCCCCTGTCTCTATCATCTTTATTAGTGTTACTTTTCAAGTCTTGGTGTTAGTTGAATTCTGGTTATTTCCTGTTTTAAATAAAAGGCTTTTACACTGACAGAGGTTGCTGGGGTAGTTCAAAAGCTCCCTGGTGGCAAGCTGCCAGCCAGGTTTGGATGAGAAAGTGAGATGCTGAAGGCTCTGGACATTTTGGGGCTGTGACAGTTGACACGCCTCTTTAATGTTGCATGGAGATATGATCTGTGGAGTCCCAGACCAGGGTGGTAGTTCCCATTTTCAAAAAGGGGGACTGGAGGGTGTGCTCCAATTATCAGGGTAACACTCTGCTCAGTCTCCCTGAGAAAGTTTATGCCCAGGTTCTGGACAGGAGGCTCCAGCTGACTGTTAAACCTCTGATTCAAGAGAACAGTGCAGATTCTGCCCTGGCTCTGGAACAGTAGACCAGATCTTCACCCTTGCAGGACTCCTGGAGGGATCATGGAAGTTTGACCATCCAGTCTACATGGGGTCTGTAGACTAGGAGAAGGCTTCCCTGGGGGATACCTGTGTGGTACACTGCAGGATTATGGGCTTCCTTGTTCGTTGTTACAGGCCAACAGATCCTTGCAGAACCAAAGTGAGAGCTATGTCTGCATCCTTGGCATGAAGTCAGGCACATTTTCAGTGGGGGTTTAACATAACCAGCATTTCCTCTTGTTTCTCATCCTGTTTTTGATTTTCATGGACAGCATCTCAAGGCATAGCCAACCTTGGGGTTGCTTGTACTGCTTTGGGAACCTTAGAATAGCATCCCTGCTTTTGGCAGATGATGTTGCTCTGTTGGCTTCATTGGAGCATGATCTTCAGCATGCATTGGAAAAGTTTGCAGAGTGTGAAACAACTGGGATGAGAACACCTCCAACTGTCATGGTTGTCTGCTGGGAGTTCAAGTATCTTGGGATCTTATTCACAAGTGATGACAAGGTGGAGTGCAAGTCAGACTGGTGGATCGGTGCAGCATCAGCAGTAATTCAGGTCTTGAACCAGACTGTAGAGAGCTTAGCTGAGAGGCCAAAAGGATAGACCCAGAACAATCTGGAGAGATTATATCTCATTTGGCCTGGGAACGCTTCAGAGTCCTCCAGGAGGAACTGGAAAGTGTGGCTGGGGAGAAGTATGTCTGGAACACCTTGCTTTAGCCTGGTGCCACCATAACTTGACTTCAGATAAGCAGAAGATAATGGATGGATGGACTTTGAAGGTTAGATTTGCCATGTGTTTTTTAAATCCTAGTTTTGCTTTCTGTTATTTTTCCTCTTTTATGATTGTCTGACTCTCCTTGTGCCATCCCCTGATTCCTTATTCCATATTTTCAGTTGTAATAATGTAATATAAGAATTACAAATAAAAAGATGAAGTAATCTGTTTGTTCATGTAGATTAATTAATCTGTGTTGGAAGTTTTTACCAGTAACAGCACAGCCGGTAAAGGTGTATGTCTGCGGATGTGAATCATGGAAAAGATTGCTGGCCAGTGGCCCTCTCTGGCTCCTACAAACAGCATCCTGCAACACAAAGCTCTTACTAAAATCCAGCCACACAGAAAAATAAAAACAATAATAACCCCTTATGTCTGTAGATTACCGAGGTGCCCCAAAAAAGCCACCATTCAGTGATCCAAGGCAAGATATGGCAACAAGAACAGGGATCACAGGAGCCAGTCCCTGAAGAGCACGACTGGCAAATGTCTGCAAAGACACAAACAGCAGATTAGACCAACAATATTTCCTCTGATTCCTTTTCAGTGACACAAAAAGTACTACATAGAACTGACCACAGCCACAGCATCTGACAGAAGCACCTCAGCAGGAGTCATCACGGTGTAGTAGGCCACATTAACAAGCACATAAAAGACTGTCACTGTCACCATGGAGAAGATTATTGCCAGTGGCATGTTTCTGACAAAGCAGGGATACACACAGAGATGTAACAGCAAGAGACAACTTGGTTTTCAAATAATGACTGACTTTATAGCAGATCTTACATTAAATAATACCTGTTTGGGTTTATGACTTCTTCTGTGATGAAGTTCAAATTAAACCTAGAGAAAAAGGGAAAATCCCAGACTTAGACATTAAGCTTTGATTGGTAATAGTATGTTTATTGTCGTGTAATTTGTGGTTGTTTACACCATTATTGTACACAGTAAAATACACTGGATTTGTACTGATGCTCAAATTGCAGTGTGCTTACCATCCACCATAGGCATACAGGCCATTATAAAAGGCCAGTGGCAGCCTATCCAATGTTAATAAGTCAACCTCAAAACCATTCTGAAAATTTTCTGTCTTCCCTGCAAAGAAAGAGAGAATAAACGAGTTGAATACCAACTCTGTCTTAGATTTAACAATTAGGTGTTCTCACCCTTGGCCAGTGCAATGACACCAGGGATGATGATGAGGACCAGGGCAATCATCTTAATGAAAGTCAAAGTGACCTGAGTGCGAGAGGCCATGTTCACACTCCAGCAATTGACAGCTACAACAAAGGCTGCAGCGACACAAAGACAAGAAGGACATGTTGATGGCTCGATATGTTGTTCTGCACATGCAGTATTCCACATACCGGTGAGTTATAAAAGCACTCACTCACTGCGAGGATACTGACGAGTTTGACCAGCACTGTGGGAGCAACACAAGGTGTAAAGAACGCCTCCACCACATAACGACCAAAGGCCAGGGACATATAAGAAGCAGCAGCTGGTCTGGAGATTGCCAAAATGTTTGCAAGTGTCATGTCTGAGTCAGTTCCTTTAGACACCCCCCCCCAAAAAAACCCACAAATAAACAAACAAACAAACAAAAAAACATACCTGATGAATAAGAACTCAGCCCAGAGTCGTAGGAAAGCAGGCAGGGGCCCCAAAGTCTCCAGCAGATAAGTGTAGTGAGCCCCTGATTTTGTAAAAGCGGTGCCCAGTTCAGCATAACACAGGGCTCCTAATAGGACAGAGACAGATGAGTTTTACAAAATAAGACTGTGACTTTTACTTTGAAAAATCTGAATAAAGTTTTGACAGTCTTGGATTGTGAAAAAAAATAGCACAAAACTATCTGACAGCTGGTTAAAAAAGGCTCAGATAATTTATGTATGCAGTCGAGTATTTTATTTCCTTTTATTCTTATTATAACTATTTAAATGGCAAAAAAAATAGCTGTCTTTTAAAAGCTAGTTTCAGCTGCTGGCTTTCACAAGGGGTTGCCACATGTTTGATTTGGCAGACTTTTCTTTCTGTCTGTCTTTCTGATGTTTCTCGAATAGGATTTGCATCTCTTCCCAGGACTGAACTGGGGTTATCCAAATGTGTAAACCACAAGACTATGGAGCCACTGGAGCCAGGAAACTTAAATCTAGCTTTTTGCTATTTACGCACAACACACTCATACCCTCACTTAAATGCACACACCTCAAAAAAAAGCATGAAAAAAAGTTTTTTTTGTTTTTTGTTTGCCGTGGAAGCAGAAATAAGATTATCCATCTTACCGAACAGAGAGAGGACGCCACACAGTACCCACACCAGCAGAGACAGTCCCACACTGCCGCTGTTTATCAGGACTCCTTTTGGTGCAATGAAAATCCCACTGCCCACCACAGTCCCAATGATGAAGGACACAGCAGGCAGCAGCCCAATCTTCCTCCGAAGGCACACTACTTCACCATCTACCTTCTCTTTCTCGTTATTTTCCACTGTCTTTGTCGGCGTCTCCTCCATTTTTCTGTGACTGAAGAACACACGGCGAATGTGCTGGACACTGTGGCAGGAAGAAATAGCACAGGCCATAACACTGACGCCCCTCTCCCCCCTTATCTCATGCGTTTTCCACCACTCATTGGGTCTTACCCAACCCACCCAGCCTGAGCTGGGAACAAAGCCAGCACTCTTTGAAACTTAATCAGTAATTAAAAACAGTTTAAAGGTGCATCACTTTCATGCATTGCATAGTTTGTATGAATGTATGTGTGCACAGCTTGGCAGAGGCCTTTTGGACTCAGGTCCAAATAGGTCAGGGTGCTGTAGAGGCAGCTGCATAGACTGCAGGAGGGCTAATTTCAGCAAAGTTCACACAGACTAAAATTCTCATCTTGTCCCCTCTCACGCTATTTTATATAGTGTACATATGTAACCGGCGCCACTCTGCCTTTGCACTCTAGGCCGCGGCAAACTCTCTGCGTTGTGTTGGCAATAAAGAGTTAAAGAAGTCGTCTGTTTCTTTGCCGACTGAGGCAGGTTTATTCTCCCACATCTGTGTGAATAACCATAAATTTAGTACAGCGACCTCATGGAGCTTCTGCATGCACACCCTCTTCTCAGCAGCACCTCTTGCCGACCGACTGATTTGTGAAACTTCAATAAATGCACATGTAGTTTTGGAGCTGGAGCAGTTCTAATGTGATCCAGATGCAAAAAAGTTGCGGAAATCGCCTTTTGTTGAAGTTTCACAAATCAGATAAAGGTTTCACAAATCACACACTTGGTTTTAAATACTCTGCTATTAGTGCAGAATAATCTAATCCAGGTTTGAAGTGTGTAGGTGTTGTAGATTTTTAACTAGAGCAGATTAAAGATGCTGAAGGTAGCGAAAAATTAAGTGGAATGGCCCTTTAGCCATTTCCCGAATCGGAAGCTGCAATCGGAAACCAACTTCAGCTTCGTGAAAAAGTACATATAAACAGTTGCCACTGTTGTGTCAGGTATAGATTCTCCCTAAGAATTGTTTTGTTAAATTATTACTATATGATCACAGCACTGTGTATTTTTGTTTATATTTTTTTGTTTATGTATTTCTAAGTTTTTATGTGTTTTATAAGATGTGCTATCATGGCACACACCTCCGTTTACACGAGACCGTTTTCATTTTGAAACGGTGTCGTTTTGATGCGTTTCGGCCTTGCGTTTACACGACAACGGTGTCGTTTTGATGCGTTTCGCCCTTCTGTTTACACGACAACAGAGTGAAAACGATGTGTTTCAGGTGCCGTTTACACGAAGCCGTTTTCACTGGAAACGGTGTCGTTTTGATGCGTTTCAGCCTTTCGTTTACACGATGGCGTTTCAGAAACGATCCGCGTTTACACGAGGACATGTGAAACGATGAAAACGATGTAGTTCCCATGCCAGGCCACAAGTTGGCGTTGGTTTTCTCTTTGCAGTTTGTTTACGCAAGACGCGCATGCGTGGAGTGACACAGTAGGTAGTGCGGCAAATTGTTCATTACTTACAAAACGGCCAATGTGAGAGGTTTTGTGTGGACCGATGATGAGGTTGGATCGCTGCTGCACACAACGCTGAATTACAAAACGGTAAAAACACAGGAAAAGCATAAGAAGCACTCGTGAATCCGCGAGTGCTGTTTATCAGTTTGCGCATGCGCGAAAAACTGGCCGTCGCAACCATAGTGCGCATGTGCGAGTCGAGCGTTTTCAAATCACCCCGGTTTCAAGTGTTTACACGAAAACGCAAGCCGGTGCGTTTCTGAAACGCTCCACTCTGGACCCCGTTTCTGAGGTGCCGTTTACACGAGACCGTTTTCATTTTGAAACGGTGTCGTTTTGATGCGTTTCGACCTTGCGTTTACACGACAACGGTGTCGTTTTGATGCGTTTCGCCCTTCTGTTTACACGACAACAGAGTGAAAACGATGTGTTTCAGAAACGGGGTCCAGAGTGGAGCGTTTCAGAAACGCACCGGCTTGCGTTTTCGTGTAAACACTTGAAACCGGGGTGATTTGAAAACGCTCGACTCGCACATGCGCACTATGGTTGCGACGGCCAGTTTTTCGCGCACGCGCAAACTGATAAACAGTACTCGCGGATTCACGAGTGCTTCTTATGCTCTTCCTGTGTTTTTACCGTTTTGTAATTCAGCGTTGTGTGCAGCAGCGATCCAACCTCATCATCGGTCCACACAAAACCTCTCACATTGGCCGTTTTGTAAGTAATGAACAATTTGCCGCACTACCTACTGTGTCACTCCACGCATGCGCGTCTTGCGTAAACAAACTGCAAAGAGAAAACCAACGCCAACTTGTGGCCTGGCATGGGAACTACATCGTTTTCATCGTTTCACATGTCCTCGTGTAAACGCGGATCGTTTCTGAAACGCCATCGTGTAAACGAAAGGCTGAAACGCATCAAAACGACACCGTTTCCAGTGAAAACGGCTTCGTGTAAACGGCACCTGAAACACATCGTTTTCACTCTGTTGTCGTGTAAACAGAAGGGCGAAACGCATCAAAACGACACCGTTGTCGTGTAAACGCAAGGCCGAAACGCATCAAAACGACACCGTTTCAAAATGAAAACGGTCTCGTGTAAACGGAGGTGTGTGCCATGATAGCACATCTTATAAAACACATAAAAACTTAGAAATACATAAACAAAAAAATATAAACAAAAATACACAGTGCTGTGATCATATAGTAATAATTTAACAAAACAATTCTTAGGGAGAATCTATACCTGACACAACAGTGGCAACTGTTTATATGTACTTTTTCACGAAGCTGAAGTTGGTTTCCGATTGCAGCTTCCGATTCGGGAAATGGCTAAAGGGCCATTCCACTTAATTTTTCGCTACCTTCAGCATCTTTAATCTGCTCTAGTTAAAAATCTACAACACCTACACACTTCAAACCTGGATTAGATTATTCTGCACTAATAGCAGAGTATTTAAAACCAAGTGTGTGATTTGTGAAACCTTTATCTGATTTGTGAAACTTCAACAAAAGGCGATTTCCGCAACTTTTTTGCATCTGGATCACATTAGAACTGCTCCAGCTCCAAAACTACATGTGCATTTATTGAAGTTTCACAAATCACACACTTGGTTTTAAATACTCTACTATTAGTGCAGAATAATCTAGTCCAGGTTTGAAGTGTGTAGGCTTAAATCGCCCTTTATTGAAGTTTCACAAATCATATCAAGGTTTCACAAATCACACACATGGTTTAAATTATTCTGCTATCAGTTTAGTATAATCTAATCCAGGTTTGAAGTGTGTAGGTGTTGTAGTTTTGGAGCTGGAGCAGTTCTAGTGTGATCCAGATGCAAAAAAAGGTGCTTAAATCGCCCTTTATTGAAGTTTCACAAATCAGATCAAGGTTTCACAAATCACACACATGGTTTTGAATTATTCTGCTATCAGTTTAGTATAATCTAATCCAGGTTTGAAGTGTGTAGGTGTTGTAGTTTTGGAGCTGGAGCAGTTCTAATGTGATCCAGATGCAAAAAAGTTGCTGAAATCTCCTTTTATTGAAGTTTCACAAATCAGATAAAGGTTTCACAAATCACACACTTGGTTTTAAATACTCTGCTATTAGTTGAGAATAATCTAGTCCAGGTTTGAAATGTGTAGGTGTTGTAGTTTTGGAGCTGGGGCAGTTCTAATGTAATCCAGATGCAAAAAGGTGCTGAAATGTGCTTTTAATGAAGTTTCACAAATCAGATAAAGGTTTCACAAATCACACACTTGGTTTAAATTATTCTACTATCAGTTTAGAATAATCTAGTCCAGGTTTGAAGTGTGTAGGTGTTGTAGATTTGGAGCTGGGGCAGTTCTAGTGTGATACAGATGCATAAAAAGTGCTGAAATGTGCATTTATTGAAGTTTCACAAATCAGATCAAGGTTTCACAAATCATACACTTGGTTTTAAATACTCTGCTATTAGTGCAGAATAATCTAATCCCGGTTTGAAGTGTGTAGGTGTTGTAGATTTTTAACTAGAGCAGATTAAAGATGCTGAAGGTAGCGAAAAATTAAGTGGAATGGCCCTTTAGCCATTTCCCGAATCGGAAGCTGCAATCGGAAACCAACTTCAGCAACAACAAGAACAATTAATTGTACAGTAAGTGCGAAAGAATAAAAAGATGAACAAAAACACATATACACGTTATAAATCAAAAAGGGAGCTCACATACCTGTGTGAATAAACATAAATTTAGTACAGCGACCTCATGGAGCTTCTGCATGAGAGAACAAACCAGCAAACACATGAGAAGCTGCCTGTATGCTCTCGCAGCCTAGCTTAATACTAGCTTGTTGCAACAGAGTGCTGTACTCAACAACAAAAAAAAGATTCACACTAAAAACAACCAACAATGTCTCAACACTTAATTTATGAGCACAACAAGCAAGGTTTGAGGCGTATTTTAACACTTCTAACTCATTAAATCACTCCATAACCAGAAGTACGAACGTAACCCCACCTCTTCTCAGTAGGGATGAGAAGCGCGACACCGAAGTTGCGACACTGTGTCGAGTTTCCGAAGCGTAGGTGTTTCAAAACACTGCTCCGAAACCTGGTTCAAAACACCTACATCACGTGACCGTGGCTAAGTGAGGCTTCGGTGCGTTTCACTCCTGCTGTTTCCAGGCGGCCGAGGCGCCGGGATTCATTTGTTTTTTTCTTCTGTTTTCCATTTAAAGAACCTTTTTTTTTTTAGCTGGGCCTTGTAATTGCTGATTTTTTTTTTTTTAATTTATTGTTTTTTAACCAACGCTTTTATTTAATACAAGCAGACACACGCATGTATAAGTCATTATTGTTTCAGTGGACTGTGAAGAACGAACAGGAGAAACATTTCTTTCGGTGCAAATGTGGATCAACGAACTCACACTGGGACAGGTGACTGTGAGCGCTGAAAATCCTCCATTTGTTTCTGCACGCGCTGAATGACCTCTATTTATTTTCAGACACATTAGAGGAACTTCCCCAAGTCTGACCTGCATCCACCCTCCGCTCAGTGTCCTCCTCAGTCATGTTGGTCACCACGATCGCTGCAGAAGCCATGAACCAAATAATTAAACTGAGATCGCACTGCAATAATTAACTGGTGACATCGGTATAAAAATTTTTCATTACCATATTGTATGAATTTGTATAATTTATAGTTGAAATGTATCAGTAGAATTCAGCTGAGGGGTCACAGTGACTTGACTGGACGGGCCTGGACCTCCGAAACCATCCAGAAGGCTGATGCTGCAACCTGCGACCCGCACACTGCACAGCAGGGGGTTCCTGCTGTAATTATATACATTTGTTTTTAAATCAAGAAAAACTATGTACAGGCAAACTATTTCTTAACAATTCTCATGACAAATGAGATTTTGTTTTTCTTTAGCATTTATTTTTGAATGAATAGAAAATAAAGCCGAAGGCTACACCAGCTTCTAGCTTTTTTTTTAACAGTGTGAAAACCTGATGACACGAACTCCCAGAAAGATTAAAAGTCAACCAAAAACATCCAAACTTTTAATTATTTATTCCAGCGCTGGCAAGAAACAAAGCCGACTGAGGCCAAAGAAAAGCTCTGTGGTTACCACAATAAACACAGCATCTTTTCTCAGTATTTTATATTTTATAAATTGGTTTATTGTGTGTTCATACTGAATTACTAAGCAGCTGAAACAGCCTCACGAACGTTAACGGAGAGAAAATAGTATTTGTTGAAGCGCTTTGTTCACTGCAGTTTGCCGTCTTAACAGTCTCCTTGTTTCTCCATAACGTGCCCATCATAATAATTGATACTCAGGTATAATCAGGACCTTTGGACTGTGTCATTGTTTCATTGAACAGCAGATGTGGCGATAACAAAATTGTCCAGCAGGTGTCACTGTGCAGATGGGTTTCAGATTTGGGCAATCATTTTTTGGCAATCACTTTTTGGCAGACGATCACTTTTTGGCACAACACGGGGCACAAACGCTTCGAACGCTTCAGTGTTTCACAAAGCCTCGCTTCGCCCATCACTACTTCTCAGCAGCACCTCTTGCCGACTGAGGAGAGAGACGCGAAAGCACCGGAAGTGACATGGAAGGAAGTCGAACAAAATAAGGAACAAAATAAGAGCTCCCAAAATGTGAACATAGAAAACAAATACATTGAAAAATAACAACAAAACTAAATAACATGGGATGGATTCTTGGTGGAATATATATATAAAAAATCTTAACATTTTAAATACACCCGCTACGTATACACATCTCCAATCAAAACTAAAAATAATATGAGAACAGGAAAAATAAACTGACATAGGCCACTTTATTGTTGTTCCTTATTTTCACTTGAGTCATCACCGCATGGACACCCAATACATATCTAGTTCTCTCTCTCTCAAGGTTTGTGACGTGTGAAAGATTGCATCCCGCGCTCAGAACTCCCCTCACTTGGATGATGGAAAGATGGATGCATTCAAAGTGAGAAGCAGATATTCTAAAATGTTGTCAGACTGAGGATTACCGTTTCTGGTATTTTATGTGTAAAAGGTTCAGCACGACAGGATCGTCTTTGTTTTGTTGACATGTGGAAATCGGGGGGGGGGGGGGGGGGGGGGGGGGGGGGGGGTGTTAGTGGAGAATCCCTGCAGTTAAAGTAAATAAACATTTGGCATTGTTCAAGTTCTGCAAGTTTACAGCTCTAAATTTTTCAAGCAGTATAACAATTCATGGGAATGCCACCCCACCCCCCCCACCCCCCATTCAAATCTAAACAGCAAATTTCTTTGATTTTAAAGTGAAAGTTCCCTCTGAGGAAAATTGCAAGTTTCACGTGTGTTTTTCTAAATGATCATGAAACAGACTGAATAAAATGTACACTTAGATGTTTTAATAAGGCTGTTAGATCTCAGTTTGCAGACTGTATGCTCGTGTTATTGTGCTGACCCTCAAGTTACAGCTGTCACTCCCTGGTGTTTCTGTCTTTGGCCAGCAGATGGAACTCATGTCTCTTTCACGGGAAATTTTGCCCCACTGATGAATGTACTTTTATGTTCTTCCAGAAGATGGCAGTCACATCTTACCTGGCTTTAAATATTGAAGTCCTTTCAAGAGCAAGGGGAAACTACAGGTTGCTAACCTTAAGTCTCTGTTTCTCTAAGCTGTGGCTTCTGTTGTTGAAGGAAAATATCTTAAGCATCACAGTATGAAATCCCAGGATAGGTCTGAACTGAGTCCCTCTCTCTGCAGGTAAACCTGCAAATACCCATCCCAGGAGACCAGCCCGTCTTCCCTGCTGTTTTCCACCTGACCTGCTAAGAGCCCTGCTTTGTCACCTGGAGGCCAAACCAGCTTCAACTGCTCACTCCCAACTGTTTCTCTCATAGGCTCTTCTCACATGCAGCAGAATGCAAAGGGAATACTTGACATTTCTCATGAGCCATTCACACAAGGGACCCTCAGGTTTTTCCATTCAATGAATCAATAGCAATTAAGCTAAGGTTTAAAGACATCAAAGGGTAAAGTATGTTTTACAGTATTTTTTTTATTTTAGCACTTCCTTAGTACACAATTGGAAAGCATCGGTTTCAATAAATTAAATGCCATCTTTAGGACATGGATCAGACATGACAAGAAAACTGTTGAGCAGGGTGTACCCTGCCTCTTGCCCTATCACAGCTGGGATAGGCTCCAGCCCCCCAATACCCTGAAAAGGGTAAGCGGAGATGGATTGGTGTTTTCTTTAGCTGGGCCAACCAGTAGCACTGTAAATATGGCACACTAATCCACTGTTGTGAAGAAAAAGGGAATAAAATAAATAAAAGGGAATAAAAAGAGTGGACTGTTGACCTGTTGAACAGTTTATTTCTGACTCCACCACTCAGCCATCCCTCACATCCCTCATATACTCCATACTACCCTCATGGAATCATCACCCTTTGGCACCCAGCTGAGGGTTTTGCATGCAGGGAACAAGCACGGATCCCCCAATTAAAAACTCTATAATCACATAAGATCTGCATGTGCTCGCGTGTTCCTGTCATGGGGATTAATTAACCTTTACACAGAAACGCACACATACCCCACCACACACACGTGTGCTGTACATGAAAACATGCACACACAGCCCTTAAGAGATTTCAACGATATCAAAAAACCCAGATGCTCCTGTACACACATATGCACACATCATGTGTTGTTATCAGCAGGTTGGAGCACACTTTTGTAAGATGACATAAGTGCCCAATGCTAAAAATACATAATTTTAGCCTATTGCTAAGTGGAAACAGACACAATTACCATCATGAGGCAACAACAATCTAGCAAGGAATGAGAACACCAGCCAGTCCTTAAATACTACAAGGTTTGATTACTGGGACAGGCATGATGGCTGAAGCCTGGGAACACCAACTCTGCCCAAAGGGTGGGCCAGTGAGAAAACCTGGTTCACTGCTCCACCTGAGAGCACAGGGAGAGAAGGAAAGATGAGGGGGAGAGAAAGGGGAAAAAAAAACTCCAGGTCAACAGTGACCATGACACATTTATGTTTGTGTTTACCAGCACATACATGTATTTTTGTCTACTTTTGTCTTTCTATTCTTTTTATTCTTTATCCCCCCCCCCCCCCCCCCTTTTTTTTTTTTTACAATTTAATTAATACCACTGTACCGATACCATGTAGGGCTTTTTCTTATTTATTGGTGAAAGAAATTAAGATCTTAAAACTTCTTTCTTTCACATGTTTCTCCCAAAGATTAGGCCTCAAGATCAGGTAATAATCGCAGATGGTATAAAGACATATCTAGCTCACACGTCTGAAAAGTGAAGCCAGTGCAGAAGTGCCTTAAATCCACGTTGTTTCTAATGGCCAGCAGGGGGCGACGCCTTCGGTTGGGAAAAAGAAAAGTGTTTCCTTAAAAGTCTATGGCAAGCCCTGGGCTACTTTGCTCTGTGACCCCTTTTCTGATGACTTAAAAGGCTCAATAAGAAGTTTAAGTTCATATTTGATAGACTTTTAAGTCCATTTTGTAAATCATGGTTATTCCAAGAGTTGGAAATAATGATTATCCAGGATATGCTCAAGCTATGACAAACCAATTCAAGGAAAGTGTGAGATGGGCCTCACTCCCAACTCGACACAAGGTCCCTGTGGTGCCACATGTAAACATAATGGGTAAGCATTAGTTTTCAGCGTGTAGGGTTTATGTTGTGGAGTTACATATTTTAACCCAAACCAAATCTTTTCCCAAATTTGCCAAACAAATGTGAACCTTATCTAGATTGCTTCAGTTCGGTCAGTTTTTTTCCCCATTTAGTTAATATCACACATATAACATTACCAGTAATAAATCTAATGCAATATCTAAAAAAAAAAAATCTAAATGGATTATTTAAATTTGCAGGACACACAGTCATGGACATCACTTTTGGCATTCAGGTCACACCAGACAGCTTATCTATCAGTGGCACACCTCACACATCCTCCCTTGACTTTAGAGCATGTTTCAAATAGAAATCATACAGCATGTGTTGCATGGGATCATTACATTAGTTTCAAACATTAAACATGATGTATAGGGTTGGTTAATGCTACATGGGTAAAACCAAATGACAGGTTACAGCAGAGTGCTCAGGCAAGCTGTTTGATTAAATAGCTTACAGTGTATTTTCAAATCACATTTCTACCCTAGAGAGGAAGGCATAAAGTGATAGAAAAGCAGAAGGTGGCGCGCGTGTGTGTGTGTGTGTATGTGCTGTTCATGGTTGGATTTAGTGGCGTTTCACTGCAAAATTAATGCCATGGGTTCTTTAAGTTGTACACAAACAAGAAAGACTAGAGTTCAAAGCTTTCCTTGAGATTTTCAGGTCTCCACTGTATTGGAAGTGTAAATAAACACCACTGGCTCTGTGGCATGGCGATACAGACCTCCACTGTCCAGAAGCCAGGCCACAAAGAATTGTTAAAAAAATAAAATAAAAGGCCATCACATCAATCTTCATCTTCCATGCTCCCAAAAAGAAATCCATCCATCCTGCTCTAAACCCTTTGTTCTCTTTTTCTCTCCTTTTAACAGCCTGACACACATCTCAGGTGTTTAGAGTCCCGCTCAGTCAGTTATCTGGAGATCTCTGGTCCGGTAACAATACAAAGTGTGTGCAGTATATGGTGTGTGTCTCAGACAGAGAGTTCAACAGTTCAGTTAGTGTTTACATTATAAAGCCACCTTCAGTTATTTGATTTTTGCTTTGCTCTATTCATAATTTTACATAATGCACAAAAAAGGCTGCTTTCATTATGTCGTAGATCTGCATCATAAATCACTTACACCAACGATCGCCATGAAAATGTGATTAAAGCACAATCAGTATTCATCAAAAATAATGAATTCAAATGATAATTCATCACTTTCACAATGTGATGGTGGGCACTGATTGCAGTCATTTGCTGTGAACCATGCACCATCAATTATGGTTTTAATTGTCATGTCTAAATGCTTGGACTGCTTTGAATTGTGCCAGCCCGATCAGCCCATATCAGTGGAATCACTATCAGTACAGTATGACATGTATTTAGGTTGATCTTGTGTGTGTCAGTGTGATTATTAGGCTGGAAAAGGAAAATCCAGCAATGCTATCTCAAAAAATTTACTTTACCATTTATTCATAATTACTGTACTTTGTAATCTATCTTTCAGTTGTCTCATGAGGACACTTTTCTTTGGTATTTATTTGTGAAATAAATACCATGAGTGCCATGAAAATATATGTGTAATATATGTCATGTGTAAAAGAGAGTTTTCACAGGACTCTGTGCAGACCTCAATGTTGCTGGAGAATATGGATTTTTTTTCATTGTAGTGAGTTTCTCATCTCTGTGTTCCTTGTTCTCCACCTGTTTTCTTCTTTTCCTTATAGTACTTTAGCCTTTTTCTTGTTTTTCACATAAACTTGAATGTCCAAACTTTTCTTTTCTTTTACTTGAGCCAGCCAGTGCTGCTTTCTTGCCTTAGCAGTGATTGCACAAGACTGTTTGGACTAATTCTGATTCATACACATGGTGGTAAGAATAAAATAACATTTTGTGTATCTGATGATAATTTTGTGTATGTACTTGTGTTCTGCAAATATAAGTGAATGAAGCCCATTGTCATTGTTAATGCAGGCTGTCCTAAAAGCCTTCAGCTGCTCAAAAATGTTGCAGGCACCTACGGCCAATTTAGAAACACCAACTGAGCTAACATTCACTGTCTTTGGACTGTGGGAGAAAGAGAACACACAGGCACAGAGTGAACATGCAAACTCCACACAGAAAGGCCACAGCCAGCTGGTGGATTAAAGCCCAGGACCTCCTTGCTGTGACGCAACAGTGCAAGCCACTGCACCGCTGTGCTGCCTGCTTTGTGAACTTACAAGACCATGAAAGGCAGCAATGAACCCACAATGACCATTTCATGGCAATAGAATAGATGGCTCATCAAAGCTCATTCTTATTCAGCAGATATTGATTCAGTGTGAGTAAAACTGTAATTACAATCTATCACACTGTGGTGGACTGTGAGGCACTGCAGCTGTAAAACACTGCAATAAAAATTGACTGAAAGTACTTTGATAAGCTGTATGTTCAAAAAGGGGTAGATGAAATCTGGCTATACAAACAAAACTACTTAAACTGCCTTTTAGTACAGATTCAGTATTTCTATCCACTTTGTGGTGGCTAAAACATGGGTGGATGTACTTCAGGAATACTGTAAGTCTTTAATCACTGTAGTGTTACACTGTATTTTACAAGCTTGCTCTTTACTTGCCCATTAAAAAGAATATGGATGACTGAACCTGAGAGGGACCGGTGGTCAAAGGAGTTAAAGGACCGTCTGCAATTATCCTGTAAGGATACTGACAGAATACCTGCTATTGTCAATCATTGGATGCATTACAACTTGCTGACCATTCAAAATGGAGATCAAGCCTGTTTTTAAACATTTGCATCATCATCAGAACAATTTATGAAGACAAGAAGAAATTTAAGTAGTAAAAAGTCATTTAATTTCAAATTAAATTCAACTCTTAGATCAGGAATAAACCAGCTGTAGCCATTGTCACCCATTAATTTCTGGGATGGCTTCATGATTCAGTCACTGAGATTGCAAAAATCAAAATTTACAATATTTTTCTTCTTTTTCCACTGACAACTAACTGAAATAAAAGAAAATTAAAGCCACAAGTGGTGTTAAAGGCCCTCGCTGCCTGTGAGCCCCCGCGAACCCCCATGGAGCCGCTTGCGAGCCCCGGAAACCCCCAGGGAGCTGCTTCTTCTGCCGAATGTAAAACCTGAGTTACAGCTGTTATTGTACGTGTTTCCAGTAGGTGGGGCTGCAACCGGCATTAAATGTCATATGGATGTATTGAGGGGTGAGTCCTTATCACAATTGTGAAGTTTTTTTTTTTTTTTTTTTTTTTTTTTTTTTAGCCTGTCATGTCTGGTAGATCTTGCAAGCAGAACTGTGATCTGAATGCGTTGTTGTGCCAAACATATTTGCTATTTCAAGATGAGCTCTATAGGTTCTCAATAGGCTCTTCTTGTTGTTGTTTTAACCCTTTATTTTATTTATCTGAGTTATTTTTCCACATACTATGTAACAGCCAGAGCTGACAGGCTGAAGAAGAGGAAAATAAAGAGAAGAAAAAGGGAGAGAGAAAGGGAGCAAAAAAAAAAAAAAAAAAAAAGGGGAAAGAGCACAAGTCTATTAATCAGATACTTCATCACTTTAACATATAAAAAAATACTATCAATACTTGCAAAAATAAATTTGTGTGTGAAAAACAAAACTAACAAAGCATGTTACGCACACCAACAATTTTGTTGAGTTGTGATTGAGTGGGCGTTTGTGTCTGTGTCATGTTTGTGTCTGTGTCATGGAACGTACTTACCAATGAGGGCAAAACGCTGCAGCTCCACCCATCAGAAGCCAGAGGGAGGTACGGAAAGCCCCCGGAACCCCAGGCCACCAGCAGCCCACCAAGAGCCAGGAAGACCCCCGGCCACTCAGTCCAAAGACAACCGCACACCTACCCCAGCAGACGGGAGAGGGTGGTCTCAGACGGAGCCCCCCCAGTCGAGGAGCGAGGGCTCCAGGGAACCCAAGGCGATGAGAAGCCAGCCCCCCCCCAGCGGCCAGCCCCCTGCACTGGCCGGCGGCAGGGCTCCCGGGCCCACGGCACCCAAGGCCCGCCCGACCCTCCACAGCGCCCCCCCCCACGCCGAAGAAGCCAACGCAGCCCCGCACCGCACCCCCAAGGGGGGCAGGCCAGTACCCACGCCAGAACACCCAGCCCCACCCAGGAACCCCGAGGCACCCCCATCCCAGGGGGGTAGGGGGGAGGAGGCAACCAGCAAGGAGTGGCCAGGAGGCAAGGCACAAGGCCCAGACCCAGGTCCAGCCATACATACAAACACACCCAGACACCCGTGTACACATTTATACACAGATACTCATACATGCCCATACATACTTACCCACACACAGATATGCCATACATACACATTCACTCACCCACCCATACTCACGGAGACGGTGACAAATACACAAAGACACACATTCATCCATAGCTACCCACCCTCTGAAGGCGGGGCAAGTGGAAACCACCCCAGGGCCAACAGCGACCCCAGGACGCCACCAGCCCGGTCCCCAAGGAACCACCCGACCCCTACCCCGGGCGAGACGCAAGAAATCGGGGTGTAAGATGACCCATCCACCCCTCCTCCTCCCCAACTTGTAGGTCTATGTGTTAATGTTTGTGAGTGAATGAGGTGTATAGGGTGCAGTTAAAATTGAGGGGACAGTTATGCCACAAGCGCCAACTGTTGGTCGTCAGCGCTTGCCCACACTGCCCCCCCAAAACCCTCCATGTCTAAAGTGCAAATAAAATTTGGAGACAGACAGTGACGAGGATCCGAGTGGGGCCACCTCAGCGGCCCATCTCATCAACCTCTGAGTAACATGCCTGCCCCAAAGGTCCTATGTGTATCAGGGTGTAAGTGTGTATGTGTTGTGAGTTATAATGACTAAAGTGCAATTAAAACGGAGAGGCAAGTGGTGGTGCAGCTCTCCACGTGGCCTCTCCATCCTACATCTGTGAGTGATGTGTATTCTGTGTGTGTGTGTGTGTGTGTTTGTGTATGGGGAGGGGGAGGGGGGGGGGGGCATATGACCAGGAAAAATCCTGGAAGAAGAGAGCCAGCTGGCCGCTGGCTCAATAGGCACCCCGACCTCCCACACCCCAGCACAGGGCAGGGGGAGGTGAGCCCGGGGCCGCGGTGACAGCATCCCGGAGCACTGTAGCACCCGAGGTTGGCGCCCTCGCCCCCACCGCAGAGGGCGGCCCGCTCCTCCTAGATGCCCATTCACTCAACAATAGACACAAACAGGCGACAGGACATACTGGCCTGGGCATGGAAATGCAGTGCCCAGTCCCCCCCAACCACCCCACCGCGGCCCCATCCCCCACCCCACCCCCCTGCAATGCAGGCACCCCAGGGCCCCAAAAGCGTAGACCGGACATCCCGACGTCAGGCCAACCCACCCCACCCGGCGGCGCGGCCGGGACAGCAGAGGCCCCCCCCGCGCCAGGGGGGGCCCACCGGGAGCCGGCGCGGCCCCAGTGCCGGGGCCCCAGACCCCAGCCCCCAAGCCACACAGGGAAGACCAGCCAACCGACCGAGGGCCGGCACCACCCCCCCAAGCACCCCGCCCACACCCCAGGACCGAAGGCAGCACCATCCAAGCCCCCACCACCATCAACCAGGACAGGCACACAGACATCACCAGAAGGTCGCCCCAGGACCCCAGCCTCAGGAGGCTACCAGCTACCCAGGCCCCCGGAGTCCCCCCCCACCCCCCCACAAAGCACATCAGGAGCAGAGCCCGCAGCCCACCACCCCCACTAAGTAATGGAGCTGAGCAGTGGGAACCAAAGAGAGTCAAATTCCTCCAATTTGTTTTTAGAAGAAGCAGACATTCTCTCTAAACTAACATGATCTACTAATAAATTTCTGTACTGAGTAATACATAGTTTATTTTTTGTCTTCCAGTTCATGAGGATCATCTTCTTAGCGATGCACAAGGCAGTAAGAACTATGTGTGATATATTTAACTCCATAATTAATTCACTGACATCACCTAAGATGCATAGTCTGGGGGAAGTTGGGATATGACAGCTAAACCATGTGGATAGATCTTCACAAATCCTCTGCCAAAATCTCTGAACTGGTACACAAGACCACAGAGCGTGTAGATGATTATCCTCTGAATTGCTTGTACAGTGGGTGCATATGTTTGAGTGTGTAAGGCCCATTTGGAACATCCTTTGTCCAGTGTAGTATGTTCTATGGAGAATCTTATATTGTACAAGTTGTATTTGGGGTCTTTTAGTCATTTTGAAGATATTTAAACATATTTCTGTCCATAAATTTTGATCCAGGTTGACAGAAAGATCACGCTCCCATTTTGTAATTGGGAGGGAAACTGAATCATCAGTTTTTATTAATAATTTATATAATTTTGATAACAATTTTGGGGTACAGAGGTTAAGAAATTCTGTTACCCAAGTAGGCATTTCTAGATTCAATTGATTAAGGTTAAATCTTCCCTGTAGGACGGACTTAACTTGTTGATATTCCAGAAATCTACCGTTGCCAATTCTATATTTTGATATAAGTTCTTGGAACGTGATAAAATTTCCATCTTGGATAATATGTTCTAAGTTATTTATACCCTTATCACGCCATAACGGAAAATTCAGCATTTTCTTTTTCTGACAAATATCTGGATTGTTCCAAATGGGTGTTAGTTTACAGGGGATGAGTGAAGACTTAGTTATTTTTAAAAATTCCCACCAGGCTGTCAGAGAGGTATTTATACTAAGGACTTTATAGCAGTTATGATGTTTAATACTGGAACTAATGAAAGGTAAATCTGAGATTTTTATTTTTCCACAAAACGCCTGTTCTAGATCCAGCCATGGGTTGTCTAATGAATTGGATTTGATCCACTTTGAAATATACTGCAATCTACTGCTTAAGAAATAGTAATAAAAGTTTGGTAATTCTAGACCTCCACTGTGTTTTGGCTTTTGTAAAGTTTTTAAGCTTATTCTTGACGGTTTGTTTTTCCATAAAAATTTTGAGATGTTTGAATCTAGTGACTTGAACCAAGGAATAGAAGGTTTATTAGGGATCAATGAAAATAGATAATTAATTTTTGGTAAAACCATCATTTTAATGGCAGCAACTCTCCCCATGAGTGATATAGGTAAACTGTTCCAACGTGTGAGATCATCCTCTATTGTTTTTAATAAGGGGATATGATTTAATCGTACCAAGTCTGAGAGCCTGGCGGAAAAATTTATGCCTAAATATCTAATATTTCCTGACTTTAGTGGGGTCCTAGAGGTTCTCTGGAAATTACAATTCAGAGGCAAAACTGTTGATTTACTCCAATTGATAGAGTAATCAGATATAGATGAGAACTTATCTATCAGTGTGATAGTCTTCAAAAGAGAGCCTTGTGAATTCCCAAGGAAAAGTAATACATCATCAGCATAAAGGCTAAGTTTATGGTCCATATTTTCAGTTTGAATCCCTTTAATATTTACATTTTGACGGATTGCTGCTGCTAGCGGCTCAATGAAAATTACAAAAAGAGAGGGAGAGAGTGGGCAGCCCTGCCTAGTGCCCCTCTGCAGACTGAAACTTTGTGAAATGAGATCATTTGTCCTAACACGCGCATTCACAATTGTGAAGTTTGATGCAATTCCAATGCGATACAATTCCAATGCGACCGCGCCCATTTTTGCATACCAGTTTTGGGTTCACTTGAAAAATGTGCATGGTGTGCCTGTGTGTTGAACCTTGAATAGGACAGGCTATTTACAGTATACTATATGTTATCATACAATATGTGCATGCTATTGATTGTGGTTTTGCTGGGAGCAGTGACGGTTATAAAGTCTTACAGCTGCTGGGAGGAAGGATCTGCGGTAACACTCCTTTGTGCATTTAGGGTGCAACAGTCTGTCACTGAAGGAGCTCTCCAGTTCAGTAAGAACTTCATGCATGGGGTGGGAGACCTTGTCCATCATTGATGTTAATTTGGTCAGAGTCCTTCTGTCTCCCACCACCTGCACTGGGTCGAGAGGACATCCTAGGACAGAGCTAGCCTTCTTGATGAGCTTATCTAATCGCTTCCTCTCAGCTGCAGATAAGCTGCTGCTCCAACATACTGCTGCATAGAAGATGGCTGATGCTACTACAGAGTCGTAGAAGGTCTTCAGGAGTGCCCCCTGCACTCCAAAAGACCTCAGCCTTCTCAGCAGGTAGAGTCTGCTCTGACCCTTCCTGTAAAGCACATCAGTGTTGTGAGTCCAGTCCAATTTATTGTTCAGGTGAACACCTAGGTACTTATAAGAGTCCACTATCTCAATGTCCACTCCCTGGATGTACACTGGTGTCAGTGTGGTGGGTCTCCGCCTGCGGAAATCCACCACCAGCTCCTTGGTTTTAGCAGCATTGATCAGGAGGTGGTTCCGCTGGCACCAGTCCACAAAGTCCTGAGTCCACTGTCTGTACTCTGCGTCATCCTCATCTGTGATGAGGCCAACTACGGCAGAGTCGTCAGAGAACATCTGCAGATGGCAGCGTGGGGAGTTGATGGAGAAGTCGGCAGTGTAGAGGGTGAACGGTGCCAGCACAGTTCCCTGTGGGGCCCCCGTACTGCAGACCAGCCTATCAGAGACACAGCCCTGTGTCCTCATGTACTGTGGGCGGTCAGTGAGGTAGTCCAGTATCCAATGGGACATGTGGTGGTCCACTCCTGACAGCTCCAGCTTGTCCCTCAGAAGACTTGGCTGGATGGTGTTGAAAGCACTGGAGAAATCAAAGAACATGATCCTCACAGTGCCTCCCGGCTTCTCCGGGTGGGTCAGAGCTCGATGCAGGAGGTAGATGATGGCGTCATCCACCCCGATGCCAGGCCGGTAGGCAAACTGCAGCGGATCCAGTTTTCCAGAGAAAAGTCAGCTGACTTGTGTGGAAAAAGAGTAGAAGATACAGAAACACAAAAAAACACATCTAATACTAAACAACATGAGAAAAAAGCATGGAATTAGTGCGGAGCTGCTGAAATGGGCTTCCTGCTTGCATGGCGCCAGAACTAAGAGTTTAATTTTAGAACAATAATTTTCATTGAATTTTTACTCTTAAAATTTTAACTCAATGTGTTGGTAGAATTCTTCCTTTGTTGTGACAATTCTTAGAATTCTTAGAAGCTTAGAATTCTCAATGTGTTGGTAGAATTCTTCCTTTGTTGTGACAATTCTTATAATTCTTAGAAGCTTAGAATTCTCAATGTGTTGGTAGAATTCTTCCTTTGTTGTGACAATTCTTAGAATTCTTAGAAGCTTAGAATTCTCAATGTGTTGGTAGAATTCTTCCTTTGCTGTGACAATTCTTAGAATTCTTAGAAGCTTAGAATTCTCAATGTGTTGGTAGAATTCTTCCTTTGTTGTGACAATTCTTAGAATTCTTAGAAGCTTAGAATTCTCAATGTGTTGGTAGAATTCTTCCTTTGTTGTGACAATTCTTAGAATTCTTAGAAGCTTAGAATTCTCAATGTGTTGGTAGAATTCTTCCTTTGTTGTAACAATTCTTAGAATTCTTAGAAGCTTAGAATTCTCAATGTGTTGGTAGAATTCTTCCTTTGTTGTGACAATTCTTAGAATTCTTAGAAGCTTAGAATTCTCAATGTGTTGGTAGAATTCTTACTTTGTTGTGACAATTCTTAATTTGATCTTTCTTTAATACTAGCTTTGATATTAGAATTCTCAGTGCACTGCTAGAATTAAGACATTGTTCTCACAATTCTGAATATGATCTTTGAATACTGGCTTTGAGCTTAGAATTCTCAATGTGTTGGTAGAATTCTTACTTTGTTCTCACAGTTCTATTTCTTTGTCATTTTAGAAAACTGGTTGTGTCATCACAATTCTGATTTTAACCCCTGAATTCTTAGTTTAAGAAGAAGAAGAAGAAGAAGAAGAAGAAGAAGAAGAAGAAGAAGAAGAAGAAGAAACAGCCTTTATTGTCCCACAAATTTAGGTGTAAGTCACCCTCATATATACCTTTTCGGAAACATCTCGACCTGACGCACGTCCCCATGAGGTCTGGGGTCACTTGGGACCGTGTCCCATGTGACCCCGCCCATTTTTGCACCTACGCCCCTTACAATTCCAATAGGCTCCTCGCCGACCCTTCGGTTGGCTCAGGCCTAATAAAGAAAAAGTTGGAAATTACCTGCAAAAAGTATGGCTACCATTTGAAATTCTTAGCTAAATGAAATGCTAGCAGCTGAAATGGTAGACTCACAGAAAATGCACAATTATATAAGATTTAACAGATTAACAGTTAGCATTGGTCACTAAACATAATGAAAAGATGTCACCAGGTCCACCGTGGTGATTTAGCTTTTTGTGATATTTTCATTAGCTTGAATAATGCAGGTCTATTTTTTTTTTTTTTTTTTTTTTTTTTGATGAATTGATAAATGCCTGCCACATAGAACAGAACATCAATGCCTGACAAAGACAGCAGGACCCAAGTAATCTGTGAACTGCCCTCTGGAAGAGGTTTGAAGTCTTGTTGGGGAGATAGACACTTGAGGGCATGCTTATAGCATTCACCTGGACAGCAGCAGACACAGCAGATCACAATGACTGATGACAGTTGTTGGGCATCTCACTCTCCTTCTTTAACAGTGGAAGCTGCAGTCCAGCCCAGCAGAAGAGAACAATCTGCTGAAGGTATCTCCTCTGCTGACACTCATGACTTGCTTCATATATCCAGGTAAATCACACAGGCCTGAACTGCTGGAAACAGGCTAGTGAGAGAGACAGAGAGAGAGAGAGAGAAGCATAGAGAAAGAGAGAGAGAGAGTCAAGGTTTTGGCTCTCATGAGTGGATCTCTAACGACAGTGATGTTCTTTCACTCTGAATTACACCCAAATAGTACTCTGAACACTGTGTTCAGAATCTCAACAGGTCCCACACCCACTGAGAAAAGGAGATTTCAGTGTGAGGAAAGAAGCAAACCATCTGCTTTCACATGATTAAGACCAAAATTAGCTCTTTCTCCAAGGAGAATATTGTTCTGGAAGAGACAGT
The DNA here is from genome assembly GCF_007364275.1 of Archocentrus centrarchus. Taxonomy (NCBI): domain Eukaryota; kingdom Metazoa; phylum Chordata; class Actinopteri; order Cichliformes; family Cichlidae; genus Archocentrus; species Archocentrus centrarchus. The sequence continues at coordinate 7,441,977 of NC_044368.1, read as the reverse complement.
AAAATATCCACAGTGGCAAAAGCTACTGACTTGATATTTTAAACATGAATAACAACAATCTTATTTTTAACCAAACGACAACCTTAATAATAAATAAATAAATGAATCAAACTGCAGCCCCTCAAACTGTAAATTGAGGCCAGCTCCAAAAGTGAGTCAGTCATTGTCAATCAATCAATTCATTATGAATTGTCCATGTCTGCCAGATCTCACCTCACCTAGTTCAAACCACTGAACTGGACCTGTACACTTTTCTAATGCTTTTAATGCAAATATCAGACACAGCTTGCTGTGGAGTTAACTGCATAAAGTGCCTGTAAAAAGACATCTGCCCTTCAGTTTGAAATTGAAATTTACTAGTGTGTTACTTCGGACTAAGTAATAGGTTTCTGTACACCCATATAGTATTGATGCACCTTGCTAAGTAGGCATTAGCTGATAACTTAGCAGTCTCCAAGTTTTAGAGATTTCATATATTTCCTAGAGGCTTGTTGCTCCACCATGAGCTTTTACACCAGTACCCCCTTTTATTGGCCCAGCATGTATTTTGCTTTTCTGACTTGGAAAGAATGACCTTTAAAAAAAATGTTAATTACATTAAATATAATGTACAAATAAATGAGTGCTGGTCTAAGCTAAGCATCATAACTAGTAGAGAGAGCAGCCAAACTCTTAAAACAGGACCTCTTGGTAGCAGAAAATAGGTGCACTTCCATCCCCAAAGTTTGCTCACGCCCCTTTCCCTCGGTTTTGTGTTCCTCTCAGTTCACACAAGCCCACATATTGCTGGACAGCTTGTGGAGAATTCCATCTGATAGGCCAGGACAGCAGGGATGCAGCTGTGATGTGAGTCTGATGGGTGATTGACTGTGGCACTTTATTACCTAAAGGGGCGTGTTTCCCTCATCTAGACATGCTCAATCAATGTAAATCTGTCCAGCCAGGGAATTTATGTCCTACATGATGAAGTGCTTTGCTTTACTGTGCCGCATTAATTTGACGGGGCTATGATGCAGTCAAAGACACCATTTTCACTCACTGCTGGGAGTGGGACAAAAGTCATTCAAAGCACCATCATTTATCCAGTCTTCTGATGGCTATTTTTAGTGTTTACTTTTAATTTTACTGCATTGCTTTTCTTTCTTTCTTTAATATTTGTTGAAAGTCAGTTCATCAGTCCCACCACAGTGTTGTGCCAGTGTACTCTGCTACAGAAAAAGCTGGTTGACCAAATGCTTTAGCTGAAAACCAGTTGCTAGGAGACAGCTCCTCCCTGCCCAGTGGATGTCTGGGATGCCCATTGTAAAAGTGTGTGTGTGTGTGTGTGTGTGTGTGTGTGTGTGTGTGTGTGTGTGTGTGTGTGTGTGTGTGTGTGTGTGGCTGCAGGCATTACTCATGTTGTGAGGACCTAACTATGTTCAAGTCACATTATGGGGACATGCCTTCCTTATGGGGACAAAAAGCCTGCATAGAAGATATATTTTAAGGTTAGGGTAAGGTTGCATTCCACATTATGCCATCTCAGGCACTGCACTCAGAAACTAGCATCAATGTGGCAACCAGAGACCATTGAATCTCAATAAAATTTAGCTACCTGTGGCAATAAGCAGGTGAAATAACAGAGAAGAGAGATGGATAGGCACATAGTCAAACTTATTTCTACTTTGAAACAAGAGATTAGAGTGAACATCAATGGCAGTGAAAAAAGGGGTATAAAATGCTGTGATAAATATAGTCATAGTATAAAAAATTTTTTAATTCTAAGGTTTTACAAATCAGGAAATAACAAAATAATCTTAGAAGGTCTTAAAATTAGGTAAATACAACCTCAGATGAACTACAAAACATAATATATTGCACTGTGTCATTATTTATTTAACAAAAATTAAGCCAAACTGCAGAAGCAGTGTATGAAATATGAAAGTACACCCTTGCTGGAATTAGGAGGGTAAGTAGCAGCCAGGTGTTGGTAATCAAATGCACTTGATTAACTGGTTATCAAGCAAGTTTTGGTTGCAGGTCTGGAAGATTCACATGTTTGTTAACCCGATACCAAGGAGGAAACATCGCAACTGTGACCTTAAAGAAGCAATCGTTGCTGCCCATCAATCTCGGAAGATTATGAGGCCATTTGAAATCTGCCGTTCTATTGTGAAATAAATTGTGGAAAACATTCAAGGCAGTTGCTAATCTTCCCAGAAATGGACATCTCAAAAAAATTCACCCCAAAGCTCAGGATATGCAGTGCTCAGAGAAACTGCAAAAACAAAACAAACAAACAAAAAAAACAACCTAAGAGCTACATCTCAGGATTGGATTTTAGAGAAAGAGACCCTATATACTTTTAAACTTAGACTCAAAACCCTCCTTTTTGGTAAAGCTTATAGCCAGGGCTGGATCTAGCTTGAGAATAAAGGTTGATTAGGTTAGGGCAACTGGTACTGCTTGGTCAATAGAAAACCTAAACAGGTGATAGCCTGGGTGTGTTGAGTCTTTGCCGATGCTACCGGCTTTCTGTTTGAGGCGGTCAGCATACACAGCATGAAGGTCTGGGAGTGTAGTTCCCATAATCCTCTGTGCTGTCTTGACTGCATGGGTCAGCTGTTTTTTTGTTGTCTCCTGAGCAGCTGGCAAACCACACTGTGACACACTGACAGAGGATGCTCTTTATTGTGCTCCTATAGAAATGCACCAGGAGCTGAGTGTGCAGTCCAGCCTGCTTCAACTTCCTCAGGAAGAACAGTCCCTGTTGTGCTTTCCTTTCCAGGTGTGATGTATTCAGTGACCATGTGAGACTGTTGGTAAGGTGAACACCCAGTTATTTGATGGGGATTTTGTGGTATTTCCATATCCTCTAAAGTCCATAATGATCTCCTTTGTCTTAGAGTGGTGTCCAGACATCACTCTGTGAGATGTTTAACCTCCTTCCTATAGCATGCCTATTCATTGTTGGTGATTGTTGGTGATTGTTGGTGAACCTTTAGCCTAGCTTTGAGGCCGCCTCCTGCTTCTGAACAAGATAAGCGGAAGAGAATGGATGGATGGATGGATGGATGGATGGATGGATGGGTGATCATACAAACATTTGGTTTTCTGAATCTGTACTGCATTTGTATTTGTTTGTGTGCGAGCTAGTAAACACCACCGTTATCTTGTGTCATCATGCTGTGTTGTGAAGTAGCTATTTACTCTAACAAATTGTCTCTAAGTGCAGTAAAAGCTTTTATGCAGTTTGCTTGGTCTGAAGTCACCTTGCCTGAAGAGTGCATATGGCTAGTAGGCGCAGATGTAGAAGTGCATGTGGGATGTTGCTGTCATCATGTATGTGACCTCTTCATTCTGTAACCTTACAAAGAATCTGTTTACCAACAGCATCCTTCCTCTGTGGCTTACAGGTAACTTAGAGCTATTTAATGTGCAGGATCAGGAAATGTTTTTCTTTGCTTCCATCAAATTCATAACCACAATGTTTTGATGACATCCAACCACCTATTAGAGTGAAACAAACAAACCAATGATCTATGATCATGATGTGCAGTATAGAACTTATTTATTAAAACTATATTCCCACTGCAGCCCTCATCTTGATTACTGAAGTTGAATTATCTTTTATTTGGATGACACACTGCAGGGATTGTTTATGACATATGTTGGTGAGGTAGAGGACTCAGCTCATAAAATCCAGAGAGGACCATTATTAAACACAGGCTTCATAACCGATATTAAATCAAGGTCTCCATGGTGAAGCCCACGGCAGCAAAACACCCATTACACTCAGCTGAAGTCGTCTACCTCACCTTCACTACTGCTCAGAAATACTATCAATTAATCGGCAGGAGGATAGAATTTAGCCCTTATGTTGTGTTTGAGCCAATACAAGCCCAACAGGCTTTGTATTTGTGATATTTTCATAAGCCTTTAAAAGTATATGGTTCAGTATCAAATGTCTGGTCAAACATGATTTTTTTTTTACCTATAGGGGAACAATGACTTACTGGATCATTACCTTCTAAGCTGCTGCTCTTGTACCTTTGACAGGAAGAACATATTTGTACCTTTATTGTTTGCTTATCATAGAGACTAGTCTTGAACCTACAGTAATAATTTTGTACCTTAGTTTAACAGTACAAACACTGAAATTTTAAAGAGGTGCAAAAGTGGGTACAGAGGTGCATGTTAATTTATTTTACATTACTATCCATTCATACACTTGGAAATGGACTCGCGTTTGTTTAGAGCTTTTCTTACTGACCACTCATACGATTATCTGCCTCACATCTACAGCTGACTTCATTTAATCTAGTATACAGTAGTCTAGGGGAGGAAACAGGAAGGCCTGAAGAAGAAAACCCACCAGGCGCTGGGAGAACAAAGGTCCCAGGAAGATAAGAACCTCGAACTTTCTTACTGTGTTGTGACTGTGATAACCTCTGCACCACCATGCTGCTGCTACAAAACAGATATAAAATGAAACTGTTCAGGATGCATTAAATGATATTCCTTTAAGTTTTATAAACAGTGAAATCTAAAAATCTAAAGGTAAAATGTATATTTACCCTTTTTTTTCCATATTTAAGTGAACACACACTGACTTGTGATGTTGTAAATGAAAAACAAAGATGAAAAGCTTTAAATATGGAGCTTTTACAGATAGGGAACATATATAGATACCTTTTAACCCTCAAACAGGTACAAACAGTGGGCCAATAATTATTCCTAAGATTGCTTTTTCACTGTATCTTTAAGTTGGAGAGTAAAAAAACCTCCTTTATACAAACACAGTCGCAACAGCTGATTAGAGTTGTAGTGAGTCATGTTTTGGCTGGGCATGTATTGTGTCATTTCCCATAAATAAAAGGTGTAACATTTTAAGTGAGAATGTGTAACTTTACCATATGTGAGAATATTATTTGTATTCAGTCACAATACTTTGGTTTAGAAAAGAAGGCCAGATGTATGCAGAAATATACTCAAAGGCCACTTTCTTAGGTATACTTGTTTAGCTGCTCATTAACACAAATATCTCATGAGCAAATCTCACAGCAAGAAGGAAGGAGATTTAAGTGACTTTGAACATGACATAGTTGTTGGTGCCAGATGGGCTGGTCAGCTTCCAACAGGATAACATGCCGTGTCACAAAGCTCAAATAATTTCAAACTGGCTTCTTTTGCATGACAATGAGTTCACTGTAATCCGATGACCTCCACAGTCACCAGATCTCAATCCAATAGATCAAACCCAATAGAGCACCATTGGGGTGTGGTGGAACGGGAGATCTGCATCAGGGATGTGCAACCCACATATCTGCAGCAACTGCATGATTTTATTGTGTCAATATGGACTAAAATCTGTGACGAATGCTTCCAGCACCTTGTTGAATCTATGGCATGACGAATTAAGGCGGTTTTGAAGGCAAAATTAGGTCCAACTCAGTACTAGCAAAGTGCAGCTTAAAAAAAGTGTCTGGTGAGTGTATGTGGTTGGTGTCACTACCTTAGTTAGACTAAGGTTTTAGTCCTTGAATATTTTTGGAAAATTCTGGACCTTTTGGATTTGCTGTTAGAGTTTAAGATGGGTTTGGCTGTACAAAGAGATAAAACTGGTTTAAGTTTCAGGAATATTTTCCTTTCACTGTTGCCAGCTATTAAAATATTGTTAAACTGCTAAATTTTGGATGGTAGGTGGAATTTTCAGTGGGACTGAATTATGTAATGTTTCTTAAATATTAATTATGTACATTTATTCCCTTCCTACTGCTGTGATCCAGACAAGAGCTCATTCCTAATTCCAGTTTAGTCATGTCTCTCCAATTCTCTCTGCCTGCCCCTCAGCCTACACAGTTTAAAGCCTGCTTTTTTACAATGACCCAGTGTGCTGACTCACTCCTCCACAGAGTCTCTTCACGGCAGAATCACTACTTTTGCCACATAGAAATGAGACTGAAAACTTGCCTTTTACTTAACAAGTGTTGTTTATGTATATGAAGACTAAAGTGTTCCTTGTTGCTAGCTTAAATGTTATTTCAAGAATATGTGGCACTGATGTTTGGAGTTCAGCTGCAAAATAATTAAATTAGGTTCCTGCATTCTTTATCACTGAGAAGATAGATCGATTTGGTCAGTTGGACTTATCCTGCAAAATTCACTTTGTCACTGTGTTTCAGTTTCTTATTAATCCCAACCATAAGCAATATAAAAATGCATGGAAATACCCCCTTCAAACAGATATTGCACTTTTCTTTAACCACACACACACACACACATACTTACTCAGATTGTCAAATGCACTGTCCTTGCTGTCCATCTCAGCGTTGGTCTCACAAGTTGACAAGCTGTCACCGAACACAGTCTCAGATCAATAACACAGCTGTTCGAATTCCATCTCTGTCTGCTCTGCCTAACTCGACGGACGCTCTGCCTGTCTACCTGTCCATCTTTGCTATGCCGGATTAACAGTCTGGCAAAATAAAGCACGCATAGGCTTGTGGATAGATGGCAAGACATCCACAATCAATACTACATGTGAGGTTCGAGTTAAAGAGAACAGACTCTATTGCCTACGTATTTTCAGATACGGTGGACTTGTGCCAACTCATAGCATATCTGACATCTTTTTCTCTTATTTATCCTTGCATATTTTAAAGCAGCATATGGAATGAAAGAATGAATTACAACAATTCACCATTTTTTCCTAAAGCCAGCATTTTCTTAGATTTCTGTGAAACAGCAGAGGCATCAAATGACTGCTATCAATGCGTGCTGACAGCAGCAAGTCCTCAAAGAGCTGCACTGGGGATACCCCAAAAATCAGAAGCTTATATTCACTTTTTTGAGGATTCCAAAAAGGATTTGCTGCATCAGAGACTTCGTTCAGATGAATGCAGTCTTTTTCCAAATTGGAAATGCATCTTCTTGCATTTTGAAAATGATAAAGCCTGGGCTATAAATATGGCCCTGTTTAGTTTAAAGCATTCATTTCATTTCGGTTACTTCAGGGATGGAAGGTTGTGTGCACAGAAGGCTTTTTTTGTGCAGTTTCAGGCAGCACAGACAGAAGAAAGGACAACTGTGGAAAACAGCTGACACCTGATTCTCCTAAAATTGCTCAGGGTTAAGGTGTGGCCATGGCTTCATTGACACCAATATGCAATTTGCAAATGCCAAGCAAAAAAAAAAATCATCACAGTCTCCGGTCACAACTATCTCAAGATACAAGAGACAGCACCTCTCACCTCAAAACTAACTACAGCAGTCTTCAGTCATGTGTTGCTAACATGAAAACTGGATTTTTTTTTTTTAACTCTATCACTCTGTCACATTAAAGTTATCATGGAACTGCCTAAGCAGTCTTTACAAGTAGGAGATAAGATATTCTGCATCTGATAACTAACATAATAGAAGAAGTTATCCAAAGGAAAGAGATGAGAATAAATTTGGAAAAGAAAAGCAAGAGCTTTTCTTCTTGCCAGCCTCTATTGATTCTCCTCCAGGCTTTCCTGGGAGGATGGTTCCACCAGAAAGTAGTTATGAATAAATCATGGGGCAGCAAAGCATGAAAGAAAAATTGAAATGAGGACTCAAATATGTACAAAAAAAAAAAAAAGTATGTACAGGTGAACAGATAGCGTACGAGATCTAACTTCTTTTTGTCTACTGTACATACTCACAGGACTCGGGGCTCCCAGAAGGCTGTGCAGTTTTGTTCTTCCAGATTTGCTGGGATCACCTGGTTTGATCTGTCTGAACAGCTGGCTTTACAGATTTGCTCTCAAGCTATAGTCGTGTCATCTGAGGTGATCTCAAGAGGTATGCTGTAGATTCTTTAACAGGCTTCACTAGGGGTGACGATGTGGGGTGGGACTTGGCTAGTGGGTTATTGGCATTCAGCTTGGCCGCTCCAACTGACCTTTGATTCTCTATATGTTATCCTGCTGTTAATGAGGAGAAAGTCGATTCCATCCCATCCCCAGAGCTGTGTGTTTTTTTTCCCTGAGCGAGCTGCAATCTCTGCACTGCGTTTGGCCAAAAAGCATGAATCACAGCCAACCGTTTGGTTCACTGAAAAGTCAGGGAACTCTTTAGGCTAGAACTGGAGATTAAGAGGTTTATAATTTAGCATTCTATGTATGGAATGACACCATGGTTGTATGATTAAGGGTGAATGTTTTCAGCTTTCTTCTTGCTGGGATCCTTGAAGCTCTCAAAGGAGGAACAACCTTCCACCTCTAGAGGAAATTACTTTGAACTCTGTTTTTGTGATGATTCAGCACTCAGTCTGTTGGAAATCATATTCCCGAGTGACACAGCACATGAACTTAAACTTGTTGGAAAGGTCACTTTTGAAATTGAGATTACTAGTCACAGCTGTAAAATTCTAATAAGTAAAAGAATAAACCCCATTAAATTTTGTTACTTATTAATTAAATTTTAAACTAATTCTCTGGGAAAGCAGAAGTCTTCTACCGGCTCTAGATGTTTCTTCAAGTTTAACATTTCCACTGCTGTTCTGATTTCATAATAAAAAATGTTACATTTCCAGCACTAAAAGGCGTTCTTGTCCCATAATGTAGGCAGCTGCCTTGGTACGGCTGGCTGGTCACAAATATTGCTTAGGAAAACTGAGGTTGCTTAAAGCATCTGAACATATTGATCTAACCAGTAGCTTAAAGTTAGTGCACATTCAAACAAAAGAATTAATCAAAGAGATAAATCATAATTTGTATGCATACTGCTGTATTAAAGGATCCTGCCTAGAGTTAGAGACAGCTTCCTGTAAGCAATCCTACCTTTTATGGTATTGTCTGAAAATAGATCTTGCCTGGATCCTGTTCTTCCCATTCAGCTCACATTATTTAAATAATGTTGCTTACCTTTTTTTGACATTGTGGAAAGTAATTTTATTGTTCCTTTTTCCATTGTAATGCTTCTTGTAATTAATTTATTAAACAGTTTTTTTGTGGCTCTTCAAAGTCGTGTTACATACAATTCCTCTTATGGCCACTTGTGGCTGGCTTCAAAAGACTCCTGTGTTACTCCTGTGATGCTAATAACTGCCTCCAGCCTTTGCCGCTGCTAATTCCAGTCACTTAATTGGAACTCTAATGTGTTTATGCTGTTGGTGCCTTGTGAAGGATTTTTAATGTAATTATTTTAATTAATAATATGGCTTGCTATGTGGTTAAGACCATCCATTAAGTTTTTGCTTCAGTTTTGGTGAGTGAAATTCAAGTTTCTTGTTTGTTTGTTTTTTAATTAGCTAGTTAGCACCAACTAGCATATTTGTCTGCTGTGCACCTCTGTAGTTTATTAATGCAGCTTGCTATCTAGGCTAATTTCTGGCTCCAAAAATCTAACATAGTAGTTGCCAAAATATTAATGTTGAAGTTTCAAAATACAATCAAAACCAGTGGATGATGGCTCATCTTTTATATACAGTCTATTGCCATACCATTAATACACATTGTAAATACTGTAGAAAAAAGCAAAACCTCAAGACATTAATGGAGTCCATGCCAGAGGTGCACTTTTCAAACACTGCCTCTCAAACCCCTTCCAAAATCTTGCTCATATACTTGCCTCCATGTTTAATCACCCAAGTGAGAGAGAGGAAGAGGATGGGGAATTTTAAAAAAAAAGTTTCCTCCTTTGGCAGAACGACTAAATTAAATTTGAGGAAAGGGAACTATCTGGTGTGTGGGGAAGTGAGAGTGCTGTGGGCATAAAGATAAGGGATGAAATTAGAAAAAGGTTATGTAGATTGTGAATGCAGGACATACATAGGTGATCTCTGCACTATCATCACCACACGTAACATTCAGTCATACTGTTCTTCTAAATTATTGCATCCACTGGCAGACTTGATTTGTAACACTGCTGAATATGTTCAGCATCAATAAACAGAAGATCAACAAGGATTTTTAAATGATGTATTTTGCAATTTGTGTCTTTTACAGGGTTGAAAATCACACAGTTGGTTTTGGGTAACTGAGATGAGAATAGCAGCTCAGACTCAATTTCCTTTATTGAATCAAACTTGGAATTTCTCCTGTGGAGGGCGGCCAGGCTCATGGCAGGGGGACACTGGGGTTTGGACTGGGAAGTGTCTGATAGCACTGCATCCTAGGCAGTAATCTAAGCCCAGGGTATCTGTCAAATTCTTGGCGTCGACAGCAAGAAGAGCTCTGGAGACCTCTAGAGAGAGAGAAAGAGAGAGCGGGGGTCACAGTTAGATAGTTTCAGTACATGATAAGATTTAGAGAAAAACACCAGAAAACAAACACAGAGAGACAGTCTTATATTGTTTGTGATTCCTACTAACCAGCACACAGCATACTTTGAATCTTGCTGCATGAAATTATTTGCTGGGAAACAATATTAGGAGCAAATTCAGAAGTGATATTTTCTGTTAAAGCATAACGTGATTATTCATTAATTACTTTTTAATGCTTCTGAAAATTGTGACAATAAGTTCCATTTAGTAGCAGTTTCAGCATTTTTATTGCATGTTATATTTTCATCTTTGTTCACAACTTTGAATCTCTCCATTCCACCAAGCTAAGTGACTCATCTGACTTTGTGAATGAGTTACAGTTGTTTAACTTGCTGGTTAGGTTTAAGAATGAAACACTACTTACTGGTAACATAACTGGCTTGGGAAAATATTGAAGTTTTAGTTAAAATATGCCCTAGTACAACATTTACTCTGCAAGTCTAAAAAAAATATGCATGCTCACTGTGTTTAAATGTGGTGCCAACAGTCCATATGTGACAAGCTGGGAGTGAGACCTTTTTCACTATTGCCTTAAACCCAGTCAGTCATGGGACCAGTGCCAAAGGACACTTTGTGCATATCTGTGAGATGCCAGCAGCTATGACAAAATGGCAGTATTTTATGCTCTGACAATGAGAACAGGCTGTTTTTTTTTTCTTTTGTTTTTCTTTTGTTTGTTTGTTTTTACTACTCTTTGCTTCATTTTTAAAACCTGGCAAAACCATTATGCTGGAAATCATGTTCTTTTAAAATTATGCTACATTTAGGTGGAGACATGATTGGTCAGCTGAAATCAACTCTTCTCCATCATGGTGTGGAAGCAATGTCAGACTAAAGGTTGAAACGGCGTGCAAAGCATTGACAATGCTGTCTGAAATCAAGTTAATGATGTTCATCAGCAGATGGAGCTGGCCGAGTTGTTACGAGAGTATAACTCTTCAAATATACTCCTGTGAAAAAGGAAGTTTTTCACAGGACTAAAGTACACCCTTCCAAAGGGATTAAGAGGGAAAGGACCAGCCAGGTTCTGCAAATCAAATGCCCTGGATTGAATTATCATCAGCAAGTGTGAGCACCTCAATAAAAGCAGAAGACTTGGCAGTTTGCTTGTCTGGAACATTTAGATGTGTGTTGACACAATGCCAAGGAGGGCATCAGTAATGATCTTAGAGAAACAATTGTTGCTGCCTATTAATCTGGGAAGGGTGATAAGGGCATTTCACCCCAAGATCAGGCCACACAATGCTCAGAGTAATTGCAAAAAACCCCCAAGAGCTGCATCTCAGACTATACAGGTCTCAGTTAGCATGTTAAATAACAGTACAGTACAATTAGAGGAAAAAAAGAACAAGTATGAGTTGTTCGGAAGGGTTGCCTGGAGAACATGGCAGCACAGCTTATGCTTAAGCTGCAAACTGAGCAAACCACAAGACGATGTCCTTTGAACAAATGAGACTAATGTGGAGATGCTCTGCCACAACACACAGTCTCATGTTTGGTGAAAACAAACAGTATATCAGCACAAAGACTTCAAGCATGGTGATAGAGTGGGTCATGCAACAGGACAATGATCCCAAGCACTGCAGCAAATCTACAACAGAATGACTGAAAAAGGAAACAATCAAGGTGTTGTAATGGTTCAGTCAAAGTCCAAATTTCAACCTGATTGAAATGCTGTGGTGGGACCTTGAGAAAGTTGTGCATAAACAAATGCCTGCGAACCTCAATGAACTGAAGCAATGCTGTAAAAGAATGGATCAAAATTCATCCACAATGATGTGAGAGATTGATAATGTCATACAGACCCTTACTTCAGGTTATTGTTGCTAAAGGTGGTTCTAAAAGTTGTTGAAGCTTTCCAAAAGGGCTGCTAGAGTGATGTAGTGATGTGAATTTTTTTTTTTCCTGTGCATCATCTGATCTCCCCTGGCCTTCTGAAAATAATAAAATCCCTTCACGCAGAGGCTGTGGCTCAGTAGCCAGAACAGGTCATACACTAATTGGAAGGTTGGTGACTGAGTTTCCTAGGGAAGTGTTTTTGGGCATGATACCAAACCCTAGAACTGCTTCAGATATTTTAATGCTACGTGTGTTTGATTGAGAAAGCCCTGTCTCTATATGAAAATTGACCACAAAATGTCAAATGAAATGTTTGTAATTTAACCTTTAAAAAAAAAAATAAATTCTTAAGCCTGAAAAGCTAAATAGAAAAAAAAAGCTCTTATAGTCACCTGGAAGTCTACAGGGCTCTGCTAATTAAACATCAATAAGCAGTGACTTGCTTGTTTGCTTACTGCCACTGCTGATCACCATCTGCAGTGATATCTCTTGATTACATGTCGACAGCAGTTTTGTATGCATGCATGTACAGAGTCACAGATTGTACAGGGCTTCACTCTCATTTCATGCCTCAAGGCTCCGTCTAATTAGCCTTTCTATTGAATACTAAATTTTTCCACTCTCTAGAAGACTTAATCAGCCCGCCTGGACTGGTTATTTATACTACCACTGAGAGTACTAAATAGATTGCCCAGTGCTGCCTATGCTGTAGGAGGGATATAGTTTTAGGCCCATTGGAGGGGAATTGAAGTTCCTTGGCAGCAGATTCAAGGAATGATTCCTTGGCATAATAGAAAAGTCCTAATTATCAAGTCAATTAATTCAATGATTCATTCAAGGCCCCATTAGTTTTTCTTAATTTAATTTCTCTCTCATGTTTTTACCCAACTCACATGAATGTTTTGATGTCTCGACCCATCTTTATTTAAAACTGCTTTCAACACTCCCTTGGGACAGAGAGAAGCAGTTAATTTCTTGGGTTCTGGCATGAGAAGCTTCACATCAAAAGGCTGCACCTATTTCCTTTCAAACAGAAATTGTAGTACCAGGCTATACTCCATCTAGGTCTTTAACCCCATGCAATTACAACCCTCAAATGCCTTCATAGCTCTGTATTTGCTATTAATATACTCCTGAGATTTTCATCAGCGTAATATTCAACCTGAGTACTGTCAGAGAAAGACGTTGAAGCTTCTCACATTGCATCAGTCTCAATAACCAGTCTTGCACTGGTGAGATTTGCTGGTTTCCGGTCTCTCAGGACACTAAGTGTATCCTGCTTTTGCTACTGCTACCTTGAATTATTTATGTGTGCTGCCTATTTGGCCCTCTCAGCAGGACCCAGAGTCTTTGCCTATGAAAAAGAGAGCACACAACATTAAGGAGGAAATAATACAAGCCAGTAGGATGGGGCCACTCTGGCATTTTTAAATTTTTAAAAAGTAATTTTCTATCATTAAGATAAGCAGTCATAGGGAGTTTAAAAGTTCTAAGTGTCATGAACTCGCTGTGGCAGGCAGGTTGAGGACCCCAAAGCAGGACTCAAGATGGAACTAAACTTAATGTCAGCTTTATTTTCTGGAAATGCAGGGCAGAACAGGACGGGGCCAGCAGAAGAAAGATAAACACATGCAGAGAGCACACAGTGCACAGGAGCAATGACGGCAACAAGGACACAACAGAGCAGAGAAAACAGAGACAATAAATACGGAAGGGATAATAAGGGGAGAGAGGAAACAGCTGGGAAGGACAGGTGAACTGGATGACTCCAACAAGACCAAGGAAGCAAAACAGAATACAACACACAAGAGACACAGACCAGCAAAATAAAACAGGAAGTAACAGAACATGAGCGACAGAAACACAGACTTGACGTAGGGAAGCCTGATAACTGAAATGAAGCAATTAAAAAAAAATAAATAAATAGAAGCTACTCTTACTGCATATAGATAACAATTTCTTCTCTCACGGTATATTCCCATGATAAGCTAGACATGTGGTCTGTCATTCCTCTGAAATATAAGAATCACTGCAGGTGAGAGTACATGGCCCTCTGACACTGGCCTCATAAAACCTTAATGGAGCGCCATCAATCAGAGAGTGCTGAAAGACCTTGAGGGGAGGCTCCCATCTACCAAGGGACCAGAAAATCTTGTTTATTCCACAAAACGGGATTCATAGCATGTGGAAGATATCAGACATGATGCAACAAGCTGGGTGTCTGTGGTGGTGATTTCAAAATGTGGAAGGAGACTGGTCATAATGTGTTCTATTAAAAACAATGGTGCATAAAAAGCACAGTTGAAATATAGTAGATAATAGCATGATTTATCAAACATAACCTCCAGTTTGGGGGTCTATTTAAGCCGCAAAATTTCCCATCTCTCCCTATGACATGTCAGTGCTGCTGCCACCTTGCATCACAGCCTGCTGCTTCAACGCCTCCACCGCCGAAACATCCACCTGAGTTGCGTTGTTTACTGAAAAATCTTTTCTCACTCAATGCAGGAGATTCCATAAATTCTTCTTTGTTGTTAAGATCAGACACCACATTTGGCACCTTTGCAGCATGACCGAAATTATAGCATTATGTATTTTTCACATAAATGCTGTGTTCATTACATTTACTTTTTTTTTAGACTGTCATGTGGCTACATGGTCCATGCAGTTCCAAATGAAGTACACTGTAATATATATTCTTTTTTTTAACAGGTGCACATAAGTCATCTGTGACTTTGTCAGGGTTGAGCTTTTTCAATAACAAATGAGAAAACTGCTACTAGAACTACAGTACTGAGGAAGATTGTGAAATACATTAGAAATTTTCTTCCACTGTAATTCCATTAGATCTATTGTATTGCTTCCAAACCCTGATTACACTGAGAGCTATGGATAACTCCATTTTCAGCAGGACAAAAAATTTAAGGGTGCATAATTTCATCCAAACCATGCTCTTTTCCTAAACCTAACCAAGAGGTTTTTGGTGCTTCAACCAATCAAGCAAGTAAAAGCAAAAGTAAGTCATTGCAAACAAAATTAATCTGAGTAAAAACAAAACAAAACAAAACAAAATATATGCTGGATGGCAAACCCTCAACATCATTACCATCCTCCCTCCAACCTCCAAATGTGGACATTGGCCTTCCTTTAAAGATGACTACCCTTCAAAGTTGCCCATATTTTCAAGTACATTCTTGTGTACATAAGTGTTTAGTTTTGTTTGTTTTCAAAATGTAATTCTCAATGAACTGCTTAAAATTGCTTTGGTTCCTCCACCACAGACATTTCTTTAAAGATTTGCCATCTTGCCAGGGTGAAAAAAAATCTCTCTGGTAGGTTGAGATTTGCTCAGAATCTGAGGTTTGCTTCATTTGCACCTTGAACAAGCAATACGACAATTCACAGGAGTCCCGCAGTTTAGCATCGCTGTTCCAGTGGAAACAAAGAGTGGCTCCTAAAGTGCTCTACAGAGGCACATCGTGAGGGTACATTACACACACATAGATGGTGTATTTTTTCAGGCATCGCCAAAATATGTGACAGCATGTAAAGCATTAAAGCATATAATAAAGTGCAACACTAAACATTATATACATGAAATTTTACAGGCCTTAAAGTATAATAAAACACTTTGGCCTTACATGCACTACTATGCCTAAGAATATACACACATCTAACTGCAAACACCCCATTTGGCCAGTATTTTAATGTGAAAAATTCAGTTTTTTTGGAAATAAATGGCAAATATATAACTGTAACTTCTATTTCCCATTGAATTCCCAGTGTGTCCAAACAGATTGGATGGGACACTTGCTGTGCAGGATCTGTATGTGTGACCTGAGCGTGACTCATGTGCAGCAATCAACACTCTGTGGTTGTCATGTTTGCATGGATGCCATCTGTGTCTTTACACCTCTATTTCCAAAATAAAAGAGACATCTCTTGCACTCTGCACATGTAAGTACAATGCTCCTTATTTTTCAGCATAAATATTAGTCATTTTCTGTTTAAGGGCGATGGCAATGGTGTAAGAGGCGGGGCTGCCGGGTACGTGACTGTTGAGGCGCTCTGGGTGGGCTCTTAATGCAAGCATAGAGTAAATGAAATTATATGTGCATATGAGCACCGGTGTAATTGGGGGTTGCAGATGTAGTTCAAGATGTGTAAGGCGTGAGAAAGCAGGTTGCATAGCCCTTTTCTGCAGCACTCTCACTCTACCCACCACCCCGGCTTCATTAGCAGCTGTCTGTCAACTAGGTCCCATACACCGCTGGATAGTTGCCTGGCAACTGGGACCCTGATCGACCAATCAGGACTGGATGCAACAGGAGTTCTCTCCTTGACACATAAAAGAGAGAGACCGAGTTGTCCTCCAATTCAATTGATTTTGCTTCAGTGTCATTCACTTCAAGGGCAGAGCAGATGTGGGGCCCTACCGCGGGGCGAGTGAGTCAGCCAATGTGAACTGTGTTAACCGGGCCCATTTGGGAGAATTTCCCCGAGCTGGCTCGGTCACAAACATTCCCACATTCTCTATGAGCAAATCTTCAAGAAGCAGCCCTGCTTTGTCCTAAAAGGCAAGGAGTCAAAGCTGCAAATCCCACTGCTGCTCTTCTCACCAGATGGGTGTGAGACATGCAGCCTTTCTATTCATCAATGTGATGCACAGCAGCAGAGGCAAAGCAAGGTGGCGGGCAAAAGAGCTCTTCAGTATTCATCTGTAGCTTATGGTAGTAAATAAGAACCAGAAGCCATTAAAATTTGCTCCATAATGCACCTGCAGATATTCGTGTAATGACACCTTTAGAGAATCCGTCCCTGCACTTGGTGAATCATATCTAACCACAATCACCAACCAATGGCCCAGATGCAGGAGCGCTAGTAATGCATCATCATTTTGAGGACCGATATCATGACACATTATTTTGTTTTGAAGGCTTTCCAAGGCTCTCAGTTTATTGAATTCATTCAGTGTATTCTCCTCCTCCTCCTTGTCTGTACTGCTCTCCTCTGTAATGCTGTGCCTGAGCACTGACAGTGGATCTTTTTCAGGGATGCTACATGATGTATTACAATTACATATGGAGCAGACTCATGGATCTTGATTTTGTAAAGGTCTACCTGCACTGATGTTGCTAAGAGACTGCCAGGTTTCAGTGCACCTACATTTATGAAATGCTTGTGGTACACTGCATCGGCTTCTTTCATTTTGTACAGCAGAATAATTTAGCAATAAAATTAATAGCCATAGCTTTCAAATTTTAAAGTTATATTTCAAGAGATTCACTCTTAGCAAGCACTAAATGAGCAACATGCCAATTTAGGCTGTTCAATGTGCTCTTTTTCTTTATACTTACCAGTAAAAAACAATAGAAAACATAATTGTTGTCAGCAAAATTTGGCAAATACAGGGATTTACTCTGCAGACAGCTGCTGCTCATCTGCAAGCTGCTTTGGAACCCACCTCAACCCAAGCTCCTCCTTTTTATGGCTTCTTTTATGGTTTCTGACTTAATGAATGTGATATCTGTTGTCACTGATGCCTTCTCTATTATGTACTGAGAAGTTTCTTTGTGCCTGGCTTTTGATAAATGCACTTGTATGCTTTCCACAAGTTACCGAAAGGGCAGGCCAGTCCCAGAAAACCATACCGCCCAATATTAACTGCTACAGTTGGAAGAAAATCATTTTCTTCTGACTATAGTGGTACTGACTGAAGTGAGCAATATTGTTCTAACTGCATTTTCAAGGCATCTTACAGTATGTTGATCATTACCTGTTACATAAATGGATGGTGTATTAAATCTGAGTGCTTTCAGAAAATAATAAATAAAGGGGAAAAAATTAAGATATTATGCAATTATTTTACTGGTCCACTTGTGTTCAAATTGGGTCATATTTGTTCCATGAAGTAAAAGGATTTTGACACCCCCTGCTTTAATAAGTACATTTTACCAATGTTCTGTTTTTAAAGACAGCAAAATCAATGCATATTAAAAAAAAAAAAAAAAGATGTGGGATTGAAACAAAGAGCCCCTCAGCAGCTGAAATGCATTAGCCAGCTCCCTGCAGTTCAAATGAGCACGCACATTTGTCTAAACTGAACTTGTCAGAGCCTAGAATATGCTTTGCATCCTAAAGAAAGGATTATGTTGTTCTTCGGATTCCCCTTTCACTCTGCATTTTCATCAGCGATGCACTAACTGCCACTGAAGTCGCATGAAAACAACAAAAATGTGTGATCAAATCTTGAACAAAAAGATAACTTGAACTCACAAACACATGACACATGATTTGATTTAACCATTCCTTATATTGACTGTGGTTTTATTAATGTCATTAAAACATTAACGCTTACATTTGTTCCAATGCAATTATTTGATAAACTGTTTTATGACAGGTAATACCTTGTGACAGTAACTGCTAAGGATTACAAAAATGCAGTGTCTCAGGTTTATATTACTATTTTCCCACGGTACTTTTCTTTACATTCTACTCCTTTTTAAAGGGTATCTAAAGCTACACTGAAGCCTTATTTTTCTTCTCATACAACCACCAGCACGTTTCACAGTGTCACCTTTGGTGTGTTTGAGATCTGAGCAGCGACTGTGTAGGATCAACTCGATGTATCGACATCAAAAACCCAGCATTTAAAATAGGAGTTTGAACAGAAAGATGGTGGCATATATGACTGTAATTGCTCCTGGCAAACGCTACGTTTTGCCAAGGGCTGCTGTCATCTTCAAGCTCCACTGATATGTGCCACAGTTCAAGGCACAGCTGTCTCTCCTAACAGCGAGAGCAATCCTTCTGTAACCCTCTTCCTGCCACCATGCTACAAAAAGTCAATTGGATTTCAAATTGTGAAGGAGCACACTCGATTAATACTTAATGGCTACACTGGCTGCACCTATCTTTCTTTCAGTGAGGAATGATGAGAATGACATGCGCAATCTCAAAAATGTGACACTGACCTCTGTCAAATAGCTTTGGAGGGGGTCTGAGATTAATTTTCAGATGCTAGCATTTACATGCTTGAGAGGATCATTTCTAAGTCTAATAAATGACAGATGAAATAAAGTAGTAGTCCAAAGGTAAAAGGATCATATGCAGAGATAAAGATATGCTTAAGTGGTCATAGTATAGTGATGTTTTATACAGACTTTGCTATCAGGTGTGAACAAAGGAAAAGTTTACCTATCTCATATGGCACTTACTCAGACACTTCATTTTTAACTGTGGCCAACAGCATCGTGCTTCAGGTTGTGTCTGCCGATCCTATTTTTATGAAGCCAATATTTCAGGATTGCCTGGAGAGAATTTCTTCAGCTGGTGTATTGATGAAGTGACTGCTGATAGAAGCAGCAGGATGCATTCTGAGGTGTACAGGGTTATACTCTGCACATATTCAGACAGATGCTGCAAAACTGATCGGACAGCACTTCACAGTGGAAATGGATAATGACCCGAAGCGTACTGCAACAACAACCAAAGAGTTTTTCCGAGGCTAAGAAATGAGATATTCTTCAATGGCCCTGTCAGTCAGCTGATCTTAACCCAAAAGAGCATGATTTTCAGTTACTAAAGACAAACCGAATGCAGTATAACAAGCATTTGGTGATGTCCATCGATCCTAGACTTCACTCTCACGTGATGCTAAAATAAAAGAGCCAGCAGGAAGAAGGAAGTCAGACTCTCACTCGGACACACACACGTGTGGTGGCTGACTGAGACGCTCTCTGCAGGTACAAAGATTAACTACGGGTTTCTGTGTCTTCTTTTATTTAACGGTGGTCTGAACCTAATAGCTGTTATCCAAAACTCAAAACAAATGACACTCAAAACCACAACAAACACAAAACCCTGGGACATGACAAGCAGCGTTTGAGTCATTGCAATTCTGAAAAATGAAGCTGCTGCCGATCAGATGCTTTCCGGATGGTACTGCATGGTGGATCAAAATCTTATGATACATTTCTTCGTTCATAATGCCATCTGTTTTAACAAGATCTCCAACACCACTGACTGAAAGGCATCCTCAAACCATGACAGAGCCTCCACCGTGTTTTACAAATGGATGTAGACACTCACTGCTGTACCTCATTCCTGCTGTACAAACTGACAACAGTTTAAACCAAAAATTTCAAATTTGAATGGATCTTTCTATCAGACCTGTTGCCACTGATTCTACAGATGATTTCAACTGCGCAAAAGACACTTGTAAGACCTGACTACCAACTAGTGCTTTCTCCTGTAACATGCCTTGTCTTCTTAAGAACGGCTTCTCGGCAGCCACCCTTCCATCGAGACAATTTCTGATGAGGCTTCAGTGATCAGTGGATAAACTAAAGGGCCAGATACATCCTCAAGGTCCCGTGCCAGGTCTTTGCTAGATTTTTTTCCTAATTTTTGAGGACTTGCAACTTCTGCTTTCATCCTCTACTTCTTGTCCAGTTTCCCCAGTTTAGTCCCCAGTACACTGCACACTGCGCCAAGATATGTCAATATCACAATACACAAGTTTTTGGCTAATGGCACTTTGGGAATCATCTTGTTGGTGTAAAAATACTATTGATATTTTTTAGATTCAACAAAACAAAATGGTCACAAAATACATGTTTTGGCAACAGGCTGCTAGTAAAAAAGTGCCAAAAGACACATTATAAAATTTGTTTTTTGCTAATTTGTGTAGACACAACGTTGGTTTGTCCGTTGAGTTTAGTGTCTTTTTATGTTCTAATGATTCACAGGGCACTGTTAAGTGGCTTAATAAACAAAAAAATAACACACAAAACAGCCAATGTCCAAAGAAATCTTTAAAAGACCTTCAAAAGACCTGGAGAACAATTGCTCAAGACCTCTTTAAAAATTACAAGAAGATCTGGTTCCTTGGAAGCAAAGATATAAAGAGATGGCTCAAGAGTCGCTCAAGACTTTTGAACAATACTGTAGATCACACACCAATGAAAAATGAGGGGCTATTTTTTGCAGTTTGTGGACCAAGGACACTTTGACATTTGTCATTCACATGGTGAACTCACATTCACACTCGCCAACACGCTGTGCTTCAAAAACTCAGCTCTTTTCTCTCTCCAACCTCAAGACAAACACTTGTACCGGAAGCAACATCTTCCATTAGAAAAGACTTTTAAATGAGACTTAAATGGTAATAAGTGGTAGGGGCTAGCAACTGCTTAGATGAATGAGCACTGTTTTAAGCAGGTGGGGAAAAATAACCTAATAGTGCACTGAAAGGGAACAGCTTACAGAGTCAACAATATGAAAACACTCGGATAATACAGCGTCAGCAGCACAAGCAACACTTTCATCACATACACAGCTGCAGGAGCCTTTCAATCAAATAATGCACTAGTATTATTCAGTTCAGAAACAATAACATCCAATACCACAGCTGGGAGCTGGGATCAATGTTTATAGTAAAGTACAACCCACTCCTATAAAGTTTTAATCACACTATATATATATATATATATATATATATATATATATATATATATATATATATATATATATATATATATATATATATATATATATATATAGTGTGATTAAAACTTTATAGGAGTGGGTTGTACTTTACTGTGGCTGTATTAGCATGCAGGTACTTACACACCTCACTCACAAACTCAAGGGAGATCTACTTCCCACAGCATCTGATGAACTACATCACACCTACACAGGTTTCCCACGATGGGCATTTCTTTCGTCTATATTTACACTGAAATGTATGTTTTCTTCATAGTTTCCACCAAGAAATTTTAGCAAACATTTTTATGGTGCAAGCTTTATTTTAGAAGATTTGTAACTATTAAAAAAGAGATCTGGTTAAAAAGTGGTGGAGACACCTTAGTATTCCCAGTGTAGATGACACTTTTATGGCAAACACAGATTTAGGATTTTTTATTTTATTTTATTTTTGCAGGGGCCTGATCGGTCACTAGGTTCTTCCCTAACGCTGCTACTTCCTGCTGTTTCTCTCTCACTCATTTTAAGTATTTGTCTTGCTTTTTAGCATTCTTTCAGTTCTTTGACAGGATATTTGAGTTAACACACATCACTTATGTTAGCAAAAACATACTTTCTAAAGTGGGCTATTCTTGGACACAAAAATATGGGAATATTTGTCTTGCATGAAAATTACTGTGGTTTGCTTAGCCAGAAAAACCCTTTATCCTTACATAACCTACATTCTACTTCAAAAATAAGCCCACTCAGCCTGGCTGTTCTTTATTCAAATGGCTTAGCATCCTAGTTAAAGACATTTCCTCTATTGTCACTGGCATGAGAAGTGTTTGTGATTAAAATAATGGGCACTCATAAAAGTTGTAAATGTGAGCATGACCATAATTTTTGCAGTTTCCCATTTAGACCTATGATGAATGCTAATAAGATGAATCACATAACCTGTAAAGGAATGGGAGCATATGTTGGTGGTGTTATAATTGTTATAGTATGAGTTGTTATGCAGCACAGAGCACAGGTTAAGTCTTATTGCTGCATGAATCACTGGCAGCTGTAAGGAGTCATTTGTTCATGTGTGGGAGAAGGAGCTCTGTATGCAGGTATGTTTATACAGTCATGTATAAATCTAGCAGTGTGTGATTTTATAGTGATACGGTATAATAAAATGACAGGTTTAAGGGTGGTTTCATCCGCTCTGCATGGCATGGATTTAATACAAGCTTTTAACTCAATCTAGCAGTGCTGAGTCTTTGAGAGTTTTGTGTTTGGCTCATATTGTAAAATTAAAGTCAGGATATTTTATCCTTAATCTGTAACTTTATGGAGTTGCAGTGCCTTTTATATACATGACCACTGCATGGGAAAATGGCATAAAACAAAGAAATACAAAGAAGAACACATAAATAGAATCACACAGGCCTTAAAGGCCTATTAGCTCTGGCAGCTTCAGATCACTATAGGAAAAGTGGATTCCCCAACTGGTTGGCAAGTTGTTGCTGAAGGTTGCTGGCTGTCACTTAGTGAAATCAGTCAAAAGAGGGTGTTGCCTCCTTGTGATTGTCATGTTTGCAGTCAAGTCATGCAAATTACAGGCAACTATGGCAACAGGACTGCGTACCTCTTTGCAACCATTTTTCCCTAGTGACTAGTGGTTGCAAGGCGGTCACTAACCAGTCGCTACACCTGTGTGACTGGGGTCTAACCTGAGAATGGGCTCATCTTCTGTTGTTTGTCATCATGTCTGCATAAACATACTTTTGAGTAAATGTCAAGATTAACTCAGCCAGTCTGGTTGTTATGAAATAATTAGCTTTTTGGAATCATGCTTGGACAAATTTAATGATTTTACTGTTTGGGATAAAAAGATATGTAATCAACAGTTAACAAGTGCAAGCCATTCCGATTTCTCCACAAAGACTAAAAACACCGTTTAATGTGGGTATATGTTTTTTTTTTTGTGCTTTCATGCTGACAGACAGAGGAGATGTGCGCTAAAGTGCAATAATATCAGCTTCTCAGGGGGTGGGCAAGGCAGATAGAAAGATTTACAGGATTCTAGACACCTGTAATCCCTCTCTGTTCTGTCTCTGTAATGCATCTCACACCCCGGCCCACTGAACTAATCTCTGATATCAGAGTATCAAGCAGCAAGAGGTTGGTAACCTGCTTCATTTACTCAGACAGACAGAAAGTCACAAAAAGCCCTGGCAGCTTTGGATTTGTATAGACTGCAACTGACATATGCTGATATGTGTTTCTTCAGACAGATAAATCATGAGATGCCATTTTAGCCCCTGAAGGGAGGCAGACTGGAGGCTGAGATGATGGATATGTGGACATGGACATGTTAACAGAAGGGGATAATGTCAGGCTTCATAGTACACATTTGCTTTGATCCTCTGAAACAACCTGGAGAGGCAGGGCATTCTGCAAAACAATACACCAACATTTCTCCCTCAGGATTATGACAGCATTTCCTCAGCTGTCACATCATATGGGTAGCTGTTTCACTTAACATTTATTCAGTAATTTTAACCAGAGCACAAAGTCCCTCCATCATACTCAGCAAATATTTGCATCAGCATTTCTGTAGTCAAAGGAGTGAGTGTGTGTGTCTTTTTAATTGGCTGTGAGGAGCTCAACAGCTTAACCTCTGGGATCATTGAGATTTTGATGCGAGATTTGCATGCAAAAACTCCGGGTGTGAAAAGAGGCCATTTGCATGACGAAAAGGGGGAGGGGGTGACTTGCTTAATGACACTCAAACATTGAGCGTGTCAAGCTATGAGGAGGAGGATTAGATTCGAGCAGCGTCACAGGTCTCTCTTCTTTTTATAGGTTTCTTTTTATAGCTTCCTCTTGATTCCCTTATCGCTTTGATCATTGCTTCTTAACTGGTGCCTGTTTTAGCATCATTTCCACTGATAGTGCAGACAAAAGAACCGCCTTACAAATCCTAGGTTTAAGCTTTGCTGGTGCAATTGTCTCTGAGACAAACCAGTTCATTATATAGACTTCTCAGCTTCAAGGCATTCAGATATGAAAAAGGTTTTCATTTTCATCACCTGGCTGCATTATAACCATTCATATATAGAGGTTTATACTGACTCCTCTGGGGAAATGAATATGGTAAGACTGAGTGATTCAACACTGTATAGCAGGCACATGGTAGGTCAGAATAGTGGGTGGGATGCTATATCAGCAGTCAGCTGCATTATAAACAGGGGATTAAATAATATAGTTGTCATTCTACTAGTCATGGAGAAAGATCAGTATTTACAAACACACCATAAAACAAACCAAAACTGTCTGTTAATAAGGTTAATCTAATCTAAAGCTGAAAGTTGAAAAATGCAGGTTCAGCTCTGTTTCTGTGCATAGACTATATTTTTAAAACCTAGACAAAGCCACTGTGATGACAACCACTGGTTTGGGAAGCTAAAGTGTTAGTATTTTGGATTTTTGGAGAGGCCAGAAATGATTACATTTGGATAAAAATGTTAATGAACTTGAATTTCCTTCAAAAGGCGCCATTAACAAAAAACAGTTGATAAGCAGGTATCCTTCTGGCTGTGGGTGGAATTTACTGTTCGATTCATCCATTTCAATCTTGCACTTAATGTAACCTAGTGATGGGTATTTAAGGCCTGGAGGTTGCCTCAGCTCTTTGCCAGATTGTTCCACTCCTGTTGCTGGTTTTTGCTGCTCTCGCCTGCCTGTTACTCCCTGTTCTCTCTGTCCTTTCCAGTAATCAGCCACATGCAATAATTATACCTCCGCGTTTTTGGACCTCCGGATTTGGAAGAGGATTTCAGTCAGCCTTACCTGTACCTGGAACTCAACTCAAAGGGCGCACCCACTTACCTGCCTGCCCACTCTCCACCTTCTCTGCCACTTCACTTCTGGTCTGGCACCTGCCACTCCAAGCCACCTCTCTGAGCCCAACAATTCTTCCTTTAAGACAGATTCTCTTCTCAGCAGCCAGTTCCTCAAATACTCATTGTTGTCCATGCCATCACTAATTCCCTCTATACTCTTCCACAGAACTCCCATGCACCAGCCCCGCCTCCCTTTAGTTTTTCACCTAAACTTCCTTTTAAATAAACACTTAAAAGCATTTGAACTGCTGTCTGAGACTGTTTCCTGGGTCCAAACCAAACATGACACTCTTTTGCTCTCTCTTTCTCTCCTTTCCCCTGTCTGTTTGTGTTTATGTGTGAGTTGACCTTGCCCTTGTGTTTCAGAGGTGGGATTCATCTTGGGTTCCTGCCCTTTGGCTCCACACACCTGGACATAATAACCTCACCTGTTCCTGATCATCTCGTCTGCTTCCACTACATAAGGTGGTGGTTTGCCTTCAGTTGTTGCTGGATCATTGAACTAACAGCTGGCTCCTTGTTGTTTTGCTCTGCTTTTCACCTGAAAAGTCACTTACTTGCTGTCTTCTGTGCAGATTCAGCATAAATTACCATGGTGATCTAGCCAGGTCAAAAGAGAGGCACTTTAGTGCCACTAAAAACTCGGACTTAAACCTTAAAATAGCTCACTCACCCAGTAATCTGTCTTTGTATTGCACCATTCAGTTCATGGACTCCACCAACACACAGCTGTCTGTGTTGGCATCTACCTGTCAGTCACAGCGACTATGACCCTAACTTTAAGTCTCAATAAAATGCAATTTTCTTTCCCAACCATGATGGTTGTGACTTGGTGGTGTCATCATGGTGTATTTTTGTTTCACTTGAGAAAAGAGCCAACACTTCACTCTACCACTGAGTGTTTTGCTAATTTGTCAGAAAACAGGAAAAGAACAGGGGAAAGCAAGTTGGGGCTGCAACAGAGAAAGGAAGCATCTGAAAGCATTTCCCAGGTGAGATTTAGTGCCAGCTAAAGACAAAAACGAGACAGCAAACACCAAGCTAGTGCACAACGTATGTTAATTAAATATCTAAGCTGGTGACAGGCAGCCGAGAGATAAATCCTCCTGAATGATCTTTTCCCAGAATCCAGGGACTGTAATTCCTGTGAATAGAGACATTAGTGTTTTTCAAGAGATATGATTATAGATCTAATGTAATTATCCAGGGGATAAAGCAAAAAAACTGCTTTGCAACACTTGATGGAAAAAATTCAATATATACCTTTTTTAGAGGCCTGCAAGACAGTTCAGCACATACACAAAGCATATAGGATTCAGCACCATGGACAGTGGCATTAATCTCTGGGCAGTCTACAGGCAGCAATTTGTCTCAGGCCCACACTGCAGGAGAAAGATGGAGGTGCAGTGGAAGGAAAGAGAGCTGTCAAACTGTATTCAGGTAAAATAGCTGACATAAAAAATATTAAATAAATAGTTTATATTACTTTTTTCTTTTACTGTTAAACAATGAGATAATAAGTAATAATAATTTGAATAGAATTATATGGATGCCATTGTAAAGAGTATCTGAGGTTTATTCAACTGTAAATAATTAAGAAATACTGTGCAGTGCATCTACAAACATTATTTAGATATGCTTTATAAATTTAAAACTTTATAAAACATTGTGGTTTGAATTAAAATATGATGAGTTGAGAGTGAGACACTTTGTGGGTATCTGTTACACACCAACTGCTTTTACTAAGTAGCAGTAGTAGTAGTAGTAGTAGTAGTAGTAGTATTTGAAGTCCTGGCTATAACCATAGGCTTACTCACCAGTAACCAAAACTTTTATTACAAAAAACAATAACACTTTGTAAAAATTAACAAAAACATAATATAGCAGATGCCATCAGAATGTACTTGTTATTGTCTCTTCTCTCGTCTCTTTTATATAACACATAAAACAATATACACTTACTGGACACTTCATTAGGTATACCTGTTCAATTGCTTGTTTATGAAAATGGCTAATCAGCCAATCACATGGCAGCAACTCAGTCCATTTAGGCTTGAAGACACGGTCAAGACATCCTGCTGAAGGTCAAACCAAGCATTAGAATGGGCAAGAAAGGTGAGTCATGTGACTGAATGTCACATAGTTGATGGTGTCAGACAGGGTGGTCAGAATATTTCAGAAAGTGCCAATGTACTGGGATTTTCCCACACAACTATCTCAGAGGTTTACAGAGAGTTGTCTGAAGAGCAGGAAATTTCCAGTGAGCTGCAGTTCTCTGGATGAAAATGCCTTGTTGATGTCAGAGGTCAGAGGAGAATGGCCAGACTGCTTTGAGCTAATAGGAAGGCAACAATAATGCAAATAACCACTTGTTACACCCAAGGTATGCAGAAGAGAATCTCTGAATGTGAAAGATGTTGAAGTTTAAAGCAGAAAGGGAAATTTTCATGGCACACCTCGGGCCCATTAGTACCTACTGAGCATTGCTTAAATGCCACAGAAAACCTGAGTGTTGTTGCTGACCATGCCCATCCCTTCATGACCACAGTGTACTACTGGCTGGTTCCAGTAGAACAATGCACCATGTCACAAAGCTCAGATCATCTCGAACTGGTTTCTTGACCATGACAATGTGTTCACAGTACTTAAGACTTTCAGACTTATATCCCATCACTTATCAATGGAAATATTTGATGTCAGCTAAATATCTAATAATCCTAATTCTCAACATGACGGTGTGTGTGTGTGTGTGTGTGTGTGTGTGTGTGTGTGTGTGTGTGTGTGTGTGTGTGTGTGTGTGTGTGTGTGTGTGTGTGTAGTAGTAGTGGTAGCAATTACCAAGTAGCAATGCCACCGCAATCATTTAATAACTGATTAGTGAAGTAATCAGTCTACTTTCAATTGTTATTTTATCATTGTTTCCTGATCAGAAAACTATTATTCTTTGAGGGTTAATTACAAGGGTTGTTTTCTTGGTTGGAATCTATTTGTGGCCACAAAAAAGA
Source organism: Archocentrus centrarchus (assembly GCF_007364275.1). NCBI lineage: Eukaryota > Metazoa > Chordata > Actinopteri > Cichliformes > Cichlidae > Archocentrus > Archocentrus centrarchus. Next base: position 7,413,502 of record NC_044368.1, on the reverse strand, counting down.
TCAGTTATTGCTTATATATGAATGTAACCCTAACTCACTTCCCAGTCCTGTAGGCAAGATTGTGTTGTTTGTTCACCTAGTAATTTGCTCTTCTAAAATCTAAAATACATCTAAAATAACAATCTTAAAAGTCTCTGGGATCCTGAAGACACACCATGCACACAGGTTATGCTCTGACATTCTCCCTGAGAGAGCAGTCTTTTATAAATCAAAATCATGACACTCAGCACAACTTATTCAAGTGCTTTAAAAATTAATGAGCTGAAAGAGGGTGATATTCGTTCAGTGGTGACACTCTTAGAGAGTTATTAGCTAATGTGTCACACTTTGGGTCATCCATGCATCCATTTTTTTAGCTACTTATCAAGCCAGCTTGACAGACAGACAGACAGATTGTTTTAAGGCCTGTCATTGCTTCTGCACATTCAGATGGACTTCTATATATTCAATCACAAGAAATCTTAAAAAAAAAAAAAAAGAAAAAAAAAAGGCTGTGAGGAAATAGATTCCTAAGAACAAGATGGACTTGTCAGTTGGTTAGATTGCACTGTTTTGTATCCTGATGCTCACAGCAGTCTATACAGACAAGTAGAAAATAATGGAGTGATTCAGTGCCTGTGTTTAGATTCTAATAATGAATTTTTGTTTATAATCATCAGCAGTGGAAAAGAACTCCTCAGCATTTCTGATCCCAAACAAATCAGAAAGGAATTAAACACACACACACACACACACAATTTGATGTTTTACTGCAGCACAAGGCTGGATCCAATATGAGCAAACCTCGATGGGTTATTTTGACCTAGCATGTTGGATCGATCAACAGATCCAATTCCATTGATTTTCTAAACCATCTAACAGAAATGTGTTTAAGACTGCAGGAACAAACTATACTGCTGTTTCTGCTGATGTCAGTGTACAGCAACGCAGGTGCGTCCTGTTTCCATTTAGTTCTGTGTCTTAAAAGATAATCAAATAGCAAAAACACTTGATCTGCTTTTCACTCAACTCCACTCACTATTTCTGAAAAAAATTAACACTAACCATAAAATGTTAGGATACCCTGTGTTTGGGTTCAACCTATCAAATATTATTAACAGGGCACCTTACACTGTAAGGCTAACACTTACAGAGAAACTCAATGATTTCTTTTTGAGTAAGAACTTGGCAAAAGGTGGGAGAAAACCTTTTAGCTGAATATGAAGAAACCACGAAGCACAAGGAGCTCAGCCATCTTCCTTGACTGGTTTGTTTGAGGGGAAGGAGAAACACTGCAGCTGTTTTATGAGCAGTGTTTGTGCATGAAAATGGGAACTGGAATATATTACCATTTCATTCAGTTTTTGTGCTTGCTCCATCAAACAAGTAATGCTCTGGGCATGCCCAGGGAGCCCCAGTGATTCTTGAAGTGTCTCTTAGTGTCATAATAGAAATAACACAACTATGGTTCTAATTTTGTATATGCAAGTAGGTAAATAAATGATAAGGGATTTCAGAACAATGACTCACACCCTCAGCATTGGTCATATGTATGGAGACATCCAGTCAGTTCGAATAGATGTGAGTGCTGAAAATCAATAGCATGTTTAGCTTTCTAAAATACTCCTGCATGCTGTACACTCAGACTCACTAGAAGAACAATGAGGGCCAACCCAAATGATTAAAAAACTACAAAAAAAATTATCCTGTGTGAGTCACTGCATCCAGACATTTCAGGCCAGTGTTTACCAGTGTTGTCTTTGAATATTACTGCAGATCACTTTCATATGTTATCAGTGTTAAAGTCAGTTTAGTAAACTCTGCATTCCTACTACCAAATGTGTAACCACACATTTCAAATGGAATACGTCCACATAACATTCAGATGTCTGAAGGTTTAGTTTTATCGCTCTCGCTAATCTTTGGACACTGAAAACTACAAGAAAATAAAATTTGACAACATAATCTTTATCTTTTTCAAAGTTTCTATTGCTAAACACAATAAACACTCACAAAACTGTTTACTGTGCCAAAATCAAATAAAATCACTCAAAATAGATCTCATTGTCCCACACAATATAAACAAATAAAGTCCATTACCATGTGTCCCTCTTGGACCACGTGCACAGTGAGGTTATTTTAAGGCATCCTTCTGACCCACACTGTAGCGTCACTGTCTTAACTGAACTCTTGTCACATGAACCATTGCACAGTTTACACAAAGATCACAACGGTGTGAACAGTAGTATATTTCAGCTAAACCTTTGTCAGTGTTACCTTGAGTTAGTGTTAGTGTGAGTTGTACAGTTGGGTATTGTTCTTTATTTATGACAAATCCATTACTTATATTTCAGTCATTTTTAGTTTTTGGAAGCTTTTTATGGGTTTTAGCTGGCCACTTTTAGTTTTTTACTTTTAGCATCTATTTTATTACTTTTTAATAATTCATTCATTACTTTTGGCTAACGGGTTTGACTTTTCTGTATTTTTGAACCCCATTTTTCATGATGCAGTCCAGGTGTTTTCACCTTTTACTAAGCCAAGCTTTCCCTGTAATTTTTTTTTGTTTGTTTTACAGCCAGCGTCTCTCTACAGACACTTATTACAATCTCTTGAATAAAATTATATTCTCTGGTTCTGATAGAAAATCCGAGATAAAGGCAGGCTAGTGTAAATTTTAATGCTTTTGCATTGGACAACTGTTTCCCCAGTAACTGGACAAATAGTTTTGGGGGCTGAAGGCAGTGGTGGATGACCCGAAGCATCTCCCAACTACGGCGTTTGGGAATCTGGCAAAGACCATGTGTGCGGCTGGAAAAGGTGAGCATCGCTTCAGGTGGCGGCTGGCTGACTCTGGAAAAGGAGCCTTCCTCTGCCTCTTCTAATTGGTAATGTAAAATTCGGTATTTTACATTTCAATACAAGTACTCTCAGTACTAAGAAAGGTTTTATCATAGTTTATTGGCATACATTAAAGATATTTTCTCTTTTGCACATTTTATTTTAGTCATAAAACAAATCTTAAATAAATTAAATATAGTAGGTTAGCACAAATTTTGAGAAATGGTGAAAACTTAGCCTATTATTATTATTATTATTATTATATTATTATTATTATTATTACTACTACTACTAAAGATCTACAAAGAAAAGAAGGAGAATTGCACAGCTGCAACTTTAAGACTCCACACGGCTCCCCTCCGTCAGCTCCGGCAATGGTCTTTTCCAGCTCCGCTTATCACAGCAGAATTTGTAACGTGCCATAATTTCTTAACCGGTGCGTGTGTATCCCCGGAAATCAGATGTCATTACCCGACGCGGCTAATTTGGCGATTGCTCCTGCTCTTTTGTTTTTTGACAATGCCAGCGGCGGGGACCAGCCGCACCTTTAGGATCGTATCCTCGGCGTCGCTGGCTCTTTGCTCTGAAGAAGCCTCCTAGGACTGTCCGCTTGATGGTATAGCTTGCACAGACTGCAGTTGTCATTGATCTGCGGCCGGAGCCTCTGCTGATAGTAAAGGAACAAATTGTGAGTATGCACACTGTTGCCGCCGGTATTGCGGTGACCTACATTGCCCCTTTCCTTCGGGCTCAAGGTGATTTTCTGCGGTGCCCTCTTTACATCCTTAACTCTGGACTGATGAGGATTGTTGTGGGAGTAGGGAGCTCTTGGTGTGGATGCATACATGGTGTATATAACATATAGATTTCGTGTGGTTGACATTGTGAGGCTCTGCAGGAAAGAAAAAAAAAAAAAACCCGGCCGGCTGTCACAGTGGAGAGACAGAGGAGAGAGTTAAAGGGGGGCGGGATGCAGACTGAGAGGCTGGCATGATGTAATGCACTTGAGACAATAGCCAAGGATTCTCCCCAATTATCATTTCAGAGAATGAGGAGTTGTTACAGTGGTGTCAAGACGCGATCAGCGCCGCAGTCAGGCCGCCTCGGAGTGTGTGCGTGCGCGTGTGTGCGCTTAGTAACAGCAAAAGGACGAGCTGTCACATGAGGAACAGCTGCCCCTCCTATAAACAACATTATCACCGGCTATTACAGAGATGCAAGGAGGAAGAGAGCATTCAACAGACTCGCCCGTCATCCATCCATCTACCCACCTGCCTCTCCATTCACACTTTTCATGCTGTAAATGGATGAATGAGTAAACACACACGCACACACACACACATGCAGATGCTGGCTCGTTGGTAGAAGGTTAATGGCTGTAGGCAAAGCTGTGATTTCCCTCTGATCTTGCCAATTAATATTAACATTTGCATGCGTGCACAGTGAAGGGATGTAACAATATTTGCATTAGCTGGGATTGCAACTTGGAGCTGTGGCACATACTTTTAAGTGTGACACAGATGCATTATGCAAAGCCAGGATGCTTAATTTAATGGGTTTTGCATTAAAGTGTGTGACTTTCCAGTTAGGCACCTCGAACATGCAAATACGCCTTTTTGCCTAATATGGATAGTGTGTAGATGAAGCTTTTATTGCCCTGAGGTTTCATCCAGAAAAGTGGCTACCTGTGGAAGAAGCTTTTATGTTCATAAAATGATCGTTTAAGGTCCGCTTTTACAGCCCAGGTTTGACTGTCGCTAAACCTTCCATAATGAGGAAGGTAAAATGTTGTGGTGGTTACAGGCGGCACAGTTCAAATCCAACTCCAACTTGATCTTTATTGTTTTTTTTCTGTTCACCTTGATCAGTGCTCTTATTCAATCTCTATCGATTCACAGTTTGCATGACCTTGCTGCAGGGGATTGTGGGTGATGTTAAAGGCTACACGATGTCCTTTCATTCTTTCATGTGCATGCAGACTTATTTTCAGTTGAGCACACAACCAGTGAACGCACACACACACAGAACTCCCTCTCCCCCTACTCCCCCTCGCAGATGCTCACGCACAGGTAAAGTGCAGCCACAGAGAAATGGAGACGCACACTTGCACACATACTGTACACTTGATGCTCAGCCTCATCACACTTTCCCGGCTTTCCTAATGGCAGCAGGCTGAGTGTAACTCTACACCGATGCCATCCTCTTCATCTCATCTCTGTCTCATTCACCTTTTACTACCAAAGCTTCACATGAGAGTATCAATGAGTGCTGAATACTATTTTTGTGATGTAATATATTACAGATGCAGGAACTATTTTTTATGTTTTTTTTTTAACAAAAGATTGTGATATGGACTAATAGGCAATTTAAGGAGACAGTCTGTAGATTTTGTGGCTGTGAGTCTCAGGATTGGGCCAGATGGGATTTGAACTGTTGAAATAAAAACTTAATATAAAGCTTGAAGGCTTGGCTGGAAGTGTGCTTCTTATGACAGGTGCTGTGTTCTCAGACTGCTGTGCAGCCACTAAGACTGGCTCTATAATGTCTTTAATTAATAGTTTTATTATTATTATGATTTCAATACCTTTCAGTTTTAACCCCCCCCCTTTTTGTTAATAATTTTTTCTCTTTATGATTCAACATCATGCCCCCTCTTTTGTTCACAGACCTTATTTAAAAACTACTATCGTTAAAAGTTCATCTCTATTTGTAAATCTATTAGGTGTTCACCTAAAATGTCACATCTTTATTTATAGGGCCCATCAGTATTTTAGTGCTGATGCACTAAAACACAAGAAACTGTAGAATCAGATTGTCAGCAACCTCAAGTGTTCACATATAGCAGAATACTTCTGATTCCTTCTTCAACATTACTGTTTGTGTAGTGTTGTATGAATATTACTTAAAGATGCTGATTATTAATGTACCAAAAATAGTTTCTTGTACATGTAGGAAATGTACTTTTGGCTGCTCCCATATTTCCCAAAGATCACCACAGCAGATCGGTCCACATTTTTAGCTCAGTTTGAAAAAGTGGAGCTATTGTCATAGCCTCGGTGCCTGTTCTACAGAAACTTTAACGTTGGCCATAACTTGAGAACAGTGTGACCTAGAATGTTCAAATTCACACCATAGATGCAACTACTAAAAATCTCAGATGAGTTCAAATCTTTGCGACCTTGACCCGAAGGTAAAGGTCAGAGGTCAGGTGTGTTGAAAATCTTGTGAGCATGATAACTCGAACAGTCTCACCCAGGATCTTCAAATTTACACCATAGATGCAGCTACTAAAGCTCTCAGATGAGTTTGAATTTCTGTGACCTTGACCTCAAACTACTGTAAAGGTCAGTGGTCAGGTTTTCTCCCATGCATTTGCAACTACTTTTTCACTGCAGTTTTTGAATGGATCAGTGAGAACATAACCTCAATTGCCTCAATTTCATAATGATTGATTGATGATTGATTAAAATATTTACATCCAATAAAAAGTGCTGTTTATTTATCTCTGTATTTATATATAGAAGCTACGTGTTCAAAGCCATTTCGTGGGGGAAAAAAGTTCTGAGGGGAAAAAGTCCCAACATTTTATTTGTTTCTGTTTTGACTGGCACTGCGAATGAAAGACTAGGACGTGACCTGACAGCGGTGCCAGCCACTCACGGCCACTTACATAGGTGACCTTGTAGGCTCTAGAGATTAACCCCAGAAGTCTAAATCAGCTGTTAGGCCTCAGTCACCCAAGCCTGGAGCCCCGTCAGCGACCATCTGGGAAGTGCAGCACAAACCGGAAAAAGACTAAAAGTTGCACCTTTTGAAATGTGTTGGTTGCATTTATAAAACACAACTTTTATTCTGAAGGTGAACATCCTCCGTATCCAGTTTGTGTAACACTTTCCACAGTTTTGCTGCGTCTTGGCAAGTAGTTTGTGAGTGTTTGCAGACAAGTTGGTGTCTTCTTTGCAAACTACTGGTGACTCCAGCAACCTGCTAGCAACCAAAGCAATCACAAGGAGGTATTCGGTACAGCATTGTATATTTCTACCAATTTCACACTAGTGACAGCCAGCAACCTCCAGCAGCCACTTGCAACTGGTTGGGGAATACAAAATTTTCCCTTGAAACTGATGCTTGTGAGGTGGTCACCAACAGGGCTCTAGATTTGTGTTACTGAGGCTTTAACCACTACAGAATGAGTTCTTGTACATGTGAAGTCTAAATTTTGTTTTCTAGAGGGCTTCAGCTCTGGCAGGGAGATTCTGTAACAAATAAACAAATCCATTTCTCTCAGCCTACTAATAGATAAGTATAAAAAGTACTGTAAAGCAATATAAAATAAAGGCCAGCTGTACAGTGTAACTTCAGTAGGCATCCCGTTCATTTAATGAGATTAACAGCATACTTTTGGAGTTTGAGAGTCAATAAATATGGGGAAACGACTCAGCTCTGCAATGTATTCTACTTCAGGTTGTAGCTTGTGTTTATGTTTATGTTAGTGGAAGTTTTCACTCTGAAACAGAGGTGGCTGGTGGCAAAATGAAAAGCTGGAGTGGAACGGGATCTGGATCATTCCCCCTACACCAGGGCTCTTCAACTCCAGGCCTCAAGAGCCCCTGTCCTGCAGGTTTTAGATGTGTCTCTGCTTCAACACACCTGAGTCAAATATAGAAGTCATTAGCAGGACTCTGGAGAACTTGACTGCATACTGAGGAGGTAATTCAGCCATTTGATTCAGGTGTGTTGGATCAGGGACACATCTAAAACCTGCAGGACACCAGCTCTCGAGGCCTGGAGTTGAAGAGCCCTGCCCTACACAGTGTCACTGCTGCTGTCGCAGGATCAGGAGTACTGTCATTCTCTGATTTTTATTGTTTGCGCTAAAGACTGATTCAAGAGTTCTAAAAATCAGGGGGATAAAAATTACACACACACACACACACACACACACACACACACCCACCACTTTGGAGCAAGAAAGTCTTTCAGTTAAACATGCAAGAGCTTTACTCTACAGCCATATTTGTTTTGGTATGCCTACTGTTTTATTATAACATACTGAGCATTCCCGTAATAATGATTAAATTGAATCAACTTGAATTGTTGTTTTCTTGGCAGACTGTCCCTTGGTCGTCTGAAGTCTCCGTGGTGCAGGGTGCCATATTTATGAGATTTCTCAGCACTATGAGTGTACCATGCAATCTGGCCAGTTCCATTCACAAATATGCTGCGTCACTCTTTTCCCACCTGTCAGCCTGATATGGATGCCAAAATGGGAAAGAGTGGCACGCAACAGCTTTCCCATTACCCGTTGAGCTCATCAATGCAGTCTGTAGATGCACTTTGTGCTCAGCTGCCCACCAACAAGTCAAGCACAGACATTATTTGAAAGTGGAATCTTTCATGAGCCAGCTACCCTGGCGGCTAGAAAAGGACTTTTTTATTTGATTAGGCTACTGCTTGATGTCTAGTAAAGTCGGTTATCATCAAAGCAATTGGTTGCACACTTGTATTCATATTGTAAGAAAATTGGCTTAAATGAGCTTAACATGTGTTACAAATGTTTGCAAAGTTGACCTTACATTTCATTTAAAAAAAAATAAAAGCCCATAATGGGTTTTTGGGTCTACTTTATTTTGCTTTACTCTTTTCTAAATTACCATCTCCTTGTTTAATGTGTTAAAGCATTAGTAATTTCATTCTTAATGATAACAAGGCTTTAAACACACTATTAAATAATGCTGGTTTTATTTTAGCCCCTCCAAAATTAGCCCAACAAGCATACAGTAGTACAGCTTATCTCCAAAGCCACAGCGTGTCGTGTTCAGGCCGCTGCCTGTTCTGAGCGCGCTCACACTCCACATGTCTTTTGATGTTTCCCAGGTGGTGAATAGTGCTGAATTTGCCTCACTTGGCCATATACAGCTCTAGGAACATACTGTCGTTTTGTATGCTGGTTCTTATCTACTCACACAATTGTTCCCATTAATGAGATTAACTGAAGACATTCAGGAAATTAGCTGCAGCTTGCTGATTTGTTTCTGCCAAAATGGAGTGATTCTACATAAGTGGCAAATTTTACATCTGTCCCATATAGATACAGTAATTCACTGCCTGAATAATTCTTACTCAGTGGAATAATGTAGTACCTGGAATTTGTTTTTTCCCCTGTTTGTCCATTTTATTATGGGTCTTTTGCAGATGCTGCCGGAAGGTGAATTGCAATAGTTCAATATGGAGTCAGTATGTCAGAGAGGTTTAAAGTCATTGAACAGCAATCAGGCCTACTGCCAAAGAAGAATATGATGGGCAATTCCACAAAAACCACAGTTTGTTTTTTTACTTTTTACATCCAATTACATTTTTTAAAAATTTCTTGCCTTATGTGATATTTGTGCATTGCAGTGGTATAATTTAGCTGTCGCTGGCAGTACGCTTCAAACAAAGTGCCTCTCAGTGTCCCAGTGAGCCCACATTCCCTGCATTTTGGAGGTGTTGCATCCGACAATTTCTGATGCAAACATCAGACAAACACTTGAAACAGTGATTGGCCAGGTGTAGAAGTGAGAAGATGGCAGGGTCTTAACTTCTCTGTCCGGCTTACTTACAACCAGTGAAGGCCTTCAGGGATAGACTCTCTAAAAAGTCAAAGAAAGGTTATGGTTAAGATACAAACACTTCTTAGTATTTAGGAAAGATTGTGATTCAATTCTGAAGCCTGGTGTAGAGCTGTAGTCATGGATTTGATCAAAAAGGAGGGTACATATCCAGCTTTGTGTGAGTGTAGCTTCTGCTCCTTTCAGAAGCTGTAGCTGGATGTTGACTCTTGAAGTCTCACACCTTAAACACAAAAGATGTTGGAAGCTCTATGCAGATGTTACTGATATTTAGATAGTATGCATTGTTGATTGATGAGCTGTTTGCAAAGTTTACACTTGACCTTTCTGGACATCTGTTTTAACAAACTGCAGCCATACCAACAGCCTCTTTGTGTCAGCTGGTTTGAGGTAGACTGAGTAAATGTTGAGTGAAAAATAAGTTAGACCTAGTTCAGACTGTGAAAAATGGGATGTTAGCACGCCCCGTTTTTCACAGGTAGTGTGTTGCTTCCGCTGTCAAGAATTATTGATCAATCCTGGAAGGCTTGATCTATAGGTTTGTAGAATATCGACCAAACAATCGAATGGTAGACACTGAGACTACAGCGCTTCTCCAGGCTGAAGACATGATACATGGCCATCCACCAGTGTCATGTACAACACAGCCCTTCCTCTTCTCGCACTGTTGACAGTAGATGTGTGGATGAGAGTTTTATGGATACTCAAATGCTGAAAAGAATTGAGAAGGCTTGATTTTTCACAAGTTTCCCATGATTCCATTGTTTTTAGCAATGTCTTGTAGATGCACGTTTACTCAGTAATTTCCTCCCATCTAGAGCCAGAAGCCTGAGCTTGGATGCCACTAGGCAGAAAAAGGGCTTTGGATTTGTTGCACTGATTGGGAAGAAAACCTCACTCCTACTCCCTTGAATAATTCATTGATTGGCATATGGCGTGTAGAGAAAAGCCCAATGATCCCTGCATGTCTGTCTGTGCACATTCTTATTTCAACTGCGGCTCACAATGAGTTCAGCTGAGCATGTTCTTGTTCCTCCCACCAATGATTCCTGTGCACTTTTACCCTCACATTTAACCATCTTTAACCAGCTGCACTAAATTCAGTCACTTAAATGTCATCTGGTTCTCACAACACTTTCACTCATTTGCTACAAATGTCAGTTTCACTCCAGAAGTACCATTCTGGCAGATAAAATATTACATATTAATTATGACATGCATTTATGACAAGGCATAGCCTGACATGCTAGAGGAATCTGAGGGAGCTTCATAACATAACATTCATATCATAGCATACTGTGATGTTTCATTGCAGTGGAAATGAACATAGAAAACCTATCAGTAGCCTTTCTGTCAGGCTTTAAGAATTATCTATAGACCAAATAGCTGGTTTCATAGTGGTCAAATTGGCTTTTCAGTTGTCAGGAAATAGTACTGTCACTGCTAATGAGAGCAATCTAGACGACATCTGCATCCCAGCTGGCAATAAGAGCTCTAAATCTGGACATTCTTCACACAGCCCACTGTGGGTGATTATCTATTCAAGAGGAGTACACTAACTCTTACCTGTCATCACTACTGCTTCACACTAGAGAGAGAACTAATAACCTTCTGCACAAACATGCCCTCCAATAGCAGCAAAGCATGGAGCAACAGAGGAGCATTTAACCACAAAAAGGACATTTTGGGAAAATGTTAGCCATGAGGCTTTGTAAACAAAATATGCTGTGCTTTTAATTTTTTTTCCCTAAGTCTTAAGTAAAGCTAGAGACTAGAGACTGGCCTGCTGCCTTTTGAATCGAATAATTATCCAATTCAGTGTTTCATTGCGTGATATCGTTCAGTTTTCTTGAAGGCTGCTTTACATGATTGAGAGTGCAAGGAAAAGCAGATCAGACAGTACATTTTCCCTCCATATCTATTGATTTTTCATAGACACTGAAATAATTTAAGGGGTAGTCATGGTGAGATCAAAGCATAAGGTGCAGGAACAGGACAAAAGGGGATTGTATGTGCCGTGAAGCAGAAAAAACATCCTCAGCACGCTTTGCTTTAGCACAGCTTAAAGGAGAAATAAAATGCCATCAAACAACAAAATGTGCCTGGTCTTTCAGGGCATATGTGTTGCTGCATTGAGGAGACAAATATGGTCAATGCTTGAGACCTAATCCTAAATGTAAAATTTCAAATTTCAGTAAATCCTAGAATTATGCATGGATGCATCACTTGGAAACCAATAAAAGCAGAAGTTAGTTTCATTGAAAATGAGAATACTATTTTACTGAATATACCAGCTAGAATACAAAGAAAATCAGATTATTGTATTTCTTGTAGATTAATGAAGATTGATCTTTGCTTTTAAGTGATTATCGCAACACCACAACTACAGTTTCCATCAATACTTAGAGCCTCAATTTGATTGTTTCTAATGCCCAATTGCATGCTTTGTTTGTGCAAATAACATGTATCGAGTCATAGTCAGATATAAATTACCTTCTACTTAAAATGCACCACCGTTGCCTCAGTCTGTCCGCCAGCCGGCCTGCTCTCAAAGGATGGCATGTGCAGTGTGTCCAGCCAAGCAGCATGCAGGCTCCGGCTCTCTGGTCTAAATGGCCACGGATGGTGGCTGAATAGTGAACTGGTGGGAGCCTGGACAGATGCCTGGAGAAGATATGGGAGACCCCATATTACTGCCAGAACATGCTGAGACACAGACCTGGCATTGTAACCCACTCAGAGGGGACCAAGTCTGGGCAATTGAATATTGTTTTCTTGCTAAATAAACCCAGTCTAGGTCAAGACACTGAGAAAGTATGGTCTAGCACTGGAGCCAAAATAATCATTAATTTAAAAGTATTTTGCATATTGCTTCTTGTGCATTGACCGAGCTGATAACACCTTTAAATATTATGGTACGTGGCTGGAAAAAAGAAGGCCAAATTAGCTGACTGATAACCTATTAATTTAATCTCTAAACATGCAGTTGATACAGATATTATCTCAATTTAGATGCTTCCATTAGTACATGTAGTATGTACTTAATTGTGTTGTGCAAATTTCAACAACATAGAGTTATACCAAGTGAAAAACAAGTTGTGCACTTCACAGAAATCAACACCATAATGTTTGACCATAATGTAATACCACATACCTGAAAAAAAAATCACTAGCAAGCTTTCCAATACAATCAAGATTGTAAGGGTTAGAAATGTGGTGTGTTCCACAGTCTGTTGGCCACCATGATACCATCTGGGCCCCTGTAGTGCACATATGCACTAAAAAGAGTGGATATGAAGTACAGATGGACAAGAAATGAGATGCAGAAAAATGCTAGCTTAATGCTGGCTTAAAAAGCTGAACAAAACCACGTTTTTATCAGAAGTAGATGGCTTTCGTTGTAATAATCTGCTGTTGGTGGTAGGTGTAGTCCTTTTCCCATCATCTTTTAGCTAACTTTTTTTTTTAGGCTGACTTCCTGCCTTTGTGGTAAACTAGGATAAAGATGGGTCTTTACACTCTATAGATGAATTTAAATATTTTCCAAGCTTAGAATTTTCTCTTATGGTCTGTGATGAATGGATTTTATTTCAGTGGGCCAGAAAAATACAGTAACTTTCTGTGGCTCACTGCTTCTTCTTTTCCAATTTACCTGCAGTGATGTAAACATAGTTTTAGCTTACCAACCGACTTGGACATCCGTTAGAATGACTCTTGAAGCTTTCTGAAAACCCTGGGGGAAGCTGGAATATTGCTTCGCATATCCACTATAGCATAGATATGGTGTATTATGCAACTCGATCTGGGCTGGCCCATTAAACAGCACAAGCGTGAAATCTAGGGCAGAACGCCCAGCATCCCAAGACGTCTCTGCAGCTTTGAAACGCCGGGGTGACGCTGAGCCAAGCTCCAACTGTGTCAGGCCCAGTCACATGCGCACAGTCATACAAACAGTAGTGTGTGGATATTTACACAGAGGCATGCGTACCAAAGAGTAGACATGGAAAAACATATTTGTTTTGCTATATAGCCTACTCTATGCAAATACTCATGATTCCCATTTTTATTATTTAGACGTGGGGTTCCGAAAGGGAATAAGCTGCCTTTTTTTTTTTTTTTAAATAGTATGGATAGTGTATTATGTATTCTGACTTCTCAGGGTAAGAGGTTGAAAGAAGTATAGAGAGGCAGAAATAATACAGTAGCTGCCTTCAAAAATACACACATCTTCAGCTTGAGAGGTATAATATAAAGCATATGCCTGAGCAAATAACTCTACTGTATGACATGTTATCATGATCAACCATTCAGCAGCTGGAATGTACAGTAATATAGGTGACAGTGACTCTATTGTATATTATGATAAGCTCTGTGAAATAACTTAACTGGAAAGTTCTGAGTGCAAATTGCAAGTGGTTCTCCCTGTCAGCGGTAGTTTCCAAACTCTGTCTAATCTCTGATCTCCATTGTCTTCAGCAGAGCAAAGATGATGTGCGAGGTGATGCCCACCATCAGCGAGGACACAGCACTGAGCCAGCGGGGCTCTCAGAGCAGCGCCTCAGACCCGGACTCCCACTTTGAGCAACTTATGGTTAATATGCTGGATGAACGGGACCGGCTGCTGGATACGCTGAGGGAAACCCAGGAGAGCCTTGGACTGGCCCAGCAGCATCTCCAGGATGTCATATACGACCGAGACTCACTGCAGCGGCAGCTCAGCTCCGCCCTGCCACAGGTAAGCTGCGCCAATCCCTTTTTTTAAAATCGTTTTTTAATATTATTGTGGAATTTGCATCTTGCTGGTGCTGATACAGACATGAAAGATGGACAGACATGCAAATATGATATGAGACTGGAATGTTGTAGAGCTGATGTACCAACTTCCAGGACACTAGAATGCCTGCTTTTATTTTATGGATGGATACAATTTACATGGAATATTTACCCCGCCCCCAGACGGAGGGACAGGATATGGTTTTTGTTATTTTGGTCTGTCTGTTTGATAACAACAATATTACAACAAAACTACGAGTCTGATTCATACTGAATTTGCATGAAATTTGGCCAGTGACCTCGCTGATTAAGCCAAGCTTTCTAGAGGTCACTGGCCTTTAGAATTGGGCCAAGATAAAAACAGAAATCCAGAAAAACTGGGGGGAAAAATGTAGCAGCAGGTCGCAGTCTCAGTGAGTCTCTGTTTCAACTTGGGTTGAAAGTGCAGACTTTAAACTACGTACCAGTTTTTAAATTGTGTTGGCAGAGGATACGATATATGAGTTATGATATATATATATATATATATATATATATATATATATATATATATATATATATATATATATATATATATATATATATATATATATATATATAATATGAGCTATGATAAATAATGTACACCATGCTTTTTCCTGCATATATTTCCTGTATATTGTACTCACATGTGATACATGTTTGGTGCAGAAAGAAATGGAAAAAAATAGATATTTGCTAGCATAAAGTGCTTTTGAGCAAAAAAAAAAAACCCAAAACAACCCACCCCTTTCCTATTGGTGGAAAACTGCACCACAACAACCAATCAAAAAAATTATATTGCAACATGTTGTATTTGGGTTCTGAGAAACAGGTGAAAGTTGTGGGACTGATGGGGTGTAAAAGAGACAGCAATATTGATAATGAGTTTTGAAATTTGAGAGATTTGAGTGTTTTTGGAGTGTATAGTTAGTGTGCAATGTGGTGTGTTTAGTGTGTTGTGTAGTCATGGGCAAGGCAGATGGTACCCAAAAAGCCACCAAAGGCAGACTCTAATGTAAATGCTGTCTCCAAGTGTACAACAGGAGGAGTAACACACCTGGAATTGTCAGGATTGTGATGTGCCCCTCCCTCGTGTGGTGTACAGGAACTGATTTTTGGAGTGGCAAAAATAAATTGTCATATTGTGACACCTGATCTTTCTGTAAATAGTTATATATAACTTTGTTGTTTGCTAAACTTGTACATAAGCTTTTGAAAATTACAACTTATGTTTGTATTCTAAGTTATAAAAATAATTAATTGAACATGTTTGTGGTTTACACCGAAAAATTTTTTTGACTTTTTTTCTGCTCAGATTTCATGTTTTTTGTGTGATTTTTAGGTCCAGTGTGTTAATACAATATGTCAAAATGAGAAAAGAAAAAAAAAAAAGAAGATACCAAATAAGGCAAGGTAAACAGTTTTCTAGGTGAAATATAAAGATAAAATCAAAAGTAGTCAAAAATTGTACCTTATACTTCATATAGGGCAAATCTGATCATCTGATCTTTGGTCCACAGTTGTGGAGGGCAAAGAACTAGTGCAAAAATGAATGCCATCTGAAGCCGATCCAGATTCTGCATTTGCAGGCTACTTGAATTTAACATGGGAAACTCCATTTAATGCATGTTTTGGCCATTTCTCAGCTGAAAAAGACACATCATCCTCATTTGTTGCAGTAAGAAGGAAATCATTGTTGTCTATGGACACGTGACATTTGATCAGGATATGAGCCGGCCATGCGAATATATGAATATGAAGTTCTGACTCTCTATCAATCTGATCACTCAATTCCCCTATTATCACCCATCCAACAAATTACATATTTAAGACATAATGTTTTTGTAAAAAATGAAAACAACCATAGAATGAAATTTGTTCTAGTTCAGCTTGTTAAACCTTGGAAAAATTATGGGCTTGGATAATAGGACCTATGTGTTATCTCGATGATTCAGTGTTTGGAGAGTTGCATCTTACTTCACAACACAGCCTTTTTCCTAAACGACAGAAAAAGCCGATTCCCAGTAATTCCCGAAAGAACCCCAAGTTAGGTAGCATTATAGTAATGCAAGTAAATTATAAGACTTTGAACCAGGAAATTTGAGTTTGTGTCCCGTGTGAGAACACTAAAACTTTTGTTTTCTGTTGCAGTCTGATTAGGTTACTTGGTTAGAAAAGATAATTTCGGTTAAAATCGACCCTTTCACAGCAAGGCAAGAGTCTCCTATCTGCAACATGTTTCTTTATTGGGTTTTCTTTGTTTCATTGCCACAGTTAGGGATGGATATTGTAAGCATTGAGTCTGTTATTGATTCCTGATCAATTTTCTGTGAAAAAATATAGGTCTAAGCTGTTTTTTTTTTTTTTAAACTATCAACACAACTCTCTTATCTCTGACTCTGAAAACAGTGCAAAAGTTCAACTCTCAACATGGATAGAAGGAACATTTTGAGGCATGCAGTTTCACTTATCAGCTGAAACTGGTTCTGGATTCCCAGCTAAATGCTGATGACAGCGCTGCCTTTCCAACACCGGCTATTTCTTGGAAATTTTCCACATATGTAGTCACATGACCTCAAGAGTTCTCTACATAAATAGCTGTTGTTTTAACCCTCTTTAAAAATAGACCACTCTTGTTATTTTTCATGCATTGTTGGGTACCTATTGGATACACTCATTTTTCACAGGAATAAATGCAGTCCTGTGAAAAATCAAGTAATGATTCAATGGTAGTTCAATCCACTCTTCTCAGCAATGTTGCTTCAGTTCATTGAGGTTTGCTGTCATCCATTTATTTACAGTTCTATTAAGGTCCTGCCACAGCACTTCAGCCAGGTTGAGATCTGGACTTTGGACCATTGTGACATCTTGATACTTTTCTTTTTCAGTCATTTTTTTGGAGATTTGCAGCTATGCTTGGGATCATTTTTCCATTGTATGACCTAATTTTGGCCAAACTTTTGCTGTCAGACGGATGGCTTCACATTAGACTCTAGAATACTTTAGTATACACAAGAGTTCGTGGTCAACTCAATGACTGCAAGGCGCCCAGGTGGCTGCAATATAAGCCCAAATCATCACCCCTCCACCACCATGCTTGACATTTGCTATGGGGTATTTATGCTGATATTCTGCATGTGTCTGTTTTCATTTTGTTTTGCTTTTTTTTTTTTAACCAAATGTGGCATTGTGCATTTTGGCCAGACCTGTCCACTTTGGTCTTGTCTGTTCATTGCTCCAGAAGTCTTGCGATTTGTTCTGATGCAACTGTTCAGTCTTTTCCTAATTGTACTGCCATGATCTTCTCCTGGGAAAATTGTGGCATTGTTTAACACACACCTGAATGCTCCAGACCAACAAACTGCCAAAATTTCTGCTTTTAAAGAAGTGGTCACACTTGTTGTATCAGTGAATCAATACATTTGATTAATGCAGTTGAGTAGCAGCAGCTGGCTGCTATTTACTCTCTTAATTCCTATAGAAGCAGTAAAGGAGTTCTTAGATTTCACTGGACTGCTTCTCTTGTCTTGTTCATATTTCTTTTTCATATAACTGTAGACTGTGTGGCTGTATAACTTTGTTTTCCCTTACAAATGGTGATATCGGGCGCCTGTGTGGCTCAGTGAAGCCGGCGAACACATACATATGCTGCATTGTGGCACAGGTTCGAGTCCCAGCCTGTTGTCAGTTTGCCCGTGTGCCTTCCCCCGTGTCTTTCCCCCATTTCCTATCTTTCTACTGTGGATAAAAGCCGCTGTGGCCAAAAATGAAGAAGAAAAAAAAAGGCAATATGAGTGAACGACTGTTTCTCATTCAGACAAGATAATTATCATTTGATTTACAGAATACTGCTTGATTACAGTTAAATGAACAAGGTACAAATAGTGTGTCTTACTATATATTCTTTCCAGCTTAGTGGCTCTCACTGACCACAAATGAAATTTGTAATTTTAGATTCACTCAAGCAAGTGAACTTATAGTTTTTAAGAGAATGAATTTGGACTATTTGTTGCTTCCTGTAATAATTGGTAAGTAGGCACCAATTACAGTAACAGTTTCTGTTACATGCAGATAATGTTGCAAAGTACTAAGGAGCATACACCAAATGGCATATTAATGGGTGCTACTGTTTTTGTTATGCCCACTGGTTGAGAATATTCTGAGTTTATCCAACCTAAATGTCTTTGATTGCATCAGCATGTTTGAGATAATTTAAAGTGGCAGGAATAACTGGGCATTCAGAGTGCATTCAGCTATGTGGGTTGTATGACACTGGCAACTTGTTTTGGTCTGAAGGCAAATCATTGAAACACTGGTGTGGTTAGTTCATCTTTGGCCAATACATAGGAAAGAAAGGTCTTATGTAATAATTCCTGCAGTAAGTGGAGATTAGCTAAAAGCGTGTCAGTAATTCTAGTCACATGCTTTTCCCACTCTGTTTCTGAGAGACTCTGGAGGTTTGTCAGCGAAGACAGGACTTTGTTCGCAGGAGGTGCCAGATATGGATTCAGAGACAAGGCAAAGCATACACTTGTATTAGCTTTGGTATGATCGCACATGAGGACTTTTGAGGGTTTGAAGTGTTAAAATGATACGTTCTATTTTGAATTAATCCAGCCAGAAAATCTTTCTGGTATCTGCCTATGTTTTTTTTTTTTTTAAACTTGCCTCTTGGCCTTTAGAATAATTTGAATGAACCCACTTTGACCTTTTTCTACAAAGATCTGTGGACTCTGTATCTCGAGGTGGTGAAAATACACTTTTTGCTATGTTTGATCTTGAATTCATCTCAGAGTGCAGGTTTGAACTTGGGGTTATGCGGTCTTCCGTCTCATATTTTAGCCTCAGGGCTTCTATCCACCTCAGAAGTTGTGGATATAGTGCACAGTCGAGAGAATCCAACAAAATAAGGGGGAAAAGTTAAGCATGAACAAATGCTTTGTGGATGTTTCTTAGCTTCAAGAAATGCCACACAGACTGAATAGAATAACAACAAAAGACGCCAATCTTTCCTCTCTTGCCCCATATGTGAATGCATGTCTTTAGGCAGTCTTTTTGGGCTGGCAAATTTGGGCTTATATTCCTTCCCCATCCAAACATGCACCTTTTTTTTTTCCTTCCAGAAAAGGCATCTGGGGCTGCCAAAGTGAAATAACATTTCAATTATTAGACAGTTTTGTTGATGTCCACTAGCACCAAAGCTCTGCAATAATGTATGGGTTGTCATTGTGTAATAACAGAGCTGACATACTGTTCTGTGCTTTTCCTGGCATCTGGATTTATTCGAATATCAATGGGATCTTCCAGGCAATGTCCTGACACAAACGATTCTATTAATTATCTGGATGGTGTCTTATTGGCCTGCGTGATATCAGTGTTACTGTAATGGTTTATGAAGAGGTTTGTTAGACCTTGGTAATTATACAGAGGCATTTGTTGAAGGGAACAGTGTCTCTGTTGTACCTCTGTTTAATATGCAGCACATAAGAGTTGTGCTTGCAGCTTCTGCCTTTTTGAGCAATAAAAATGAGCTTATTTCACAGAAGCAGCCATCACCTTTGTTAAGAATGTCTTTGCTCTTGATTAGGCTGTAATTATTTTACTGTATCTGACACTTCTTTGGTAATGGGACTTCTTTAATAAAGATGTCATTTTGGAGGCCAGCAGTGCGGAACAATGCTCAGATAACCATGTAGTGGGATTCTTAAAGAGGCCAATAGATAGCTTCCAGGTCTTTCTCCATTTTGTGTGTGTGATTGCTACGGAGATGATGAATGAGAAGAGAAGCAACTGAGTTTTTTTTTTTTTTAGACAAAAGGGTCCTCATTTAAGCGATAGGCAGGCTGTGAGTGTGTCTTTACTGATATCACTCCTCTGTTACTGAAGCCCAGAGCGCTGGCAGGATTAGATGTTGGCCCACCGTAAACTTCCTTCCTCTTGTTCTTCTTCCCCTCTGTTCCTTCTCTCTCTGTTTCTGCTGTCGGTGCCTTTTTTTATTATGTTGTGCTTTGCCTTGTGTCTCCCTCTTCTCCTCTGTTTTTCCACTCTCTCCATCAGAGGTCACGGCTCCGCTGCTCGTCATGACACTTTCGACTGATCGGAGTGACATTTGCCGTCCCCGACGCTTCCAGCAACACATCCCCCCCTTACATGCATAAAAATTCGGCAGTACCCCTGGCCCTTCCCTGATATGCCCCCCCAAACACTGTCCCTTACCATTTTAGATTTCATCAGCCTAGTCTGTTACAGCACAGAGAAATGACAAAGGCAACCATTATTTGTTTGTCATGTACTCAGCACTGCATGACATGCTTTTTCTACAGTGATGCAAAGAAGTCTTTGCCCTAAATGTTTTATTTAAGCAAATGCTCCATAGGAAATCCATCTTTTTAACCACTGTACAGCTGTGGAATGTATAGAAGGCTCCTTTGATGCCTAAATTCACAGCAATTACAAAAGACAACTCTCGACATTATGAAATGTCCAAAGAAACCTCTTAAGTCTGAAATGACTGTTATTTCTTATGGTGAGTACGCTCACATGCCTCCGTGCTTACACTTGCTATTTGATGAATGGGTGCTTTAAATTTGGGTGCACTGCAGGTACCCGAAAGGTGTACTGGTAACACTCAATAAGTTGAAAGTTGAGTGAAAGAAAACATATTTCTAGCCCCCGACACAGCAGCACTGCAATCACCTTTAAAAACTTTACTGAGAAAAAGCTGTTGGAGTCCATATTCAAACCACCTGATCAACAAGCGTCAGCATGAAGAAAAGCAAGCTTTGTAGCTGCTCCCATCCACTGCTGTTTGTTTTACACAGTGATAATCTATCGTAAAACTACACAAGTTAAAATATTCAGATGAACTTTTAACTTAGTCTGACTCGATGTTTAATTAGTCAGCTTGTTGAAGGCTGTCGACAGCCATCCTGCTTTATATGGCAGCGATAACTGCAGCAAGCAGGGGTGAGTCTAAAGGGGGGCATGGGGTGTACAAGACCAAGATTTCTGAAACATTTATTTTGTGGGTTTAGATTAATATAAAATATAAATAAAATATTAATATTTAAAAATATAAAAATAAAAGCTTTTTTTCTGTAGGCCAGTAAAAATATACATGGGGCCAGTGACCTGGGGCTGTTGGATTGGACACTGAATTATTATTATTAACATGAATTAACCCTGGGCACCTCCTGGGTGAGGTGTTCTGGGAATGTCCTACTGGGAGGAGGCTCCAGGACACTCTGGAGAGATTCTATCTCTTGGCTGACCTGGGAACTCCTCAGAATACTTGATAGCTGCAGCCTTAATGAGTTTGGAGTTTAAAAATAATCATGTTTTATTGTCGCAAGAAATTGTGGATTACTCTAATTACTTTAACGTCAACTACTTCTCTACTGTTGATGTAACATGTGTTGCTCTCCTTGCAGTAAGCACTTTGTTCTTGCCTCTAACTACACTGTTAAAAAAAGAGAAAAGAAAAGTTAAACACTTTTTAATCAGAGTATAGGATCAATTCAGTTAAACCGCTAGGATACTGATCTGGTCAATTCAGTAGTAGAGGGAGCTGATAATCAGTTCAGCTGCTTTGGTGTTAATGAAATTAACAACAGGTGCACTAGAGGGGCAACAATGAGACAACCATAAAACAGGAATGGTTTTACAGAAGGAGCCCACTGGCATTTTTTTCCCCTCCTCATCTTTCCTGACCATTTTTTTTTTCCACTTGGCTAGGGTCAGGGTCACTACTGGTAGCATGAGGCCATACCTGGAACCTATAGAGGTTGAACATGTAGTCCAAGTCCTCCGGGATGCAAAACCTTCACAGCAAACCTTCCTTTGCGAGAAGGTTTGCTGTGTCGCCCAGCAAAGTCTCAAGAACATGCAAGAAATTCCAGGAGACAGACAGTTACTCTAGCAGAGCTTGACAGGGCTGTAGAAGGTCCTTAACCCATCAGCAGGACTGGCATTTGCTCCTTTGTGTAAGGAGGAACAGGATGAACACTGTCAGAGCCCTAGAAAATGACCTCCAGCAGGCCACTGGTGCGAATGTTTCTGACCAAACATGAAAGTGGCCTGAGGGCCCGACGCCCTCTGGTGGGCCCTGTGCTCACTGTCTGGCACTGTGGAGCATGATTGGCATTTTCCACAGAATACCAGAATTGGCAGGCATGAAAAGGTCTGGAAAAGCTGTGGTGAACATTATGCAGCCTGTAACATTATTCAGCATGACCGGTTTGGTGGTGGGCCAGTGATAGTCTAGGGAGGCATAGCCATGGAGGTATGCACAGACCTCTACAGGCTAGACAATGGCACCCTGACTGCCATTAGGTATTGGGATGAAATCCTTGGACCCATTGTCAGACCCTACACTGGTGCAGTGGGTCCTGGGTTCCTCCTGGTGCACGACAGTGCTCTGCCTCATATGGTATCAATCAAGAGTGTCCAGGCAGTTTCCAGAGGATGAAGGAATTGATACTATTGACCAGCTTCCATACTCGCCTGACCTAAAACCAATAGATCATGTCTGGGACATTATGTTTTGGTCCAACCAGTCAGACTCAGAACCAGAAAGATTCCACACCAATAATCAATAAAGTCCCTTCAGAGAAAGAGAGCATTTAGATAGCGCAAAGCCTGCAACACCATGCACATGTAACTCTTCTCCATCCCCCAATAGCTCTTGTATTGTGACACATGCAGGCAAACTGGCAGACAGGCAGCTTTCTCTGGAGCACTCAGTGAACTTGTTACTGTACTAGAAGGACCCTGAGGGGCTGTGGGAGTCTTTTTCCCATGCTGTTTATTTACTTTTGGCAAACATGGTCTCATGAAGACTGCTGCTGCTGCTGATGTTCTACTAGCAGCTTCCAATCCTGCTAATCCTCCTTACTGGCACCTGGCTCTAGATTTCTCCAAATACAGATCTGAGTTTTAGTCATGTCATACACATGTTTCATAGAGGCAGAGATGCTCTGAAGAGAGAGAGAGAGAGAGAGAGAGAGAGAAAAAATCACTTTTAAGCTTTAGCACTAAGTATTTCTTTAACAGATAAAGGTAAGCAAAGAAAAACAAAGTGTGAGCTGCTGACCTTAATATGTAGGAAAGGGAACAAGATAATACGAAGTGAATACAGAGGCTGTTTTATGACAGAAATATGAAAAGATGTAAATTTTTTTCTTTTAAATGCCAAAATGCACATGAAAAAAATGCATAAAATATATGATGAGACTGTTGATTAAAGGTTTCAGGTTTGCACAGTGTTGCAATTGCACAGCATCAATCCATTCTAATCCTGTGCTATCAAATAATGCTAA
The DNA here is from genome assembly GCF_007364275.1 of Archocentrus centrarchus. NCBI lineage: Eukaryota > Metazoa > Chordata > Actinopteri > Cichliformes > Cichlidae > Archocentrus > Archocentrus centrarchus. The sequence goes on along the minus strand of NC_044368.1, from coordinate 7,389,960 downwards.
TTTTGTCAGATGCCACCCATGTCTCACCATTACACACCAACTGTATCTTGGTATGGGTGCCTTCACAGGCCATTAGCAGCATTATTGGTGATGGAGAGATTACAGTCCTGTTTTACAGACCTATAGAGTCCATGTTGGGAGGCTGGAAGTTGCATAAGTTGCAGATGTACTGTATCAATCAAGAGACTATGGCTTGTGTAATTTTTGAACATGTTAGGAGTCAGAGACCTGCCTCACTATTGTCATTGCTATGCACCGCTGCCTTGCGTGTAACTGTAGCTTTGACAGAAAAGCAGTATTTTACAGCTCAGGAATGAGTTCCTATTATAGTCTCAAAAATTGCAACTTTTATATAATCTAAACAGTTTTTTAGCTGAGTTGATTCAGTTTACTTATCATTAAAAACTATTTGCTTTTAACTTGCTACATTTGGTTTTCATTCATTTTAGTGCCAGTATTTTTATTTTATGTAAATGTTACATCTTAAATTTAGATATCGGTCACCGTGATTCTTTGAATCTCATCTGACAACAGATGCCCAGATGTTTATCATGCTTTTGGCCAGCCAAGCAGTAATTAGATACCAGCTGATCCTTTATTTACCAATGTTGAAATGAAAGCTAAGACTTTGCTAAATAACTGTAAAGAGCTGTCCATTATAAATGGTTGGCTCATTCATAGCTAACATACTGGCTTCAGGAGAATATTCAGTGTGTTGCTTGTATCTTTTGTACAAAATAGCAGTTGTGCTTGAAAATATGCTTTGATTTCAGACAGTAATTACAGGCTACTGTGAATTTATCTAAAGATTACATGCATTTCTGGTGTTTCTTAGTGTTTAGTAATAATGAATTATATAATTATATTATGTATTATATATTTATATCCATGAGTCTGTCACCACAAGAGCATCCCTCTTAAAACCTCAGCCATTTTTCCTAAATGACTATTTGTAATCATAGATTGTACCACTCTATGGAACTTCATGGGGGTGTGTGTTGAATAAAGAGAGGATGGCAAGGCAGTGGGAGTCAGGCAGGACAGAGAAGCTCTGTGAAAAGAGCAGTGTGGAAATGAAGATGACTAAGCTTGAGAGTGTTTGTGAGGTTAACCCTTCTCTCCTTTACTTTCAATTTTTATTCATTCGCACGACTTCCCTACACACACACACACACACACACCCGCCCTGTCTGTGTTACATGTACTGGAGGCCCTCTTGGTTCCAGCAGACAGCCAGTCAGCTGGTCTCCACCGCCAGAGCAGCACATGATTTTCCATGATTACTGTTATTGTTTGTGCCCCAGTTCATGCTGCCTGCAGGCTAGATCTGCAGATGATGCTTGGCAGGAACAGAGGAGGAGACTGCAAAGACAGGCAAGTGTGAACAACACAGAAGTCTACCAGCAGTAACAGCCTTCCTTGAGTTGCCCAACTTCAGAATACATCATAACGCATACATTATATACAGCATAAATATATATGAATTGTTATATAATGCTGGGAAATTTGATAGTTAATTTATTCATGTCCTTTGCATGAGATTAGAGTATTTTCCAATCTTTGGAAATTTGGAAACTAAAGCCCCTCTCATTTTCTGCTCAATTTCCCCCCAAAGCCATGTTTTTCCTCTCCTCTTCTTTTATCCCTTTAAACTTCTCCAAATGATAGGGATGGTCCTCTGGCACACACTCAATGCACCCTATCCATTCACTGTTTCTAATGGCTCCAGCAGAGTTGCTTGATCAATACCCTTGAAAGGTTAGGGTCTGATTAGGTAGACAGATCTAGCCCTCTGGATGAATCATCACTGCTTGGACCAAGGCCAAGCACTAGATTCTGGTCGACCGTTGTCTGATAGTGGCTTGGCAGGGGAAACAGAGGAAGTAGGGTGAGGGTAGGGGTTCTGATCAGATACGCCAAGGTGACAAGACAGGATCTCCTGCAGATGTAATTATCTCTCTAATGAACAGCACAGTACGGTGCCAGTGTGCTATAAAGTTATGGAGTTGCAGGAGCAGTAGATCAACCTAACAAGGTAACAGCAGCTGCATGCATGCAAAGTTTCTTTAGGGTTAGCTGTCAGTTTAAAATTTTAAAAGCCAGGTAGATAGAAAACCATACTTAAGAAAGCAAATTGTACTCTTTGAGTTGTCACACAGCATTGGTTTCTACTTTCACTTAGCTTACACTGGCCTCAGTCTCTCGAGACATAATTCTGCTTCTGTTCATATTTCTCTCTAAAAACATAATGAAGCTAATCTAATTTGCTGATAACATGTTGCATCCATTTGGGCAGTTGATAGTTCTAGTTCTTATGTTTTCTGAAATGACCCAAATTAAATCCCTCTCCCCCCTATGATAGGCTCCAGTCCAGGCCTCCTGTGACCCTGAAATGGATAAGTGAAAGAGGATGGATGGATGGATAAAATATTTATGTGTACCTATATTGTGTCTAAATATGTTGTAAGACAGATAAATGACTGGCAAGCTGAGATGTGCTACTGTAAGTAGATAATGAGATATGCTACATACAGTAGCACATCTCATTATCTGTCACATGCTACCTTGTCCACTTTAAGTTAAGATAATACATTCAGTGTGCATTTTACTGCTTTTTACAGCATAATTTGAAAAAATTTTAGTTTGTTTGCACAAATAAAACAGAGCTTTTCTGTACTTGTAAACAGTGCAGTCATTGTGATCATCATCTTTAGAGATTGGCCAGTTTATGCATGGTCAGTGAGTGGCCAAAGAATGGCACAGTTACTAGAATGGTAACTGTACAATGCTGCAGTGTAGACTGCAACAAGTATGACTGTTCCACTCGGTAGCATTATGTGATGCAAACATACATACATCTGTGTAAGCATCTACAAGCACCTGTAAACATGAAATATTGATTTCTTCAAATATATTTCATCAGTAAAAGAAAATGTCTGTAATTATAATGCTAATGATAACACTAACACAGTAGCCAGTCTATGTATAGACTCAGCTGGTTCCAAAGTGGAATAGGTCATTTTGGGTTGGATTCTATTTATGCGAAAAAAGTTATTTCCGGTAACCTGGAAACTTTATCTTTTGACTAATTTTAGTAAGAATAATTGAAGATCTTCTAACTGAGTATAGATATGGAGAAAATGTAAAAGTCACTAAAATTGTGTGTAATTGTTTAAAATGAATTGGTTAGAAAAAAAAAGTTTGAAACTGGATTTGGCCAAAAATAATTAAAGTTGATGTGCCTCCAAATATCTTTGTGTCATGCACAAAAAAGTAAAAATGTTTAATTAGCGTTTAATTAAACATATGAAGCAAACTCATAGTTTACTATTAGCTGTTACTGTTTTAATATTAGATGTATGATAATTTGGGTTAAAAATTCTTCCAGTGCCCCAGGAAATGGCTTGTTCCTAGGCAGTGATGAAGTGTCAAGTCTTAACTGTTTGATAAAAGCTAAAGATGCAGTTATTAGTGGAAAAGGCAGAACACCACAGCGCCACTCACTCAGGCTGCCTGCAGAATTATTGAAAGGAGTCCAGAGAAGGGAAGTAATTACGCAGCCGTGACAGACCCAGCTGTAGAATGAAATGTGTGGTATTGCTAACCTACTGCTTTAAGCTGGCAGTTGTAAGGTATTCATTTTTAATCTGTTTCTCCACATTCCATATCAGCTTTAAAAATCTTGGGCAACTGTTAGACCCAGCTAATGTCTGAAAGAAGCTGCTATTGATCCATAAAGTCCGATATTTATGACTAAGTTGAAAAGCGAAAGGAAAAGTTTGATCTGAGGAAAGAAGCACATCCAAGTAAGATATGGGTTACAAACATTGCTATTTTTTTTTTTTTTTTACTGTAACTTAACACTGAATTTATTGTATAGTTGCTTCTAAGAGAAAAAGGGGTAAAGTGTTCTCCAGCAGATTGGGAAAAGACATGCGTGGGCAGACGCACTCCAAACATTCTGACGTCATCTTCTCCAGGGAGCAGAAGTGCCTGTGTTGGAGCTTTTATTTGTGTAGGTGGGATGGAAGGGAGGAGCTGTGATAGAGTTTGCATCACTGTGGGGCGAACTTGGACATGACTCAGACCCCGGAGCAAGAAATACAGAAATACTTAAATCTTAGTCTACATACGCACACGCACTGTTCCATCCTCCAGAACACATGCTTGTTCTTCTTGTGGGCTCTGCTTGAATGAATTAGAGAACTGGTCCCTTGAGAGCCACTTAAGTGAGCAGAGTGAAATGAGGTTATGACCAGTACTTGCTGTGCCGACCTGAAAATGTAATCTTCTTGCCAAAAGGCACTAAATTAGCTTATTTTCACTTGACCATTGAAGAATATACAGTTGCTTTTTGCAGATGCTAAAAATGCGAATCAGCTCGTTTTATCCTGACATATAATTATTTAATTATAGTCTATCACACACTACTGCAACTGCAGACTGACTGAGGAGGAATCGGACTAGTATTCGTTCATCTGTCACAGCTAACATGATTTCCTGAAGACATATTGAAAAAGAAGTGTATTAATTTTAATTTTGTGGTATTTGGCAGCTATGTTTGACTCTTCGGAGCAGGTCACCGGTATAGGCTGGTGTTTTTGACCATGCAGCTGGTCCCTATTAATGGATACCTTTTTAGCTTCAAAATGTTCCACTTGACAGACAGAAATAGAGCATGATGTCACCAACTCCTGGCACCAACTAAGAATCTCGTTCAAGGACTCCTAAGAGAGCCAATCCCATGACGATGTACTTGCTTCACTGCCTTGCAGTTCCCACCTGTTATGCGTTGTGATGAGCCATGTGAACCTTATGTGTGATTAATACGTAAGCACAGCTCTAAAAAGAAGAATGAGTGCATGTTATGGAATAAGGTCTGCTTATTTCTAGTACTACTGGTGTTTTTTCCCTAATGCTGCTGTTTCTGATATTCTAAGTGCATCCATAGTGTGGGTCAGACCAGTTTAAGCTCCAACACAAGCCATAGACAACACAGACATACCCATTGTGACATCACTCTTTTTTGGATTCCCTGTTTTGAAGATTTGAGTTCAAGATTTTCCTCATTATTTATTTATTTTGTTTTTGTTTTTGCAGCCAGTGGTAATCATATTTGAATGAAAGGAATAAAGATCCTAAATTAGATATCTGCTTATTTCACTCATCCAAAATGGTGAGCACAGACTTCTTAATTGAGTTGATATGATTAACTACACAGTGAGCTCTACTATATGTCAGATAATTACATTAAAAATGCTCCAAAAGGCACCAACACCACAAACAAGACTGAGTACTTGAATTAGAGTAAGTGAAGCCTAACAGAGAATGACCTAATGGGCACCCCCTTTTAAGCCTTAAATACATTTTATAAAAATCCCCTCCCCCCCATGCAGTTGTCATGGTAGGCCATGTAGAATCACAGAGCGGGGTCAGCGAATGCTGAGGCACATAGTGCTCAGAGGTCACCAACTTTCTGCAGAATCAATCGCTACAGACCTCCAAACTTCATGTGGCCTTCAGATCAGCTCAAGAACAGTGCATAGAGAGCTTCGTAGAATGGGTTTCCATGGCCGGTGTGGTGTGGGGTTGTTTTTCAGGAGTTGGGCTCGGCCCCTTAGATCCAGTGAAAGGAACTCTTAATGCTTCAGCATACCAAGATATTTGGACAATTTCATGCTCTCAACTTTGGGGATGGCCCCTTCCAGTTCCAACATGACTGCACACCAGTGCACAAAGCAGGCCTGTAAAGACATGGATGAGCAAGTTTGGTGTGGAAGAAGTTGATTGGCCTGCACAGAAAATAAAATTTTTACTTATTTTTCCTCTGACATCTCATATATATCTAGAGTTTTTTGCCATAAGGAGCCTTATATACTAACCTTCCTATAGGAAGTAAATCTGAGCTGGATTGTTGGGCTGTATGACTTGTTTAATTTTGATTTGTAATACTGTCACTGTTATCATGTTAGCAGAACAAGCTGGTGTGTAAGCCTCAAAGAGCAGATGTCCCCTTCAGCCCTCCAACTACCTCTGAGGTCACATATGCATTCAATTAAATAAGTTTAAACAGCAGGGTTTTTAATAGCATCAGCAAATGACCTACTTATGACTTTACTTCAATACAAAACATTGTGTCAATTTTCATTGCGACTTGCTTATACTCTCTAAGTGCCTCTCCATAACTGCATCTCCCTCCACTCTGTGGCAGACACGGCAGTTTCCCAGCGCTTCCCTGCAGAGAACCCACATCCAGCCCACTGATGTGACTCAGGTGTCCTGCCGAACCATATGCGTCCCCCTGCCAACAGCGTGCATCACAGCATCGCACTTTATAATGTCACGCCTTATCACATGTCCTGTGTTAGGTAATGTTTTGGGATGGCCAAGTCATGTCTAGGCTGTGCTGCAGGGCATTATGCATTCAATGAACCATAGATGCTTGACATAATTAAGTCATGGCTTGATATGTTACAGCTTTGAGTCAGCATCACATCATTTGATGTATCACAGCTTTTCATTGGCATTGCTCTGTGTATTTGCCTTTGGAAACTAAATGTAGGGTAACATGATTTTGAAGGTCATACTGATCTGTTAACATGGCAGACATCCTAAAATGTAAACATTTAAGCACTGTATAGACTGCCTGTGAACACAACTGTTCAGTTGTGGACAGTTTTACATCATATATATATATGGTACATCATATATATATATATATATATATATATATCCAACAGCTAGGGTGTCTTCCTCAAGGCATCATTTTGCACTAATATACAGCATGTTGAATAAACCATAAAAGCAACAGTTTCCCTGCTGACAACTACATAACAGTACACAAGAATAGTGGAGCCATGTGACATTTTGCATTTTGAGGAGTTTTTCTCACCTGGAAAGTGTGTCCAGTCGTGTCTGATTTACTATGGCTGTCACTGTCGCTGTCTGCATGTATCATTTACACCTGACTGCAGCAAGTTTCCTGCCTAGTCAGAGGAAGTCTGGCACCTGTAGGAAATCACATCATAGTACATAAAGTACATAAAAAGTACATAAAGCATTGCTTCTTGTGTTATAGTTTCAAGTAACATTCTGATCATTGGAATGGATCATTATTGGATGGCAGAGTTTAATTCAAGCACGGTTGGCAAACCACCCATCATGCCAGGGAAGCTTGAGAATTTAATGCAGATTTTTAGAAATGAAAATGATTTCCTGGAACAGATGTTCATGGTACGATATCATTGGTAACAGTAACGATATCATTGCAGCTCAGAAAAGAAACCTAGATAGTGTTTAAACTAACCTTTAGGCCATTTTAATTCAAATCAATGGATTACATTAAAATAGTGCTTTGAGGACTGTTGCCTCACAGCAAAACTGGCCAGCTGGGGCCCTTCTGTGTGGAGGTTGCATGTGTTCTCTGTGCCTGAGTGAATGCTTTAAGGGTACTCCGGCTTCCTGCCACAGTCCAAAGACATGCATGTTAGATTAACTCCTTCTTTTGGCTGTTCCCTTTAGGGGTCACCACAGCAGATCATCTGCCTCCATCTCACCCTTTATCTAGGATCCAACTCTATCACACCAAAACCTCTGCATATCCTCCATCACTACATCCACGAATGAAGGTTAATGTTAAGTTAACTGGTGATTCTAAATTGGCCGTAGGTGTGGATGTGAGTGAACGCCGCCTCTTGCGCAGTGACAGTTGGGAGAGTCAAAAGTTTGGACACACTTAATGGGAAAGTGTATCCAAACTTTTGACTGGAATTGTATTTGAAACATGTAGTAAGATTTCTTTGGCAGCATTCTTAGCATAGGAGTCCTGCATAGGCCACTGTGATATGTACCAAAAAGGACACTGATGCTGGACTCTTTACAGGCTTTTTGAAGGCCAAAGACCCGCAATGGAAAAGGCTGCTTTCGAAAATACAAATGGTGCTCCAGAATTTGAACCAGTCATCATCAGCTGTCATTATCCAAAGTGTTTTAATTAAGTATTCTTGGGGCTAGCCTGCAATGGTGTTTGCTTAAGACAGTTTAGGCTCTGTTGAAGAATAAAGGTGGTCATACCAAATATTGATTTTAATTAAAATTGTGCAGACTCTGTTTTGCCTTATATACTGTATTACCATTTATGTTCGCATGTGTTTGAATAAATCACTATTTCCCATATTCCCATATAAGACATAAAGAAATGAGGGATGGCTTAATACTTTTGCCCAGTACTGTATGTCTACAGCTCCTTTAAGAATTTTAATACAAATTTAAAGCAATAAAACACAAATTGAAAATTGCATAATGAGACCGATGTCTCACTTTATCGTTTGAATTTAAACCACTGCAGGTAGTATTATGCTGCAGTACATGATGTGCCCTATTGGATACCTGTGATGGAAGATGCCTAACAGGCATCAAGTGTTAGTTAGCTGGTCTTGTTAGCAGCATTTTGTGGCCCGGTTTTGCACTGTGATAATCATAGCCTGGCTCCTTGTGAAGATGAGGCCAACCCACCCACTGCTCCAGCAGCTGCCTGTTTTGTTGCCAGTACTGAGAGCAGTCATTTGGTCTCCGCCTCTTGTTGCCAGCTGCAGCCCAGCCAGCTTCTATCACAGGTATCCAATAGGGCACATCATGTACTGCAGCACAGGCATTTCCACTCCAGTCTGGTGCCACAGTGAAGCTGCCAAATTCTTATAAGCACCAGAAAAATAATCACCTAGAGGTGCTGCTCTCTGTTGCATCAATTATTGGTTAGAAAATGAAAAATCACACATTTTTATAGCTTTAAAGTGTTTTGAAGCACAAAGCGTTATAAAGCTTATTTGTTACTTATGCTTTCAGTAGTCATCTCCCTGTTTTTGTCAGATATCTATTTGATTGGAAATCTTGTTCTTTAACATCCCTCCATAGGCGACAGATGGAAATTAGCCTTACCTCATTTAAAAACAAGCATTAGCACATTTACAGGTTACCCACTGACTACTAGGCATTGTCCCTGACAAACTAATTAAGTCCAAAACAGTTACCCTAGGAAGTTGAAAATGTTAAAAAAAAAAAAAAAAGAAGCCTCATACTTTTTCTACTTTATAAATTTTCTTCAGATAGAACTAAGAAAGCCCAAGAGCTGAAATAGGTCTGAGCCACATTTTAATTTGCTCTGTTGAGTCACTGTTTTTGGTCTAACCAGCATCTGACTAAAAGCATCACTGTGTGCAGAACATCTTGTAACAGTGTTAACAGGTGCTTGAACCCAAATGGAGGCACAGAAGGCAGAATATTCAATGTTGCATGATGGTATTCTTAATGCTCAGTGAGGAGCACAATTTGGCTTTAAAAACAAAAGAAACACAGGATGCTGGATACGCCAACAAGTTCTTAGCATTTCTATTTAATTTGATCTTTAATTTAGTGATTTATGTAGAAGCCGCAACTTTAAACCACCTGCCTTACAGTGTGTAGGACTCCAAAGCAGGTCTGACTCACCAAAGCATGTCTGGCACCACAACACAGTGGATGCTTTGGGTGCAGTCAGTTACATGGGGGCTGGAAAGGCTTGATAGAATTTATGTCTGGGAAGTTTGGAAGCCAGGTCAGTGCCTTTAGCCCTTCTTTATATTGCTTGAACCATGCCTTAGTAGTTGTTGTGGTATGGTGGGATGGACTGTACTGCTGGGGGAGCCTGCTGCTGTCGGTGTTTCTCTGTTAAAATGGTGGCGTCTGCTTGGACTGTAACAGTGTTGAGGTGTGTGGTACACAGCAAAGTAACATTCCCATGAATGCCAAGATCCAAGATTTCCCAGCAGGATGTTTATTTCTAATGAAATGCTAAATTATTCACAGTATGTTTAATGTTGTGGGAGGTCAGTATATATTGTTTTATTACTTCCCAATAAGATTTAATGTGTGTGTATAAAAAAATTAGTTCTTTTTCTTTCAACAGCTTTGAAATGTCAGTAATCACTATGCTTGATCGGTTGGCAGTTTTGTCTCTGTTATCAGCTGATAAACTTACCCACCCACCACAAAAGTTGTCATTCAAACTCCCATGTTCGACTATCAAAAAAAGTCATAGGTAGGGTTGGCATGATCCTAGAATTCCAAGGAAAAAAACTAGCAACATTGGGAGATATAAATTTTATTGTTTTTTAAAATAAAGATTAAAACGATACTGGTCTGTGTAAATGTGTTCAGCTACAGCCCTGTTCATTTCCTATGTTTCTGGTGACTTGGCAGACAAGAGCTGGTAAGGTAAACTGCCACTGTTTCTGTCTAGTTGCTGGTAGACTTTTCTCTGATTCAATCTGGGACTTGAAGAGAAACATAGCACATTTCAGACACCAATAATTGTGTTAATTAACACCGTTTATTATTATTGTTACAGAGGGGCAGAACTGACAACACTTGCTGCCTAACTCCAAAGTTAAGATAGTTTTATTTTTTTATTGACCTCATGAAATGCCTCAAAGACCAGGGTATCAGTCTTTAAGATGCTTCGTCAAGTTTGATGCGCTACTGTTCACTTGCTTGCCTGTCTGTAGGCTGTGTGTCAAATGGAGGAGGCAAAAATGGCACTGTTGATATTGATACTTTTGTATCTACTCAAATAGTAAGTTGTAGTATAAATTACACACAGTTTACACTTAATTGCTTGTAGGTCAGTGCACCAAATAAATTCTTAGAAATCCTGCTCTGCTTGTATTCTTTCTTGCTTCACAGCTAGAGGAAAGAGCAGATGTGTACCCAATCAAAGCCAATTTTACCCCTGTTAGTTTGTGTGGGTAAATTTCACATTGGTGCCTCTTTTAGAAAAATCAGGAAAATTGTAATCTCATGGTGTCCTCTAAACTGCCTCATCATCAAACAGCTCTCTGTGGATTTGTCCATGTTACAGTGGGGAAGTGGTGTGTTGAGAGAGCACTGCAATGCTGCAGAAAGTTCTTTGCACAGAGCACTGCTAAGTGAATTACTCAGAATTATTTCCGTGTATCGTAAAATGTTTCCATTGTTTCCAACAGCTGTAGCATGTGAGGATCACAGGTCTGCATGCTTTCAGGGGATTCATGACTTCAGGGGAGAGTAAACTTTATTTCATTAAATCCTTTCTTTTGAGAGTTTATAACTCTGTATATAATAGTATTCGCTTCTCTCCAAACACACAGAATGTAGATCAGCAGCTCATTTTAATCTGCTGCCTCTGACTCGCCACTGAAGTGCCTAATGTAGCTAATTACATCTTGATTGGCCAATATGAAGCAATTCCTCTCAATCTCTGACAGCATTAGCCATGTACAATGCAAATGCATGGAGGCTGATAAGAGCTCTATGGAAATGGACTAGTCAGTCTTTTTGTACATATTATAAGTTGTCCTCATAGGCATTAAGTGAATCGTGTTTCACTAAAGTTATCAAATGTCCATGATTTTGAATTTTTTTCTGAATATTTTACTAGGTGAATTGATTTTGCCCCAGTCAGATGTTATCTGTCCATTATTAGTTGTTACCAGTACCAAAAAAAGAGTGCAATAAAGATTATGTAGACATCTAGTTTTGAGGAGCACATACAATTTCTGGGGGTAAATCTACTAAGCTAACCAATTTAGCTTTCTAAAAGGGTGTATTTTACCCGAAACATGGTCTTTTTAGTAGGCCGACGTTTTGCGCCCTAACGTAACAGAGTAGTTATATTGCCTAAACCAGAGGTGTCAAACTCCTTTTTAGTAGCTCATGGGCCACATAAAGTCTCTGATGTCAAGTAGACTGGACCAATGAAACCACTGCATAATACCCCATGAGTATCTATAAATTTTGTACACAGCGTACAAGTATATTCTGAAACCTCTACCTCGTAATGAACCATCCATTTAATAATCCAGCGATGAACAGACAGAGGTGTCCTAAAAAATAAGTACAACTTCAACAATAACTCTGAGGTTTTCCACATTGTATCAGTCCGCTGTCATAAACAAACAATGCTGTCATAAATCAAAGCAGTGCATCAGCATGGGTCCTTGGCTTAACCTTCAGCCGGCCATGGGCAATGTTGTTTGTAAGAAATGAGGTTGAGAAAACCACTATTATGATTTCATTCATTCTTTGCATGGTTTGCAACACAATGCTTACTGCTGTTATAAAAAAAAAAAAAGAAGAAAAAAGTAAAAGGTCCAAAAATGACTCCATCCTTTTGCAATTTTCACATCCACCCAGTGGAGCATTTTCTAGTGCATGGGCTGTATGTTTGACACCCCTGACTTAAACCTAACTGACTACTTTTGGTTCCTAAACATAACCAAACAGAAGAAGCACCGCAGCATAATTAATGCAAAATTCAAAACCCAAGTCCGAAAGCCCAGTCTCTAACTTCTGTGTCTCAGTTGAGAATCGAACGCCTCCACCACCCACCCAGCCTACAAGTGAGGCATTTAGCTGCATAAGAATATTTGTACTTAAAGGCTTGATGCCATGTATAAGCAAAAATTATCATGTAGCTGGGTTTGGTCTTGTGTAAAAATGAATATCCATCCATCCATCCATCCATCCATCCATCCATCCATCCATCCTCTTCTTGAATAAAATGTTTTCTTTTTGTCTTTGCAGTTTAGATTAAACTGTATTTTGTCAATCACAGCACATCTGAAGAAGCAGTCATCTAAGAATACAATTAGCCCCTAAGATGACTAATTTTGTTCTCATTTTGTCCTTGAGCACAATGAGCAGTTGTTATGACACATCTATGCGGCTGTGATGCTTGTTTATATTTAGCCATCAATGTGATGGTGCTAATTGATGATTTCCTCTCGTTGTGGAATGGTTATGTGATTCATTCCCACTTAAACGAATGGGTGGTGAGAGGGAAAACAGATCTAGGCCGGACTTTTAATGGAGAAATAAAGGCTAGGAAGAGTAGAGAAGGAAAAATTAAACAAGAGGGAAAAGGAAAGGATTTCAGAAGGAGAAAAGTTATGGAAGTGACCATAAAGCTGCACAAAAGTGATGTGCTGCAATACTGGGGTCAGACTTTTATTACCCTGTGTTCAGACATGGGCTAATCCAGGCTGTAACTCACAATGCAACCTCTTCCTTGTGCTCCTTCTGTGTCTCACAATCATGCTTGAAGTAACTCATTCAAACAGAGCGGCCAGCCTTCATCCACGTACTCCCACAAACACGGTTGTTGCATAGTTGAGAAGTGAATACATTTTGTTTCTAGCAAGTGTTTTACTGCATAAAGGTAGACAGATTCTTGGCTTGTAGCAGAAATCAAGAAGCTGTCTACTCAACTGGTTGTCTACTCAACCAGTCTACTCAAGAAGGTATAGACATTCTTTACATTTTCATTTCTGCACAATAAAATGAGACATGCAAGATTTCAGTGTTCAATCCACAACAGTTTCAGGTTATATGGAATAACTGTTTAGATTTTAAAGAAATATGTGTGGAAGTACAAACATTTGAGAAAATATGGATTTTGTTCTATACAGATCACACAACATGTCCTCTTGTGCTTGCTGCTTGCTAGTGTGTACAGCTGTAAAGTTATCAGCAGGAGAGCTGCTGGTGCATTTTCCAGGACTAGCTTCCCTGCCACCAGCAGGTTTTATTGAGACTGTCTTCCACCGGAAAACCACCCCAAAGGTTGCTTATAAGGAGCCTAAGATGCACACTGTTTCTCAAGCTTGTTAAAGTTAAGCAACCTTTAGCAACTCTGTGACATCCCAAAAATTAATTTAATGTTGTAAAATTAGCTAATTTAACCCAACCCTTGTTTACTTCCTAAACCTATCCAAGGAGATTTTTTTGCCTAAATCCAATAAGTAGTTTTGGTGCCTACGCCTAACCAAATAGTAAGTGAAAGCAGAACTTTACATTGAAATGTGTGCTTTTTCTCATGGATAAAAGTGTGGTCATACAGCCTCACCCACCTTCCAAGATGAAAATTGCTCCATCAAAGTGAAAGCACTACTTTATGTCTTTTCAGGAACGGTGACTGGATGTGAAGGAGGACTTAATAACACTGGGCAACAATTTTTTACTTTTTGAATGTTGTCTAGATTTCTACAACTGATTTAGGGTATTTTTGCACTGCTGAATCAGGAAATGGCATCCGTTTTCCTCCATCAGGTTAGGTTTTTGTGCTAAGTTGATTTGAAAACAAATCAGATCTTGTGACAAAATCAATTACATTTTTGTGGCATTATCAGCTGATTTTTGTCAACACATATCATCCTAAATATGTTTTTAAGAGAAAAAAATGTTTTTCCAACAACATATATTGATTACCTGATAGAAACATTGATTACTGTAAACTGAATGGTGGGCAATGATAAAGGTAAGTACACGTAAATTGCATGTTGCTTCACCGTTGTTCAAACTTCAGGGCTTGAACTTCCATTTCTTCGAACTCCTGGAATGCCCAGCGGCAGGGACTCCATCTCTTTCATGTCCTGATGGAATCTCTCCCCCTGCTCGTCACTCATTGAACCCAGGTTCTCAGGAAACCGGTCCATATGTGAAAATAGGTAGTGCATCTTGACGCTCATGTTGCAGTCCAGGTTTCTGAAAGCAGTCAGCATGTTGTTGACAAGTTCTGCATAGTTTCTGGCCTTATTGTTGCCAAGAAAGTTCTTCACTACCAGAACAAATGCCTTCCACGCTTCCAGTTCCACTTCGTTCATTGAGTTTTCGAACTCTGGATCTCTGATGAGCTGACGGATCTGAGGATCGTCAAAGATGCCAGCTTTCAACTTCTCCATGGTCAATCCTGGAAAAGCCTGGCACAAGTAAGTGAAACAGTCACCATCCTTGTCCAGAGCCTTGGTGAACTGCTTCATTAAGCCGAGCTTGATGTGCAGTGGTGGGAAGAGTATTCTGTCTCTGTCCACCAGAGGGTCGTTGATGACGTTCCTTTCTTTGCAAGGCACCAATTCCTCCCGCACAGGCCAGTCCTTCTTCGTGTAATGCTGAGCACGGTCCCTACTATCCCACATGCACAGAAAACATGGGTACTTGGTGAAGCCAGACTGTTGTCCCAACAAAAAGTTCACCATCTTCAGGTCAACACAAATAAACCACTTATGCTGATCATAACCAATTTTCTCCAGCACATATTTCACCGCTTCATACTTCTTCTTCAGTGTAGTCGAGTGAGCGATGGGTACAGAGGCAAACTTTCCTATACACTTTGTGGGGCGGCTTCCCCATTAACTTTAGTTTTGATCCACCAACTTTATGCTTTGCCGCACCAATTTTTGGAAGACTTTGAGGTTTTATGACTTCAAACTGATCCCTTTTCAACATAATCACCCAGAACTATCGGACCTGAATACTTCTTGTCATTAAAGTAATCATTTCCAATCAAACCAATTATTCGACATCGCATTTTACCCCACCAACTTCTAAAATGCTCCACACATGCGTACATGTGAACAAAAACGTAAAAAACGACATGTGGCCATAGCTCAAAAACTTGACCTGATTGAGCAAAACCAATGTGATTTTTGGATTCAGCGCATCAGATTCGTCCTAAATCAGCTGAAAAAACACAGACAACAAATTTGTTGTTGACCAGTGTAATCGTTTAATTGAAAAGTGCCACTTAACAGTCATCAGACATTCTGCTTTTTGCATCATATCATAGCTAGTGGTTTTTCAGAAATCATTTCACTTCCCCTTTTATGACAAAGTGACCCAAAGGGCAGTGCAGTGGTAGAAAGCTGAATTTATATTTGGTGTAGAAGCTTCTATTGTGGTGGTGAGGAAAGTGGGCCCGAGTGAGGTAGCAGTATACAGTGGCTGCTAAGGCAATGTGACACACAGCTGTATGACTGACAGCTCCAGTTCTTCTCCTCAAAGTAGGTCGGAGCCAGCTACCCCCCGGTGAGATGCTTGGCAGATAGACCGTCATGGGGAAGGAGATGGAGAGAAATGACAGCAGACTATCAATAGTGTCAGTATTCTGTTGACTCAAGCAATCTGAAAGTGATGCTGGTTTTCCCATATGTTGGGAACACTGGTAAAATCATGGCATGCAGGACCCAGCCAGATGACCCCTGTGACTGAACAGATTCCTATTATTGTCCTAAATGATGGGCTTTAGATGTAATGATAGCAAGGGTTCTGCTTTTATGTATTCATTAGTGATGGACCTACATTTGTAGAAATATTGACTTGTTTTGTCCTTTCTTGACCTCTACACATTTAGCATGCACCATGTGATCACGGTATCACAATCTTCCTCAAGGCTTGAAACGCAAAATAGAGATATTTTGAGATAATGAAAAGAGGGAGAAACAAAGACAAAAAGACAGCTGGAATGGAGAAAGAGGCATCAGAATGCGAATGCAGCAGCAGACTTGAATCCTCTTTGAGCACACACCACAATAAATGTCATGCTAGAAGTATTGCCAAAATTGACAATTTACCTCTTTGGTGCAGACTGAAATAAATCTACACCTATTTAAACAGGCATTCATGCCACCTAGGGGTTGAATCCTACTGAATTTGGTGATGTTCTAGCTCTTGTAGGTTTTTTGCTATCAGTTGGACTGTCATGAAGTCTCCTGCAGATATTCATGGTGCTCTGGGATTCCATGACATTTGCTCCAGTGCCACTGTTAGGTTGAACGCACCATGCCTTAATCCTGAACTGTCTGGAAAATAATATTCCAAACATTCATGACTCAAAAAGGATTGCCATGAAATTTGGTGCACAGATTAAAGAACTGATTGCAATAACTTTGTCCCTAACTTTTTGTCTAGATCAGTCATCCTGTCAAACATTGAATTTGACCAGTAGCATAGAAAAACTTGCAGTACTTAAAATTCCAATCACTTTTAGCTGTGTTTTGTGTTTGTTAGCAAATGCTAGCATGCTAACACTGTATTAAATCTTTCAATTCAGATGCATCTGTTAGTACGCTTCAGTGTATCTTGATTTTGGCCAGGGTAGTGTCACTAAATAAAAGTGGTAGGTTCACTTTGTAAAATGGTGTTTGCAAAATTTGACCCACTTTTCAATACATGGCCAAGATAGTAATCACTGAGGATGAGATGTGTCTGTGTTTTTATCTAGTATGGCTACACCATCCAGGTTTTCCAAGTGCACTGCATGTAGCTATGCTTGATTTGATAGTAAAATAAAATGCGTTAGCATTTTGTTCAAAGAGTAATTGTGGGCAAGTATAGCCTCAAAGAGCTGCTGGCATGGTTATAATTTTATTTATTTATTTATTTTTTTTACAATTTTATATATGTAGTCTGAAATGCCTTGCTTGTAATTTGTAAAGTGAACACCCTTTATTAGCTGTATTTCTGGTCTTCCATCACACATGCTTAGAATTTGGTCGGTTACTCCCTGCTAACCACTGGTTGCTAGTGAAAAGTGTATAAAAGTGTATATTCTGTACTGTACTGTACTAGTGTGAAATTGGTTGCAAAGAGGTAAATGTTGCTGTACTGAAAACCTCCTTGCAATTGCTAGCAGTTTGCTACAGTTGCCTGCAGTTTATATGGAAAAGAACGACTAGCCTGGAAACACTTGTAAACCACTCGCCAAGCAATATTGCGACTGTGAAACAGAGAACGTTTACCTTCACAGTAAAAGTTAGGTCTTACTGCTGCAACCAACACTATTCAAAAGGTCCAGCTTTTACTTTGAAGGTAAATGTTCTCCATTTTCAGTTTGTGTCTGACTTTTTCAAGTTTCAGTACAGCTCAGAGACTAAGTGGCAAGTGTTTGCAGACAAGTCAACATCTTCCATGCAACCTGCTAACAACCAAACCAATCACCACCACCTGAAATCAGGTGGTGCATCAAAAACAGCAAGCCACCTCCAGCAACCGCTTACCAACTGGTCAAGCTAATACACAGGTCTCCTGGCCTGTGTGAAAAAGTCCACAGTCACACAGGATTCATGTATTGTAACATAGATGGACAATGATGGTAAATAAAATTGTCTTTTAAAAGTATTCAACCGAGCAGAAGTAATGGGTTCCACTCTATATTAATATTTCAGTGCACTGAAAGTACCCTGCTATTAGCACTTTTTAAATTTTACATAATGTTTTTAAAAATGCTAATGATGAGAATGTTACATTTTAAAAATAAATGGCGTTTTGCCATGGTAGAAGGGGATTCTGGGATGAATAGTTTCTGTAATGGCTCAGACACAGTGGAATTGATAATTGATCATTATTTGTGGGTACACTGCAGGCTGGTGTTGCAGTCTGAGGCATAAACAAAACATTTCTGTTTTAAGCCTCAAGCCTCAAGTCATTTTCCAAATAATAATTATCTTAATTTCTATGGAAGCTAATTTGACTGAAAATAGAAATGAAGTCAAAGTAGTATTTTATTACTTCTCAGCAAATGTCATTCTTTAAAATTTAATGACTCATCACTGTTCACATTTCCAAACCTACACGTCTAGACAGTAGATAAACAGTCTGGTTAGTGATGAACAATTATAATTATTATTATAATTCATTTCTAGGTGAGGGTCATTTAGGCAAGCAAATTCTTGATCATCTAAACGTATTTTGCAATATGTAAAACACTGAAATTATTATTCTAATAATAACTCTTGTTCTTCTCTCATCTAACACATCTCAAGTCATTTTTCTAAAAATAGTTGCATCCCACACACGAACTGCTTTGAACTGATTTCATCTCTCAGAGCTTGAAGCACTAAAATTCTATATTTGTAAGTTGTCAGGGACAGTTTTTCTTCTGAGATACTGTTTTCTCACTTTTTTTTTTTAAGACTGACCACAGCCATTCTGATGGGTTAACAGATTTCTCTTGTTGCATGCCTACAGTTGGTTTCTGGGTTTTATTGAGAAAGTACACACTGTTTTCACACTAGTTCTGCAAAGTTTCTCAATACTGAAAAACTGAGATTACATAAACAGGTGAGTGCGATGCTGTGATTTGAGGCTCACACGCTGTGGTATGCTTAGGCTGAAACCAATGTAGATTGGTTTTGAGAGACATGGTCCTAGTTAAGTATAAGGGATCTAAATATGAAATTCTGAAGTTCATTTATAAAGCAGATTTTAAAACAAGAAACATTTATTGAAGTGCTGTGCAACATTTTTTCTAAACTGAAATAAAGTGTGGACATGACTAGATAATCTTACGCATTAGGTAGATAAAAAACAGTGAGTAAGTTTATATTTTATAGTTAATAAATTTAGATAAAATAAGTAATGATTAGGTTTATTTAATCTGGATAATATGCCAAGGCATAATAGTAAGCCTTAACCCTTTAACATTCCGGGGGTTTTGTGTCAAAAACGCCTAAGAATTTACTCAAATTTTTAAGTTAAAGCTGTTCCTAAACCCTTGGGACTATGTGAAAAAGCTTGGGCATTTTGGAAAGGTAACATTCTATATTTTTTAATACAAAAGTAAGATTTCCTCTAAGTGTAACTATCAGAAAGTTATTCTCTTTTGAACAGACAAATTTGAAGATTTTTTTTCTCGCCTAGATTAAAAACAAAAAAACAAGAGATTAGACAGTTGAATTTGGTACTTATGGACTTAAAACACATCATGATTGCAAAGAATAAGGTCTTGGCTATTCCCATTTCAAATTTGAAAGCAATAGCTGTAAAATTGAGCATTTTACAGCATATTCCATAAGGTATGGGTTGTGGCGTTTTTCAGAGTGACATTTTTGGAGACACTTGGACAACCCTGAAATATGCAATAACTTCTGAATGCTTCATCCTACAGACATCAATGAGGGCTCTAATGAAAGCTTACACTTAGAGGAATTAGAATATAGAGCCAAAGCCACTCTCCCTGTTTTAGAAATTCATATTTTATCATAAAAAGCATAAAGAGTACACTAAACGTGTGCATTATAAACAGTAGTCCAAACCAGTGCTATAGTCAACAAACATTTTAATAAACACACAAATATTACTATATATACTATATACATACTATATTTAAAAATAAAAATATTAAATAAACTATTTACATACTCATGGCACATTATTATTTTACATGTTCTTTTCTCTGTGTCAGTCTCATCACGTTTACAAAGGCATGGTACACACTTGACTGGAGTTTTTTCATGGCACTATAGCCTTTTATAATCTTTTCTTTGTGTTTTGGCAATGTTTTGAACAAAAAAAACCCAATCAAAACAGCAATAGCACACATAAAACATCTTTTATACATGAGCGCACAGAAAATCCTGAAACCACAAATCTGTCATTCGAAGGATGCTCTGTTTTACAGAAAGAACATAGACCCCTCAAACTATACATCCACGTGTTCAGAATTTCATTGGCTAAGCGTCTGTAGCGTTATTTTTATTCTGTGAGCTGATAGGTTGGATCTGTTGTCATCAGAATGTGGGCAGGAGCTTGTGCTAGTCTGTGACACTCATTGGCTATTCCTTGCTACAGACAGCCGTCACAGTGTCCCAGTTGGTCAAGTTAGGTGTCAATCAAAGCCTAAGACCCGGAACTTCCGATTTGGAGCAAAATGGAGGCTCTATCGGCAGCTATACAGCTAACAGGAGGCAATAAACAGTGTTTACGTTTTTTCAAGAAAAGTTTAGGCTCTGTTTTTGGTGCCCTTGTGGATACGACTCGTGTTTTGACCTCATGGATGTATTGGATTATATTCACTGGACTGTTACGGACAGAATGATGCCAAATTTGTGGAGAATTATGAAGATTTGGAGTCCAGACGAGCGGTCGAAGGTAGGAAAGTCAAATTACTAGTTTCGGCTATCAGCTTACAATACCCTGCGCTGTATATGCTGTGATTTTTGTACATGGCAATGGCATACATGGTTAGAAAGAGGAGAACCGTGGCTTTCTTTAATGTTTCGTATGTGTGTTTTGACAACATAGGGACGGAGAAATTTGACTGTATATTTAAGAATTCTGCGCGACGGCCCTTGATCGGGCCGCGGAACGTTAAAGGGTTAAGCAAGGATCTGTAAGTAACCAATGTTGGGGACGATATCATTTGAAGAGGTAATCCATTGCAAACTTTGAAATGTATGGGATTTTGAAATGAGTTGGAGCAGCTAGTCACATTGAACAGTGATGTGGAGGTGAAAGGGGCAGGCAAAATTGTTTTTGAAACCCATTTAAACACATTGAGCAACTAATAAAGCTCTCTATTAAATCTATTCTAAAGCAAACTGATATGCAGTGAGATGAAGCCAGGAAAGAATAATCTAGTCTGTCTTACTCTAGAATTCTGCACCAACTCTTTGAGTGCTCCAACAAGTTGGAAGTTTGTGTACTTTTACTTCAGTGGTAATTATAAAGTAAAAGTGGTGGCTTACTTTCCTAAAATAGGCTTTCCTAAAAGGGAGCAGACTCAACGAGAAAAGAAAAGGACCAGCAATGGGGCCTTGTGGGACTCCACAGTTTTGGGTGTGTTTCAGGCACATTATGAAATTGTGTAGGCCATATGATTTACACTATCATAAAAGTGTCAGTTAATTCCAGTTGTACCTGTATCACAGAATCCCCAGCAATTAAAACCCTCACAAAACTCTTCTGGTTTTATTTCCTGAAATCTGGTTTCTTCATTTCCATATTTTTTTAAATTTTTACGTTTTAAGTTTTCTCTTAATCAACTTCTGAGACACATTTGGTGTCCCCGCTCACACATAAAGGTTACCTCAGAGGGAGCATGGCTGGGGCAAAGACAGTCTGGGATTCAATAGTGATGATGAAGAACGTAAGGAAGATGTAATTGAGGATAACTGATGACACCGGCAGGGAAAAGGGCTCACTGGGAAACAAATGCGAAACAAAAGCAACCAAGTCAGCGTCATATTAATGTAGTGTTTTGAAGAAGTCTTTTGCTGCACCTCCAATCACTGCATTTTTATATTTGTTATAACTTCTAATTTATTATTAGCCTCTTCACTTTCAAAGAGGCCATGCTGATGGAGTTATATAGAGGTGTTCGTACCAAGCAGTGTTGTGTCAGGAACTAGCAATGAATGGTCTAGCTGCTTCCAGATAAGCTCAAGTGAAATTGTTAAAAGCAGTGTTGATTAAATATCTTTCCTTTTCAAAGCAGGAACCGCAGCACATTATGGAGTTATTTTTTTTCTGCACTACAACAAAGGCATTGATTTTACCCAGGGCTTAAATGTTACAAGCTTTGCACTAATCATCATAATGAGAAATCGTTGGCCATTGTATCGACTGATCGAGCCACCCCAGGGAGGGGTTCGCTCCCTCCAAAGAAGTTTTGACTTGGTTACAGATCACACAGAAAGTGAGCTATGTACGGATTACTGGATACGTGATGGATGCGCTGACAACACGGGTTGGAAAATAAAATAATAAACTGTCTTGTTTGATGAAGGATGTGTGTCGAGCTTTGCGGAGCTGTTGAACGGGCTTGGTCGAGTATCTCAGTAAAGTCATTAAAGCTGCACTAATCAATACTTTTATATTAGCAGTGGATTAAAATTACAAAGCATTATGTGAAATGGGCTCCTCATAAACATAAACAATTACAACCCAAATCTTTTATATAGCTGTTTCTGGTTTATTGGCCTACAGGTTTGCGTATACCGTATATGCAAATACACAGTTGGTATAATTTATGTAAAATAAAATTAGTTATTTCAAATATAAATCTAACATTATTTCCTAGGCATGCTGTTATGTATATTAATTATACAAGCTTCTTTCACAGTTAAATCAGAAATAAACATGCTACATTATATCCACCTTGTATGAAAACTGTGACTTTTTAATTAAGCAGTTCTCAGTTCAGTAATACATACAGTGGTGATCTGGGTAAGACGATTATTCATGAGCTGCCGCTCCAACTCCTGCGCTGTATTCGTGTTCTCTTCTGTGATGCTCCTTTCCCTATTTAGGTGATCTCCTCTCAGCCTTTGACAAACAGCTTAGAGTGGTAATCTTTCAGAATGTTATATTCCTTTCTTTTGGATTGAGTTTGTGGTGGTCAGTGGAGAAAAGAGGAGAGACAGTGGAACACAGATGGCCAGTGGGTACCTGATGAGAGAAGAGTAGAGACTGAGACTGAGTCCTTGACCTTCACACACTGACACGACATGGTGCAAACCATAAGGAGGCACTGTAGACTAGGGTTTAATCCCGGGATCCGGGATTCCCGGGAAATGCGATCAGAACCATTTCCCGTTTCCCGGGAAACGTTAGACGGGAAACCGGGAAAAAAGTCGCGCGCGTCGATTTGACTTTCAGAAAGAAAAGAAAGCTTCAGAAAGTTAAATTTAAGGAAATATTGAGAGAAGGGTTTAATGCGAAAAGCATTACTCTTCATTTCAGGCACGTTCAGCCTCCGTTTAAGGCTTCAGCCTTCATCTCAAGCGTTTTAATAGAGGTATTACACAGTTGTGCTTTTTTCCTCTTTAATTTGTTGAAATCGTAGGCAATGTGTTTACCCTAAGGTATTTTGTATTATATAATTTTATATTATTATATATTGTTATATTGCATTATATAGCCTATAAAATATGCCTGCCCTGAACAATAAAGAAATATCTGTTTAACTTCGAGTGTTTCTTTTCCTCGTTTGCAGCCGCTTACTAACAATCATGAATTAGGATACGGGCCTAATGTGTGAAGAAATTATCATGAAATAGATTGCTTTAACATATTTCGCTTTTAAAATGGAGTTGAGTAAAATGTATATTTTTTAGGCTATAAGGATTGGCCAGTTTTTCAATAGACGATTCACAGCGAACCTACTTTAACCCTCAGACACGGTGTTATAAATTTGTTGTTGCCAGAATGGCAATGACCAAGTCGTAGTGCATTACTCAAGGCCCTGTGTTATGTCATATTATAGTGTAGTACGGTAGTTAACTTTTCAATGACTATTACAGCGTTCCACTGGTGGAGATATAGCACAACAGATGTCGCCACGACAGCGTGGCTGAGCCTTTATCAATGCTGTGGAGATGAACCGTATTGTTTTGCACCAGCAATTGTAAAATAGCTTGGTATAATTCCATGTACAATGGAGGAATATTCTAATTATATTTGTTAAGGGAGTGTTGAGGAACGATACAACACCGCATAGCTCGAGCACTCCAATGTCCAGATGTAGGTTTTATTGCGTTAATCAAGCCGACGTTACCCCCTACTGGGCATAACAGGACATAGCTGGAAAGCTACCTCTACAATATCAGAATAGGTTAAGGCCGACACAGGCTACAGAAGGCCTAATTAAAAATAAAAAAATAAAAAAACTTTTTCCCGGGATTCCCGGGAAATGGCTCGTCATTTCCCGGGATTTGATTCATGTCATTTTCGGGAAAAATATTAAACCCTACTGTAGACAGTCGTATCGGCGCACACACTGACAGTTATTCATATACACTGAACACTATAACTGTTTAATCCAAACTAGTCTAATTTCATGCACCTCTCCTCTCCTCTCTTCTGTGAAACACATAGGAGTCATTTCATGTCATTTACAGTTTCCCACTGCAATGAGCTTGTATCCTAATAGTCCTGTAATCACATCCAATCCATCATTTTGTTTTATAACTCTACTTTCTCTTTCCAGTCTCTGCTGCTGTTGGATGGAATCAAAGGAGGAGAAAATCATGTGTGCTGTTTAATGCCTCTGTTGTGTATATAAAATATCAAAAGTTCTACTCGCTAAGGTGTCAACTTTATTAAATGGGTCCTATTATGCTGAATTTATTTTATTTTTTAAAATTGGGTTGAATTTTTATTGGACTAAATGAAGTCATGTTTAAGAAATAGTTGATAAACAAACTTGCTGTAATAAAACATATGCGTGCATTTCCCTGACTTCATGGATACTTACCTTTGCTTGTAATGTTAAGGTTGCAGCTGCTCCTTTTAGAGGTTACCACAGCAGATCATCTCACCCTTTTCCTTGCATCCTCTTCTGTCACACCAACCCTCCGCATGTCCTCTTTCTCTACATCCATGAACATCCTCTGTGGTCCTCCTCTTTTCCTCCTCCCTGACAGCTCCATATTTAACACCCTTGGCCCAATATATCCACTCTCCCTCCTCTGCACATGTCCAATCCATCTCAGCCTTGCATCTCTAACTTTCTCCAAACTGCTCAACTTGAGTTGTCCCTCTAATATTCTCATTTCTAATCTCCCAATGAAAATCTTACCATCTGAAACTCTGCCACCTCCAGCTTGGCCACCGTTACCATACAATACAGCATAGCAGGTGTCACTACCGTCTCAAAAGTGTTGTAAGTCAGTGAGTTTAATATTAAAATGTAATTGAAAAAATTTGTTTGATCATCCATCCATCCATCCATCCTCTTCTGCTTATCAATTTTTTTTAAACACAGCTCATTATTATAAAGAGCATGGGCTGAGGACTGAGGGAAGGCCGTACGGATTCCAGCTGACATTTATAAAGGAATGAGGGTCGCCAAGGCTTGAAACTCAAATAATTATACAGAGAATTTGCTGCAAGTAGATCTCATAATAATTCTGATCACATCTAGTTCCACCAAAAGGCTGTTCTTTGACAATTAATGCAGGTGCTTGTTTAAGGTTTGCAATGTGAGTTACCATATAGATAACAATTTTCTATGTTATTAAACGTAATAAGAAGGCCCATTACCTATTATTATTGTTATTATTGTTGTTATTTCAAATTTGGTCAAATGTGTGCACAGCATGTATTAAAAAAACATAGTATTATTAGTATTTCTTTCAAAAGTACCTAAAGGAGTTTACACTGACCTGTAAATTACATAAGGCATACATGACCCAGCTTTCCCTGCTTTTACTCTTCTCTTACACTGCTTTGTCTTTATCCCTTTCACCTTACCGCCAGCACTATCTCACTCTAACATACACATAACAGACTCTCCATTGCTTACACACACACACACACTCTGAGAGCTTCACTCTTTTGCTTGCACCTCACCAATTGCCTTGTTTTCTCACTCGTCCTTTTCTGTCTTGCACATACAAGCACGTGCCCTTCTTCCTCTTGTATATATTGACGTACTGTATATAGTCACAAATCTTTTTCTCTCACAAAAACAACCTCTCACTTTCTATTTGCTGTTATGTTTAAATACTTACCAACTCTTACTGGGAAGTTTAACTAGGATGCCAGTAGAGGACACGCATAACCCCACACTGGTACACACACACACACACACACACTTTTTCTTGTGAGTTGACCTCCCTCTGTTTGATTAAGGACTAGCTGTGGGAGGCATGTGCTGACTGAACTGGTTGCAGCACCCCCCCCCCACCAACACCACCCCCATCACCGCCACACACACACACACAGATACGGTGGCTCATGTTGTTATTGGATCAGCATGTGTCTGTGGTCCAGGCACCATGGTCTCCCTGGAGCAGCCTGCCAAGAAGTGATGTCACCATCTCTGTTTAGACACATCTCATCTTTCCCTTCAACAAGGGCAAGGCACAAAGCACTGGGCTGTCTTTGTCTCTGTCACACACAGACATACTGTATACTCACATACTGATGTAGCAGTATAGGCAGGCTGATGTGTGACCTTTCTCCAGTGCATATGCGGTCACTGTAGGAATGCTGGTACATTAGTGTGCATTAGTTCTGCTTCATGTCCATAATTAGACAAGCAATTCAAAGCCATGCTTTGCTTGTCTAAGCTCAATTTTTCACTATACAGTTGTGGCCTCTGGCTAACACAAAGCCCCTCAAGCTGCTGCTAACACAAGCCTGAGGGAGCGGTGGGATTGTAGAGGTCGGAAAAGTGACCTTGTGTCGGAAAGGTCGCTGCTTTGACCAGCCGAAGCCAGATGTAGTCTGTGATACCGAGCCATTGTGATATCAGCTCTTCTTGTGCTGATACTGTGTTGCTATAAGAGTTTTGCCATTTTCACACAGTCCCACCTTCTCACCTCTGCTGATATGTACGTCATTAAAGTCTGTGTTTGTGCAGCAATTAGCCACAAAAGCAAATACAAAAGCATTTCGGCTGACCCTATCCCAGTGGGATAAATTTTATGGCTGTATAGGATACGATAGTAATGATGATGATAGGCATTTAGCATGTAAACGGTACTTTTTTTTGCTGAGAAATAACAGTGAGTATAAAGAAACCTATATTTAGTTTGGTTTGAAACCCTCTTTCTGTGATTTTTTTTCTATCATTGATGTTCCTTTTTGTCCCCATTAACTGTTGACTGTTAACTGTTATTTAACTTTGCAGTAGAAATCAAAATTCACTGAACCAGGCAACATTTTTTCAGTCATCTTTTGTCCGATTTTGGTGATCCCTTACAAATTGTAGCCTGGATATTGCTTTTTTTTTTTTTCTTCTTTTTTTTTTTTTTCTTTTTTTTATTTTGGACCATTCTTTGTAAACTCTAGAGATAGTTTGTATGGAAAAAATTCTAGTAGATCAGTAGTTTCTGAAATATTAAGACCAGCCTGTCTGGCACCAACAACCCTGTCACGTTTAAATTAACTTAAATTACCTTTCTTCCCCATTCAGATGGTCAGAGCAACAGAATGTGAAAGAAGTATCACTTTGAACTTCAGCAGGTTGTCTTGTCTATATCTGCGTGCTTAAATGCAATGAGTTGCTCCCGTGTAATTGCTTTAATGAGCAATTGGAACAGGTGTAACTGAAACCCCATCAATTTATTTAGTGAAATTGAAAATGGGGCCCGATTTGGTCCCCATAGTTACACTGCTGTAAAATATCCAGTACCAACAACTTATTTGGTTTCTGTAACCTCATCTAGATATGTTAAAAGGGTAGACTCGGCTCACAATAAACCTTTACAATCACAGTTGTGCTCATATCTGTGAATTAACCATTTCACATACTTCATGCCTGGTAACCCATGACCCACTCCAGTTTGCTGCAGCTGCACTGGACCTTTAAATCCTTCATATGAGCGCTGCATCTTAAATTCTTGGAAGCTGCGGCTCAGGTATGTGCTCCAACATTGATATTTAAATGCCAAATGGCGCAGCATATGAGAAGCGATGTATTAGTGAGAAGGCTGACATTTCTGAGAAAGAGAGAGGGGGTAATGAGAGGACGAGAAGGTAACCTTGCACAGCGAGGAGGCGTACTGACATTGTCTTCATTTTCTTGAGCTATATGTCAGCATCTGCAGTATGTATGCATGTGAAAGAATGTGAATCCCTGCTTATTTATAAGCGTATTGTTGTGTAAGTGACTAAGAGGGCTCGCCATGTGACAGAAATAGAGGCCATTAGTTACGGAAGACATGTCTGTGTGACTGTCGAATTCTCACTCAGAGAAATCTGGCTATTTGCTGCCTAATTCGCCTACTTCATAGGTTGTTCTAGTATATTATGCTTAATTTTCATTAAATAAAAAGTAGTTTAGGTTTTCTTTAATTAAAAAAAATAAGCCAAACTGCAGAAGCAGTGTGTGAAAAGCTAAGCACACCCTTAAGAGGGTAAATAGAAGCCAAGTACTACTAATCAAATGCACTTGATTAATCGATCGTCAGCAAGTGTGAGCACCTCCATTGTGGCATTTTTTGTGATCTGGAACATTCACGGATTTGTTAACGCAATTCCACAGAGGAAAGACATCAGCAATGATCATAAAAAAGCAATTGTTACTACTCATCAATTTCTAAAGGGTTATAAGGAAGTCCATCATCAGGAAAAATTAGTCACAACTGGAAAGCATTCAAGATGTTAAATGTTGAAGTTCATGACAGTAAAATTAGAAAAAGATATGACTTGTTTGGAAGGGTTCCCAGGAGACGACCTTTCTTCTCTACGAGAACATCGCAGTATGGCTTAGGTCTGCAAAGTTGCAGCTGAGAAAGCTGCAAAACGTCTGGAGCAATGTCCAAATGTGATGGTGACAGCTAAAGTTTGGCTGAAATTAGGTCGTGCAAAAGGATTATGATCCCAAGCACAGCAGTAAATATACAATAGAATGACAGAAAGAGAAAGGAATGAAGATGTTGCAGTGGTCCAGTCAAAGTCCAGACCGCAACCTGATTCAAAGTCTGTGGCAGGACTTTAAGAGACCTGTGAATAATCAATGTATGCAAACCTCAATGAAAGAAGAGTGGGCCAAAAAAAAAGCTCCACAATGATGTAGAAATGATTACTTCATGTTATTGTTACTAAAAGTAGTTGTATTAATTTGCATCATTTTTTTAAAAATATGACAATCATACTCTCACTCATGCGAGTCTTTTTTAGATTTTATTTCAGCACCAAATCATTTTTTTTCTTTCTTCAAAACCTACTGTGAGCATCTGTATCATGGGATATGCAACAATTTCAAAAGCAAAACCACCAATTTACTAAATTTAATGTCCAGAATGTAGAGTAACAGATACAGTGGTACTCTATGTTTTATCTGTTTTCTGATCATTTCCTGGAGAAAACCTAAAAAAGTGCATTTTGGGTAAATCTTTAAGAGTCATATGACCTTGTGGGATATGTGGCATGCTAAAACAAATGGTAAAATATGAAAGCCCTCATCTTTACCTCCATTTTGATACCAGACTCAACTTCTATCCATAATTCTCTGTGTGTCAAAAATAATTTTCTAATGCAGTCATATTTTTAACATTTGCCAAATACAAAATTACTTGAGGAAATAAAACCAAAGTGATGCTGAGTGAGTGAGTCCTATACATGTATGCAACATGTACAAAGGTGTTGTTTGCAAGTTTAACCTTTTAGTGGTGTCAGGAGCAACATGCCCAGTCTTAATAATCATAATGTCATGAAAATAGGATTTTCCCAATTGGTCGTCATGCATATGTGAAGCTTAGCTGGTGCCATGAAGCCAGTCCCTGTAAAAAAGACATTTATTCACTCACCACCGTTTGACTGATTTTTTTTGGAATGACCACTTTATTATTCTGGCTGGATATATTTGGTATCATTGGCATGCAGCAGAATTCATTTGGGGCCAATCACATGCCTCCCTGATGATGAGGGTGTGATGTAAGAATCTTAAGATCTAAAGTGCCTGAAACCTTCGCACAGTACCGTACATTTACCACTGCTGCAGGATCTTTTTTTTTTTTTCAAATCAAAGATTTAAGTCGTTAAATATCGATGCCAAATAGCAGAAAAAATAGTCTCAAACCAGAATATTACTACAAGGTTTGCTTTAAAGAACAGATGAAGTGATGACTGCAGGAAGTGATTGTTAGGATGTTGTAAGCTTTAAAATGATTGCGCTAGAAAACACAGCATGCCGCCTGCCTACTGCTGCAAAACACACAGCAATACAGTTGCTGGTATTTTTTTAAGAAATCGTGTTTGTGTGTTTGTAAATGAAAAAGGTCTACACAAATATGGTGCAGTTTCTCTACATGTGCGTGCCATTTATTTGGTCAATGTCCTTGTCCTTTTCCCATATTCCCAAAACTACACGAGTAGTAGATGAGAGGAGGAGGAGGAGGAGGAGGACGAGGGTGTTGCGTGACAAAGAGCTGCTCAAAAACCACATGCCGGTGTTTTTGCCCTTAGAGGTGAATCGGGTTTGTGCTCTTCTTCCGCTGGGTGACTCTGTCCTCTCCATCCCTTTCCATTTCTCGGCTCTCATCCCCTGTGGACGGGCTGCTCTTGTCCAGCGTCACATACAAGCACTTACAAGACGCAAATTTACTGAAGAAGAAGAGGAGGATGTGAGGAGAGGGAGGAAGGGAGTGGTGAAGGGGTGGCAGAGTGCAGAGTTTACTGCGATAGAAGTAACTGAGCAATTTGGTTGTCAAAAAATAAAACATAAGTTTTAAAAAAAAAACTGAGTTTCTTACTGTCTGACATCACTGGGATAAGAGGCTGTATGCTGAGTTATTTTGAGAATCAGTCGCAACTTATCAGCTGATCCCCCAGCCTGTGCCCCCCCAAACTGCCTGCAGTGTAACAAAATGATTCTTAATAAAATGAAAAGATCTGTAACATTGCTGGCTATGATGTCATCCTGTTAAAATAATGGCAATTTTGCACAGAATTCCTTCATTCTCATCTTTATGTTGTGTGTGTGTATGGGGTTCTTAAAGCCATTACTTATGATACCCTCTATAATTCAGAATAGATTAATGGAGCATCCTCATTTCAGTCACCTCGTTACAAGCATTCATAATTTTTACCTTCGTGCTAATGTCACCAAAATCTTCCCTGATCCTAACTGTACTGATCTGATGCCTTCTGTCTTTTCTTTCTCTCATTTTGCTGCCTCTTCTTTGGATCGCGGCCTTTTCCTCGCTTACACTCGTGCACCACAGGTAAATAGCTTTCTACTTCCACTGATTCACACAACAAGTCAAATCTCTTCTGCAGTGTTGCTTTGTTCTGTAAATCTTCTCAAGCTGTTGCTGGCATTGTGCAAGGCTAGATATTCATCTGGGCAAACATGTATCCATCCATCTTCTTCCGCTTATCCAATTCAGCTGCCATGGACAGGTCGCCAGCCTGTCGCGGGGCCAACACAAAGAGACAAACAACATTTACACTCACATTCAGACCTATGGGCAAATTAGAATCACCAATTAACCTAACCCCACCAAGCACGTGTCTTTGAACTGTGGGAGGTAGTTGGAGAGAACCCACGCAGACACAGGGGAGAACATGCAAACTCCACACAGGAAGGCCCCGGCTATATGATGGATTTGAACCCATCAATTTGACCTTCTTGCTGTGAGGCAACAGTGCTAGTTCTGCCACAGTGCAGAGCGAATGTGTAGTGCATTCTTATTTACAGAAAAATGATTTGGGCATATGCAGCAGAAAAGAACAATATTGACTTGCATGATTAGGATCTCAATATGAGGCTGCTTTATTGCTTTATACTGAGCCTCTGTCTGGAACAGTCTGTCAAGATCCAGTTTTAAGATATTCAAGATTTTCAGTGGGTAAAACCATCTTAATGCCCAATACTTTTTGGCCTTTTTCTGAGTTAAGAATTAACTGAACTTTTTAATTGAAGTTTAATTCAGTGTTATGGTTTTATGGTGCATAATTAATACTGAATCAAATTGCTACATCACAAATCTGCAGCACATGATACAAAAACTGTAAAGGGGTTGTTAATTGGACCCAACCCTACACTTTTATTGTAGCAACAGGTTTATAGTGTGCTGTTGTGTATTTCAATATAAGAACATTTTGCAAAACTCCCATCAAGTTCTGTTTTAGATTCATTTTGCATTACTCACAAGTAGAGCCTGAAATTCACTGTCTCTGTGTTTGCATGTCTATGAAAATCAAGGCAGCTTTAAACAAGCTCATCTAATCCACAGCTTCACCTATTTGAGGTTACTCAACCACTTCTTCCTCTATCCCACCGAAGCCCCGTGGAGGCGCTTTAATTTGGGAAATTGAGTGCACCTGGCTCAGCATCTCATTTCTGTCTTAGCTCAAAGTGGGGTGACAATAGGGGCTTCGCCTCCTCATCCAGTATCAAGTGGAGTTTTAGCCTTTTAAGATCACAGAGCTGCGTGTGACAAACTGAGCTGTGTGTAGCAGTAAAAGGCGTGCTTTTAACTGTAAAGGATGCTCAGCATTAAATAAAACTGGGCTGCAGTGGCAGCCAATATTACAGAAAGATGAAGAAGAGCTGGCGAGTGCAGTGAAGGAAACCTGGCTGGGCCGTTTGCCAGACCCTTAAGTGTTTGGGAGAAAGTCTTACGGCAAGCTGTGTTAAGCTGTTAAGGCTCAGATCTGCATTAGCACACTGCAAACATGTTGTTTCACCCCACATCTTTGATTTCATGGACCACATTTGAGTTGATGAGATAAAATGCTGTAATGTACGTTTTAATGTTTTTGTGGAATTCTCCAAAACAACAATGGTGTTTCAGTAAGCAGAGCAGCTCACAAGAGAGAGTCATCTTAATCGTGTGTGTGACTCTGTTGAAAGTTACTGGATCCAACTTAGTTAGACTGCTGGGATCGTATTATTTACGTCAGCAAAACGGACAAGTGTTAATGTCTGAAAGGGGCATTAGATACCAGCAACCTGTTTGGACTAACTCAGATTCACATCGCCCACACTTCCTCCTAGACCATTTTGCTTATGCTGTACAATAGCTGGAGCTGTGAAATGTCACACAGCTAAAGGTTATTTTCTACTTCATTAATGCACAGAGAAAAACTGCAAAGCCTGAGCTCTGACTGAGCAAGTTCCTGCGTTCAGTTGGCCAAGGACAGTTTTAGACTGAGATGAGGTGAGAAGGATGCTATGCTATAGTAGGTGGTAATATGTAATACTGAAATACCACAAGTAAAATTACCTTTCAGACCTATTGTTCCAAAGATGGTGATGTTGCCACTACACTATCCAGCTACTCCACACTAATTCCGCCGTGCCATCGGAGGTCTCTGCTCAGAAGAGTGCAGTCCTAACAGCTGAGATACTGCACAGAGCAAATGCTTAAACTGAGAAAATGTAGTTTTAAGAAAAAAATAAGAGTCCTGGGTCTTCTGAATTTTTTTGTTTCATGATGTGCGCTTCCCATTTGGCGAAAGGTCTTAACTGCTGACAGGCCAGTTTAGCACCCAGCCTTTTTACTCTGAAGCCATGCTGTTATGATATAATAGATGCAGTATGCAGTTTAGCATTGTCTTACTGAAATATGCCCTGAATAAGATCTCTTGATGGGAGCATATGTTGCTCTGTAACCTGTATATACTTTCCAGCACTGATGATACCTTTCCAGATGTGCAAGTTGCCAATTCCATAGGCACTAATGCACCCCCCCACACACACACACACCATCAGAGATGCAGGCCTTTTGAACTGAGTGCTAATAACAAGCCAGATGTTCCCTCTCATCTTCAGTCTGCAGGGTGCAGTATCCATGTTTTCCAAAAAAAAATTCAGATTTCGATTTGTCTCCACCACAGAACAGTTTTCTGGATCATGTTCACATGTGGCTTCTTTTTTGCGTGATACAGTGTTAACTTGTATTTGTGGATGGTGAGCTGTGTTCACAGGCAAAGATTTCTGGAAATGTTGCTGAGCGCATGCAGGGATTTTTCCACAGAATCATGCCTATTTTTAATACAGTGCCTCCTGAGGGTGATCATGGGCATCCAGTGTTGGCCTTTTTCCTTGCGCATGGAGATTTCTCCAGATTTCCTAAAGCTTTTGACGATATTATGCACTGTAGATGGTGAGATATTCAATGTCTCTATAAGGGGCTCTTTGTATACCCAATCATGTTACTGACCTGTTGCCAATTAACATAATTAGTTCCAAAATGTTCCTACAGCTGTTCTTTTTTTGTAGTTTCATGTGAGATATTAAAAATATAATAATTGTATCACTAGGTAGTAATTTCATCAATAAGTCTGTTGTAGTATTCAAATGACATTCAGCCCTAGTCCCTGTACACAGCTAAATACACAACCCTGACCACTGCATCACGCACCCTTCCTGACCAGACAATGACCAGTCATTACTAAAGCTCATTTTTGGGGGGAAGTGGGTGGAACAGCCATGGTTGGAGGTGCTGGGTGCAGCGTGCAGCCCTGCTGTAAGGGATTAGAAGTGCTGCTGTAATTTGCTGCTTCCTTGAAAGCAGCTCATATAGATTCTGTGGGAGGATGCTTCATTGTGACGGCTGACAACAAGGCTTTGTGATGACTAGTGTTTATCGATCACAGAGGATATACAGTAGATATGTGCAGACAGCTCTGTTTCCTGAAGGAAAGTACTTTACTTGAGGGACAAGACATGATAGACGGTGCCAGTGAAAGTACAAAATGTAGGTAAAAAGGAAAAAACATCTACAAAGAGGTGTTCTGGCCCAGAATTGAATGTGGCTGAATCCTGCAAATAGGAAACTGTTTGTAGGATTCAACACTGCTGAATTAAAAAATTAAGATTTAACAATCAGAAATGAGAATAAATAGGAATGTAATTAAAATGATCTGTTTGCCTGACAGTTTTGCAGCAAAATTGAAAAATTTATCAGCTACACCAAGTTCACATCCCAATAGTCAAAATTTATGGTGCCTGTGTCCGCCTCAGTTTTGGCGAGATTATTTAGGAAGTCAGTCTCTGTTTTATCCGCTGACCTCAGTCGAGTCACTCTTTCTTTTGTTGTGGGATACTCCCATCTTGTGGTGTAATCAGGTAACACAACCAACAAAGGTATAAAGGAGAAGCCGCCCCATTAAATTAATAAACAATGGCTGGATAGAGTAGGAACTCTTGAACCAGTTATCTATCGGCTGTTATCCGTATGTCCTGTCTGCACTGGAAGCTCTGAAAAACTGTATCCAGAGAAGTCAGCAGACCAGCTGATAGATTCCTGTTATGACAGGTGGCAGTTTTTCATGGAGCAGGAATATGAACACATTTTCTTTTGTATGGTTTCAAAATTGTAATATTCAGTTGTGGCAAATGTTTTCTATCCCTGCTTAGACAAAATATATATCTACACTCATTGTCGTTTGCTATTACGTACCAGGTTGGACCGCTTTTGTCATTTAGAACTGGCTCTTCGTGGCAGAGAGTCAACAAGGTGCTGGAAACATTCCTCAGAAATTTTGGTCCATATTGACATGATATCATCCACACAGTTGCTGCAGATTTGTCAACTGCATATCCATGATGCAAAGGTCCTGCTGCACCACATCCCAAAGGTCCTCTGTCGAATTGAGATTAGGTGACTGAGGAGGCCATTTGAGTACAGTGAACTCATTGTCATGTTCAATGAGATGATTTGAGCTTTGTGACATGGCACTTTATCCTGCTGCCATCAGAAGATGTGTACACTGTGGTCACAAAGACCTGAACACGGTCAGCAGCAATGCTCACGCAGGCTGTTGCTTTTAAGTGAGGGTCATTTGGTACCACCCGGTGTGGTCTTCCTTCGGTGTAGTCCATCTGCTTCAGGGTTTGATGTGTAGTGCATTCAGCGATGCTCTCCCGAATACCTTGGTTGTAACAAGCAGTTATTTGAGCTGCTGTTGCCCTTCTGTCAGCTGGCCGCTCTCCTCTGACCTCATGCATCAACAAGGGATTTTCACTCAGAGAACTGCCGCACACTGGATATTTTCCCTTTTTTTGGACCATTCGCTGTAAACCTGAGTTGAGGTGATTGTTTGGGAAAATCCCAGTAGATCAACTCAGACCAGCCTGCCTGGCACCATCAACCATGACATGTTTAAATCTTAAACACCTTTCTTTTCAATTTGAACTTCAGCAGGTTATTTTGACCATGTGACTGGCTGATTAGAATTTGTCTGACTTGCATGTAACGGCCTCCTTAGAGGTCGAATGCTTCCATACTTTTCCAGTAGATGGTGCTATATAATAAGAAGTCCTTCAGCCTTTAATTCTGTTGACCAACTTTGCTGCAGAAGCCTTATGATATTAATTCAGCCCTGAATTCACAGCACATAGCCGATTATTTGTATGTCTCCTCCGTTATCCTCCAGCATGTCTCGAACATTCATTAAACAAATCTATTGATCTTGACAAAGAGATGTTGAAGTTGGGATCATTTCTGAGACAATTTCTCTTGATATTTCTACTGGCTGAATATGAATTGGCTCTTCAGTGAAGGGTGAATCAAAGCTAAACGTCACAAGTCATTTGTGTCAGTGCACTCTCCCAGACTTCAAAATGGTCTTTATCAGGTTAAATGCAGCAGCCACTGCCAATAAAGATGGGAACAAATGATTCTGCGCTCTCTGCTGCTCCACCGGCAAAGTCTGTGTTTGCCCAAATTAAGGCTTAATGTTTAATGAAAACAAGTGCTGACCTTGGCAGCAAAGATATAACCTGCTCTTTTTAATGGCACTCCCAATTCTTGACACTTTAACTTGTTTTCTGAAGCTTCATTTGTTTGCATTTGCTCTGCCTCTGTATGAGTGTGTTTGCACTGTCAGGAAGGCCAATTAAGTCGTGTGATCAAGTGCAGGTCTCTGCTGGTTGCCGACGACAGGCCAGAAGACGTAGTGCTCTAAGTCCACACGGCAGTGGATGGATGGTCTGCTTGGGGACAGTGTGTGCTCTGTCAGAAAAACAGTGCGGACAGCTTTCATTTCCATCCATCACCTCTGCCGTGATGATTTGGCCTTTAGAGAAGTGGGCCATCTGCCCGCTCTATTAATGAGCTATTGAGGGATTTGGTTGCGCACAAACTTTCTTAAGTTGTTTCAAGAGTTTTGTTTTTGCTTCTCTACAGCGGTGGCACACTTGTTTCATAAATTAAGTCATTTATCAGCTTTAATTGAACAAGATTGGAAATATTTTGGTGCACAGCATGGATTTCTGCTCACCCTGTAGTCATAATTTTTTCTCTTGGTCTCATCCAGGACTCACCCTAAATATTACATGTGCTCAATTTAAACCCTTTTTTCATTATCATGAGAACTTTAACCTTATTTTCTCTCTCCCCCCCCTTTATTGGATTACTTAATGGGTTTCAACACCGCAAAGCAAAACGGCTGCAGAAACGGTATTTTGTGTCCCAAAAGTGAGCGTTTTTTTTTTTTTTTTTGTTATCTGTGAGCGGCAGAAGTATGAGGCTGGGGGCGGTAATGAGAGGGTTATGAGATTGTTCCTTCTCCCCCTGTGCCGTTGGAGAAGACTGATGAGCCTGAACTTGCAAATAAAGTAAAAACAATCAAGTGAAGGAGTGGGTAGCAGAAAGACACACACATATACAGAAAAAAAAAGAGATGTGCTCGTATAGTCCCGGAAGATTGATTGTGTCAATATCCAGGTCATTTTTATGGTGCAGTCTGTCTTCTTTTTGATTCCTTCACTCTCAGCGATTGAAGCTTGTCCACTTCCAAATGAAGTTTGAAGTTCACATATTTGTGCTACTTCTCCATTATCAAGCAAGACACTGAGGATTGCACTGAGTGCGTATTATGTTTAACAGTGCTTTTATTTTAAGATGTCACGTATCAGCCACCCACTCAAACCTCTGTGGACTGACACTAGGTGTGTATCTGTGTGTTTGTGCACGTGTAAGTACTTATTAAACCTTCAGCATGACTCCTATTAACCTGTCAGCTAACCCATGCCATTATAGATATTACCAGAACTAACACAGATGACGTGTTGGATTTTGATAGCATTATAAAGTACATGATTTTTTTTTTTTTTTTTGTTTGAGTATATAAACCTGTATTTTATTGGTCTGCTTTACCTTCCAGTGCAATATGGAGGACTGGTTCTTAGATTTTACAAAATCTGAGTAATTATGTTGTAGTCTCTAAACCTGACTGCACCAGAGTCCCCCTAGATCCCCAGAGGCAGTATGAGATGCTAACTTATCTGCGTGCTGAGCCTCATACAGGCAGAATCAAAGGGCATAATCCAATTTTCCAATTTGTGCCAGATGCATTACAGGCTCAGAGTGCCTCTGTTTTCTCAGGTGTGCTGTGAAATTAAGTGTTTCCTGTTTCTCAAGATTCAACTCCATTTTTTTTTAACCAACTCATCTAGAGAAATCTGGTCTCAATTCTACTTTTCTTGACACTCCAATAAAGAAATATCAACTTCTAAGAGGAAGAGCCATAGCATCAGCAAATTTATCAGGATATGTTGACAAGAAAACCTTCCTTTTACTCAACCCCTTATCGAACCAGACACACGGGGTGTCTATCCCAGATGATGTTGGGCAAAAAGGCAGGGTACAAACTGGGCAGGTTTCCAGATCATCACAGAGCAACCCATCCAATCAGCTGTGAGCACTTTTATAGAGCAGTGGCACACACTGGGCCCAGGTATTGCCAGTGTCACTGATTGGAAGTGAGCCACACCAGCTCTCCAGTGCTTGCAGAGACGACCTTCTGCACAAAAAGGCCAAAAGGAAGGCAGGGCAGAGTTGGTCGACACTGGAAGAAATGACCTTTGGACTGAGGGAGGAGACCAAAGCAGCCACAGGAAACCCATGAAGGCACATGGAGAACATCCAAACTCCACACAAAAAGGTCCCAGCCAAGCGGGATGTTTAAACCAAAAATTTATAGACATGAGGCAGCAGTGCACTGGACTACAGTGACCCTTTGACAAGAAGACTGTGTAATTAGAGTGTAATTAAGTGTGTAATTATATCTAGATTAGCCACATTGACAGAATACTTTAGTCTATACACTTTTAGCACTTTATCCACCACTATAGCCATTTTAGAATGAACCCATCATGTCCTTGGACTGTGGGAGGAAGCATCTGGAGAAAACCCACACAAGCACAGAGAGAACATGCAAACTCCACATTGAAAGGCCCCAGGAAGGTTGAACACAGACCCTTGGCGCAGCATCTCGATTGAAATTGTTTGAATGATCGCATTTAAATGCATAAAATTGACTCATAAGCAAAACTGATGCTGGAAAAACATCAAAGTGAAGCTGCAGTCAAGCTTCCTGTCATTCCCAGCAGGAGCCCTGCAATAGTGTACTTAGCTGGATGAATTTCTTTCTGACAACCGATGACATAAAAACAGGTTTTGGGGCCTTCAAAGCATCGTGATACTCAGCATGAGTGGATGTAAAATGAATGATGTAACATTTACTAAACCGCTAAGGCTGTTTACTGACATAAATGCTTCTCACATCCAGCAAAGATCAACATTTGACTTTTTTAAAACTTTTATCAACCCACACTCACTAAAGGATACATAACTTTAAGTATTTAAATATTGTATTTAGGTTTTGCTTTGGATAAAACTGAAGATGTCAAGCTGTTTGTTTCAAAGTCTCTTGTAATCTGTGGTTACTAAAGTAAGTCACGCATCCAGAAAAAGCCTTATGACATTTTAATGAGACTCCAAAGCCTACTTACAAGAATGAAAGGTGGGCGAATTCACATCAGTGCTCTGTGTTTGGTGACTCAGCCATTATGTAGGATTTTTTGAAAGTTTTTTTTTTTTCATCCAGAAACCTCAAAGTAGCAACTTCAAATAGGAGTTTTTATTTCAATGCTTTATGAATTCCATTTATGGTGTTTAAACATAAATTTGAAAGTCTTAGGGCATTTCTATATGATTGACATGTACTGCCAAAAGTATTCACTCACCCATCCAAATCATTGAATTCCAGTGTTCCAATCACTTCCATGGCCACAGGTATATAAACCAACCACCTAGACATGCAGACTGCTTCTACAAACATTTGTGGAACAATGGGTCGCTCTCAGGAGCTCAGTGAATTCCAGTGTGGTACCGTGATAGGATACCATCTGTGCAGTCGTGAAATTTCCTCACTACTAAATATTCCACACTCAACTGTGGGTGTTATTATGACACAGTGGAAGCGACTGGGAACGACAACAATTCAGCCACAAAGTGGCAGGCCACGTAAAATGACAGAGCGGGGTCAGCTGATGCTGAGCTGCATAGTGCGCAGAGGTCACCGACTTTCTGCAGAGTCAAATGCTACAGCCCTCCAAATTTCATGTGGCCTTCGGATTACTGTAGCTCAAGAACAGTGCATAGAGAACTTCATGGAATGGGTTTCCACGGCCGAGCAGCTGGATCCAAGCCTTACATCACCAAGTGCAATGCAAAATGTCGGATGCAGTGGTGTGAAGCACGCCGCCACTGGACTCTAGAGCAGTGGAAACGTGACATGAGGTTGTTTAAGTAATTTTAGAATATGATGAGCACAGATGATTTTTTTTTTTTATTGTTTATGTTTTGTTAAATCTAATAGTATGAAAGGATAAATAGGCTGTTAACTGTAGCACCTTCCAACTGTTGTAAATCATCATCAGAAATGAGATATAATTTATTTTGTCCCATGGAAACAATAGGACCTTTTTAGAATGAAAAAATAATTCATTAATCTATGGATATTTGTATATGATTGTTTTATTTATATAGTGACAGTCCACAATATAACTCATTTCAAGGCTCTTTATATTTGTAAGATAAAACATTAGTATGAGATCACCCCCTCCCCAAAAAGGAAAGTGGAGGGAGAAAAAAGGAGCATGAGATGACAACCAGGACAAATTAATGATATGCAATAGTCCATATAAATGCACAGAGAGTGAACAGAGGGCAGTGGAAAAAAAATGCCTGTGGGAATTCCCCCAGCAACCTGAGCCTATAGCTGCATAAGTAGTTCAGGGCCACGTGATCCAACTGTAAGCTTAATGAAAAAATAAAGTTTGAAGCTAATCTTATTAGTAGAGCTTGCGTGTCTGTTCCCAATCCAAACTGGGAGCTGGTTCCACGGGAGACGGGCCTTCTGTTTTCTGTTTGAGAACTTTAGCAGCTCTAAAGTGCTCTGTCATGATGAGATGCCACCATGAGGTCTTTTTAAGATATAAGAGGGCTAGATCATTCAGGACTTAACGTGAACACGTGTATGTCTGCAGCAGAGCATATTTTAACAAGCCGATTCATAATTTTCACTTCCTCTCCTCCTTTTGTCAGATTCTATTTCCACAAAGAAAAATAAGACGCCACGTTGCCAGTCAGCACATGCGCGTGAATAGCCACGCTGAAAATCATGATTGACAGTTCACGCACCCAAATGAGTGTGTTTCTTTCGAAGTGCTGAGCACAACAGCAAACTCCAGTGAGAAAGTCAAACTGCATGTTTAGAATGCAGTGTCGGTTCACTTGGGGATGATTGAAAACCTGCTTCCAGGCTGTCTGTTCGCTCTGAGTTTGATTATTTCCCCAATGGACTCTACAAGTGCATCTTTGAAGTCGCTCTGCCTGTCTATTTTATGCATGAGTAAATAAATACAGTAACTGTCACCAGGA
This sequence comes from Archocentrus centrarchus, assembly GCF_007364275.1. Lineage (NCBI taxonomy): Eukaryota > Metazoa > Chordata > Actinopteri > Cichliformes > Cichlidae > Archocentrus > Archocentrus centrarchus. The sequence goes on along the minus strand of NC_044368.1, from coordinate 7,348,258 downwards.
TTGTGTTGGAAGAGCTAAAAATACAGTATGGGGTGTGATTTGACTAGCTGAAAAACACCTATTTTGACAACACAAGGACTGTTTGTCTCTGGTTTGCTGAGGAGGTTTGCTTCTGTGATTTTACATTTTTAATACTGAGCTTGTTTTAGTGCTGACAATATTTTCTTGCAGGTAGAGTACTAAAGAGGGATGAGTGGTCTGGGGGATGTCCATGGGTGAGAAACTACCCTCTTCCTCTTTAGTATCCAGTGTCAAGAATAATGGAACTGGGTTCTAGAGGTCATTTGTCCACAGGGATGAATCCTCAAATCCTTACTGGCCTCGACAGCCTTGAATAGCTGAGCTTCATTTCCTGCAGCACCGTATGTGTTTTTTAGCCTTGCCAAAAGGCTTTCTCTATTGGAGCTAGCATATAGGTGGTGTTTTCAAATGACAACTTACAGACAAAATCTCCTCTTTGAAATGTCAAAGGCTGTTTCTGCTTCCTGTACAGCTTTGGCGAAAACAACTCGACTGTTAAAAGAACTTGAAATTTCCCAAAGGGCAATGAGCACTACCATAGGTTATAGCTGGCCATAGTTTGAACTTATATCTCCTTCTTTTTCTGCATCTTTGACTTTGTGTCTGACACAACCTGCTTAGAAAACCTGTAAATTACACAAATATTCACTCACACTGTATCCTTGACAATATCCCTATTGTTTCAGCAGTGACAAGCTGAGGGTAATGTCCATTACGGCTGTCTGCCCACACATGACAGCTGACACGATCAATATGCCTCTACTGCTCTGCTTCAGATCTTCATTCCGAGAAGCCTTGATGCAAAGAGGAACCGTGACCTTTACTGACACCTGCAGATCTAGTGGGAGCTTTACTTCGTGATGTTACTAAATCCTTTGGCCAGTGAGAGAGTAGTTCCAGTTACTGGAGCTGCAGTCCTTAAATGTCATACTGTAAAAATAAATAAAAGAAAATAATATTTTGGGTATGCAGGATAGAACAGTTATAGGACTTTGGGGTCTAATTTGCAGGGAAAACCCCATCCACTTTATTATTGCTATGTTTTGGATCACAAGCAGAAGGTGGAAACTGGCGCAGCGTATGGCAGCACCCAATTAGAGACTGACATGTCTGTCAGTGGAAGGCGACGGTGTTATGGAGTCTAGAGGGGCCCTTTAGTTACAGAGTCGGCTATCATACGGGAATGTGCTTGGAAAGAAAACTACAAGCTTTATTCACAAAACTTCTGTGGAAATATGAACAGTGAAAACTCCGTTACTTCAACAAGTTGTGAGGTAAAATGTAGTATTTCATCACGTGCCTGAAGTGAAGCCTATTCCTCACGCACTCATGTTTATCTCTTTCTGTACACCCAGAGGAGGCGTGCAGATCTGCCACTTGCTTCAGCTGACAGTTGTGCACTACTGGGAGTTCTATAATACAGCAGGTACTATAATACATGACAACATATCTTCTGCACCTTAAAGCTTTTTGTCTCTAGTTAGCTTGTTAAGAGTGCATGTTTGACACTGTGTGCTAGGCATGGTGACAACAAAATATGCAAATTCAACATGCTACCATCTCCCCAGTGCCCCCCCTCCAAAAAAGGTTATCATGGGCTGCATATCAAATGTGCATCTCTGCAAATAGTCAAAGCAGGGAAGAGCTGCCTCTAGAGCTGTGCTATTTACCTTATTTGTGGTAGCTTTGAAATGGCAGAACTGTGTCATTAAATTGGATTTTGGTTGCATGCAGTTGACCTTTTCATACTGCATTTTATAATCTGTATCATTAAACTATTAACTGGGATTTGTACTGTTTGTTATTAGATGGTGCTGTCTTTGCAGGGGTCACCTTGGGCTCTGAGCTTGCAGTGGACATTTTTAGCCATCCTGACAGCTTTGCTCTAAGGATTGCAGTCTTGGTCAATGTCTCAAAATTAAACCGAATAATATCACAGTACAGTTTTATGACTGTGAGTTTGGTAATGTGCTTAGATTAATATTTAGCTTAAAAGCTATTTCAAATTTGGATTCACCACCCCATCAGGCCTGTTGTCAATGATTTCCAGTCCAGTTCTTGTGTAATTTGCATATCTCAGCCTTTTCTCCCTGTTTCTTTTCATCAAGAATGGCTTCTTCACAGCCACCTTCCACTGAGACCATTTCTGATGGACTGAAGTGTCAAATGCATCTCTCAGGTCCTATGTCAGGTCTTTGCTGCACATCCATCACTGTATGTTTGGATCACCCACTAAACAGGACGAGAACAGATCAGACTTGTTTGTCCAGCACATCCCACAGATGCTCGATTGGATTGAGATCTGGGGAATTTGGAGGCCAAGTCAACACCTTAAAATTGCCGTTGTGCTTCTCCAACCATTCCTGAACCATTTTGGCTTTGCGGCAGGGAGCATTATCATGGTGAAAGAGGCCACAGCCATACTGTTTCCATAAAAGGTGTACATGGTCTGCAACAATGCTTATGTCAAAATAACATCCACATGGATGGCAGTTTCCCATATTGCCCAAAGTAGCACACTCCATCCGCCGGCTTGCCTTCTTCCCATGGTGCATCCTGGTGCCAGGTGTTTCCCAGATAAGTGACACATATGCACCTGAATGTGATGTAAAAGAAAATATGATTCAGACCATTCTTCCATTACTCCAGTCCAGTTCTGAAGCTCATGTACCCAGTAGTTCATCTGTTGGATCAGACCTCATGGTTCAGCCTTCACTTCCCGCATGCATCAGTGAGCCTTGGCCTCCCATGACCCTGTTTACCACTGTTCCTTCCTTGGACCACTTTTGATAGATACTGACCACTGCAGACCGGGAACACCTCACAAAAGCTGCAGTTCTGGAGATGCGCTGACCCAGTGGTGTAGCCATCACAATCTGGTAATTGTCAAACTCACTCAAATCCTTACGCTCGCCCATTTTTCCTGCTTCCAACACATCAACTTTGAGGATAAAATGTTCACTTGCTCCCTAATATATTCCACCCAATAACAGGCGCCACGATGAAGAGATAATCAATTAGAACAAATCCAAGTTTTTGGCTAATACCCCTCTGGGAATCACCTTGCGGGTGCAAAAACACTATAAAAAAACACTATAATAAAATAAAGTGAGGAAAATACAGAGTATGAAAATATTATCAGTGCTCTGAACACTTGTAGTGGGCACGTCTAACTTTTTTTTTTCTCCTCTAATTTTGCACTGCATGCCAGCAAAGTCTTCAACTTCCTTTCCTATAATAATTCTTTTCTGTCATCTCCTTTGTCCCCTCTGGGAGATTTTGAGTATTTTATGTAACAAGTTAATTTGTTGTGTTCACCAGAACACAATGCAGTATGATTTGGCAGAGTATGATTTGCATTTTTTTGACATAGAACAATTTATTCAAAGCAGCACAAGCCGACCGCTTTTGTTAAAGCTGTTCTTACTTCTTACAGATGAAATTACAATCACCAAATCCTCATTACGTATGCACCAATTGCCTCTCTTTTCTCCTCCTTTTTTGCAGCTGATTTGCAGTTTGACCAAACAAGCTTGTAGTAAACCGCTCTGTAACGAGCTCACAGTATGTGTTGCAGACACACACGCAGCCAGAAGAAATTAAAATGTGTGATTTCCATATGTGTCCTCAGGTTACAACAGCTCTGGTAGTACACATTTGTGGCCTCATACTCCCACGATTATTGCTGTGGGTCATATCAAAATGTTTTGTGTTCGCTCAACAGCTGGAGGTTTTGTCTTCAGCAAGACCTCTCAAAACAGCACCCCCCCCCCCCCCATTCCTAACTAAATGCCCATTATCTGTGCTCGGCAGAAATGCACATGCCTCTTATATCCTAATTTATTATCACTTCTACAATCTGATATTTCTGTCAGAAGGCTATAGCTGGCCTCACAGATTAGGGCTTTCAAACTAAAAAATCAATTTGTTTGAGCTCTCTGATGAAATGAGACTCTGTGTGTTTCTGAGATGGAAACAGGAAGATATACAGAAATGCATGAAACATGAAAAAGCATGACTATAAAAACACACACACTCTCTCAGGTGTGGATTTAATGAACATAGTCTTTGTGTCTTTGAGATTTCCTCAAAGGGGACCCTATGAAAAAGATTTTTATCTAACACCCTACCTTGATCAAATTGGTCAATTTTGTAAATTAATTCTAATATTAACAGAAGCAGCCTTTTGTCTCAAATATAATTTTCCAGGTGCAATGCGTTGGCAGCTTTGGGAATGCTAAAAGACAAAGAGCCGTACTGATCAGAGCTGGAGAAAACAGAGAGGATTGAGAGGCTCCATCCAATGAGCACTAAGAAGCGCTAAGCCATGCCCACTGCACATCTGTACAATGACGTCAGTCCAGTGCAGTGCAGCACACTGACAGGTCCTTTTATGTGACTAATGTGCAGGAGGGCTTAGTATTCCCTGATAGCTATATGTCGAAAGTTCTACTATGTAGTAGGATTCTATAGTAGTACTCTTACACAACATCTTAAACAGCTCTACTGTTGGCTAAAGACTTGTAGACTTATCAAATCCCACTGAAATGTCTTTGAAGACAACCAGGTATGCTTCTTGATGCTACTGAAGTTTTTTCTTTAGTTACTATTAATAATTGTTGCTGGAATAGCCGCCTCGTCTCACCAGAACACTGAACAACTGCCACGTTAATTCATCTTATGAATACAGTAAGCCAAAAAAAAAAAAAAGTACACTTACCAACATCTTTACTATGATAACAAGTCACACGGTATTCCTGACACCACACTACTGAAACTGTGTCCCTCTTTTATAATGTCTGTATCTCGGTTATATTCTAAAAGTTTTTAACCTTGTGTTATTATTTAGAATGTAAGGTCAACCCCACAGTGAATATCTGGTATTATGTTGCAGTGCTGAGGGTGACTTTGAGAAGCATTTCAGGGGTGCAGACTCAGCTCAGTCTGGTAAATGAGATCTGCTGCTCCACTGCTGGAAATGCTGTTAACCTGCTATGTCAAGAGCAAATACTTTGATGTCTCCCAGAACCAAATCCCTCTGACTGGGAGTGAGACTAGCAGTGGGTTCAACCCAGTCAGCTTCATCAAGCTCACTGAGCTGTGGAGAACAACACGAAATCAGACCGTAGCATGAACTGCTTGGGTTTTTCCCGTAGTGACTAAACAAGATTTGATATCTCACTAACAGCTTAACACTTCTCTTGTGAATCCAGTTATCACAGTTTGAGATACAAAATGTTAACTTGAATGCCGGCATGTAATTACATGAAAGGAAATAAAGGAGCTTGGACACTGAATTGAATTAAACTATTCAATAAAGTGGATTCATCTCATGAAAAGGCCACTTGATGAGAGAAAATTGAATGAAAAATGGAGATATGTCAACCCTGGTTGAAAGTCTGTTAGAGTGAAAATGCTTTTCTTCATGTGATAAAAGCAGCCTGTAGTCCGTGAGCTTGTTTTAACCTGGTTGAAGAAGCTGTTTTTATCCATAGAAACAGCGCACCTGGGGTAACGTTTCTAAAGAAAGAGCTGGTAAAAGGGTGGAAATTTGTTTGAAACAACCTGATAATGGATGTTGACCTGAGATGCTTTAAAGAGAGGTCGACAGTCTCCATGTATCTACTTGAAAATTTAAACGGTAATAATAAGGATGTGCACTGGGGAATCTGTTTAGTTCAGACAGGTTAGTGTTAAAGTGAAGCGTATCAACTTAATGACAACTGAAGAGAAAAAAACCCTGAAGACAGCAGCAAGTGTCTAATCCATCATCCATCACTACCAAAATTTTCTGAATGTTTACGTGTAAATGTGCAATTTTTGTAGGACATAAAGCTCAAAATAGGAGCCAGGTTCAAGATTATTTTTTCGTTTTGTTGGCACATTGGAGTCAAAGATCACATCAGATAGTAAATACTCTCAGGGAGCAGAGAATAGTTTTCCCCATGTTTATATGAATAATAATGTTTTATACACCTGGCTCTGAATGATACATAAACACTGTAAAATCCTTAAGAATATAAACAGAAATAAAAACCAAAAGGTAAATTAGCTACTGCTAATGATACTTCCTCAGTTGATTACTTACATATTTTTTTTTTTTTTATTTTAATAAATTTAAAAACTAAACACCTACTGTACATATTTATTTTGATCTCTTTTTTTTCTCTATCCATTAGTCTAAAATAAGACTGTGGAAGTAAAATAGTCCCACCAGTGGTATCTTTCTCTGAAACTCAACAACAGCACTGCAACATCCTACAGTTCGAAGTTGTCTTAAATGCTTGTGAAACGGCCATCTTCCTCCCACCGACACAACACGCCCTCCAGATAGTATGTGTTAGACAGCGATAGCTTGTCCCATTGTCACACAGAAAACGATTGCCTCATTTGAGTAATTTAAGCATCCATCTCCTCCTCTAATCAATACGGAGCTGCACTGCAAAAACACTCTGACAACCTAGTGAGCGTAATTTACGCTATTGATGTTTAGGAACTGCACTTAAAAAAAAAAAAAAAATCAAAGTAAAATTGTGCGACTACAAAGCAAATGTTCCGTTTTTCTAAAACAACTTTTTAAAGACCTTTTAAAATGTACTCACCGGAAATATGTATTTACTTACCTAAGTATTTACTGTTTTTTTTTTATCTCTACAGGAGAACAAAAAAGCAGAACGGGCTACATATTTTACTGACAACTCCCCCGACCTTTTTTTTTTTTTTTTTAAATAAATAATATGAAACGTTTGTAACAAAAGGCCATTTTTGCAGTGTACAAACAGAGCGAACGTGTGTCTCTGCTGCCAATTTAGGCACCCGGTATGTCGTTGGCTGAGCCGCGCCGTGATGCTCCGACTGATTATTGGTGAAGCCGGAGGAGGAGGGAGGCAATAATCCGTGCACAGAGCGACCCATCTGAGCCGCCAGCAGAGCTGCTTGCAGCGGGCGTAGAGAGATCATGGAGCTGCGGGGGTTTACTCTCTCTTCAAATCGCTAAAAGGATACAGACTAATACTCCGCATGCGAGTGGGGACGTGCAAAGAAGAGCAGAAAAGAGAGCTGCCTTGTTTTCACTTTAATTGTCGCGGTCGTCCTTCTCCCGGAGCGTTGCGCATCTTACCTTCTGATGCCGGGAGCGCAGAGTCGGGTCAGGGGCTGATCCGAGTGCTCGGCTCGGATCGTTTTACAGTCTCTGCGACGCATATTACGTTTACCTGATTTTTTTTATTTAAGAAAGGATCAGCTCTGGATTGTTTGCCCATCAAAGGGATTATGATTTTCTCAGACATGAGTACGGGGACCAACTCCCCCAAGGTGCATCCACCGAACGGGACGAGGTTTTACACATTCCAGGCAAGTTAACTGCTTGTCTTCAGTCCTTCTTTTGCTTATTCTTCACTAAGATGTCATCTGCTTCTTTTTGTGCTGTTTTTGTTGGCAGTCTTTTTTTTCTTGTTTTGAATTCTTTGTGGCTTTTATTTTAAATTGCATAGGGATTTTTTTCCGCAGAACAGTGAGTGTTGGGTGTTTCCTCAATGCATGTAGAGCCCCTCAGAATCCCCTGATAAGTCAACCCTAATTTTCCCACAACTTTGTGTTTTGTTTGCATTACAAAGTATGTTTTGAGCTATTGAGAGATGTTGGCAGAAATACTCTGCCATCCTTGGATTTACCAAAGAGAATACAAAGAGTAAAGGAGACAACATAAAGAAAAGGCATCACTTTTGTAAGATCTTAAAGAATACAGACAGAACACTGCAAAAGATTTCCAAACTTATACTTTATAAATAAATCATCTGACAGTGGGATCATGAGAAACTACAATTCCAAGTTCATATACAGCTGTATATTGATGTTTAATGAGTCACGTTTTGCCCACTGTACCACACTCCCTGTATGTCTAAAGAGAAATAGGGACATATGTGCACAGTGCCCTACATTGATTACTGCCCCCCCAACCCCCTGCATAATTAAACTCCGCCCAGAGCCCATGCATGCAATGAAGCAGTGCTGGTGGATATTGATTGTGTGTTACTCCTGTAACCAAGCCAGTACTTTCTGTTTTATTGTGGGTGAAAAGAAGAAGGGAAGTGAGTGAGACTGTATCCTTTTTCATATCAGTCTTCAAGCGCCTTCTGGTTGTCTTTGTAGCATAAAAGAGGAGGAAAAGGTGATGATGGCTGGAAATTTTTGCAGCCAGGTGCAGTCAGCGTGCTTTCATAAGTGTGGAAAGTGGTTTGCGGGTTGCATTTCAAGCGAGCAGAAGTGCTGAGGGGAGCTCAGTTTTGGACGAGATATACATGTAGACATACACCTGCCTCATAAGCCTATCAATCAAATGGCAGTCTGGGCTGGCAACAGATCAGACTGTCTCATGCAAGCTGAAGTTTTTTTGTTTGTTTGTTTGTCTTTCATATTTGTTTTACCCTTGTGATATTTTCAATGACTCTGTTTTTATGGTAAACAAGTAGGGAGTCATTATCTCTGCCTCTTAAATAATCTCCTCCAGTATCTTGTTTATATGCCCTCTAATCAGTGAGTCACTGTGTCTTTACCATTGGAAGATTTTCCCCTTCAGTGTTTGTCATAACCTCAGCTTTGCCTTTTCATGTCAAATCATTAGTGAAGAAAGGCTCCCTGGAGGGCTCATACCTGTTGGAAGAAGCCCCTCTGATACCGCAAAATCAAAGGCATCCTAGATCACAGATTACAGTCCCAGGAAGTCCCCATAAAAACAAATCGAATGGAAATCCACAATTGGGCTTGCCACAAGTCTTTTTTTCCCCACTCCTGAAGTGAAATATCACTGTGCTGAGCCATACCAGTACTTTCTCAGTACAGTCATTTAAACGCAGTTCCTCTCAAATTGTTTACCATCTACTAATGAGATTCATTTCATCAGATTGCCCTTCCTAGTTTGCAATTATAAATTGGTCGGGGCAAATTAAATTGCAAAGTAGGTGCCTTCTGAAACCTCAGCCGCTCTATCAGGGTGATGAAGTTATTCAGTTTCTTTAGTATGCACCACTATGCTTTGTAAACATGTACCCAGAAGTGTCACAGTTTGCTTGATGTGGGGCTTTCTAGTCTGCCGCACAGCCGTGTCTACAGTCTCTGTAACTTGTTCCTACTCTCAACTGATATTTCCTTAATGACATACAAAAGCAACAGAGGTGGCACATTAACATAAGGCATCACGAGGATGAAATAGCACTTAACATCTTTTCTCACCTGTAGTGTTGTGGTTAACCTTGGCTTATAGCATGTTAGATGGCCCGAAATTCAAATGTGACAAGATGAGAAGCCTCTGGGAGTTGTGTTCAGAAAAATCTGAACATCGCTACACAAATTTTGTCACTCTGACAAATTTAACATGCCTATATCTAGGAGCTTTAATTTAGTTCTTAGTTTGGTGAGTTAGCATGGTAACATTAGCTAGGAAGAAACACAACATACAGTTAATCAGAATTTTAATTTTTAATTTTTTAATTACGATTTTGCCCTCCAACAATTATCAAAACAAAGTAATGGAATGAAACATTTTGTAAATCATGTGCACCCCCCCCCCCCCCCTTTGTTTTTTGTTTTTTCTTTATTTGGTCTTCCCTTAAAGCTCAATGCTTTAGTTCAGCTGCAGCTAAGTTGAGTGAGAGAAAGTAAAACTCAAAAGGTTTGGAAGGATTATTAAAGGTTTCCTAGCTCCAAATTGCTCAGGGTCTCTCACCTGGCTCTAAGTTCCCCAGTTCACACAAGCTTGGTGGTAGGCTGGCAATTGCACTTGCAAAACAGGCATCAATGTCAAAGACACTTGTTAGTTAGGGCTAACTGCTTACCTGACAACCCTGGTTCCTCACCACCTCCAACTCCATCCATTCTCTTCCGCTTAACCTTTTCAGGGTCGCAGGGGAGCTAGTACACCCTAGACTGGTCACCAGCCTGTCGCAGGGCTAACACAGAAAGACACAACCATTCACACTCACATCCACATTTATAGGCAATTTAGAATCACCAGTTATCCTAACCCCACTAACTGCATGTCTTTGGACTGTAGGAGGAAACCAGAGTACCTGGAGAAAATCCACGCAAATACAGGGAGAACATGCAAACTCCACACAGAAAGGTCAGAGAGTCCAGTGGACTCAAACCCAGGCCCGTCTTGCTGGGGCAACATAGCTAAACACTGTTAATTAACATCTTAAGAGATAACTGCAGTCATTCACTGCAGGGGAACATGAATGTCTGTACCAAATTTCATCGCAGTCCATCAAAAACCTTCATTTTCAACCACAAACATTCACCTAACCCAGAATTTCTGTCTCAACCAAAGTGGTCCCCCCGACAGTTTCTGCAATATCAACTTTATCTTGTTAATATTGGAGAAACCACTACATCATATGAATGCTGCTCAAGAACGATCATTCAGTGTTCCCCACACATAGGCATGTGGGACATGTGGATGTGTATATACGGGTGTGGACCTACAGTGTATGCGCACCTTCCCCATCTTCTGCCTCAGATTCAATCTAAATCTGTGGGAAACACTGATCACTGCAAATAACCTGTCACAGTGTTGGGATGTCATAGCTTAACGGCGTTTTGTCCTGCAGCGGGAGGAGGGGACAAAGTTACAAATTCAAGGTAAATGAATTTATAATAAAGAAAATTTTGTTGCATCTGATATTTTTTCTTCATTGTGCTTTGTACTATGAGAAAGACTTTTGGCCAGAAAATCCTGAAAGCGGTGTGTTCCCCGAAATCACAAAGCTATGATGTGGCAACAACATAACTATTAGCAGTGACGTTGACGTGACTGGAGCATCATTATTATGTTGTAGGAACACCAGTACATCTATATTAGATTGTATGTGGACCAGCAGACTGCTGTTCCTTTGGTATTCACAGAACCATGCTGCGAGTGTGTCTAAAATGCATTTTGAGCCTGTGGTATAAAATGAACTCTTTGACTTGCTATTTCTACAGTGTGACAAGGTGTCGTGGAGGAATGAGGCAATTACTTCTTTCTGCCCTTTTGTTATGAATATTTGCTGCTGCTGGAGTGTTCACATTCCCATGGGGGAAGACTTGCCAGCAGTGCTCTGAACCTGCTGGGCATTATTAGTTGGTTCACTGCAGATTTTTAGTCATAATTCTCTTTCAAGTGGCACAAATTCTGCAGGAAGTGTTGCTGAAGCATCGTCATCATGTAACACTTTAAAGAGTTGTTCCAGTAAGACTTGGTTAGACAAACAATGCACACAGTGGTTCTTACCCTGGGTGGTTTTTCTAGTGAGAGGAAAGCAATTGCAGATTTTAGGCTTTTATGAAATTTTAAAGGGGGCCTAATATGCTCTACTAGAGTAGCTTTGCTGGATTCGTGGTTCAATCTTCATTTATCTTATGCTGGACCTTGGTGCAGCCCATTAGTTCAAACAAGCTATTTTATTTCCTCTTTCTTTATGCCATAAAATACTCATCATAAAGATCCAGGAGTAGGCAAAAATGATGTAACAGAACATTTGAATACTCTGAATCTTGAGCTTCAGGCTCACAGGGATCACTTTTATTATTTAAAACATATAACAAGTCTACATTAAACAAATATAATCTGCTGATATTTCCAATTTTTAGCAAGTGTCACTTCACAGTCAGTTCAAATTTACTTCAGTCCTTCATTATTATTAGTTGCTTTGTTCATGTCCTTGTATTTAATATTTCGTTGTTCCTACCCCACAATACCCTGCCAAACAGTTTGTCAGGGCTGAGCTATCTAATAAATTATACATAATTGTTCCCCAGTATTTGTCCTTGGTTTTCAAATTATGTTTCATGTGATTAGTCTCTACAGCTGGAGTGTCTTTGCCTAAAAGCTTCCCTCTCCCCCACAGTCTAAAACGCATTGTCTTCCATATGGCCCGTGCAGGCAGACACCACAAGCAACATTACAGAAAGAAGCTCGTAGTGTAGGGTATGTTAAAAGAAACTGGCTAACAAGAAGGAAGTAACACTGACATCTTAGTCTAATCAGGGCTTAAGCAAAATCGTAGCAAAGTTGGCAGTCAACTTTTGAACAGATTGTCAGATACGTTTTACTCATCCCTTTGGTTTTTTTGGTTTTTTTGTCATTTAAAAAAAAAAATTTTAAACAATGGGTTGTTGCTAAAGAGGAGAGGAAGGAAATGAGCTACTACTCACTGGTCTCCTTCAAAATAATCCTCTCTTCTGCAGCAAGCTGGCATTTGGGAGGTTTATAGCAGCACGGCCACAGGGGGAATTTGGCTAAAAAGCTTCTGTTTGGGTTTGCCTATAAGCGTCTGTCGCAAGTGCTTTGTTTGTAAGCAGAGCCGCAGCCCGGGCCAACCTCGCTTAATCAAACTGCTAGAGCTGTGCTACCGTTGGCGCCCCTTTCTGACTGTCTGACTGAGGGTTTACATTCAAGGCTTGATGCAAAAGACAGAAGACATGGCTGTATGCGCTGATTCAAAGGTGTTAATTCTCATGTTGGTGTTTACCTCCAAGAAGGGATGTTCATACCGAGGCTCTAATAAAGCTTCTTTTGTACTCTACTTAAGCTGAGTGGAGACGTGACACAGTGCTTCTTATTCAGTTTTACATCTTCGCATGCATTAATCAGTGCTAACTAGTGTGCGCCCTCAACGAGCGCTCTCCAAAGCCCAAACTGGCTCAAGAAGTGCAAAAAGATCCTCAAAATGGGATGACTCATGGTGAGACACCAGACAGCAGTTTGAGTGACGAGTAAACACCTATTCTTCATTCTCAATGCCTCAACTTCCAGTTTGTCTCCAGTGAGCATAGGCTGCCTTAGCACCGATTGACTGCTACTGACATGTCTTGCATTTGTCAGTAAAGTTTATTTGTGACCTTCAGTTTTGAGATAAAGTTTTTTTAAAATGTAGGCAATGTAGTGGACAACAAAGTGATAACTACTTTATATTTTAAGTTATTTATGAAGCCAAGAGGACAAAATGTGGAGAGATTTTATTTTGTATTTTTTCTTGGCTTTCTGTTATTAAATTGATTACATATAGTTTTTGGACTGGCAGGCAAATAACTTTGTGTCCTTTTTTTTTTGTAATTGCTTTGAATCTTTCAATGGATTAAACATATTATTAATTAACTAGTTTGAAATGAACTGGCAACTGTGTTGCTGTCAATCACTTGTAAATATAAAAAAAAAAGAAGTGAGTAAATAAACTGGTTCTTGCTTCTTAAATGTGTGTATTTTGGCCGGGCAATTGGACGAAAATAACAGCTTTTGTTTTACTTTGCTTACTTACAAATTCAGCTGGCTGCAAACAGATGCACCTCTGTAAATATCTCAATAGTTTCAACTCTGAGCCCAACCTATTTTCTTAGTCTTTTGCAATATTAAACCGTGCTGCTGGTTCAACACAGGAATTTGCAAATCTCAAACTGAGATTAAGGAAATTGAAAATTTTATTGACTCACAAATTCAGCCCTGTGATATAAATTATCATTAAAACATGGGTAGATACAATTTAGTCCCTTTACTGTCACCTTTTCTGAAAGAATTGTATCCTGTAAGTGTCCTTGCTTTGTCTAGGGAATGTCAAAGATTAATCTCGGGAATCCCCATTCGTGCAGCGCGACGACAAGTTAAATACAGGATCCCGTCCCCTCTGATCAATGAACATTTACCAGTGCAGTGTGGTGACACTACTCATCATCACGTGACACCTGGACAGTGCTGCAGGTTGAGCCAGAGGGAAAAGCTGAAGCTCTGCACGAGCTGTCTGGAATATTTCTGCAGCTGTTTGTCAATTTTTGTTTTGAGCTGCATTTTTAACACGTTTGCAGATATTTGCACAATAACATGTAGTCGTGCATTAAAACGCACAAGACTGCAAAGAGAGAAACAGAAAAGACTCACACCAACGCGTGTGAACTACACAGAAAAGCTCTCTTGTCAATCAGGCAGTACAGCAGACACACATACAAGTACAAACACACTCACACAGTAACAACACCCAGCTGTGGGAGCAAGCTTATCACCACAGCTGTCTTACCCAGCGCCCTGTCACCCCCCCCCCCCCCCCCCCCCCCCCACCCAATGCTCCACCCTCTTTGTGTCATGTATTCAGCGTTGATGGCTCAACAAAAGGTGGCTGCATGCAAATTAGCATAAAAATGACAAATTAATACATGGCCAAGAGATTGAAATCCAAGTGCTTGACCTTTTATTTGTTACACTGCACGTAGTAATTGCTTACAAATGCCCTCAATATCCTTACTAACACACACTCACGGGCACGGTCCTCCCTTTGGTATCCATTTCCTTCTGCTGGTCTCCCAAGTGACATGTATACGTGTGTGTGCGTATGTGTATCTGTGTTGTAGGCATTTGCCCTATTTTCTTGGTCTTTTTTTTAATCAGCCCTCGTGCATTTAAAATCTGGCCCGGGCAGATGGGGAAGGGAGTTTGACCCACTTTGATGGATTCCAGACCGATTAAAAGGATGAGTGTGCTTTCGAAAGCAAGAGGCCCCTGTATACCAGGGTGTGTGCTTGCGTGTGCGAACGAGAGGCAGAGGGAAGAAAAAGAAGACTGTTTATTTGCATACCGGCATGTAAATACAGTCATCCTGCACCTCGTCGGTGACTGTGCAGTTGTTTTGGAAATTGTAGTGACAAGATAGAAAACCAGATAACCAATTTCAGCAATCTTTCTACACTTAATGCTTAGACTTTTAGCAATTTTAGCCTCAGTCTCAATAGAGATGTTAAAACCACAAGGTTATCTGACAAAATCCTGTGCATAAGGTAAACATACTACAGTAGCTGTACTAGAATTACCGTATTTTTCGGACTATAAGCCGCTACTTTTTTCCCACGTTTTGAACCATGCGGCTTATAGCCCGGTGCGGCGTTTCTGTGGATTTTTCTTTAACCACCAGGGGGCTCTTTAGCAGGATATGAATCATGGGAAGTCAAAGTTGGAAATCAAAGAAGAAAGCGCCAACAAGTGCTAGCAGCAGGCACAAAAGAGATTTTTTTCAAACTCCCTCATCATGGAAACCACAAAAAGAACTTCCTATGATGCCGCTTTTAAGTTGAGGGCTATCGACCTGGCACTACAGGAGGGAAATAGAGCCGCTGCACGTAAGCTCGGCGTGAACGAATCAATGGTGAATTGACTTGTTATAACTCAAATTTGGGGTTGTCTGTCCCCCTCTGCTGAGTGCCGAGTAATTGTGGAAAACCGAGAGCGGCGGAGATACCAGCGGCTTATAGCCCGGTGCGGCTTATATATGTACGTTTCCAGTTTTTTCCAAAAAATTTGTAGGTGCGGCTTATAGTATGGTGCGCTCTATAGTCCGGAAAATACGGTACTCACAGACAGTGTTAGAAACAACACATTAGCTCTCACAAAATGCACAAACTCTGCCGGCTGCTCTGGTACAGATGGAGGTGTGCCTCACTCCGAGTTATGGCAGAAGCTCCCTTAGATGTTTAGCTAAGTGATTATTTTAAAATGATGCAACATCATCTGCCAAATTACCATGCATATAAGTTAAAGATAAGAGATGTGCTGCGGTTTTAACTGCATTTGCATATTAACTGAACACTGAGAGGGAAAGTTGGAAGCAAAATAATGTTTGTCATTTTATTCTCGGCCCACAACAGCAGTGCTGCTCAGAGAGCGAGAACGGCAGCATAGCAATAGACACAAGAGCTAAATTACTGTCCACACATTTTTGCTTGGCACTTTTTTGGGGGGGTAAAAGAAAGCTTGCTAAAGGCAGTGAAAAGTGCTGATTTTAGATGATAAAATCACTTATTAGCAACAGAGAGGTGAAGCGTGAAGAGGGAGAAAGACGCCATGCACCCAAGCTGAGATGGTAGATATTTACAACATAAAAATAATTAAAAAAAAATTTCAATCTCAAAATTGAAAACCAAATGGATATACGGAGAGTTTTTTTTTTTCATTTAGGCACAGCTTTGGTTTCCTTCCCAGCCATCTAGGAGCTCGATCTTTTCAGCTCAAACTTACTGGTTCTTTAGCCAGTCTTACAACTATGTGGAAAGGACTTTGTTTACATACAACTTGTCTTTATAAGTTTCTCCAGCACATTTTAAAGTTCCTAAAACAGAATAATGTTCGATCAAACACCAGCCATCTGGTTATTGGATTTTGCTGACATTGCTGCTTGCAGAAAGCACTAAGGTTACGTAAGGCTAAACTGGGGCAGGAGAAGCATGCATGTAACTTCCTGCCTAGATACCTGCAGATTATCTTTGGTTGCAGAAAGCTCCTGCATGGACGGACTTTCTGATGAAATAATATATTTGTTAATATTTTTTTGTTACCGTGTATGGTTATTGGTAACAGAAGTATGGTAACGTTCATTTTTTTTTTAAAAAGCTACCTAAACAAACACATCCAAATGGTTGATATACTCTGCTGTGCTCACTTGCATGAGAGAGCCGTAAAAACCTCTCTAAACCTGTTATTTTGTTTGAGTAATGTTTGTGGTGGAAAAAATAAATAATTTCCTAAGTCATGTTTGGCTTCCCTTATTAATAATTTTGCTTTCAGTATAAACAGCTGGGGTAGGGAATTTTTAAGCAGTGTTGAATGAGTGATGGGCTTAATCACTGGTTAGTCGCTTAATGGGATGTTTAGTTCATAACAAAACAGCCTATGTATAATATTTCCAGTGTTGTTTATCCTTTAATGCAACACTCAGATGTATTTCTCTCTTTACTGCACATCATCCTTTAATCTTCTAATGTTTCATCAGCTATACATGGCGAACAGTAAAGCGTATCTCATACATTACAGAGCTAGTACCTTCACAGACTTTCACAGACTTGCACACATATACATAATAGATCCCAAAGCGATTTTAAAGTCTGGCCAAGCCACTCACTTCACTTCAATAGACTCTAGCATGGCAATAACCTCTCTCCATTGATGCAATTATGGTGCAATGGTTTGCATAGCTCACTGCAGCAGTTTGATCTCATTTATCCAACAATGTGGACTTGAAAGGTGAGGTTTTTGGTTGTGTTTCTAGACAGAATATAAAGCTGTGAATTGACTGAATCAAAACTTGAATCAGAGCAGGATTAATCTGCATACTTTTTGTGTGTCTGTCAAGTGATGGAGCTGTTAGATGCTTTTTGCCACTTACCAAGTCCTTAGTCCTGCAGGAATTTAGGTGTTAAAGTGAACTGGTTATATTCACTCCTTATTTCTATTCTCGGGCTCTGCTAGAGTGGCTTTGCATGATTTTATTATAATCCTTGTTTATCTTATGATACAGTCCCTCAATTTATTCCAGTTGCCTGGAATTCTTCCTTTGTTGTAACAATTCTTAGAATTCTTAGAAGCTTAGAATTCTCAATGTGTTGGTAGAATTCTTCCTTCGTTGTAACAATTCTTAGAATTCTTAGAAGCACACACACACACACACACACACACATATATATATATATATATATATATATATATATATATATATATATTAGTATAGTATAGTATAGTATAGTAGGACAGATAGAGCTCCAAGAAAACTTCTGATTTGTTAGGATCATGTGACAGGGTTAAATCTCTCCATACTCTCTAGTTGGGTTTTTAAAAGAATAAAAACAAAAAAAAAAGAACAAGAAAGACAATATAGTGAATCATGTCTTGTAATAACACCATCCCTACTTGACTACATGTTCATTCAGCCACTGATGAATGTGTCATTTCTACCCGGCATGGTCAGCCACCAAATTACCTGATATCCAGCAGTTACATTCATGACACAGCAGAGTAGAACATAAATGACCAGGCAGTTTTAATCTTTCTCCTTCCTGTACACACTTGGAGCCTCTATTCCATAATGCACATAAAAACAGGGTCACATCCTTGGCCTGCCCCGGTAAAAGCGACATCATCAGCATATTTGTCAGAGCTGTCATCTTCCTTGCTCCCTTATCTCCAGGCTGACTCTCCAGCTGTAAATGAGCAATATATGTGACCTGTATTTGGAGCACTAAGCAAACTGAAGGCATGGACAGAAATTATGAGCTCTGTAATTAGAGTAAGAGGTACTACCTTCCTTTAGGTTGTTATAGTGCTGATACCTTCAGAAATCTAATCTAACCAAATCTAAGCTCAAATTAACCTTTTTTTATAATTACACATGGACTTTTTTGCAGCCTGAACTTATCCATAACTATTATTTATGTTTTTGCCATATGTAAAAGCCAAATAAACACATGGGCAGCTTGCTTGTTGGATGTTTTGGGTTTTGTTTTGTTTTGTTTGTTTTTTTGATAATGCAGTTCTCCCAATAATTTTTGAATGAAGTACCAGCCCTATAGTATTGGTCCCCTCTCAGCTATTGGGTTCCTTAGGCCCAGTTCCTGAGAGCACTGGCCTAGACACTGGTCAGTGACCATCTAGCAATCACCAGTCGCTAGGGGAAAATGTGTAATCCACAGTTTGCGAATGGTTGCTGAAGGTCGCTGGCAGCTGTGAAATTAAGTGATAAATCTTCATTCACTCACTAAGGAAAAGTGTGTATTTCCACACTGGTAGGCAAGTGGCTTCTGAAGGTTGCTGGCATTTGCTGGCAGCCACTAGCGTGAGACCTTGTTTCAATGGCTTTGATCACTAGCTGATTGCTACAGTCACCTAGTAGTCTGCAAACACTCACAAACTGCTTGCTGAGCAGCAGTGAAACTGTGAAGTGTGCAATATGAACCGTGACCAGAGAACCTTGGCCTTCAACGTGAAAGAGGCTGCCAGGGGATCACCAATCAGTCTCTACGCCTGTCTGACTGAGTCCTTAAAATACAGTTGAGACAAGGCATCTCTACCTGTCAGGTTTATTGTTAGAAGACTAAACAGATAACCCAATGAAACATGGAAAACTCAGTAACTATATCATCTTTCATCAGAACAGTCTTAATCTGTTCAGCCTATGTAGTATCTTGTGATCTCTGCCTCTTCCCTGCATCTCTCCATCTGGGAGAATTCATCATCTGTAGAGATGAAACTGGAATACCTATTCCACAAGGCAGTCCTCCATGCTGTTTAATTTTATTGCTCCATAATGGAAATAATTTGGAGAGTGTCAAGGGTCTTCCTGTATCCACTCATTAACATTACGTCTCGGTCTCTTTGTCTTACAGCCTCCTCTGCTTCACTGTGATTGCAACATACATTTCTGTTTTTTTCAGCTACCCATTACTGTGCAGGTTGGATATAAGGGCAAAGCAGAGTCCGTCTGGAGGCATATGACTGAGTTTTTTCAATTTACTAAGTAATTAATTCACTCCAAGCCTCTCAAAAGCCAGCTGTGTTGGACTTCAGAAATAGTCTCAGTTCTTTCTCGTACACTATGTCTTTGCAACATTATGTCTTTGCACCATTAGGTCTTGTAAATAATGCAGTGGCAATAAAATCTTTGCTACATTCAATTACACCAGCTTTCACTGTCTTTTTTTCACTGCTGCTCTCTGTAAATGTGTACTGCAGTTTTGCTAGTGTGTGCATGCTCATTATGCCAAGACCAGGCTGTAAACCCAATAACATTAATTCTAGGCTCTTTTGTTTCTCTGTTAAGCTGCAACGGTTTCAAAAAGTATATGGGCCTGTTAAAAACTGTCATTCTTATGAGTAGAAACAGTCTTTCAACTACACTGCCACAGTTTGAAGTTATCTGAGGGGTCATCTGACATCTTAGTGATCTTGCTTTTTTACTGGTCCCACTGTAGTTCTCTGACTTCTGGGTCTGTGAATCTTGGCTCTGACCTTTAGCTTACATTTAAACATGTTGTTTCCTAGCCAATAGATGGTTGACAGAATCTATACTTGATTAGCAAGACATGCTAATCAAGACATCATCTTTGATTTTATTTATTTGTTTATTTATTTTGAGTGCTCCTCCTCTTCCGGGCTCCAGTGCACATTTCACCTCACCTGTTGTCCACACACCTGTGACTATCACCCTGTTGTCCAGTTTCCGCCCTAATATAAATCCTTGTAGCAACAGTCAGTTGGCAAAATCATGAAGTGGTCTGTCATTGAAAACAAGCGATCTACCAGGTATCAATGTGACAAACTATAACTCACTAAAACTTACCCATCACAGCCCCAGGGAGCCTATGTGAGTGAATGATAACTGATTTGCGTGTACACCGTGTTGACTAATGTGTAGGTTCCCCTTTTGCCGCCAAAAGAGCTCTGACCTTTTGGCACATAGATGTGGGACTTTTGGGGGTGGGTTGTGGGTTTTCTGGCACCAGAACTTTGGCAGCAGATCCTTTGGGCCTTGGTGATCACAGGTTTGAGTCAGGTTTATTGGGCTTGTCCCGGCACATCTTTCTGATTGGAATCTGGGGAGGCTGGAAGTAGGGCCAATGCCTTGGGCTATTTATTAAGTTCCTGGACTGTTTTTTGAAGGATGAATGCCAGAACACAAGCTTTACGAGCAGATGATTTCAGTGTTACTCATGTCCCCTTTCAGTTGTTTTAATCTTGTGGCTGAAGGCAAACAAAGTAAAGTGAATCATAACAGCAAATCCATCTGATCTATTAAACATAAGGTTTAAGTTTCCAAGGCTACAGAGTATAATGGTTAATGAATGAGGTTTTTCTTTCTTTCTTGCTGCTTACGTAAAACTGCAGCCATCAAGCAAGATGTAAAAAGCATGGGTGTCAAACTCACAGACACAGCTTCTGTAGCCCATAGGTCTGTATTCTCTGCTGCTACCACCACCCTCTCATCATGCAAAATCAATGCATCCGCTTGCAGGCTCACATGGGATAAACTGCATCAGTTCATCCGGCAGCAAAACAGACGCCCTGCTGAGACAACACCACCTCAGCACCTAATGTTTTCTTTTTTTCCAAAAAGGCGTGTTCATGGAGTGCTGACTCTATGTTCTGAGGAAGCCAGCAGAGAACTTAATTGTCTGATTATCTTCACAGCTCTTCTCTCTGTGTCTGGTTGTAGAGACGTTCTTGCCTGCTGTGGCAGTTTTTGCTTTTTCTGGCATCCAGCTACAGCCGAATTTTTGGAGTCAAGAACATTTTCACTTCCTTTCTAAAAAAAGATTTGCGTCAAGAGCCCTGCAAGTGAGCTGGGAGCACCTCGCCATTCAGGATTTTTAATGAAAGTGTATAATGTCGCAGTTGGCAATAAGACTGAAGAGGACCTGCGGACAGCACGCTTGGGAGCTCCTGAGCCAGTTTAGCAGGGGCACAGCAGTTAACATGGAAAGTTACATTAGGACAGATTAGATTACCTACCTTTTTTTTGTTTTGTTTTGTTTTGTAGGGAGGAATGAATCAAATTATTTTGGAGGGTTTTGGAAAGCGAACCGTTCTCCATTCCAGCATCGTTTCATGTCATGATTATAAAAACATGTTGTGTTCAGTTGCTCAGTCATTACAGCATGCCTTCCAGCTTTATACATGCATTTGCATGTGTAAAGTGTGTAGCAGTTTGGAAATCCATGTTTTGCTTCCAGCTGTAAATATATGGTAATCAGTCTATGATTATTAGAAGAGCTTTCAATTTCCTTCAGTAATACTGGCTGCAGTTTTGAGTTGGCTAATGATTAGCAGTGCCTTCTTTAACATCATATTTAGGTTTGGGAAATGTATACTCTTTAATATCTTAACAGCTCGTGAGTACCTAAATTACATGTCTCTTTCAGAGAGGTAACGATTATAAAACCAAGACTAGAACCTTGATCTTAGCATACCTGCCTGCTTCTGGACCATTTGTTGCTACCAGTCTTGAACTCTCTGTGCACTGTGTTAAGAGTCTTGTCACACCTCATTTCTTTTATATTTTCATAGGAACGTGGGAAATGGGTGCAGCCATTTATTGAAATTTCATTTCAATGTACAGTACCAGTCAAACGTTTAGACACACTCAGCCATTGGCTGAGTGTGTCTAAACTTTTGACAAACGTCAAAGGAATGAAGGGGATCATTCCCTTGCTGTAGCTAACTATTATTGGCAAAATATTTAATTTAACTGAGCCTTCGTTTAAACCTTTTATATTAAGACTACATTTTGTGTTCATGTAGACAGCCAGTGTGTAAATACAGGATGTGCAAATTAGCCATGTGCTCATTGTGTTTATGCTTGTTAGCCACAAAGCCGTTAAAACATGCTAATCTGCTGAAAGGTGTTATATTTTGTTATTCAGGTAAAGAACAAGCTATAAATGCATCAGAATGACAGAGATGATTTTTCATTCATAATCCAGTCATGATCAAGCTCTATTTTTTTCCCTCTATATAAAATAAAGGCGTGAACTGATCTGATTTGGAGATTAGCAGAACCCCAACTCTGATGAACTGACAACCGAGGCTGAGGCCCAAGTGTCTCTGTTTATGTTGCATTCTCCAGGCTTCAGCTATTCCCATCTTGTCAGTTTAAGAGCCGCTGTTAAATGTTCCACAGACTATGGTCTCTGTCTGAAGGTTGTTCGCTCTTGCACTAAAGGTGAAGTGTGTTGTGTAGTGCCTCTTGTTGTACTGCTAACAAGCCTAAGTGTTAAAAGGTGCACCACTGTTGCATTCAAAATGAAAGCACGGCTCATCTCTAGAGAAACTCTCCAGAGGTTAATTTAAGGATCTGTATTTTTAATTTGTCAGAGGCATTTTGGCTTACATTTATTATTAAACTTTGTGACCTATGAAATCATTAGAGGTCAAGGAGCGGTGATTGCGTCCCAAAAACAGAATGCCTCAGACTGATAATTGCAAATTCCAGTGAAATTAAACTATGCCTCATTTTTCTGGATGACACTTTAATAAATGGTGGGAACCCCTGGACCCCAGCTTCTGTCTTCCTCTCTGTAGTAAGCCTGATGCTGACACAAAGCAAGCCACTGATGCTGGCTCTGTGATCTGTACTAATGTAAGCTGACAGGTAGCCCGGCATTGCTTGGCTCTGACCAGGTCCTGTGGCCCTGCAGGGCATTCCCGCTTACATGGGAGGAGGGAACACCACCTGCTACATGATGATCGCTTTAACGTGCAGCAAAGGCAGCGTACACCCTCGAAAGACCAGCATCCACCCTTGGTTGCCGTGGAGACTGTCGCTGCTACTCATCTCAGCTCAAACTGGTGGATTGGCTTTGCCACACCCATGGGTGTCTGGAAGGAAAGAGGATGAAGGTTTAAGAGGGAAAGTGCAAAGGAGCAGCTCTCTACAACCAAACTGAAGACATCATTTCTTTAACACATAAAATATTTAGTTACTCATATAATAAACTGAACCACATATGTGTCATGCTCTCCAACATTGTGCAACATAGCTATTGATTGCAATGATTTGATGACTTCTGAAATTGGTGCATTCTACACTTAAAGTTGAAGCAATTTTGCTGCTCATCTAGTTCAAATAATAATCCAGACTTGTATTCAGGAAAATCAATTTCTTGTTTAGAGAAGTAGAGGAGGTTCAGGATGTTCCTGAACATGTGGGTGCTCTCTGCCACGATACTGCACGCAAGCATGTGCAAAAAAAAAACCCGAACAGGTATAAGGTACTGCAGGTTTGTGAGCAGGAGCAATGGAGAATGAGAGATGCAGAGTCACCAATGCATGCAGTTCTGTCAGCTGTAAGAAAATGAATTGGGGGATTTTCTAGAGTTTGGTTCTGGATAGGCAACGTGCATTTATCATGCATCTAAAAGTTGTAGTATAAAAATGTCTCCCTCTATTCTCTTGAGATGCTCATGCACCTGTTAGTTTAGTTTTTATTTTCATTTTTGAAGCTGTCGTTGCAGTTATTATCTGGAAACTTGCACTGCAGGCTTCGGTTGTGTTATGCGGTATTACGCAATAGACATTACCAGATTCCCCCCAGTGCCTGGATAAATACAGCAGATCCTGAGGTTGCAAATGATTACAACTGGGATTTGACTGCAACACAGTTCATTATTCACAAAGCCAGGGGGCCTTGTCTGGCTTGGGAGTATCCTCTGCATAAACTACCATACATGCTAATACTGGGGATTGTAGTGAAGCTGCTTTGATTTGTAATTATATAGTGAATATGAGGACAACAGATGAGGGATTATATTTGGATTTGCGTTAAATGTCCTTCTGTAATAAAGGTGTTAAAGTGTGCAGAGTGAGCTATAGTGCTTAATGCGCATCACCGTTATGTTTCACACTGCCAAGATACAGGATCGGTTGAATACGTACAGTTTACACTGAGAGAGAGAGAATGTGAGGCACTGACATGACACACAGCCTGATGTGCCGTAATGATTTGAAGCATACATATTTCTCCATTTGTTGCACTCCCTTGAATAATTCAGCACAAACTAAAAAGTCAGTGAGCTATTTCAAAGAATGTTGTAAATAATTAATGGAGGATCTAGGTATGCTGCAATTCACACGCAACCTATATGTTTTTTTTGTTTGTTTGCTTGTTTTTTCAGAGAAAGGAACCTTAGGTGATCTGTCAAATGTCAGGTACCTGCACTGGAAGTATATCATTTAGCCAAATGGTCATTTCAGAAATGACCATGTGAGCATATAGTGTACTGTAAATGATTATCAGTACAGTGTTTTTAAACTGTATGTATTTTGATCATAGATAATTAGTGACCCTTTTTTGAGACAGATTTATCAGATCAGCTTTTTTTCATCTTCTTAAAAAAAAAAAAAATGCCATGAAAGATTTGGCTGAACACTGAATTTTACACCAGCTTCTGTACATCTACAGTACATACTTTAGATGTCTGCTTTAAAAAAAAAAAAAAAAAAAAAAGAGGTGTTGTTTAGCAGCTTTATCGAGAGGAGTTGTGAAATGGTGGCTGGCAGCTAGCTGATCAGTTTATCCATGATCATTAAGATGCTCTTGCAGAAATCCAAAAAACTTAATGAGTTCTGTGATAACGTCAGATTGTGGCAACACAACTTCCAGAGGTGTCACTTCAGAGTCTTCTTCTTTGTTCAGGACACGATTAGTGTGCTCTGCTGTCAGTAGAAGTTTGCTTACAGTTGTGCTGGTTCTGATCTTAATCACACAAATGAATTCATTTTATAAGCAGCTCAGATCCAGTATTTTGAGATTTCTTGCATTTTTTCACACAAATATGTGTTTTTGTTTTTTTTTTTTTTAAAGTGCAGATTAAAATTGGATCCAAAAAGTCCAACCAAGGCTAGGTTAATGATTTTGATCCAAAAGGTGAAAGAGAAAAAACTCTGAGTAAAATGGGCAAGATAATGGTGCAGTGGTTAGCACTGTTCCCTCTGAGCAAGATGGTCCTGGATTTGAATGGCTGGAGCCTTTCTTTGTGGAGTTTACATGTTCCCCCCCCATGTCTGTGTGGGTTCTTTCCAGCCAATCTGTCCAGCGTTATAACCTGCAGCTGGGACAGGCTCTAGCCCGTGTGACTCTAAATTGGATAAGCAGGAGAGAATGGATGGACTAAACTCAGATGTAGTATTACACGCATGACAGGAGTGGTAGATAACATGACAGACTGGTAAAGCACATGTGGGAGAGCAGGACAGCAAGGAACGGGTAAACACAATCAGGGCAGGGCAGACAGTAATGCATATAGGAAATAACAAATGTAGGTAAAAACAAAAAAACAATTTTATTTTTCACAAGAAATGGCTTAAAGAGAGAGATGGAAGACAAAGAAAGGAAGAAACAGAAACACAGGCGACAAACTAAGAAGCATCAAAGAACAAAGTGAGATGCCAGACCAAGACAGTCTGAATTAAAAGAATCCCAAGACTTGTTTGCACTAGAAACATTACTTTCTCACCTCAAGGATGGGGAGAAGCTCTTATGTTAAACTGTACATAAATTTTCATAACCAAGACAGAAAGAAGACAAAGGTAAAGCCTAATGAAAGTCACACTGCATCAAGGAACTGCAGTAAAATTGTGCAACATGAAAATATATCAGCTTTGACATCTATTGATCTGCTGCCCTGCACTTAGAAGAAATATTCTGCCCAAATCACATGACATGTTTGGCTCATTAGGGCTCCGCTAATAAAGAACCCGATCCAGCTCTTCTGACATGAGTGTTATGGATTATTCATGATCATGTTTATACAAGTGCTTCCACTTAGAAGCGCTGAAACAGCGTCTGCTGTGCCAACCTCTGTGCCCGGCAACACATAAATCTTCTGTTAGCTGGTGGTGGAAATGTAAGTTGTACGTAGTGTGTAGACATTAATGGCCAGGCTTTTAGTGAGCCATGGGAACATGAGCTGCATGTGCTGTTTCTGACCTCTGAAACTTGCGAGTGTCCTGATGTGTTTGTGTTTGTGGGTGATTTGAGCATGGTCTGCCAAAACCTGAAGAGAATGCAGGTGTAAGGCAGGTTAAGAAGAGGTGTCCATCTTTTATTTGCAGTCTGTGCTGCTAGCTTAATTAAGCTTTATATTCACTGGTCTTTTTACTTTGAGATATACTGTCTATGTTTAAAATGATGTAATATGCTCAAAATACTAGTTTTTAAAATGGCCAGTAGATGGAATGCGCTATGCAAATATCCTCAGCCTGCAACCAGTGAATTGTTTGAGGGGTAGACATGCTATTGGTGGACCAAGATTTTCTTATGTGTACATTTATGCATTCATACATCCATTTTCTTTCACTTATCCAGTTCAGCATTGTGCTTGGGCTGGAGCCTATCCCAGATGTCATAGAACAAGTGGCGAGGTGCACCCTGGACTTCTCACCAATCTATTGCAGGGTTAAAACAGAGACAGCCATTCACAGCTACAGCCAATTTAGAGTCACCAATTAACCTAACATGCATGCCTTCAGAAGGTGGGAGGAAGCCAGAGCCAGAGAGAATCCATGCAGACACAGGGAAAACATACAAACTCCATACAGAAAAGTCCAGGCTGGCTAGTGGATTCAAACTCATGACCTTCTTGCTGTGAGGCAAAGGTGCTAACCACCACGTATTGGGTTTACTGCCAATTAATAAATTCTCTGTCAGGGCAATGTATGTAATAGAGCAACTCAGCAACTTGTACTAAAATTTTTTCCTATTTTTGTCTGACTTAAGTAGACATTCATGTGAATTTTCCCCATTGGAAAACATTTTTCTGATTCTTCTGATACCACGTGAGCTCACAATACAACCCTAATAGAGTTATTTGCCTTATTACAGCTTACTGACATTGCTTTCTACAAACAAATGGAATTACTTTTGGCAGATCATCCTATCTGCACAATGGAAAGCAAGCTTCTCAGCTTCTTCCCCAAGGGGGAAAAAATGGTGAAGGATTTTATGGACTGTGTGCCTGACTGACAACTTAAGCTACTTTCACATGATCAGCATCAAAGTGCTTAACACAGTCTGAAAGCCATTCATTTTTTATGGAACAGAGCAGTGAGGCCTGATTTGGCAGCAGAAGGACCCTCTTGAGCAGGTGGGCACAACCCCAGACGCTTAGCTTTTAAACTTTGACCAAGTTTGACGCAGACCTTTTTTGTAGCGTTGCTAACAGGGGTCCATTCTCACAAGCAGGTTTTGATTCTTGTCATATGAGGGCTGTTTACAGCAAAGAGCTCAGTGTTACATCACCATTGGTTAGCAGGCACCCTGCTTTCCGCCAGAGGCTCTGCACCTATATATATAGAGTCTGTGTTATTTATCTTTTTCAATATACTTTAAGTTAGTATGCACTCCTTGTTAAAGCTTTTCTGAATATTGCTGTACCTGTCCTCTTTAAAACAATAAATAGTAGTAGTCCCCAAAATACTGAGCCCTGTAGTCCATTTAAAGCATTTCGGCGGCCATCACTGAACTCCTGTCTAGTTCACCTGTGTGTGTGTGTGTGTGTGTGTGTGTGTGTGTGTGTGTGTGTGTGTGTGTGTGTGTGTGTGTGTGTGTGTGTGTGTGTGTGTGTGTGTGTGGTTTGCGCCCTCTATTCCCTTCCTGATTAGATTTCACACTTTCGTGGCAACAGTGATTACTTTATCCTTGCGTAATGCTGATTTCATGCTTGGCATGCACCTTGTCACAGATGTTGCACCCAGTTTTTCAGCACCGTTCTTTTCAGTGTGATGCTGTTATCTTTTCGCTTTCTGTTTATCTTCATTAAACTGTTCACTGGCAGCAAATGGCACTTTATCAAAGAATTTTGGGGGCAAAACTGAATAGTTCCTACAAAAGGGTAAAACCATATTGCTTTTACAACATTTTCTGATTCAGTCAAACTTGGTTTGCTTTTTAAAACAGTACTCAACTTTGTATCTTTTTTGCATTTAAGCTTGACATTTCAGTACAAAAGAGTCACCTTTCTTTCCTTTTAAGTTTTTTCATTCAGGGACAGAAAAGGATTTTTTTTTAAATGTTAAATGGCACCTAATTTCTTCTAGTGTTACATTTAAGTACAATTTAGCTTTTTTCGGAGTAGTTAGACACTTTGTCACATTTGAAGCAAAAAAAAAAAAGAAAAGAAAAAAACTCCAAGGAATAGACACTGCTCAAAAAAATTAAAGGAACACTTTTTAATCAGAGCATCAAGTCAGTTAATTGTTAGTTAATTAATTGTTCTGGTCAGTTAAGTAGCAGAGGGGCAACAGTGAGGCAATCTCCCCAAAAAGGAATGTTTTTACAGGTGAAAGCCACTGACATTTTTTCCCTCCTCATCTTTTCAGGCTGTTTTTTCACTAGGTTTTGGCTAGACTCAGTGTCAGTAATGGTAGCATGAAGATGATACCTGGACCCTTTAGAGTTAGCACAGGTAGTCCAACTTCTACAGGGACACTGGGACACTAATACGTGCCATTGCCAGAAGGTTTGCTGTGTCTTCCAGCACAGTCTCAAGAGCATGGAGAAGATTCAAAGAGACAGGCAGTTGTAAACGTCCTTAGCTCGTCAGCAGAACTGGTATCTGCTCCTTTATGCAAGGAGGGAACGGGATGACTGCCAGAGCCCAACAGAAATGACCTCCAGCAGGCTGCTGGTGTGAATATCGTTGAGCAAACAATCAGAAACAGACTTCGTAAGGGTGGTCTGACGGCCCGACATCCTCTAGTGAGCCCTGTGCTCACTGCTTGGCATTTGCCATAGAATACCAGAATTGGCAGGGCCACCACTGGCACCCTATGCTTTTCACAGAAGAGAGCAGGTTGACCCTGAGTACATATGACAGACATGAAAAGATCTGGAGAGTTCAATTCAATTCAGTTCAATTCAGTTTTATTTATATAGCACCAAATCACAACAACAGTTGCCTCAAGGCCCTTTATATTGCAAGGTAAAGACCCTACAATAAAATCGAGGAAACCCCAACAATCAGATGGCCCCCTATGAACAAGCACTTGGCACCACTGGGAAGGAAAAACTCCCTTTTAACAGGAAGAAACCTCTGGCAGTACCAGGCTCAGGGAGGGGCAACCGTCTGCTGCAACTAGTTGGGGGTGAGGTACTGCAACTTAAATATATGTGAAGAACCTTGTGCTGCCTGTAACATTGTTCAGCATGACGAGTTTGGTGGTGGGTCAGTGATGGTCTGGGGAGGCACATCCATTGAGGGATGCACCAGCCTCTACAGGCTAGGCATTAAATGGCACCTAGGCATTAGATATGGATGAAATCCTTGGACCTGTTGTCGGACCCTACACTGGTGCAGTGAGTCCTGGGTTCCCCCAGTGCACGAGAATGCCTAGCCTCATGTGGCGAGAGTATGCAGGCAGTTACTGGAGGATGGAGGAATTGATACCACTGACGAGCTCCCACATTTACCTGACCTAAATCAATAGAACACCTCTGGGACATTATGTTTCGGTCAATCCGATGCTGCCATGTTGCACCTCAAACTGTCCCGGAGCTCAGTGATGCCCTGGTCCAGATATGGGAGGAGAATCTCCAGGGCACCATCCATCGTCTCATTAGGAGCATGCCACAACGGTCTCAGGCATGCATGCAAGCACGTGGGGAGGGGGGGGCGCACACAAACTACTAAGTACCATTTTGAGTTGCTAGAATGAAATTACAGCAAAATGCAGTAGCCTGCTGAATCATTTTTCCTCCCCTGGAGGAAGGTTATGTTTTCATTCGCATTGGCCTGACTGACTGTCTGTCTGTCTGCTAGCAGGATAAATTTTTAATATTATGAATAGATTTCGATGAAAATTTCTGAAGTTGTTGAGGATGGCACAGGGAACAATTGATTACATTTTGGTGGTGGTCTGGATCCTGATCTGGATCCAGGATCTTGTAAACCGGGCAAGGTGTGCGCTCTGCTGAGTGCCCTTATAGTTTCACTTTGATCTTTGAATATCTTTGAATTCAGGTAGATGATTTTCATTTTCATCAAATGATGTGGCAACCTTTCATTCCTAACACATTACCAAGTACATATCAGTATAGATATCCAGCATTTTTTTTTCATTGAGATCTGATGTGTTTTCAAAGTGTTCCTTAAATTTTTTTTGATCAGTGTACATAGAAACCCAAAGCTTAACTTTTCCTCTTGGTCCTCCAACAGTCTGATATATCTCCCTTTGAATGGCTGTGGCTATTTACTATGCATGAATTTTATGCAAATGAGAAAACCAAAGTAGAATTTAAAATGCTGAGGTTGTCAAAAATAGTGATAAGGCTATCACAAATTGTGTCCCTCAGTTCCAAAGTTAATCTTGTGTCACTTCTGCTTCCATCTCACTCTGTCTGAACTTGGTCTGACCACCAGAAACATTCACGTACAAATAGATCCCTTCTGCTGAAGAGTTCAGCGACCCTTGCCCAATCACAGCTGCTCATTTCAGGCCATTTAGGCTTCTTTGTAGTTTGTGTCTGGAGAACATTTGCTTCCTAGTTGCTGGCTTTATAGATTTCATTTTGCTGTTCCCTTTTTAAAAAATTTAGAAAAAATTAAAAATTGAATAAACCTGCCCAAAAAAAAAAAAAAAAAAGGCTATTATGACCCTTAAATTGGAGTTTGTACAACAATAGTTTGGCTTTGATTTTCAAAATGTGGATATATAGTTTTTTGTCATATTTTCAATGTGTCCAGTAACGCATATTAAGGTACACACACATTTGCCTTTATCTTGTTGCTTGTTAGCATGTATATTAGCAGCATATTGGCTCTTTTTGAGTCATCATAAAGTGCAATGCTTTATTCTACATGATCACATATTCTGTTACTAGTGGGACATTAATTTTCTAGTTGCTGCCTATTGATAGTAAGTTGGAGAACATCCATACTTTACTTTATATGGATTTTATAAGTTTGTAGACCCCCAACATATGTATTCTTCCTTAATTGTACATAAAAAAATATGATCCATTGTTATACAATGTGGCAACCCATCATTGCCTGATGAGGTAGCCTTTGGGCAAGATGGCCAGTCAACTATTGCCAAAAGTTTTGAGATTACATTTTGGCAGATCTTGGAGTCTGTCAAATTCCCCATTTTGAAGTGAAGCTTTGCCTCCTAACTAATTCAGCAGTAGTTATAGTTTAGGTACTACATCTGTTCTCAACCTCAAAGAAACTCAAATTACTTTTGTTTTTTAATCAAGCGATTTTTTTTTTTTTTTTTTTTTTTTTAGAGTCTATGATGGATGGATGGAAGTGATTCATTAATAACGGTACATTCTTGTGCTGCATTTGTTCTTGTACTGCTGAATGGGAATAGAACATGCACGTCTGACAATTTCAGAAACTCTGGTGTATATTAACTGCAGTGGATATGTGATGTAATGGATTTATTAAGTATGAAGAGGAGGGATCTTTAGAATGAGGAGTCTGGTTAGGTTGATAACTATCAAATGATAAGTGAATTAATTACTATAAGCAAGAGTCTTTCTATAAAATGCTCAGAAAGACTTGATTTACAATTATATGCATACTGGTAACACTTGGAATTTTGTTGCATAATGGATGATATTAAGTCCTGTAGAGTAGGGTATGGTTTAATAATGAATAAATATGTAAATCTATATAAATAAATAAATATGCAATATTAATTTAAAATATCTTGCTGTTTACCAATCAAATCATATATAATTTTACCTTTTACCATACTTCCACAAACAAATACGGTGTGTCATCCATTCATCTATTTCCATCTTATCCAATTCCAGCTGTCATGTACACCCTGGCCAGGTTGCTTTACAACCATTCATGCTCACATTCCCATCCACAGCCAATTTAACCAAAACAAGCATGTCTCTGGGCTGTGGGAGGAAGCCAGAGTACCTGGAGAGAACCAGTTCATTTTAATAACTAGTTCTAATAACCACATCAAATGGGCACTCAGCTAGATACATAACCCTGTACAGTCTGAAGCCCTCGGCCAGTAAAAAAAAGTCATTAAGAAGTTTACCAGAATTTTTTTTTTTTTTTTTAGTGACTGAATAAAAATTTATTGGAAATTTCAGTTTCTCAACAGTGGGGAAACTGTAGCTTCAGTGATGAGAAAGTCATATTACTCAGTAGTCATACAAAACTTTATCTCTGGCTTTGCTGTACCATATGAAGAAGTCTGTACAGAAAGACTTTATATCTCTTAATATCTACTTTGAGCCAGTCCATCTCCACAACTGCTGGTTCACACGAATATCTAATAAGCCAATCACATGGCAGCAGTCCAATGCATTTCAGCATGTAAACATGGTTAAAGCAAACTGCCGATGAATGGAGAATTCTTTTTTTTTTTTTTTATACACCTGGTAACTATAAGCTCAGTTTAATGATTTAGTAGCAATACAACTAGTTTGGAAACCAGACAGTGGTTTAAATTCCAACTATCTAAGTAGAATCAGCATCATATGTCCAGCATTTCTGGAAGGGGCATGAAAATCTGTAAATCGTGACTTGACTGGGGATTTCTCGAACATACAGTCTTGTAAGCAGCATCATCAATCAGCAGCCATACTAGTGCAGAGGTCAGAAGGGGGATGGGGTGTGTTTGGTCAGGGGTCCATAGACTAGTCATGGCAAGTAAGGCTATTTGATTAATCTTGCTTGAAAATTGGAGACCCGTACGGGCCTCTCTAATTGCACTCAACCAGGTTCTTCGAGTGAGTGCTATCCAGCAGATATGAAATAACCTGACTTTCTTTTCCATCAGTCACTCTCCTTTCTGTGATATATCTGTCCACTATGCTTCTGTTTTGACAGTTGCTGTTGAATTATTTCCATACCTGTATTGTACAAAGACTTGTCCATCAGCAGGTTTCCTTTTTGCTTCCTGTCATGGTTGTTTTGCTCCCAGCAGTTCACTTCCATCCACCTTCATTTGATCCTGTGACTGCTCATTTGAACTCGATGAAAATGTGATGCTTCAAAGCTAAGAGTGGTGCACTGCTGCACCTGTGAAGATCTTTTGGTGTTTGAAGTAACTTTATTGTAAGCTTATCTCCAGGGAAACTCACTGGTTCCATCATTGTCCCCTTCCTATCTTTTGCTTCGGCTTCTATAAATGATCTATTTAAGCTTTCGATAAGTATTTTCTCACTTTTCCATTCATCCTTTGAGTAGTGGTTTTTCTTTTGTCTATGTTGCAATATTGATGTAAAGTAGAGATCTGACATGAAAGCCAAAGTTCAATTGCATGCATCAGTGAGCCCATCTACGGGAGGATGAGTTTGCAGTATTAGCAGTCGGTAATACACTGCTGAAAGTTCTCACTTGCACTTTGATGTTCGGGCTCACTTGTGATAAGCAGCAAAGTCTCAGAGGCATCAAGATTGCGCAAAACACCCAGGAGACTCCACACAGTTTGTGTGTCTTTGTGTGTTTTCTTGAAGTAGAATAGCTCACAATAAGCCCCCCTCACAGAGATGAAGAAATGCAGCTAAATTATGAGCAAATAAAAAGTATATTTTGCAGGAGTCAATCAAGTAGTCATGCATATTGTCCCTTAAATTAAAGCTGCATCCACACTGGCAGTGACCAGAAACCATAAAAAGCGAATGATATTTGGTGACTTCAAGCCACTATAGGCAACACAACTGCTGGCAATGCGAAGTGGGAAGGACCCTGAGATAAACTCTTGTTAAGCCAAAATATTTTGGACCTGTGCTCTCTATTCCCCCCACTCCACCCCCCAAATAAAATAAAAATCTATAGGTGCTTGTCCTACATATATAATGATATATTTGATTTTCTATTCATTGTAGGCTCACTGCTGGATTCAGAGTCATTCATTATTCATCTTTACCCTAGCATCAACCTCAGGACTGTTCTCATACTAAAGAGCATTGCAGTTCTGTAAACATGACTATATCAGTGCATTTATAAATGTCAATCATGCAGTGAAACGTTACACTAGTTAATGATTTAATGACAAAAAAAGATGCTAAGATGAAATGAGTGTGTAAAATCTATATCGCTGCCGTTGTTGATTAATGGGAGGAGTTCAGTGAACTAGAGTGCAGTAAGCTGGAGTTTCATATTCCAGTCAATATATAATAGGATTTGGCTTGCAGTGTGCATTAATTAACACATAATCCAAAGTTTAAATAAGGCCACTGGGGTTTCTTTCCACATTTAGCCCATGCAGTAACTGAAATGTAGCAGGGCATTTCCGGTAGTAATTGCAAGAAATGTGACTGTATTTTTATATTTTAGAATATTAAAGTATAATGTCAGTAAATTTTACTGTTTGTTTCAACTTATATGCCAGGGCAGCTGGTTTAAGAAATACATTCAAAACTTGCGAGCTTTACAAAATATTTGGATGTTCATAATTTTCTTTCCTCAGTTATTAGTCAGTGATGTATCAGTGCAGCGACACCAGGATGCTTTTGGGAATCTCCTCAAATAACACAGGGGCCTATGAGAGCAAGTTGTTGATGCACATAATGAGATCTTGTATAATCAACATTATACAGATGCTCCGAAAGCCTTTCTGAGTCACCGCACACTTATTTGAATCAAATGCAGTGTCATGGAAAGGGGAAAAAAAAAAGATGACATACTTAAAAAGGTTAAAAAAGAATTGAAATGAAGTTGAATTTCAATCAGTGAATTCCATTTCCATAATGCAGTCTCCGTGAGTCATTGCCGCTTGTTGTGTTCGCTGTGAATAGCCTCTGCATTCGTGAACAAAGATGAAAAGAGTTGTTTGCCGCGCGAAGCTCCTCCAGGAAATTATGTGTCTACACTTTCCAACAGTACGTCTTTGAGAAAAGTTGCTTTAGAACTTTCTACCCTCTGTGGTGTTTATCAGAAGTTTCATTATCGCTTTGCCTTGAGTGCTGCAGTGAGGTCCAGTGAAGCTTGAATGGATTTGTCTTTGGAAGGAAACTATTGGAATATTGGATTTGGAAGTGCAGCTTGGTTCTGCATGGTTGGGTTTGTATCCTGGAGGGAGTGCTGCTGGTGACTTTTTTTTTAATTTATTTTTTTTTAATTTATATTTTTTACATCGCGGTCCTGCCTTTTTTTTTTTTTTTATCTTTAATTCAATGAAGAAAACAACTGAAAAGATTGTGTCATTTCTCATTCCATCCAGAGCTCTGATCACTGAATCCAGAG
Source organism: Archocentrus centrarchus (assembly GCF_007364275.1). Taxonomy (NCBI): domain Eukaryota; kingdom Metazoa; phylum Chordata; class Actinopteri; order Cichliformes; family Cichlidae; genus Archocentrus; species Archocentrus centrarchus. The sequence continues at coordinate 7,312,741 of NC_044368.1, read as the reverse complement.
GTAAAAGATTTATCTACCTTTTGTAGATATCATAGACTGTATAGAAAAGATGGACATCATCCAGGTCAAAAAAGTAAAGACAGTGTAGAATTAAAGCTTCCTAGTGGCCAACTCTGGGCAGTTCTTCTGTCTGCTTGCCTAAAAAAAGTCAGATTACAAAGAAGTCAAACAGAAACCAGCCCTGCTTCTGTCTTGATTTATGCCCTCAGGAAACACTATTTTGAGCCCTGTACAGTGACACAAATTCACCATACTCAGGATATCTTAATGTTATCTGGCTTCACTCGAATATGCGATGGTTATACATTCATGAATTATTGTTAGCTGTTAGCTGCTGTTTTTTGTTGTTGTTGTTTTTTAGGATCACAGAGTTCATAACAAACAAACAAAAAAAAGTTACACTTTCCCAGTACCACAGCCCTGAAGTATTTATTACAATCATATAATTGAATTTGTTTTATCTCAGATTCACGAGTCTGTGCACTATGTGGGAATTTCATTAGCTGTGGGTTCTTTTCTTGAATGCTTTAAAATCCAGTATAATGAAAAAGAAAACTTTAAATAGCTGTAAATTAAAGGGCTGTAAATCTCTATGCGGTAAAGGCAGTTTCTAAAAAATGGCAGGATTTTTTTTTTTAATTATAAAAGCTTTCATGCAAACGTGATTTGAAGTTGGATTGAACAACATTTCAGTGTTACTTTGTCTTAGGGACTAACGTTACTGACCCCAGTTGAGGGTGCTGCTGGCAGGGGTGCATTAAGCATGCACGCTGAAATCGTGCGATATCTTACGGCTTGCTTGCTGACTGCTCACCTCAGTGACTGCAGCAGCTGATAGGAACTTCTCAGCCCCTGTGGAACTAAACATCAAGTTGATGCATTACTTTGCTGCTGTGTCTCTGCAGCATTGTACTTCTTGCCCCCTTTCCTACTTTAATACAACCCCTGGACCTGATCCTCACCTTTACTTTGCCAATGTAGAAAGAAAGGAGGAGAGTGGACTGTAGCTCACATCATTTCCCCTGCTGCATGCTTTGCTGTCTGCATGGCATGCAGGGATGAGTAGATGACTGCTTTCCAGTACAGTGCATTTAAAGTGCGTCCAATTTTATGGATTTCAGTGTTCGCTGACTCTGTTATCCTATGGTAGACAGTTAGTAGGTAATGCTTGGCAAGCAGTACTGGTACACACAAGTATATACACCAAAAGTCTGCTTTAATACAACCCCAAAGCAAGTTCATCATTAGGTGTCACTTCACATCCTTTACCCAACTAAAGGTTATGCTGTATGACAACGAGGCCACATGAGAGTATTCTCTCTTCACTTTCTTATCACCTTTGCCATTCTCATACATGATAACCAAAGATATAAATCATTTACTTTCACTTCAGGGTATCTGGAGTTGATGTCAACTGCAAAAGCCAGTTACCTACACAGAATATATTTGAAGACTACAAGAATTATTGATAAAACCATAATCATTAAAAAAAAGTCAAAAGGCTGGGTTAGTACATTAGCAGTTTTAAATTAATTACAATATAGCTCTTTGTTTCTGCTTTCTTTGTTAGAAGAATTGCATTGCAGTAATACACAAATACAAAATATTGTTCAGTCTACTTAAATCATAACCTTATTTTTATCAAACAAAGCAATTTAATTGCCAGTTCAGGATAATTGCATGATTTAGAGGAAAAGTCCACTTTATCTTGAACCAGAAGTTACAGCATTTCCTTTTGGGAAAAGAAACATGCATAATTTTAGAAATTGCTGCACCATCCTTTTTTTTTTTTTTTCATTTGGTTTGGGAAATTAAGAGTTTCAAGACTCATTTACACATCAAACTTGAATTTTGCTGCGAGTTATGCACTTGTATTAGTTTACCTGATTTCCACTTATTATAGTGTTCCTCCTGTGGATCAAACATCTCTAAATATAGAAAATGTTCTCACCAGCAGCCAATTCCTGGATGACTGTGAAGGAAGAAGGGTCCAACAGACTTGCCAGTTTTAGAACATGGTTATTCAGGGATAATACTGTCATAAATATTTAAGTAGATGAGGGTCTTTGCTCACCTCCGGTCTTATTTAGTTTGTGATCGACCAACCCCCCCCCCCCCCCCCCCCCCCCGCCTTAAAATTCATCTTAATTGGATCCGTTTTACTATATTGTCTCTCTGTATTTATTTACTTTTTTCAGTGTGTATTTTTAAACATATTTTTTCACTAATAGATAATGTCACTCCACACGTGGGTGGAAAATAGAGAAAAATACAACAGTTTCCAAGGAAACAAATTTAATGCACTGTGTTTTATGTTGATCGTGGATCAGTAGAGTAGAAAGGAGCCTGTGTCAGAAGCATCATCCTTGACTGGAAAAATGTAGTACAGAGAAAGGAAATGACTTAAAGATGCTGTCATTTCTCTGGCATGTGTTTTCTATAGTGATCCAGAAGTTATTATTACCCATTCTAGATCAAGGATTTATTTATTTATTTTAAAAAGATGATTCATTTTACTATTTGGATGACCCACAGAGTGCTCCATGGATGGAGTGTTTTTCCAGGCCAACCTGGAAGTTGGTTCTTTGGGCAAGAAGCCAATGGGATTTTTCTATAAGGTTTTTGATTATTATTAACTAATTTCTGGATTTTAAGGCATAGATTCAGCAAGGTGCTGGAAATATTCCTCAAGAGATTTTGCTCCGTATTGATATGATGGCGTTACACAGTTGCTGCAGATTTCGGCTGCATAACCATGAAGTGAACTTCCTGTTTCAACACTTCCCAAAGGGGCACTATTGCAATCTGGTGACTCTGGAGGCCATTTGAGTACAGTGAAATCACTGAAGCAGCCATCAAGATGAAGATGAGTGTAGTGTGGTCACGAAGGGATGGACATGGTCAGGAACAATACTGCAGTAGGCTGTGGTGTTTAAATGATACTCAAAGTGTGCCAAGGAAATAAATCCCCACACGTTACACCAGTACCAGCCTGAACTGTTGATACAAAGCAGGATGGATCCATGTTTTTACACCATTCTGACCCTGACTGAATGTTGCAGCAGAAATCAAGATTTATCAGACCAGGCAGCATTTTTCCAGTCTTGACTTGCCCAGTAACTTGGGAATTGTAGCTGTACAGACAAATGCTTTAAAAAAAAAAAAAAAAACATTTGTCTGCACAGAAATCAAGTGTAAGAACCCTCCTGAAAATGCATATTTTTAAAAGAGCTCACATAAATTTCCAAATAATTCAACCATGTATCTCGTGTAAAATCATTTACCAAGTTGAAGAACGTGACTCCAACAATGACTGACTTTCAGTGGAGGGAAAAATCAGTTTTATGATCTGCACCATGCAGAAGACAAACAGTTGGAGCACACCAGACGGGAGAGGGCACATGCTTTACTATGGTAACCATATTCGGAGTAGGATGTTCGTTTCCAAGGTGATATGTGTTGCCACAGTGCACATATAGGTAGAGAAGATGGCAGCCTTGATTTTTTTAAAAAGTGATCCATCATGTCCTGCCACTGGAAAATGAATGCTTGTCTCATCTGATTGTGATTTTTTTTTTTTTCTTTTTTGTCTCTAAAAAAATTCTCCTAATCAAAAATCTGCTATTCAAGTGTTTCAGATTGAAAAATGCATCTTTAATCTGCAGAATAATCGTGTGATGGCAGCTCACTCGGGAAAAACAGAGGATGATTTCATTCTGCTCACCAGTCAGTTAAATATAGCAAGAATATTGTGTGTATGAAAACAGCATCCAGTTGAATATAGAAGATCATCCCTAGAGCACGAAAATGCATGAAGTTTTTATTTATTTACTTAGTATTCCTTCAATCTCTTTCTAGTTTTAATCCCCATCATAATCGTAATGGTGCATTGTAAAGTATTATAATCCAGAAATGCTGAAGATTACATGCGTGCAGAATTCTTATTAATTCTTAAAAATGAGTCGGCCTGAATGCCTGCTTTTCTGTATTCAATGCTTATGCTGGCACATCTTCTGCTAATGAATCATTGATGGTGGCCCTACTCACATGCTATAGGTTCAAAGTAATTTCAGATAGCCTCCTTCTCTTTAACCTTCTCACTACTGAGGTCTTGCAGATTACACAATGCAAAGGCTTGTAATATGTCGGGGCTGCTTATAGCATTCTGAGATTCCAGTTTTAATTAAGGGCTTTTGTCTGGGAAAGCCTACACCAGTGTTAATGAAAAGGACAAGCAGGGGGAGAACTAAGAGAGGATATAAATAGCAGCTTTTGTAGGCTAGGATTCCCTGTCGGGTTGGAGCCAAACTCATAGCAGATCACGCCAACTGATTAGCATAGACATGCTGCTGTGGCTGTGGATGCAGATGTGCCTCAGTGATGACAGTGTATACAAAAGGATATGCCTTTTTCCGCTGAACACAAATACAGATACAAATAATGCGAATGAGAACCTAGTATGTTTTATTTTTATGTATGTGCAGATATCAGATGGATAAAGGTCTGAGCGGTCAGTAAGGCTAGAAAAATGTTACACAGTCCAGCTAGTCAATTTCCAAGTGCATAAATGAATAATAAATTCTTATAAATGGGTAAACATGTATTCAGTTTTTCTGCTATAAAAAACATTAAGGTAACATCAAAGTACATAAGTGTCGCTGGAGATTCAAGACTTATCTCTGTAAGATATAAATCACAGTAGCACCTGAATAGATTACCTTATACTGTATGTGGTCACCCAGTGATAAGTCATTATTACAATAAGGTGTTTTATTTTCTGAGAGTGAAGCTTCAAATTTTTTTGATTGCAAGATGGTGTTTATTTTGTAATTTATGGTCCCATCTAGAGTAAAACAATAATGGAGGGTTCAGTTTAGGGCATGGCTACCTTGTGATTGACAGGTCTCTTCAGTAGGAGTATGTCAATCTTTAATATATAGCTTACAATTCTATTGTGTTTTTTTTTTTCTTTTTGGGCAATGTAGACTCCAAATTATATGATAATTATATTTTTGACAAGAGAGGAATGCTGGCAGGTAGCAGTATTTTCATCCTTCTTTCCCAATGAGTGTGAATCTACTAAAACAAGATTCCAGCAGCAGCATTACTGTACTAATATATACACTGCCTGGCCAAAAAAAAGTCACCACCTGGATTATGATCTGGGGTTGCTGCAGTTGGTCAGGTCTAGGTTCAGCAACATTATGTGCTCAAAGAATGAGGTCAGCTGACTACCTGAATAAACTGAATGACCAGGTTATTCCATCAATGGATTTTTTTTTTTTTCCCTTGATGGCACGGGAATATTCTAAGACGACAATGCCAGGATTCATCGGGCTCGAATTGTGAAAGAGTGGTTCTGGGAGCATGAGACATCATTTTCACACATGGATTGGCCACCACAGAGTCCAGACCTCAACCCCACTAAGAATCTTTGGGATGTGTTGGAGAAGGCTTTGCGCAGTGGTCATAATCTGCCATCATCATTGCAAGATCTTGGTGAAAAATTAATGCAACACTGGATGGAAATAAATCTCGTGACATTGCAGAAGCTTATCGAAACAATGCCACAGCGAATGCATGCTGTAATCAAAGGCGGTCCAACGAAATATTAATGTGACCTTTTTTTTTGGTGGCGACTTTTTTTTTGGCCAGGGAGTGTATATCCAGAAACAGAGCATAAGTTAACTGAAAGCATGAATGAAAACAGCCTAAGTAGTGTTTTCCCTGGAAATTTTAAGTATAACATTAACTTTAGTTCAACAGTAAGAAAAGTGACTTAACCTTATTAACTCTTTATTATGCAAAAAAAGAGCTGCAAAAACTGAAAAAATAAAATTCTACCTGGGACGTTAAACCAGCTGCTTAATGCCCTGCTTTTCCTCTATCAAACTGCATCAGTAATTCCCATACAGCATTTGCACTTCCTATCACATGGAGTGTAACTAGCAAGTAGCAAGTCGTGAGTGCTCCAGTGACACTTGGCTGAGTCATTTGTTTACATTTGGGTCACCAGCTGCTAGCACTTCTGAAGTGGTGAAACAACTTTGTCAGTTCCACCTTTAGTGGGAGCAGTTTTCTTGCATATTTTGCAAAGTACTGTGCTTTGTTGGAGGTTGTTGAAGTCGCTCCCTTCTTACCTTCTAATTTGTCATCAGAGGCTGACACAGCGGCTCTCGCTCTCAGAAATGTCTGGGCTTGTCTCGTCGTTGTGCGCGCTACAGAACCTAAAGGTGTAGTGCTGCTATAGCAGTAATATTGTGATATGACACTTTTGCATCACGTAAACATTTATACTGGTGTAATTGCAAATGATGTAATAAGGCACAGCCCTGCCAGTGGTTATATTTATTTAAAATAAAAATCCCCAAAATATTCTCCTCCCATCTATTCAGATGTTGATTTGGTGATGTTCTTTTCTCACATTTGAACGTAAATTGTCTGTATATTTGATCCTACGCTGTTTGTCAGATAAAACAGCAAAATTATAACATTCATTTTTATATGTGTTATAAAATCCTAAAAGATTAATCAGTTATAATAAATGAACAAAGCCAAACTCTGACAGTAACACAGGAAATCCTCACCTGATGGGAAGCTATAAGTGAGGAAGTTATAAACACTCTGAAATTCAAACGTTTATGTTCTATAACAGTGTAATAACCTCAGTGGCAGATTAAGAGCCCCTGCAGTTGAGCTGTTGGTACAGCATTTATGTTGTGGCTGCTTTCCAACCATTCACCTTGCAGCAGCCCAGTTTTCTGTGAGCAGAAGTGCAATTATCCCATGTTCTTTACAGAGGATGAATATTTATTCAGACCGACAGGGATATAAGTTTACATCCTCCAAGTTTTCCTTCTTTGAGTTAAAGAAAAATAAAGTTGCTCAAGGTCAGACCATTCTAATGCACAGTCATAAATGTTTCTTCTCTCTTGCCTTATTAACAATGGCTTTTTGTAGATGTTTGTATTTCTAACATCAAGCTGTTGTGTGTTTACTTTGTGTTGTATTTCTACAAAGTGAATGGAAGCGTTGCGTGTTTATAAATCTCGTGGTTATTTTTAAAGGAAATAAAACCAAACAGAAACTACACCTGTGAGACTTGTGCGAACATGCAGCGTTGTTTTCCCCCATGACAGCAATTTTTCTGAAACCATCTGCTTAAATTGCGCTGACATTGTGTTTACTTTCTATTTTTACACATACTAGATGTAGAACAAAACGGCATGTGCCAAATAATAAGAAAAAAAGGAAGGTTAATATGCATTTCAAAATCTCCCTTTCAGCCACTCACTCTTAGCTTTTAGAAGAAAAGCTTGTACAGTGTGAGCGCCTAGCCTCTATTTGAAATTGTCACCAGCACCAGAATGTATATATTAAATCTGTGGGACAGATGGTCCCAAACATCAGCAAGAAAACCAAGGAAATCTAAAACAAAAAAAAATTATTAGGTTTGCATTATTATGCCAGAATTTAATTTTCCCCAATATCAAGATCATACTTTTTAACACAATAACTCAAGCTTTGAATTTTCTTTCAGTTATTTGAAATTTTAAGCTCCCAAAGCCTTTCAGGGAGTGAGATTGGGCTCATGGAGAGATGCAAAAGCTGTAAAAAAAAAGGGGTGCACTGCATTTTTAAAACAAGACGCAAAGCCTGCAGCCCCCATCTTTCGAAGCCATCAATTTCTGCTAACTGCATAGCACAAAAAAGAAAAAGTTGTAAAATGAAATATGATTTTTTTCTGCAAGTATAAAATCATTTATTATCTTGCAGGTAGGATTGAATTTTGTAATTATACTTTAGAGAGTAAATTCTCAGAACAAGAGAATAAACAAACCACTTATTATTATTAAATAAAGTACTTTGAATGATCCTGAATTACATTACTGCAGTTTATAGGAACTGGATTGTATCAATATTGAAAATATCTTTTGTGAAAGTCATAAAAGTGTTGAGCTTTGACTCAGTCCAGATCAAATAATGTCATATCTGCGGAGCTGTTTGCTGTTACTTCAGAAGCTCACAGTGTGTGGGACACTCCCTACTGTGACATACATCTAGCATCTGGCAACCCAACAGCACACGAGAGAGCTTGTTGCATATGTGTTAAGTACGTATTGCCGGCACACTGAGAAAGAGCTGGCAGGCCCAGTCCCTGTCGAGTTTTTGAGGGAGAGTTGGCAGCCCTCGAATGCCAGAGATTTCTGACACAAATCTGACAACACCAGTGACCCATGAGAATTCAGACACATATCTGGCAACACTTCATCCCAGCAGGGTTCGCTCCACATGGCGCATCTTGATCTGGCAATGCTGCAGCCTCCAAGAACTGCGGGGAGCAGACTGGTGCAGAGGATGGAGCCGGCAGCCATACAGGACTGGCCAGTTTCTGCCGTCACATTTGTTTGGCCTTTTGGAATTTAACGCGACGTTGTGGAGTAATTTAACAATTAGTCATGTATTACTACATAAAAGATTTATTTAACATGAGCTTTATTCAGATTGTCAGCTGTATTGTGAGGATGGGAAAAGTTATGAAATATGATTCCCCGTCACATTTCCCTAACAGATGAACCAGTAAATAAACAAACAAAAAAAATAAATATATGCATACTCTAATGCATCAGGGTGCAGCTGGTAAGACAGGAAGTACCAACAAAAGCAAAAAAGAACACTGCTGCTCACAAGCAAATCTAAGTTTTTAATACTGCAAAACTGCCTCTGCAAATGTTTGTTAATTTAAAATGTAGACGGTGTGTATAAGGTGTGTAAATACCCTTGCAAATAGATGGCTCATTAGATAATGATTAGAAATAAATCTGTGCGCAGTAATCTGATGAGTGCCAAAGAAAGCCAGATGTGTAAAGCACGCAAGAGCAGGACTGGATCGAAAAGGCAGTTCTTAGAACAATGGAGCAGTGGAACAATGGCAAAGGTTTGTAGAGTTATGCAGCATACACACAGCTTGCTGACTCGCAGTTTCCTTTGTACAAGTGTTTTGCAGTGTAATGGGAGAGTGAGTCTTTAAGTAAAAGTTCATACAGTAGGTTTAATACAGGTGGATTTGATGCAAACGGCACCTAATATCATCTGAACCCCAGAGTCTTGAGTGTCAGCATGTAGGCAGAGCACCCCCCCATGAATTTCCGAGGCATGTTTTGCTGTCGTGCTTTTCCTCGACAGTGCTTTCTGCAGCAGATCAGCCTTGCTTTACCCTTGACGTGACCCTGTTTCCACATTAAGATGCCACCGGGGAGCCTCTGCACTTGTTTGTGTTCTCTGAGAATGCTGTAATGCTTCGTGCTTTCGTATTCTGGTCATATATTGCACTGCATATTGCGTTGCCCTGCATATTGTATGTAGTATATGCCTTAGTTATCACCCCACTGCACTGGCATGTATCTTTGAAATTGCTCATACATACTGTAAAGAGCTCACTGTTTAGCAGAACTTTCAGTAATTGTGTCATGCATGTTATCAAGTACATAAAAAATTTCACTGCACAGGTTATTTCACAACAAGAAGCATATTTGCTGCATCAAAGCATTCAGTAAGTATCTCCCTTGCCCTTGTTTGTTGTTGCACTCTGAACTCGTGGCTCAGAGCTGCACCTCTGCGATGCTCTGTGAGTTGAACCAAAAGTGAGAGCGCGTCCACTCTGTTGGCATGTCGGGCGTATGAGAACAGACAGAGAGTGTGTGACTGCTGTGAAGTAATCCTCTCTTCTGCACCAATACAGCTTTGTCCGAGACTGGCCAGTGCTGCGGCAAACAAACAATGACTCGTGGGTGTTCTTCGTCAGTGCAGAAACTGGAACATATTTGGATGAGTTCTCAGTTTCATTTGAATATTTTTCTTTTTCTTTCCATTTGTAGTGGATTTGTAGCCAAAGTTTAGACTTTTTGATATCCCATGCACAACACAACTGCCTTTGTCAAAGTCTTTTTGAAATTCATAGAAAAACTTGATTAAACTTGCTTCATTTTCATGTCACAGTAGAACAGGAAGCTTGATGTTCTTACTGCGGTACTTAAAAGGTAGTCAACCTATCACAAGTGAGAAAGCAGGGACACTACATACTCATATGGTAGTGACTTAAATCTAATGTTAGAGACCATGGACTCTTAGTTGGAGTGTTCATTGAAGTCATAAATCCTGTGAGAAGTAAAGTAATTTTGTCATAGACGTCTATACAGTTGGTCTTTTTTTTTCACCCCCTGGTGGCCATTTGGAGGAATGTATTTACTTGTCAGACCTAGCAGGTATGTTTATTATTTATATACGGATTATAGTACTACTGCAGTGTGCAATTTTAGATGTAAAATTCATGAAGTGCCCATTTACATTTTATTGCCTGCCTAATGTGATTTCATAGTCTACTTTTAAGATTTCATTCAAGCACAAGGATGCTTCATTTGTCAAACATTAACAGAAATGTAGCTGCTCCAGAAATGAGAGTAACTTATCATCATCAGAAAATCTAAGCAAAGATTTTACAAAATGAAATGAAGATTGTTTTTTTTGTCCGTTACTGAGTTACTTGGACTGAGTGAACAGATACAAACAATTCACCTGTACATATCTGTCAAGTGAAGGAGATGTTGTGTCTTGGAGCTTGTGAGCTTTGTGTTGTGGTGTGAAGGATGCTACTTGTAATGGGGCACTGGGACCAAATCTAGGGAAGCGGGCAAAGCAAAAACATCTGACCACTGAGCCCCCAAGGAGCTCAGGGACATTAGCCTTCCAAGGACAGTCTGCTTGGTCTCTGCTCGCACTGTGTGTGCGTGTGCGTACACACACGGTTTCCCTATCCCCTTTTCTCCAATCATCTCACCAGCTCTCACAATCAGTGCAGACCAGGCAAAGGAAAGTTGTCTCATCACTGCAACTCATTTCAAATTCAGAGCATAAAGTACTTTATTATTGCCCATTATCACGACCCCTGCTGGAACCAGTGGCAGTCATTTTATAGCTCTAACAAATGTGATCACACTGTTGAGACATTGCTCAGCTGGTAATATATGCAGTCAGCACAGAGCGGCCGTCACATGTTCACAGTCAGGGTGTTTTTGCTGTATGCTACCTTGGTCCATCCACTATTCCTCATTTCAGCACCTCTACTTGCCTGCTTACCAGTAAACAGCATTATCATCCCTTTCTGCCTCAGTCTGTGTTAGTTCCACTCTGCTAGATGCTTTCTCCCTGCTGCCTCTGCTGCATTGAAGAAAAAGGGCGCTGACCACTTAGCTTGGTCTGTTCTGTAAACGCACAGAATCACTCACAAGTGTGAACTTTAAATGTCCCAAACAACTGTTTGTTTCTATACAAAGGGAAAGAATAGTTTGGATCAGTGTGCGCTCCAGTGAATGCCGTTTCCTGAATGCAAGCTGACTCTCCAGGTGGTCTCCTTCGTGCTACAGACCTTTTACGAAATGCCAGAGATTCACAGCACCAGGCCTTCAATATTAATTCATTTTGAACATCACCAGAGGCCATTTGACTTTCAGTGTGTACCTGCAGAGAGACAGAGAGAAGGGGGAAGGAAATATTGTCGTTTGTGTATGAATAACAAGATGTCTCGTTTTCTCGTCGTCACTACAATTCAAGTGCTTGTCTAAGTGAAAAAGTCATTAGATATACATTTATGTATTTTTACTTCTCTCTGTAGTGTTTTATAATGTGTATCAGCATGACAAAACCACTACCCTGAGTGGTTTGACCTTTAAAAGCCAGCATTGCGGCTACACAACAGCATGGATGATACATGAGTATATGGGGATTATATGAATGCCTATTTCTGCATCGATGTTCGAACCAACCTCAGTCAGATCCTGCCTCATTGAGAGCCCAAGGGGCACCTTGGATATCATCATGTCACACGTCCATCACTGATTTTCATTCGAGTCCATATAATTTATGTAGGAACCCTGTGATCTGTGTCCCAGTTAAGTGTCCATAAGATGGTGCACGAGAGAGGTCTGGAGGAGAGTGATAACACGGCCTGCACCAACATAGCTCAGAAGATTGGAGAAGACAAGAGTGTTAAAAAGAGATGAAATTTTATATCAGATGGTTTTACTGATGACCTTAAAGCCCACAGGCCTCTATAAAGCTGCCCATTACCTCTACGTTTGCTAAGCTCTGTAGTTCAGTAGAACATTTGCCCAGTATACTTTTATTATTTCTTTTTCTATTCTATTCTTTTCAAGTTTGGTAAGGTAAGTTTGGTTATCAGTAACATTGACTTGGTAAATATAGGTAAGGTTATTGAAGTTTGCTTTGTGGCACGGAGCTTTAGCTTCTCATCATCCTTTGGTGTAAATTAGGTGCTCTCTCGCTGAAAGGCTGTCTATTTTACTCCCATCATCATGCCACCCTTCATTGGAACCAATACTGAAATAAAATAGCTTTTGAAAGTTTTGAAAATGTATTGTGTGGCTTATCTAGAGGCATAGATACAAAAATTCAAGTAGAAAACACAGTGTCAAAACCAAGTCTACTAAGGCGCTATGTGAAACCAATTACCGAGACGGTGCTGCACCTCAAACCTCCTTGTGACTGCTCTGGTTGCTAGCAGATTTTTCTATGGTCGCCTAGAGTTTGCATGATCCACTCACCAACTGCTCATTAAGTGGTAGTGAAACTCCCTAAAATTCTGCTCACAAGCAGCGAAGCTTTCTGCATGGCTACTCGATGGATGACCTGACCCATTACTACTGGGGAAGGGATGTAGGATCTGAACATTATCGTATTATTTGACCAAATGTACTGATATATATACCTGTTCTGCATACTCAGCCTAAAATATAATTCAGTAAATCTAATGAGAAAGTTAATCCCCTGGCTGATCAGTCTCTGTTGGATTTGGGGGAATTGGTCTGTCTACTGTTGCCAAAAATAATGGGTTAATCCTGAAGTTGTGTCACTGTAACACTTTTCTCCTTTCAAAAGTAACACCAGCAATTGTCCAATCAAAGAGAATTTGCTCAGATCAGAGTTTGTCAACCAATCAACTGATCAGCCAGTGTGGAGAATACAGCCCTACTATGTTTTTTTCACTCTCCAGTCAGTTATAAATCGACATCCTCTGGTCAGAATGCTGAACCAGTAATTGCTTGCTCATGCTGTTTGATATTTAATAGCCATTTAGTTTTAATGAGGTATGTATGACTAAACAGACACAAAGACTAACACTTAAATTTTTTATAGTTCACCATAAACGTACATCAGAGATTGTAATCACCTTGCCTCTTTGGTCTCCTCAGATAGTTGTAAATGTTAATGGATGAGTCTTAACTTACATACATAAGAAGTAAATCCCAGTTGAGAGCTGTACTGAAGCAGTTCAAACTTTTTCTGTCTGTCCAGCACTTTAGTCATTTTATTAAAAAAAAAAGAGAAAATATACTGTCTTCTTCTTGAGCCGCATGGTGTACAGTATCTTTGCTGTACTATATCTTATGTTCAAGGATTTCTCAGTTTAATCCTCCAAGTTCTGAGTGGGTTCCTTTCAGTGATCTGAAATAAATGAAGCCAAGGTTCAGGTCAGTGTGCTCAGAGGTCCTTGGGGATTAGAGATAGCTTTTCAGACATCTACTTAGGTGAAACACCCAGGACACAGACCAAGAGGGGCCAGGGAAATGTCACAGGGTCGAGATAGTACAAATCAGCAATATGAGGGACTCCCTGTATAAATAAAGGTTAAATAAAAAAGAAAATTTTTTCTGATAGGGATTTACTTCTCTTTGGCTGTGCTTCAAACGTAACACTAATTGCAGAGCTTCTTCAAGACAGTGTTTGATTCTGTTGGAAGCATCTTCACACAGTCTTAAAGCTCCTGCCATGTGGTTTTGGATTTTCTTTATCTGACCCATTTTGTTTGTGTCAGTGTGCTCCATTAGACGGTGTGCGCCTTTGATGCACGTACAAAGTTTTGTTACCATGGATGTTATCTACATGGACAGGGATTGAATCATCAGTGCTCCAAAAGCCCACCCTCTCTGCCTACTGTAATCTTTGCAAATCCCACCACTTCTCCGATGAATTTTTCAAATGTGGCATCTCGCCCACACCAAACCGCTCTGTTGCTCGGTTGGTATCCGACGAACTAAAATTGCCATGCTTATCTGGCAACTGGACTTTGATTTACTACGCCGACGCTCATGTTCTGTGTCATTCATCTCAGTAATGTCCATTCTCCTGTCATATAATTGCATTAGCGGTGTGATTCCATTCAAATAGATTTGTCTTATTTTTGGGCATCTGGTGCTAAGGAAAATGACTTTATTCAGTGGATCATCAGTTGATCTTTCAGCTCCTCTATTGATCTAGAACAGCAAATAGTTTCTGTTTTCACTTTCTTAAATGTTACTACTTGTTGGTTTTGGCTCTTTTTAGATCAACAATGAATGTCCCCATTTCTGTTATGAAACAGCAACCTTCAGAAGTGGAGAGTTGATAAGCACAGCACATTCACTGAAGAGACAGTTTAGTACTTCCACGTCTGAATGAATAGATGGAGGATTTGTTGTGTTTTAGTTCTGTTAAATTCATCAGAGTTGGAGCTGAGAATATTTAGGTTAAATAACACAAGCATTATTGACTCATTGTTACTGAGCTGTTATTTCTACTGTAATTAACCCTTTTGGTTAGGCTTAAGTAAAAATAGCAACTTTTGCTCAAGTGTTTTCAAATCTCACTCTGTCCTGGTAAATTATTGCATTTCAATATTCTCCCAAGTGTCTCTTATCTGTGGAGCCCAGTGTTGTTCATTTTTGTACCTGTTATGTAAAATTGGTGACTATTTTTAAATAAATATTTTTAAATAAGTAGAGCTGAGCCTCTGAGTATTAGATCTTTTTTTAAATTTGTACAGGTCATGAACGATTAATTAAAAACAAATAAGCATGCTATTCACTAATTAAAAAAAAAAAGAAGAGTTGGGTACAGCCTTAATAAAAAGATTATGCTTACACAGTCCAATTTTGTCTAATATTTATCAAACTAGTACAAGCCCATGCCCATGCTACAGTGTTGTTGGTGCTGTTGGCAAACAGATATATTTGATCAAACTGAGAAAAGTAAAAAATAGGGGTGGACAAAAATTATTTTAGTCCATTGCTGGGTGGTTGCTGGGCATGCATAATTCAACTTTTGTGGATATAAATGAGATGTTGTTGTCATGAAGTAAAAAAAAATAAAAACAGAATGCTTTCATAAGGTGTTGTAAATCAAAAAAGGCCAAAAAAAAAAAAAAAGTGTCATTTTAGCCCATTGCTAGGGAGTTACTAGGCAACATGATGGTGTCATAACATAGCAGGCATATTTTAACTTTTTTGGGTATAAATTAGATGTTATTGTCATGAAATAAAAAAAATAGTAGCATGCTTTTATAAGGTGTTATTGGTGCATAAATCATAATAAAATAAGCCATTTTAGACAGCTGTTAGGTGTGTGCTAGGTAACATGACAACGTAATACCTGGTATGGATAACAACCCTCAGGGCCCCAAGAGGTACCCCTGTGCCAAGTTTGGTTGCTCAACTCCTGATCTAGGATGAGTTTGTGGGCAAAAAATTACAGCTAGAAATGTTGTGTATTATAATAAGATTTAGCCTTTTTATCCCTTTTGTGAAAGCTAACTGTTGTCTTTGCATCAGTTTTATGTCAAAAATGTAATTACATGTAAATATGTTATATTGTTAAAAAGTTAGGTTTTGCTTTTGCTAAAGATGCATAGAAAGTTACTCAATCTAGCCACAAACTCACTATGTTGGCAAAAGTGAGGTAAACTGAAGAGTGGGAGTAATAATTCAATTTAATTCAATTTTATTTATATAGTGCCAAATCACAGCAACAGTCACCTCAAGGTGCTTTATATTGTAAGGTAAAGACCCTACAATAATATAGAGAAAGCCCCAACAATCCAACAACCCTCTATGAGCAAGTTTTTGGTGACAGTGTGAAGAAAAAACTCCCTTTTAACAGGAAGAAACCTCCAGCAGAACCAGGTTCAGGGAGGGGCAGTCATCTGCTGTGACCAGTTGGGGTTGAGGGGAGAGACACAGGACAAAAGACACACTGTGGAAGAGAGACAGAGTTTAATAATAATTAATGATTAAATGCAGAGTGGTGTGTAAGCACATAGGGAGTGAAAAGAGGTGGAGCACCAAGTGCACCCCTGAGATGGTATTTATTTTTACATTAGAAAAAACAAAAACAAATTGCCAAAACCCCAAATTGAAAATAGAATACCTACCCAGCAAACCACATATGTTAGTGACTCCATAGCTCAAGGTTACCAATTTACGACAACAGGGTGCCAAATAGTGACTTTGGTGCCAAGTCAAAACTGCCAATTTATTGTAAAAAGAATCAGGAAAAGCATAAGTGATATGTGAGAAAAATCAGTGAAAATGTGCCCTTTATCATTGTTGCTAATGCTAAAAGGTGCTTGTCCTCATCCATGTACCACTCACATGAGCTCAAATGAGCATTTGAGCATTTTTGAACAGCCAAACAAGCACAGAAAAAAAAAATATATCAACCCAAAAATGATCAAGTCAGAATAATTCTCTAATCCTATGTTTGTAGGTGTCTTAAAGGGAAAAAAAAAAACAACAACTTTAGACTCAGAGGGTTATTTGACAGTGAAAATAATAAATATTAGTTGCAGCTCCCAATAGAAATCCTATTTTGCAGCTAAGCTAAAGTAAGATGACACAGGGTCACCAGCCATGTGAATCATCTCCTGCTTAATGAACAGAGAACACGAATGAGTCGGCCTGCTGCTGTTTTGTTTGCCTGACAAACAAAACAGCTTTCTGAGCGTTGTTCATTCTATGTGTAATACATGATAGATGTGGTGACATTTTGGGCCATGCTTGTTTGGGTGTTTCATAGCCGTATGCAGTTTTGTTGCTGCCTGGATGCGCGATGTTATTGGCTGCAAATGAGAAGACCAGCTAGAACATTACATGTGGGAATCAGAGAGTAGGCATTCTCGTCGGGTAATAAAATGCACTCCCCCTCCTTGACCTTTTTAATATGGGCACAGTATCACCATGCATTGCAGTGGCATCAATTTATCACTGTATCATACACTGGGGCCGAACGTGTCAAGTCCAGAGCATACATATTGGAGAAGAGATGTCTCTTGGATGCTTTCTTTCATAGCCTCTTCCATATGAAAGCCAAATAAACTTTTTTGCCATTCGGCTCATTGCTCCTTTACGTTGACCTTGCCTTCTGCAGACAGACAGAAATTCCCAGACACATACTGTATTATGCACACAGTGTGCAGAAATTAACTGGCTGGAAAGTGGACTTAAACTTTCTGCTCTCTTGTTGGGTCAGATCTCAGTCACAAAGGCCTAGAAACCAGTCAGTGACCCCCTGGCAACACCCGTCACTTGGGAAAAATGACTCCCCAACTCGTACTGACCATGCCCTGGATAATGCTTTGACTCTAATAATGACTATGATTTACAAAATTAACTTCATATTTTATTCAATATGACCTAAAGCTAGTAATTGAGCTCATAGAGAAATCAGGAACTTTTTTTCCTGAGATCACAGAGCAGGGGAGCCGACGGTCATTTTCCCATAGACTTCTAAACAATTGGAAATCCTTCGACTTTTTATCAGATAGCTAGATATTGTATTTTCTAATTCAGATACAGTAATATTTTTCTTTTTCATCTTTAGCAAAAGGGTTTACAAAGTCCTTTGAGAGACAAACAAAAACATGATAAATTTAAACAGAAACCATAAGGCTGTATAAATAATAACTGCCAAAAAAAAAGCATAAAAGCAGTGACAGTTAAAAACAAAAAAAAAAAAGGGATAAAAATACAATAAAAAGTCAATCACATAAACCCAGTTCTATAAAGGTGTTTATAAGAAGTGGTATACTGATTCTGCAGAAATAAAAAATAAAATACAGTAACTTCAGATCAACATAAGTTGCATAAACCATAACCTTTTTCACATTGGCAATTTTTATAAATCACCTGTTTTAATAATGTATGATGCTTTAAAGTGGACCTATTTTTCTTTCATATAGATATCTTAGAGTGGTACATGCTCATGAACAAAAACCTTCAGGCTTCAGTTTCTCTAAAAGCTCAATTTTCCTCCACTCTTAGCTTTGTCAGTAAGAACAGATATTCCTAATATGACCAATCTCACAACAGTCCCACCCACCTGCTGTTCAAATCCTCTGTTTGCAGTGGGCAGCCAATCAGAAAAAAATGGCTAACAGGTAAAAGGAACTAAACTAGACTCCAGAAAATGGATGGATGGCGAGCTGCAAAAAGACAAGTATAAATACTGAACTCTTTTCTAAAAAAAAAAAAAAAAAAACCTGTCCATGAATAAAATATGGAGCTGGAAATGAGCATAATATGCTACTTTTAAAAATGTGATTAATAGCACATGTTTAAACATGTCAAAATGGCTGGTGTTATAAAAATTCTGTTACGTTGAATTTGTAGTGAGACTCATCCACATATTTCTTTGCGAAGGAGCAAATTTTCACAAATTTTAGTCATGCTCAGCTGATATTCTCGTGGAATTTGGAGGTTAAAGGTTGAAAGCCAGTGCTGTAATGAAAGGCTACAGGACTGTGACAGGCCCTCGTACTGAAGTTCAAAGGGATCAAAATTAGTTATTAGGCACTTGAAGGGCAGTAAATTGCCAGGCTGTATTTTCTACTCTTGGATTTATGATTTGGCCTCAAGGGGCCTTTACAGCACCGAGACAACCTCTGTTACCTTGCCAACTAAAGGTTATTGTAAATCACACCTTTCCTGCCTTAAACACCATCACACTTTCTCTTGCTCTCTCTCTCTCTCTCTCTCTCTCTCACACACACACACACACACACACACACACACACACACACACACACACACACACACACACACACACACAAATCTATTTACACATACACCTCTACTGACCTGTCATTTCCCTTTTTTCAGTCTGATGTTTATGTTGGCTGTTTTCCCCATGAAGTAATCCACTCCTATCTACACGTAGCTGTTTTTTTTTTTCTTCTTCATTTTACTGTTTTTCCTGCATTTCCATTAAAAGAATGAATTCAGTGGTAAGCCCACCTTTGCTCGCAGAACATCACAGCAGAGCCACACAAGCTGTTTGTTTGCTCTTTTGTCTCCTTTTAACTCGTTTATTAAACCATTTGTCAAAATGTGAAAAATAATCACAGGCAATTATGCTAAATAAAATCAGTGCATTAAAAGAGAATTCAGTAGTCCATTCATTCACGGCTGGCATGTTTCAAGTTGCTGGTTAATGGTGATTGATGAATTTCTGCTTGCTTCATTATGCATAGATTATCTTCCTCGGTCATTACAGTTCATGTGGATTTTATGTAAAGTCATGTAAAATTAGAATGCCTTGACTATGTGTTGGGAAAATAGTCAAATAGCATGATGTTTTCTATAACAGTCCTATACATTTTTTTTGCATCTACACTGAATCGCTGTGCTGCATGGTCTTTGGTCTGAGCCACTGTTGGAAGCTGTGATGGCTTCAGAACCTGGGAATGAAAGAACGAGTGAGCCCACAAATACTGGAATATTTATGCCTTTGAGGTTCTCAGACACAGTAGGTTCTGGAAGTACTAGACAGTATGACAGCACTGGCTCAGTAGTCGGCGCAGTCTGTGGGTGTCCTTGGTGTTGCACAGATTAAAGGCAGCTACACCATTGCTTAAAGAGGAACCATTGATAAAAGCACGCTGGATGCTGATGCAACACTCATCTACCTTCAGCTCACCTGCATGTCGCGATGAAGCAGACGCTGTGTTCGCTCAGCATGGATAACCTTTTTGAATATTTAAAGGTGAGGAAATGAGCCTGCTGGCTGAGCTGTTACTCATACAGTGGCTGTTCCTCAAGGTCTCTGTGGCTCCTGAGTGTCCACTCTACAGTCTCTGTGACCAGTCCCTCTTTATCAGCAAGATGTAGGCCATGAATACAGCTGGCAGGGGCCCTCGGTGCACTGCTGTTGTTTCTGCTCTGTAAAATGCGTTAAGTAGGTCTTGCATTACTTTAAAGAAGGTGAATTTGAGATGGTGAGTTTTATGTGAGCAACATTTAAATTGAGGAATGCAACTACTGGATATGTCACATGACCTTAATAGAGTGTACTCCATTTTACTTCGAAGCCTTTACACATCAATATGGCCTTATAACTTTTCCCAGATATAAAGATAGCAATAGTTGTACGTCTAAAATCATTGCTGATAATAACACAACATTGTGGCATTGTGTTAACATACACCTGAATGCTCCAGACCAGCAAACTGCCAGAGCTTTTGCCTTCATAGAGACGGTCAGTTGCTGATGATCAGTTGTTCAAGTGCACCTGATTTGCAGCACCTGTCTGGTACTTAACCTCTTAATTCCTGTGGAAGCAGTAAGGGTGTACTTAGTTTGTCACACCGCTTCTGTAGTTTGGTTTCATTTTTGGTGAATAAATAATGAAGGTCTGGGTTTGAATCCACCTTGGCCCGGGAACTTTCTCTGTGGAGTTTGCATATTCTTCCCGTGTCTGCGTGGGTTTCCTCCGGGTACTCGGTTTCCTCCCAAAGTCCAGAGACATGCAGTTACTGAGGTTAGGTTAACTGGTGATTCTAAATTGCCCATGAGTGTGAATGTGAGTGTGATTGGTTGTCTGTCTCTCTGTGTTAGCCCTGCGACAGGCTGGCGACCTGTACAGGGTGTACCCTGCCCCTCGCCCTATGACAGCTGGGATAGGCTCCAGCTCCCCCACGACCCTAAACAGGATAAGCGGAAAAGGATGGATGGATGATGTAATATGTCATCCGTTACTGCTTATTTCAGGTTGTCTTTATCTAATTGTAAGACCTGCTAAGGTCTAGATTATTTTTTATTAGATCCTGATATGAAAAATGTTAGTACCTAAAAATTGTGTAATTGTCTTTTTACATCCGTATAAATAGGTTTGTATAACAAACTTATTACTTTTTTGTACAAATATTAGTAGTTGTGCACAAAACACAAACAATGGGAAGCAGAGATCCCACTTGTGGTCATGTTCCTGGGTCACTGCACTGCACACCGCACGCCAACAGGAACATTGCTCTAATTAGCATTTCACCAGCAGTCATTAATCGCGACATGTGGTCACAGCGTATGTGACCAGAATGGAGGTTCTGCAGTCCTAAAGAGTACAAAGTTTAAAATAAAATTTTTTTGTTCACCAAATTATTGTCACGATGTAGTCACTAAGATCTCATTACACAATTTGAAAGTTTCACCTCATAAAAAGACTGTCCTGTGTTCTTTTTGTGTCACACGGTAAATACCTCTCTGTTATTAAATTCCTACAGCTCAGAGTTTATATTTGAGAATGCACAAATATGACAAAAGTGTTTCTTTTTGTGCTTGTTGCTTATTATCCGGTACTTTCCAAGAGCATTTTTCGCTCGCTGAATGAGAGTCACTAAAGAGCTCCCTTTGTAGCTGGAAAGCTTCTTACCACGAAAATTGCCAGAATTGGTTTTAATATATTTTATGGTAGAGCGTTTGAAGGTTATTCTCTGAACTCCTTTTTACTCTTAAGTTTTATTTTAAACTTTTAAGAATTCGGTTTTAGGCAACATTTCTCAACATGAGTTTCTGCTCAGGCGTTTCTGAGGCTTAGCTGCAGGACACGGCAGTAGCGTCATCACATGGATGAGCTGTTCGCCGTGTTTCACCTGGTAAATCAGCATGCCGTCACACCACCACTTCTCCTTCTCTCTTGTGACTACACAATTGCCAGGTTTTGTTTTTAGCCCGGAAGCATGACTCTCCTGCAGAAGCACACCTCAGTTTGGGAAATTTAAAAAAAACTAGCTGCAGTTGTAATTTAGGCTGACAGTCGCCCACTCAGGGAGGAAGGCTTGTCCACCATTTCATTTAGAGTTCACCTTCTAGGCAGACTTCTTCACATATATTGATACTCACACACACACACACACACACTCCACTTGACATATTGCAGTGCTAGGCGGTTTGCCCAGGTAATGAGAAGTAGGAAAAGGAGAGAGGTGGTGGGGTAGCAGTTCACCAGGTCATGGGTAAAATCATGCCTGAGAGAGGCTTGGAGCAAAAACGTCAGCCCATCCAAGTGGAATTTTGTACTTCCCAGCTATTTGGATGGATAATAAAATAAAGTAGTGACACTTCATATAAACTGACCAGTGCTGAAACGACCTTGGATAACATTTGCGAGGTGCCATCAGACCTACTACAATTACAGTAGTAATGTAAAGGTTCTCAGTGGATTAGGCATTAATTGGAAATTCAGATAATAAATCAAATAACAACCAACAGTAATATGCAACAATATGGCAGTCGCACTACATCAGTGATGTTCTTGTTTGTCTCTGTGTGGAGTTTGTATTGGAGTCTGTTGTGCTGGGAGCTGGTCATTTTGCTGATGTTGGTGATTGGTGGACTCCATTGCTAAGTTAATGTTAGCTAGTTTGGTCTGTTGATGCTGTAAGGGAGCTGAAGTAAAAGCATTGAAGCAAGGCGCTCATGTGTAAACAGATCAGCTGATATTGACCTGTTGGAAGTTGTTCACATAGAAATTGGTGTGTGTTGAGGGTGTCAAGCTCAACACATCGAAAACCTTATATTTAATTAACAAAAAAACTGCATTTAAAACAGATGTCTGATGATAAACAGCCTACAGTAAGTGTCACATTCTGTGAGTTTACTATCATCCACAGATCATAGTGGAGCTTTAAAAGGAACAAAACTCTCACTGTTAGCGTTTTTCTAACAGCAGGATTTCACATCTTAAACATCTTGTCTAGCTCTAATGATTCTTTTTTAGTTTCCATACATTTTCACTCCTTTCTAGTACTGTTAACATTGCATTACCACACCAGGAGTACTATGCCATTATATTTGAAGAAAATTAATAATTTCCCCACTTTCAAAAAACAGCCAGTGAGCCCAATCAGACCTCCCAGCAGGCCATTTCCAGCCCTCAGGTCATGTGTTTGACACCTCCTCTGTATCTTAGAGGCCACTGACAGAGTCAGGAAAGTTCTTATTTTTAAGTAAAATTACCATCTGTTTGGCAATAAAGATTTTTTTTGTTCTCTTGGGGCCTCAGGAAAGTATTGACATGTCTCCTGCTCCTGTAGATTAAAAATGCTGGACAGGTGAGCAGAGCCATAATGTGTAAAAATAAGTGTCTGTAGTGTTTTGAGTCCACTGAGTGCAAATATCAGAATCAAAGAAACCCATTTTATTTGACCTGCGTTGTGTGGTAGGAGTTCTGTGTAGGATTTTGTATTGAATGAGTTGTAAATTGGTATTTACAGTGGACAGTGGAAAGTCTTATTCCTGTGTGGAAATGAGTAAGTATATTGAATCCATGACTAAAATTGATCTAAACAGTTTAGAGATCATTTTTTGTTTGTTGGTGGTGGATGTAAGAGGTTGTGAAGCACAGGAAAGCTTTTCTTAATTGTGATCTTTAGTTGTAGGTAGTAAAGAACGTTTGTGTTGCCTCATCCAAATCTTTGAAACAGGTTTGTGGCTGACATGGATTTATCATTTTGAAAGTGGTGATGGAGGTGTGTTTCTGTTCCCATATTCTAAAGTGAAGAGTTACTCTAATAATCTGAAAGTCTGGGTTGTACCAGATTGGAGAGAGCCTACAGGGCTCCATTTGGGAGGTTGTAATCTCAAGGGTTTTACACCAGGCTGTCAAGGTGGAGCAGATTGATGGGTAGTAATAAAGGGGAGGTCTGGAAGTTTAATGTTGTTACATTCTATTTTTTCTATCCATGAGTTGTGATGATATCTGGTTAACTAAATAGTAGTAAAAAAAAAAAAAAATAGGTGCCTCCAAACCTCCTTTACTTTTGCTTTTTCTGTTAAGTGGAAAGACTGATTTTAGCTTTTTCTTTTTTTCTAGTAGAACTTTATGGGCAGCACAGTTAGTACCACTGCTTCACAGAAAGCATGACATCTAGAAGGTTTGGGTTCGATTCCACCTTGGCCCATGTGGAGTTTACATGTTCTCCCCGTGTCTGCGTGCGTTTTCTCCGGGTACTCCGGTTTCCTCCCACAGTCCAAAGACATGCAGTTAGCGGGGTTAGGTTAACTCTAAATTGCCCATAGGTGTCAAAGTGAGTGTGAATGGTTGTCTGTCTCTCTGTGTTGGCCCTGCTACAGGCTGGTGACCTGTACAGGGTGTACCCTGCCTCTCACCCTATGTCAGCTGGGACAGGCTCCAGGCTAATGGTTCAGTGAAAATTACAAAAAGTAAGGGTGAGAGTGGGCGTCCTTGTTTGGACCCTCTGCCATAGTGTAAACCATTGCCACATGATCCCGTTAGTGGTGGCTGGACTTTGGTGAGTTGTTATCAAATGAATTAATGATTTTCCAAAAAACAAATTTGGAGTACTCCAGGGCACCAACAGTCCATGTGTTTATATGTGTTTGTTTGTGTGCTGTACTGTACATCACCCTAACCCTCTGCCTGTTTCTGACTTGTAAACCTCGGCAGAGGTGAAAGTTTTCTTAACCGATGTGCTGAAGATGCTCTGTCACACAAGCCCCAGCAAGTGCATCCTATATCCCGCGATTCCTCTGCTCCTCTCTGCCTCTGCTCACTGAATCATATTTCCACCACAGTGCACCCAGCCTTTTTTTTTTTCCTTCAGCTTTTCTGCCAGCCTGTTTTTATGTTATTTATGAGAGCAACGCCTAGGGTTAGTGTTTCCTGGGAATAAAAATTCACCAGGTTGTGCTTTTCTTGGGACATAAAGCAAAGTATAAATCACTGAATGGAAACAAACTTCCATTTGCTGCATTTTCCTGTGAATAATTCACTGTGTCTCGAATGTACTCTAAGTAACTCTGGTTTATGTTACACCTCATATCAGTGTTGATATGAGGTGTGTTATTGATAGTGGTGTATAGGTTACAGATTTCTTCTGTTACTATACAATATTTAAATGTATAAAGTAGGGGTGGGACTTTAACGCAGTAATTTCGATTAATTAATTACGGGGAAATTAACGAATTAAAAAATTTTTACGCATTTTAATCACACTTTGCACCGGAACGTTTCTCAGGGCACGGGTTCCAGTTTTTTTGTTTTTTTTTTGTTCCCAGCAGGCCTTCTTTATTGGGCGTTTTTTGTATGAAAAATAATAAACAGAACAAGTCCACTATAAAAGGTAAAACAATTATACAAAAAATGAGAGAAGCAACAGTACATGTTAACATCTTTCTTCAAATGGACTAGCTCTTATATAGCGTCAGAGCACTTACCCATGCACTCACATTCATACAAGCACTTCCATGTTTCTACTAAGCTAAGTGCTTTTAATTAACTAACATTCACACATATTCATACTTGGGATTAAGTATCTTGCCCAAGGATACTTTGGCATGTAGCCTGGAGTAGCCAGGAATCGAACCGCTAACCTTCCGATCCTTCTGCTGACCTGCTCTACCTACTGAGCTACAGCCACCCGGAGGATTCAGAGGATATTCAAGTTGAAAATCATCACTTTAAAGGACATAAGTGATTATTCTCAGCTTGTTTTCACCCCCCATGCTAGCCAAAAAGGAGGCTGCAGTGCACTGACACTAATACAATGTGAGGCACTGTGCAAGAAGTAACAGTCAGTCCCTCATGCACAGGGAACAGTATGAACTAACTAGGTTTCAGCATGCAGATGGCCACTAGTGCACAAAACTACAATCAGAACAGAATCTACATGCTAAAATCAAATCAACTCCGATTCACTGAGAGCACTTTACAGATCTGAGGATGAAGGATGATTTTTTTTTTTTTATTTATAGTGTGACACTACAGCATACAGCCTACACAAAGCTTAAACAATGCCTGCCTTTATGTAAACATGTAGCAGTTAGCAAGATGACAGCTGCATGTCTCCCTGATCACAGCCTTCGGCCAGTCCAGTGTTTCTGTTTCAGTGATCTGAACACTCTGATATCCAGATCAGTGATTTACCTTCCACAGAATAGCTGCAGCATCACTGCATGATTTCCCTAATCAGCGATACAGGAACAGCTGACTGTCTCCACCGCTCCACTTTCCCTTAGCATGACCCATGCTAAGTGCTTAGCTTGGCCGCTGGCTCGGCTTTACAGCTGCTTTAAGGAAAACAACATTGTCTTGTTTGTTCAGCATTACTTTATTGATTTTATTGCTTTGAAGGTAATCTGGTGCTCTTATAATGACGTGATTCCCCGCCATCAACACCTTCGGAAAAAACAAGGTAACTGATAATGTCGATGTAGCTGACTTCAGGCCATAATTTCATGTCATTTACACAAGTGACGGGTGAGGCACTGTTACCTCGCTGCTTTTTAAAACATCCTTGCAATGTATCCACCTCCGATGTGGTACCATTTAGACCACGTAAAAGAAACTGCAGTGTCAACATGTTTAAATGAACAGCAAGTGTGTAAGCTCGCAACAACAACAACAGCGCAAACAGAAGTAAACTACCGGTTTCCGCTATGAATTATGGGTAGTGGCGCGAAGTCAGGAATACTGTGGATACTGTTAATTTAGAGGGTTTTTGTTTTAGAGGACCTATCGCGGCTGCCACCTAGCGGACTGGATGGAAACTGCTACATGTCTTCTTTATGCGGTTTTTTAGAAGGTTTTTTTTTAATGACGTATCGCGGCTGCCACCCAGCGGACTGGATGGGAACTGCTACATGTCTTCTTTATATGGTTTTTTTAGAAGTTTTTTTTTTTTTTAATGACGTATCGCGGCTGCCACCCAGCGGACTGGATGGGAACTGCTACATGTCTTCTTTACACGGTTATTTAGAGGGTTTTTGTTTTAGAGGACGTATCGCGGCTGCCACCCAGCGGACTGGATGGGAACTGCTACATGTCTTCTTTATATGGTTATTTAGAGGGTTTTTGTTTAGAGGAATCGTCGCGGCTGCCACCCAGCGGACTGGATGGGAACTGCTACATGTCTTCTTTATATGGTTATTTAGAGGGTTTTTGTTTTAGAGGACGTATCGCGGCTGCCACCCAGCGGACTGGATGGAAACTGCTACAAGGCTTATTTTTTTTTTTTATTTTTTTTTTTTTATTGGAAAAAAATGTACAAATCAACAAGTTAAGTATCACGTATAGCTTCCCGGCCCACGCTGTTCGCAGCCCACATAGACTGCAAAGGCCGGAAGTGAGCGGCTAGCCTTCATATCAGCGTAGCCTGCCCTCACCTCTGCTAGCTCATGTCGCCTAGCATCGTGAGTGCGAAGCACAGCTGTGTAAAAGTAGCTGTTTAAACAGAGAACGAACTTTTTCTCCTTTTTGTGGTTTAATTTTAATTCTTTAATTCAAAATAATCTGTTAAAACAAGCATAACACATTTCAACATCAAGGAATACAGCTGAGCTAATGATTAATTTCCAACTATATTGAGACAATAATGTTGAATAAAACTATCCAGTTATGATGCTTAAATTTATTTTCAGGAGTTTGCTTATCACAGGAGCACTTCCACCCTTTGTGAAGTTTAAGCTTATGTATATTGATTCATTCATCAACCAAACTTAAATTCATATTTCTCATGTTAAATATTGAAATGTGATTAAAATGCGATTAATTTCGATTAATTAATTACAAAGCTTCTAATTAATTCGATCAATTTTTTTAATCGAGTCCCACCCCTAGTATAAAGACAAGCATGCTTGGCCTGATTGGTTTCTTGTTACGTATAAACCTGGCTTATTACTGTTCCTCCTAGTGCGTGTGTTTTACAACTTTTACGTTATATACTCATTGGTCACTTTACTAAGTACTGTTTAACTACTTTACATGTTAATACAAATACTGCATCTAATCACATAGTCCCAGCTCTATTTTAAGCCTGTGGTCAAGACAACCTGATCAAAGTTCAAAGTGAACATCAGAATGGGGACGGAAGGTGATTTAAGTGACTTTGAATTTAAGTGACTGTGGCATGGCTGTTGGTGCCAGACGGGCTGGTCTGAGTACTTCTAGGATTTTTCCTCACAACCATCTCTAGGGTTTACAGAGAAGATTTTATAGAATCTTCTCTTCCACAGCATTTCTTTTGTCCTGTCTCTCTCCCCTCAGCCCCAACCGGTTGCGGCAGATGACTGCCCCTCCCTGAGCCTGGTTCTGCCGGAGGTTTGTTCCTGTTAAAAGGGAGTTTTTCCTTCCCACTTTTGCCAGGTGCTTGCTCATAGGGGGTCGTTTTGACTGTTGGGGTTTCACTGTATTATTGTAGGGTCTTTACCTTATAATATAATGTCTTTTGAGACAACTTTTTGTTGTGATTTGGCGCTCTATACATAAAATTGGCACACAAACTGAGCATCGCTGTAGCACCACGTGCTACTTGATGTGGTGGAATGGGATTATCATCATGGATGTGCAGCCAAAAATCTGCAGCAACTGTGTGATGCTCTCATGTCCGTATGGACCAAAATCTCTGAGTAATGTTTCCATCACATTGTTGCGTCTTTGACATGAAGAATTAAGGCACTTGAAGGCAAAATGGGATTCAACCTGGTACCACCAAGGTGTAACAAGTATGTTCCCGGGGAATGTGATTGGCAGCGTATGTTGCTCCAGGTCTTGTATCGTTAATAGTGCCTTCACAGATGTGCAAGTTAGCCATGTCATGTGCCTCGATGTACAGTATAACCCATATTTATTTATGAATGACCCATTCATATGAATGGGCGAGTGTGTCCAAACTTTAAACTGGTGCTGTATGTTTAACAGGCAGCTTTTTTGCCCTTCCTCTTTTCTTTTCACTTTGACTTTTGTTGTAATTATGAAATCATTTTACTGGATTCTACAAGCTGCAGCAGTGTGAAATTTTGTTTCAGTAGAGCCCAAAATCTGTCATAGTCCTGACAGTTTGGCCTTTGTGAAGAGGTTGTCTTAGAAACATTTCGTCGCCTCTGGGGTTATGGCCTTTACTTTAACTCAGCTCTATGAGAAAGGATTGTCCTGAGACGGAGGGTTTAAAGATGAGCTGTGGAGAGCGAGTATTGCAGTCTGTTACTGAGGAAGTTAAAGCTTACCAGCACTGCTGGAGCACAGGCAGGGGGATTGTAGGTCTCACCAGCATTAAAAGCAAATTGTGCAATTTGCAGGAGGACCCTTTCTTAAGAGGAGGTGACGGTGATTAGCTGCATTCCTGTGGGAGGGCGATTTATGAAAGTCCTTGTTTTTTTGTGCCTGACCTACTGCACACGTTTGGAAAAGGCAGAAATGGAAATATGTGTTCTTTAATGATACTGGAACATCATTAAAACATGATTCCCCCATTATAATTTATGTGCACGTGAAACTCTGATTATCACTATTGGAGGTCATTTTAGAAGGAAATTAATAAGAGGACATGGGATATGAAGCACAAAATAAGTATAATGTGATCATAGTGATTTTAATAATGTACAGTAAATATAGCAATCTGGTTGCATTCTTTCAGTGGCAATTAAGATCATCTTAAAAATAATAATAAAACACAGCTTCTAGTCCTACAAATGTGCTTCTGCTTCTGGTCAGCTCTCTATGGAGATGACTTAGCATGCCAATATTTTTTTCCCCTATCTCCTGTTTCTATGGTAACAGCTCTGCTGACCTTAGCTTAACCCCTAAATTAACTAGTGGTTAACATTTTTCCTGACGCTTTAACCTTTGACTTCTTGACTGTTGTGCACATGCTACTATTATTTTTTTGGAACCTGTCAAAAATATGTGTTTGTAGGAGGCGTGTTACAATTCAGCAGTGTTAGCAGTGTAAGGTTACATTAGATTTCAAGAAGATAAACATTTCAAAAATAACTTGATTTCTGTGCCAAAAGAGCACAGAAATCAAGTTATTTTTGCTTAGAAATGACTAACTCTTTAAGTCTACGGATAATTAGGAAATATTACAGCTGATTAACACTTAATCTTTAACTTTGTCAGTGTCAAACAATGGCAGAAAGGACATTCAGATAACTTTTGGTGCAAAATACTATAGTTAATTTAATGTCATAGCATTTTCTTAGACTAATGTGACTACAGTTTGTTTAATATTCTATACACATCACACTTCTTTGAATGGGAGTGGACAAAAGCATTTTGCATTATAATACAATATTGCCGCTCTCACACATTATATCATATTTGTGTTATATTTAGAAAAATCTGATCCTTTCCAGAGCTGTTCTTTAGGATTAAAATAGGCTGTACAGATTGCGCATGTAGTAAAAAGGGCTGTAATCTCCAAATCCACAGTTTGGTTTATGACCTAAAAATAAACTCCACTACTGTGATGTATTTTCAGTTAATTCCTTACCTCAAAAATCTTTGTAGCATAACAGCTGTCACCAAACTGGCATGCTTTACCTGAGATTAATCACCAGAGCTCTACAAGGCTAATTAGCATAAGCAAAATGAGCATATGGCTAATTAGCATTTTATTAGATGCACAGGTTAGAGAAGCTATCTGTCAATCTTTATTTATCAATCTGTATTTGCACACAACCCTAATCTACCTCTAACTAAAAATGTTTTTAATTTTTTTTAAAAAGACTAATTAGATACTGAATTTACCTCTTTATTTCACCACAGGGCAGCTAATATACCCATAACTATTAGTTGATGCTACAGTCACTCTGGGGAAGACAGTGGAGACCACAGCACAGTCAAAGTTATTGATTGTCCATCTGCAATCAACTGATGACTACTCACAGCCAGCTGTCGTCTTCAAAATGAGTCTGGTGCATCAAGACAAACGACGATAAGATGGAGTCAGTCAAGCCAGAACTTCAAAGATTTGAAACCAAAATTTAGAAATTCATCCACAAATAGTGACATAGTTGCTGAAGGATAGTAATTTAACTCCAAAATGACATAGGTGGTTGGGCAACCTTGCTTTTATACAGGAATATGACCAGAATACAACCAGTTGTCAACCAGTTGCGGTGAGTCCCCTATTGAAAAGAGACATATCACAGAAAAGTTACAATCATTGGCGCAGACTGAGTCAGATTGATTGCAACATGTTAGCAAAATGTTCTGTACTGTCTGAGAGTGATTGAAGTCTGATTGTGTGAAGAAAGGCAACCTGTGCAGTCACCGTTGAGGATATTGCATGTTAGACCTCTGCGGTTGGTCACCACAGCTACTTGTACTCAGTCGCCAAATGTGGAAAAAATGAAATGCATTCACGCGGCAACCACCTATTTTATTTCTTTTTTCCTTTTTCCCTAGTCCTCAAGAACCTCAAGACGTTTGTATCATGGGGTGTTTCCGTGCTTCAGAACCTTTGCACAGCCAGTAATAAAGCATGACACCATGTTAGTGTGAACGTGGATGTAATGACTTTGTCTCAACATAGCAGGTCATAAAAATAAAGTGCCATCGCGAACGCTCTGGTCTTCAGTATTACACCTTTCTGCTGCTTGAGGGATTTCACACCGTTTATCCCTTGAGGTGATGGACTTCAGCTCTTCAGCTACTCACCAACCCAGTTTGTTCTAAATGTAGACCTAAAATCTTTTCTTTGATCCCAGATTGTCTTGACACACTGGAGGTCTACCCTCACAGTACAAAATGGGTTTTCTTTAAGGATTTTCTTGGTGTATGGCTTCTTTGTGAAGAGGATTTGTGGCTCTATAAGGTCTATAAGGATTTGATGCGCTGCTTTAGCTATGAGACACAATATTGCTCCACTCCCTGGAGCCTGTCTGTAACACTGAGTTATTGTCCGTGACTCCTGAAGGACAGATGGTGTACAGATTCTGAATTACAATGTGTACTCAGACAGATAGATCACTTGTACTTAGCTGACAGCGTTTGAAAATGAACTTTCTTGTCATTATTTTAGTCTAGGGACCATCTAGTGTACTTATTTTGAGAAGCTTTCAATAACTGTAGTAAATGACTGTCAACTGATTATTACAGATTACAGTTTAGTTTGGTCATTAATTTTTAAGTCAATAAAATGAGCAGAAAAGCTGTTAAACAAGCCAAAGACATTTCTGGCATATTTAATTTATTTTGTTAAAATTTTGATGATTGGCTTTCTGTAAAAGCCAATCATTGAAGCAACTCTGGTAAAGCAGTAAATCTAATTGTTTTAGATTTTAGATCAGCAGGCTTTTAACTCTGGATCATTTTCTCAATTTAAATGAAGTTTAGTTGGATTTTAGTCAACCTTTTGAGAAGGACACTAGAGTTGCATCAGTTCCTTCAGTATTCCAGTATATGCACACATTTTCCCTATATGATTGTGAAATGAAACACTGAGCATGTCAGTCATTGTCTTACGTCAGACTCGTATAGCATGAGTCACAGTGTCACTGTTTGATTTCTTTATACCTGTCTGTTTTGGCCTGCTTCAAAGACATGCTTGTTCTGGGTATACTTAATTTAGACCAGAAAGACAGGGACAGAGGTTCTGAAGCCTTCCCAAGTGACAGCCTGCCTCTCCCCCTCTGATGATTGTTCACGATATCTGTAGATCTGTAGGTATAGCTCAGAATCCCTCCACGAGATTCTAAGTAAGTCCAAAAGTGTGTTGCAGAAAACTAGAGTGTTGGAAGACTGTACAGTTTGTGTTTTGGGTCTGGGAGAGGACTGGCAGTTTGTTCAGGCTGTAATTGTAAATGTAGTTCAGCCAGAGCGGAAAAAAAATCTTTTGTCAGTATCCATCTGCAGAAAACCGAGACAAAGAGCAAAGCTGCTGTTTTGGCAAAGAAACAAGGCTTTGCAGAACAGTTGTAGTAATTGTTCTCGCTGATTGGATTTCATTCTTCTCTTTTTCACCGTCCTCTCCGTGCAGCCAGCAGCAGCTTTATGTGACATTGCATCACTGTACCTTAAACCATGGGGACTGTTACAGAATATTGGGTGATGCTTACCTGACTCTGCTTTTCTGTTTGTTTCTTAGGAGTTTGCTGCACTGACCAAGGAGCTGAATGCCTGCAGGGAGCAGCTGCTGGAGAAGGAGGAAGAGATCTCTGAGCTCAAAGCTGAGAGAAACAACACCAGGGTGAGGACAGCTTCGATATACATCTTCAAACATTTATTAAACTACACCAGTTAATCTTTCCTTACTTGGCTCATTTTAATATGAACATTGACATTTAGTAGTTCTGGGCAGTGTGAACCAATATAACTGATGTTTTGGCATTTCAAACCAGAAATGAAGCCGCATTTGAAATGAAGCTGCTTCTGTCTTTCATGTCCAATCCCTTTTATATGCATTCCACGAGTTGCTCTAGAGTTTTACCAAAAATTTTAATGTCATTCCCCCCCAAAAAAACCTGCTGCACACTGTGATAGGCAGCATCCAGAGGAAGATCATGCTATCTGGTGGCTACGGTTTTAAGGCTGCAAAAGCAATGAAGGAACCATGCACACTGTCTATTTCCAGTGCCCGGGCATACCTCATTAGCTCTCCACATTCTGCCTGAAAAATTGTTCCACTTACTTCATATGGATGGCTGCTCAACGGTAAAACTAAGCCCAAATGGCACTGATGCCCTGTAGTGTCCAGTTCAAAGAATTTGGTAAGGGGAGCAAAAAAACAGCTAAAAAAACATTAGAGGATCGGCTCGATTTTTGTGGAACCAAAGTCCTGTATCTTCAATAAAAAAAAACATTGCCTTTTTAAAGCACACTCTGCTGTTGATAGATAAGACTCTGTTTTCCATACCAGCGCTGATTAACTGTGTATTTGCAGTCTTGCACTATCTTCCTCTGGTGGAAACAGAAGATTTTAGCACAGCACTGATGGAAAATTACAGAAAAGAGGGAGGTGAGGTGCAAGAAACGGGGACAGACAAAAGTAATTTTCACTTTCACACTTTATTATCACCTCAAATCCTCCAACAGGCAATTACTAAGCAAATGTTAATTAAGCTCGGTTTTGTTGCTGGTTATAATTAAATCTTGGAAGGCATGTACAGGCAGTCAGTTGACTTGAGAACTTGCAATATCATGTGATGATTATAGAATTAATCTCACTGGCTGTTTGGGTTAAGCATCACATGCAGTCTTACATAAAAGCGATGAACATCTGGGGGCCAGGAACCCTCTTATAATCCTAAGACCAATGAAGTAGCCTATATTTATATAAGCAACAAATAAAGAAAAGGCTAGTATGACAGAGCATGCATAACATTTGAGCTAATGTCTCATATCTTCTCTGACACAGCCACTCTAACGATGTTAGGCCTCAGTCACACAGGCCTTGAGACCATTTAGTGACCATCCGCCAGCCATTGGTCACTAGGGAAAAATGTGTAGACCCTGACTCACCCAGGTAATGAGTGGCTGCTGGAGGTTGCTGGCTAATGCTAGGTGAACTCGGTTGCAAAAAGGGTGCTGAACTGAAAACCTCCTTATGATTGCTTTGGTCTCGAGAAGACTGCTGGTAGTTTGAATGAAAGATGCAGACTTGCCTGCGAACACTCACCATTTTGCTCTGTGAGCTGTAGTGAAACCAGACAGGGTGAGTGCTTTGGACGTGTTTGCAGTAGATCCTGACTGATATAGGAGTTTTAGGACTTACGTATGCCAATATTTATTCAAATACTTGACATACCTGCTGATATTTTATTCTTTCAGATACAAAACGTAAGCAAATCTCCCTAACATTTGCTATGTGTAGTTATTTATGAGTGCTTATTAAGATAATATAACAGTGCAGCTGGAAAATTGTCTTGTTTTGTTGTCACAACAAGTT
This sequence comes from Archocentrus centrarchus, assembly GCF_007364275.1. NCBI lineage: Eukaryota > Metazoa > Chordata > Actinopteri > Cichliformes > Cichlidae > Archocentrus > Archocentrus centrarchus. The sequence continues at coordinate 7,277,955 of NC_044368.1, read as the reverse complement.
ATAGATTATTCATTTACGCTCTGCCTGACTCTGCTCCGATCAGCTGGTAGCTGGTAACGGGGAAGTCGCAGAGTGCAACGTCAAAACTCATAACATGATTGAAGGGTATATGTCACATTTCTTCTTTACTTTTTAAATTTTCATTTATCAGCCACTGATTGGTCTGTAGGCCTGCATGAATGGGACTTTAGCAATCGATTTCACAGCAACTTCGAGCAACCTCTTGCAACCGGTCAGTACAGATTTTTCGCTCACAACCAGTGATTGCCAAGTGGTTTCTAAACAGTCTTGAGGCCTGTGTGTGATTGAGGCCTTAATAAACAAGAGCAGACTATAGCACACAATACAAAGTACTCTGAATTGATATTTTTAGATGGGGCTTAGTTAACTTGTGAAGTACTTTATGTTGATCCAAAAAATATTTCTTCATCAAAATATTAAGTGTTGAATGCACTTTTAAAAACAGGGTCATTTAATTCAACTTAATGGCATTAATACTTATTAAGTTAGCTGGCATCATGGTTTGTTTGCTTGCAGCTAAGCAAACGTGACTCATTTTGGGCTTCTGTTGCTCCTCTTACTCAATTTGGGTTTAACCGTAACTTGACAGTGTGCTCTGGCTCAAATATTTCTCTGTGCTTGCCAGTTAGCTAGCTGTCTAATAAGCTAAGGTCTGCAGCAGCAGAACAGTCTGTTGTACCCTGAGTGAAGTGAGTGATTACATGACAGATTTATGTGACGTGTCACAACCACATCAGAGTGTCTGTTGGCGCAAAGATCATGTGAGTAATGGAACCAATATGCCTGCTTCATTGGCATAAAAGATACGCATCTAGATATGCGCCGCTCATCAGTGTCTTGCCACATTTTAGGATTTATAACAACATTTTACAGACCCCACTTTGAGCTTTAAGAACAGCTGATGTTAAAACATGCTGTGACAGAAAAAGAAGAATGGATAAAGGATGAAAATATTTACTGAACAGGATTGGAAATGGGCTGCTGTTGAGTAAATGCTGGCTTCCTGATTGAATCAACAGTAGGCATTTTGTTGAGTGTGCAGGATTATATATGTAGACATGATGGATGCTGATGGATCTCTCAGGGACACTTGAATCAGACAGACAAATGAAGAGACTACACTCATTCTCCCACAGCAGTGCTCTGTAGGGGTCTTTTTTTCACTGTTAGTTTTCATTGTTCTACTCTTACACTTCACTCTTGTAGAGCTCGCCTTCGCCTGCTCCAGTGTTCTCTATTGAAAATTTACCTTCAGGATTCTGCTGGGAAGAATAACACATCTATTTGAAGCATATTTGTAAATGGATTTCGCTTCTTTTGGTTTGTTTATTTGCCACAGGAACCGATACAATTCAGATGCTCAACATTCAGAAAGTATGATGTTGATTATTTCTCTTACTTTATTTGGAGCCATGCATTAAGGAATACCATATACTGAGACAGTGCATCTATATTTTGTGGGTAAAAGAATAAATTTACAGTTTGGGAAATGCCTTTAGATGAAAAGATCAAGCTTGCTCTAATCTGCTGTGGACTGTAACTAGTAATAGCCAGCAGTCAGTAAACTCAATTGGCACAAAGTGGTACAAAAAAGAAAAGTTCAGCACATAATCTTTTTAAATATGTACAACAACAACAAAAGTTTTCACAAGATTCTGTGCAGACCTGTGAAAATCTAAGTATACCCTATGATTCAGTAGCCAGTAGAACCACCTTTAGCAGCAATAACTTGAAGTAATAATTTTTAGTATGACTTCATCAGTCACAACATTGTTGTGGAAGAATTTGGGCTCGCTCTTCTTTACAGCATTATAGGACTCATGGGTCTTGTTGCATGACCCAGTTTCAGGCAAGCTTTAGCTCTGAGATAGATGGACTCACATTTGACTTTTTCTTTTTTTATCTTCATGAACTTGAACATTGAACATACATATTTTTTCCAATTTCTTTGTGCATTGCAAAGTCTGACCCCTGGTTGAAATGAATGGTATGTTCACTCCTGGGAAGACTGTGGCATCAAGTTAACACACATCTGCATGTTCCAGACCAGCAAACTGCCAAAACCTCTGCTTTTATAAAGGTGGTCACACTTCCTGGTCAATAATGAAGTGTTTTTGCCACACCAGGCTGCTGCATACTGTCTCAATGACTTTACTGAAGCAGATGTGTCAGTGGCCTTTTGACTTAATAATTATTGGTTTACCGTGGAATACACTTAAACCAGCGACAGTATGTTAGGCAGCTCAGTGGGAAATGTTTGGATGATTGAAGTGAAGATATGTTGGGAATAAAACCAAAGCACAAAGATCATTTTGAGCTGTAACTTTACTCTATAACCAGATCATTATCTTGTGGTTATAATATTATTTCCTCGGACAACATCAGAGAGGGAATGAACTGTCAAGATTTGCCACAGTGTGTCCTGTGAGCAGCAAGGGGAACTGAAAGCAGACGATCCTACACTGATCTCGCAATGGAACCTGAGCAGGCTACAGTAACAAATAATGTTTTATCTCTGCTGAATAACATGCATCATGGCTCACATCATGGTTATTTACTCCCAGTTGTTGTTATGTAGTTGCCTTTTGTTCAGCCCACCTCCAAGCACTGCATCTCTTCTCTGTTTTTGTGTAGCTTTCTGCAGGCAGTTGACTTGACAAGCTACCACCTAGATTAAACTTTTGTGTGCTTTTGTTGAAATGATGGTGACGTCTTTGCTGTTGTCTGCTTTCTTCTTGCATTGTTCGTACAGTCACATCGATGAGGTGTTAAAAAAAAATACAACATAAACTTTTCTTACTGGAAGTATCTGGAAAACATTCTCCTATTGCATACCCAGTGATTCTAACTTGTAACTCTAATACCGTAAGTCGGTGATAACTTATGAGAATGTACATGGTGATTACAGTGATTTTATTTGCTAAATAATCTGATGATACATTATAATAATGATAGCTGGTCACACACCAAAACACTTTTATTGCATTTTTCCAAGTACTTGAAAACCAACCAGTCTCATTGAGCAATCCCCCTTTTTTTTTTTTTACATTTGTAGCATGTATCTCATTTTTCTGATAGTCTTTTATGATTTTTGAAATGTTTTCTTAAGTCTAGAGGTGAGCCTGATCAGACACTTAAAATTATGTTTCCAGTATTTGTAAAAAAAAAAAAGAATTACATGAATAAAATTAGAACAAAAGCTTTCTGTGTTCTCAAACTGTTCGTGTTTTAGATTCTTAAATATTTCTCAAAGTTGATAATATCATTGGCTTTGCCTACGCCTTCCTTTAGTTACTGCTGGAACATCTGGAGTGCCTGGTCTCCAGACATGAGCGGTCACTTCGTATGACTGTGGTCAAGAGGCAGGCCCAGTCTCCTTCAGGAGTCTCCAGTGAGGTTGAAGTCCTTAAAGCACTCAAGTCCTTGTTTGAACACCATAAAGCCCTCGATGAGAAGGTAAGGCTGCCCAAAATTTATACATTAACTGTGTCACTGATGGTCTTGATGCAAATACAAAAACTTAGAGGATTTTAAAATGGTAAAAAAAAATGTTTTTAATAACCTACTTTATGTATATGTAAAATAGGTTTTTGGTTTTCATAAACCCACTAATGCACAAGTTATTGATAGGGTTATGAAAAGTATCATTGACTATAAAATTATTTTAAAGCTTAAATTAGCTATGTAACACTATATTTGTGCAGTGTGGCGTCATCAGCCATGTCAAATGCAGGCTGACTGAGCATTTAGCAGCCAGCTGCCAGAGCTAACCCAGGCTAATCTCTTTCTTCTGGTAGAAAAACCTCAGCTATTTCAGGTCCAATGAGTAAACAAAAGAAGCATCTATGTAGTGACTGACTATGCTACCAAACCAGTTAAAATAAAAACAAATGTTTGTATTAAAAACAAATGCATAAAATATTTGTAAAAACCAGATGACAGATGACACTAACATTGCTTTTGTATTGTGTTTGCAGTCATTTTCTAGGTTTTAGCCTCTACCCGTCCCACTCACTGTTTCTCCTCACACCCCACCGATTTATGACCTTAGCCTCTCATGTAGTATCAGCACTCTCCCTGTAATCCATTCATCCTCCCCTCTGAAAGCCATCATTTATAACACATGTCCAACGTCGCACTGTTTAAGGTAATAAAAGCTTGGGCAAATGGGTCCCAAGTTGGAGAAGTATCCCAGCATGGACACAGAGGGGCAACCTCCTCTGAGATCTGGTGCACAGTCACAGTGTGTTGCAAGTAATGGTTCCATCACAGCCACGATGAACCTAAAGGAGGGTGATCGCACACTGAGCTCACAGACGACAAGAGAGGTGTAGAAGGGGAATCTCCTCTCAGCAAATGGTGCTTTAAAAGCAGTAAGAGCCTTATAATGCTACTTTGAAGCCACAGCAAAGTGGTGTTGTAAGGGTAAGAGAGAAAAAGAAGAGAGCGCCTTATGTGTTAACCCGTGCTTGCCTAGATTGGGGATCGTAAGGGGAAGCTAGTGACTGCATTTCTGAGTTGCGCTCTTTACTATCAATTCACTGCAAGTGTTTATAATGGTGTCCATCACAAAGCTGATCTACAGGCAGATCATGATTCATGTTTGATGTTAATTTTCAGGTAAGAGAGAGACTACGAGTGTCACTGGAGAGGGTGTCCGCCTTGGAGGAGGAGCTCACAGCAGCCAATCAGGAGGTAATAGCCACCACAGATAAATATACACTCACTAGCAACTCCATTAGTTACACACGTTCAGCTGTTTGCTAAATCTAATCAACCAATGACATAGCAGCAACCAAATGCTTTGAGGCATGTCGACAGGGTTAAGAATTGCTGAAGTTCAAACCCATCACCAGAATGGGGAAGAAACAGGATTTAAGTGACTTTGAATGTGGTATGGTAGTTAGTGCCAGATGGGCCAGTCTGAGTATTTCAGAAACTCCAAATCTACTGGGATTTTCCCACACAACCATCTCCAGGGTTTACAGAGAATGATTTAAAAAAAGAGAAAATAGGCCGTGGGCGGCAGTTCTCTGGGCAAAAATGCTTTGTTGAAGTCAGAGGTCAGACGAGAATGGCCAGACTACTTTTAGCTAATAAGAAGGTGACGGTAACTCAGATAACCACTCCTTACCACAAAGGTGTGCAGAAGAGCATCTCTGAACATACAACATGTCGAATCTTGAAGCAGAAGACCATACCATTTGCCACTCCTGTCAGCTAAGAACAGAAAAGTATTGGCTACAATTTGTTCAGTCACAATGTGAAAATTGAACAATAGATGATTGTAAAAAGTTGCCTCGGCTGATGACTCTTAATTTCTGTTGTGACATTTGGATGGTAGGGTCAGAATATGGCAGAAACTTCATGAATTTATGAATCTGTCCTGCCTTGTATCAACAGTTTAGGCTGCGAGTGGTGGTGTCATGGTGTGGGGGATATTTTCTTGGCATATTTTGGCTCCTTAGTACCACCTGAACACCATAGCCTACCTGACTGTGCTGCTGACCATGACCCTTTATGACTACTGATGGCTGCTTCCAGCAGGATAACGTGAAATTCAAAGTTCAAATCATCTCAGACTGGTTTCCTCAACATGACAATGAGTTCACTGTACTCAAAGGCAAAGGCAACACAGTACTAGCAAGGTGTGAATAATATAGGATAATGAACAGTGTGATGTATATATTTTAATATATTTGTTGTTGTTTCTTTTGTCAGGTGATGTATCCTCAGTGATTATGGATAAATGCATGAATGAATGAACATTTCCTGTGGTTTCCCAGTTGTTTGCTTCATCACAGGACATATAGAGGTATAGGAGACACAAAAATGCATACTGTAGCATAAAAGACATCAGAGAAAGCCAGATATTCTAATTCAGAGCATTTCAAGTGCTGTTGTTTCATCAAGGCCATTCTCTTCTGACAAATGTATGTCTGCGCTGCTTTTAAAATATTCTGCAAACATTCTGGATAAGCATCATTTCGAACATAAACAGTTAAACCGGCACATTTTATCCCAAATACTTATTGTAATGTGTCCTGAAATGCATCCTGAATTATGTACCTGTTCTGACACCCAGAAACATTCACAGTACCTTGACAGGCTTCACTTACCCTTATCTTTACAGGGAATAGGTTGAAATAACACTGTGCACGTCAGTGGCTGGAGTGTAGCGCTGACAGTACATCGGCCACTCTTTCCTCGGTGGCCTAACTTCTTCTTAACCTCCTAGTTCAGGCTAGAGTAGCTCTAGCACTGCAGATGGTCCTGTTCCAGCTGAGGAAAAACCCTCAGGCTGCCACTTCACAGCCTGTCAGACATGCCAACCTGACACTCAGACCTAGAACGAAAGTCAGAAAGGAGAGGAGAAGAAGAAACTGAAGGGAGTGAAAAGCACAGGGAGAATGGTTGGGAGGCGTGTGGAGTGGGTGGAAGGACAGACAGAGATCTAGCTTGAGAGGAGAGATGGGGGGAAGAGATGCAAAAAAAAAAAAGAGTAAAGAAAGGCAGAAGACACAAATAGAAATGGCAGGTGGGCTGTAGAGGCAGATTGTGTGTGGCGGTATGTGTGTTAATGAGAGTGCAGGGCTGCGCTTGGTCAGAGCACCTCTGAAAGAATCTGAAGGACAGAAATACAAAGAGTGAAGCTGTAATGATATGTTTGGATGGCGAGTAGTTGGTCAAGTCGCTTGGGGTCAAAACCCATGATTTGATAGTGTACGATCTACCAGACAAGGAGAGAATTGTAGAAAAGACTGAACACACACAAAAAAGAAAAACCTAAAGGCCACTGGTACCTAAATTCTTCTCTTTATTTCTTTGACAGCTTTTTCCCCAAGTCTTGTTTTTAACTGCAGAACTTTGGACAGACATCTCAGTGGCACCTTGAAATATTTCTCACATCACTCTTCCAAGCTTATAAAAACCATACAGTATTTCTGTGAAGCTGTCCCTCTCTAATGGTTAACACAACACTTGTCAGACCTGTGGACAGATGAGTGATTAGACCTGGAGGTGGTGGTGGTGGTGGTGGTGGAGGGGATAGTTAAACCAGCTTTGCCGAATAAAAATGTCCACACTTCAGAGGCTCCAGGGAGGCAGGTGGATCCGTGAGCCAGCAAACTGGTAATTGATTTGAGATGGAGGTCTGTTATGAGTCCCATTTCCCTCCAGGAATTTAGACAATGTGTCCATGCTTGAAGAAATCAACAGCCTTTGACCTCATACAGTCACAGGTGTTTAAGTGGCCACATACTGATTGCTGCTAGTGATTGCAGTTCTCTGCTGTGGAGCGTCTTGGAATCTAATCTAAGGACGAATACTTGCTTACTAATTATTTGATGTTAATCAGCACTGGCATATTTTTAAAGCACTGTTAAATTGCCAGAGGTTGCTCAATAGCTAATTTGAACCTATGACAACCATAAATGATCAAAGAAGATTAAAAAAAAAAGGATTCTAAATAAATCAACATTAACAACACCAGGAAAAAAAAAAAAAATTTAGATAAACAATGCAATCACACAAAATTCTTAGCAGCTCAAACGTACTTTGATCTGCAAACGTTTGACTGGTGCTGTATTTTAAAGCACTTAAAAACTTTAAATCAATCACTGCTTGGTCCAAAATGAGTTGGTATTCCATCTGCAGCATTGCAGGGTCAGGGAGAGCAACAGCAAGAACTCAGTACAGAACAGCTCAGGCATCATAGTGAATAGCGCTAAAATTAACTTGAATAGGAGTGGCAGGGGTGGAAGTGGGTTGCAAAGAGGCTTGCAGAGGTGGCAGCAACTGTTAGCAAATTAAAGCAGCTTAAATGGTGCACCAATATCGTCACCCTCTTAAAATAATGGCCTATCTTTTTTTTTTCCAGAATTTACATTAATAAAACGTAACTTGGTTAAAAAATGACTTAGGACATTATTTTAAGAAGGTGACAATATAAGATTTGCCAATAGGATGTATAGAAAAGTAACAGCTGGCCCACAAGCTGATAAAAGTGAGACATAAAGGTTGAGGAAATAGCAATACATTTTTTTTTGTTTTTAAGTCTTGTAGGAATTCATAAAAGGAAGAAAAACTAATAAAAGAAATGAACTCTCTTTTGACCTAAAATATTTTACAAACATGTTTGGCGTGCGGTCATGTTAGTGTGCATGCATGCATTTTTCCCCAGGTGTGTGAATGATTCTATTTTAAGCGCACTACACCAAACTTGCTTTTCCCCAGATCTCATCTTGACGTTATCAATCTTTTATACTCTAAGAGTAACCCCTTGACACACATGGACATACACACACATAACATGCTTACTTCACTCCTCCCCATTTTTCTCCAATTTCTGTTTCATCAGACAACGCACAACCCAGAAGCACTAAAGAAAGACTTGTCATCCTTTTGTCCCTCTTTACACTTTTCATCTTGCATCTGGCAAACTTCTCTCTGTCTTCTTTAATTTCAGCGACGGAGATGCATCAGAGCGCTCCATCTATCATTTGTGCCTTTATGTCATGGGTGGCGTTGGTGTTTGATCTCTGAGATGGAGAAATTACACACAATCTCAAAATAATGGTACTGGAACATACGGAGGCATAATTATGCCCTCATTAAAAATAATGAACAGAAGACGCTTTGTAGGCAGAGTGCAACAGAAAAGAAGAAGCCAAGCTGTTGCTGGCCAAGTTGAGTGTGAAGTAAACCCTGTCTATTGAAGATGGGAGATAATCTTCTGTTCTCATTCAGCACTTTAAAGAGGTTGCAGCATTAACTGCAGCTTGCGTCTAGATGTCAATGTGGGCAGGTTGGGATCTGTGTTTAAACCAGATCATGTCAAAGTCACTTGAGAGCATTGTTTGTTTTATCGACGGTTGTCTCATTGATTGTCCGCAGGCTCGGCTTCCTGTTACAATCACAACAAAGGCCTGTTTCAGAGAGAGAAGATGATTTTAAAGCATCACAATGTGTTTTGAATAAGAATGATCAACCTGCGCATACTGCACAGAGGTTGCCAACATTCCTCAGTAACCCTATTCTCAAGCAGTAATTGTTTATTATATGTGATTAGTAATAGTGTGTAGTATTATCATAAATTATTCTGCTGCCTGCTTGGAAATCGTGATCAAATCATTTAAAATGAAAAACACAAAAAGGAAAAAAACATGCAGATTTGAGAGTCCTCCATGGTTCCGAGATTAAGGCTTTTCTGAAGCTTCTGAGTACTCATAGAGGAGAACCAGCATGATGCAGCTTTAATCACATCACACTAACAGCATGCCTCATGTACTGTAGTAATTATTGTTTTTGTTTGGAGCTGCTGCTTCTTTGCTAGTTTGGGGAATAACTAAAAAAAAACACTTTTTTTTTGTGTCAAACTATTTTTTGTGGTGGTTATTGATTTTTTTGTTTGTCTGTTTGTTTGTTTGGTTTTTAGGGGAGGTTTCAGAAAGTACACAATATTAACTAAAGTATTCACTCAAATCGATGGATTTAGGTGTTCCAATCACTTCCACGGCCACAGGAACCAAGCACCTAGGCATGCAGACTGCTTCTACAAATATTTGTGAAAGAATGGGTCACTCTCAGGAGCTCATTAAATTCCAGTGTGGTACCGTGACCTGTGCAACAAGTCCAGTTTTGAAATTTTCCCGCTACTGAATATTCCACAGTCAACTGTTAGTGGTGTTATAACCAAGTAGAAATGATTGGGAATGACAGCAATTCAGCCACAAAGTGGGAGGCCACGTAAAACGAAAGAGCGGGGTCATAGTGTGCAGAGGTCACCAACTTTCTGCAGAGTCAATCGCTACAAACCTCCAAGCTTCATGTGGCCTTCAGATTAGCTCAAGAACAGTGCGTAGAGAACTTCATGGAATGGGTTTCCATGGCTGAGCATCTGCATCCAAGCCTTACGTCACCAAGCGCAATGCAAAGTGTCAGATGCAGTGGTGTGAAGCACAGCACCACTGGACTCTAGAGCAGTGGAGACGTGTTCTCTGGAGTGATCAATCATGCTTCTCTGTCTGGCATTCAAATGGACGAGTCTGGGTTTAGCAGTTGCCAGGAAAATCGTACTTTTCTGACTTGTGTGTAAAGTTTGGTGGAGGGGGGATTATGGTGTGGGGTTGTTTTTCAGGAGTTGGCTCGACCTTGGACAATTTTATGTTCCCAACTTTGTGGGAACAGTTTGGGGATGGCCCCTTCTTGTTCCAACATGACTGCACACCAGTGCACAAAGCAGGTCCATAAAGACATGGATGAGTGAGTCTGGTGTGGAAGAATTTGACTGGCCTGCACAGAGTCCTGACCTCAACCCAACGGAACACCATTGGGATGAATTAGAGCAGAGACTTTTAGCCAGGCCTTCTCGTCCAACATCCGTGGCTGACCTCACAAATGTGCTCCTGGAAGAATGGTCAAAAATTCCCATAAACACTCCTAAACCTTGTGGAAAGCCTTCCCAGAGGAGTTGAAGCTGTTATAGCTGCAAAGGGTGGGCCGACATCATTTAAACCCTATGGATTAAGAATGGGATGTCACTCAAGGTCATGTGTATGTGAAGGCAGATGAGCAAATATTTTTGGCAATATAGTGTAAGACCAATGGACAGTGGATCAACTCGAACTGTTTCTCTTTGCACCAGTAAACAGAACACACTGTACGGAGTACATTGTAAAAAAAAAAAAGCAAATTGGGCAAATTTATTTTTGTAGAAAGCAATGGCACACAGCATCACCAATGCTGTTTCAGCATTCCTCACAGTATGTAGACTAACTTTGTGGCTTTTCTTAGTTTTCCATTGCAAAGAGGAGCACTGTGGATCTACTCCCTTTGTGTTTGCAGGGAAATCATTTTTCATATATTTCTCAAAGCCGCACTGCGTTTACTTTAGTGCAGCTGGCCTATGTTCGACCTCGGTAAAAGATTGATGCATTTGCAACAGATTACTTTAGTATTCACCTCAGTGCTGCTTTAGGATACAAGGAGAAAGTCTCTTAAGAGGTTACCCATCTAGGTACTTAATTTTTAATAGCTTACCTGTGACAAATGACTGTCCATTCTCCATAAGTTTGGGAAGGCTTCAAATTGTTTGAAACACAGATATTAGTAGAAGCAGGTACACTGTGTGAAGGGTTCTGGCTTTGGGACAGTTGCTGAATGTGGAAAAACAAAACACTGGGTTTGCAAAATACTATAATCACAATGTTTCCATTAGTGCTCACATGTTGGTTAAAGTAACATTCCAAAAATTCTTATGCAATGTGATATAGTGTAATTTACTAGTGTTGTATAAGAAGGGGAAAATGATTAGTTAACCAAGGATTGCAGTTATGTGTGGTTGTGGTTTTCTGCTCATCTTATGGACAAACATTGTGGTTTCAAGAGGCTTCTCTAAATGCTCTAAAGCTGCACTGAGGAAGATGCAAGCCTTAAAGTTCAGTTTTGTTTATCATCCAACATAAACTGTGTTTCCGTGTGCTGGAAAGTGTGTTTTTCACACACACACACACACCCCTTATTTTTTTGTGTCCCACAGATTGTGGCCTTACGGGAACAGAATGCTCACATCCAGAGAAAAGTGGCATCAGGTGAGGGGGGAGAGGACATACTGGAGGGCAGTGAAGCTCAGCAGAAGGTCCATGGCAAGGTGAGCTTCCCTGATTATAATATGGGAAGAAAAAACTGTTAAAAATATGATTTACATACAGTATTAGCAGCTCAGTCAACGGTGCGCAAAACTCTATTATTGCCTTGAGGACTTAAAGTTTTTTTTAGCTATGACTAATTCAAAATCTTTACATATGTTTCATTAATCTTCTGTAGGTTATGCCATTATTCCCAGCTGTTGTTATTGATGTAGATTCAGTATATTTTAAAAATGTACGTAGTATTATTCATATACTTACTGTACTTACTTTTTACCCGATAACCCTGATTTTTCCATTTCCAAATCAAAGCACTAGCAAACAGCATATTGTGCAGTGTGGTGGTATACACAAATAATTCCTGTACATTTAGTTCCCCCTGCTGTTTCGTCATTCTAACTATCAAGTACTGAAGCGACTATCAAATGGTTTTTTTTTTAATCATACATTTATTTAGCTCTGCAGGCATTCTGAAAGTAACCAGTCAGGTGAAAGCTCCTGCTGTGATCTCGCCCTCTGCCATTATGCAGGAGCACACGTGGACATCCATAGCCGAATACAAATGTCCTTCTGATTATGATTTTAACAGCAGAGGTGTAAGTGCATGCACATTTACTAGATTATGCTGATGCCTTTTTATGTCAGAAGCATCAGAGCCCAAAATGACCCACCTCAAAGGCAAGCAGATGCAGGAAAAAAAATTTCTTTTGCATGCAGACAGCAGCAGGCGATACCTGGGTAGATCAATGGATATGCTATTACTTGGATGGTCTGCTGAGGGATGAGGTGGTGGTGGGGGAGTAAAGAGATGACGAGTGTGCATGTTTGAGGGATGTGGTAATGAGGTGACAGCCATCATCTGCTCTGTTTTGTGTAGATAAAAGAAGAGAATAAGAATGCGTGCTGTTCGGCACATTTGTTTTGTGACGTGACGAATAAAGAACACTAACCTTGCAGTGATGGTGAGGGTTCGGCGTCACTGCAGTCAGAGTGGATGTAGCAACGACCACCATCAAGGGGAGAACAGCAGCTCTGATATGCAGAACACACTTCTTCTTAGACACACAAACCTGCCCACCTGATTAAAAAATATATATATTGATGCATGTGTTCAGTGGTTGTCATGTACAAAGAGGTCAGTGGGAGGGGAAGAAGTCAGAGTGAATGCAAAGGGAAAAGCCAAATGCATATTAACCCTTTCTGTTCTTAGCATAGCCCTGGACCTGCCAGATAACCAGCTAATGAAGTCTGACAGAGAAGAACCCATTGCTTCATCTTTTTAATGTTTAATAGTCCACCATCGAGCACCGGTGTAGTCTTACATTATTTTAATTGCCCATCACTCCTCTAACAGTGGGATGATTGATGCATTTGCAGTATTTTTTTTTCCATAATTAATGCAATCAAAGAAAAATGTCAATTAGAAATTGAAAATCTTGTTTTAATATTGGGAACATTGTTTGTGAAAGTGTCTTCCAGTCAGACAGTTACTGTCTCACTCTGCATTTGTAATTTTTTGTTGACTAGTTAAACTGGACATCAACTATGCTTGCTTTAAAAATCCTGTTTTAATAACTGTTTTGCTTTTATTGGTGCTAATCGTGGGTTTTATTTACACTAATTGCTTTAACCCACTGGGTTAAAGCAATTAGTTTATTGATACTTTTGTTGTCCTGTGTTTTATACTGTAATGATCGAAAAATCTCCCGATTCTTGTTTGTAACAGCTTTTACAGGATTGGGTGAATGTTTTTGTTTTCAGCTGATTTACACTATGTGACATGAGCATAACTTCATCATCAGTTAAAATGGTTTCAGAGGGGTCAGTTTAGTAACTATCCTGCATTGTGCAAAAGTCTTGAGCCACCCCTTGTTTTTAAAAAATATTTTGTTTGGAAAATACAAAGAAAAGTACAAGAAAGTTGGTCCTTGGAAGTAAAATGTAAAGAATTGAGGGGTGGCTCTATTCATCTGTTTGTCCATCCATCCATGCTTGCATGAGTGACTGCTGTTGTTTGATAGCCAAACTTGACAGTTATAAAGGTCATTCAAAGTTAAAAAAAACAAAACAATACACAACATTTCAAAGGTGTCTAACTCTTATTAATTTTCCCTTTAAACTTTCCCACCTCTAAATGGTACAAGACTGTGAAACAAGCCCATCGATGGGAGCCCCAGATACAAAGAGGGACAGTTGAGGCGTTCGGCAATAAAGAAGATATAAAATTCTTTTATGAGTGTGGCCCACTGCTGGCATGCTGGTATTAAAATCACTGGTGTGATTTAGTGGGTCCTGTTCCTTGCTCAAGTGAATCATTGATCACAGGCAGCAGACAGAGAGGCCCAATTAGGTTTGTCCTCACAGATGGATGGCCAAGGATGGGCAGCTGTGCCTCGCGATACAGCAGGGAGACGGAGGAAGATGGAGAATGAAGAGATCAGTTTTCCTCAAACCTTTCGTTCATCTTACTGTAACTCAATTGGGCTTTAAAGCAACATTTGTTTTTTTTAAAATATGCATGTTTGCTATTTAGCAGCGGTAATAGGCTTGTTTTCTGGCGTGTTGTTCTTGCCCCTAAACCCTTTTGTAAGCTGAATCTCTGCAGTATCCTCCTCATTAATCTACCTCATGCAGAGACCAGGGGAGCTGTACAGAGTGAAAACCCTGCAAATCTAATCAGATTACTTGTGCAAGTGTCAAAACAATTTCTCCAGTGGAATCTGGTGTGATTCAGCCAGTCATTGTGACCATTCAGAATCAAAACAGGGGAAGAACCAAAGCCATGAGCTCCTGAACTTGAATTTATTAGAATGCAAATGTATGTAATTCTCAAAAGGCGATATGGAGGCAAGACTGATTTCTCAGGTCCCACTTGAATACACCGCAGGAAGTCAGGGCATGACAGGAAATCAAAAAAATTGCTTTCTATTTCATTCATTTTTAGTCTTGATAATGTGTCTATTTTCCTGCGTTCAAAGCTCAAACTTCTGTTTCTTTATTAGTTTTAGTTAGTGGGGTTTTTACTTACCATACCATCTAGTATAAAAATAAAAAAATGTAATTAAAAAAAAAAGATTATTAACATTAAAAACTTCAGACTGTTTGTTTGATTTATGTGGTGCAAGTGTGAAAATAATGATTTTGTAGCTGTTCCCAGTTTCCATGAAATTTTTCCTCAGCACCACCATCTGGAAGATTTAACCGCTAGAGGAAGATTCTAGTTAGAGTATTAACTAAAAACAAAGATCTTTGTCTTTACTTAAATTAAAACATTGAAATCAACTGTCAGGTGCTGTGTAGCTCCACCACATGATGCCTGTGATGCCCATGTCCACCACAAAAGAGCCTGTGGTGGACATGTGGTGTGTGGTTCCAGGACATTAGCCATGGATACTTTGGAGCTTGTGGGTTGCAGTATTGTGGTGATGTTTTGGCCAATCTTTGTCATATTATTTATGAAATAAATTTACATTCAGGGCAGTACATTCATCTTTGTACTAACCTAGTGTGAGATTAGAAGTTGAGTATCACTGTGCCATTTTATTGTGTGGTTGTTGCATGGTTAGGCAAATGTTGTTAACTTTACACAGAGCCAGACTTCCCATCCTTCTAACCCAATTCTTTATACTAAGCTACAGTAAGCTAATCATCTGTTTGCTTAAAAAAGAAATAAGTCCTCAAAGTCCTAAACTATTACGCTAATCTCTTTGGTAGCAGTTGCTTTTACTTGTTCCATCACTTTGTTGGTGATGGTTTGTGATTTGTTTCATTTTCAGGGTAGTTTCTCTGCAAGATTTTAGAATTTATTATGGTGATAACACCAGATTAACTTCATTTAAGTGATTTTTTTAAAAGCAGTCACGCAGGGGAATTAATTTGAAAAAGCACCATAACTCAATTTCATCTTGAAAATTTACTGAAAGTGTGAAAAATGTAATAATGTATTAACATCCCTTGGCAAATGTTGTACTTAATAACACTTGTACTTATTTTTGGATAACTTTCCCATTTGGTGACCTTTTACTCCATGTACCCCTCTCTCCCTACAGCGTCTGTCCAACGGCTCTCTAGAGCCGGCCCATGAGGCGAGTCAGGTGGTCGAGCTGCAGGACCTGCTGGAGAAGCAGAACTATGAGTTGGCCCAGATGAAGGAGCGCATGTCCTCCCTCTCCTCCCGGGTTTCCGAGGTGGAGCAGGAGCTGGAGACCGCCCGCAAGGACCTCATCAAGTCAGAGGAGATGAACAACAAATACCAGAGGGACATCAAAGAGGTCACAGCACACATACTGAGCACAAGGAGAAGCATGCACACATATTCGCATGGGAATAACAGTTGCAAGCGAGACATCAAAGACAGCTAGCAGTGGTCTAAAAACAGCTTCTATTTGCATGAGCTCTCACACTCTCCCTCCCTCTTTATTGCTGTATGTTTTTCTCACATAAATACGTGCACATGAAATTCAGGGCACATTGCAATATCTTCATCGGTTGAAGTGAAAAAAAGTAAATATAAAAATATAAATATGCAAATGAGCACTTCTCAAGAACACAAACTAACACTTAACATAAAAAAAAAGAGCACGCTGTTTGTATTTCTTTAACTGCATCAGGGTGGGCTTTTGGTGCGTAAAGCACAAAAAACCAGTCATTTTCAAGCAAATTTAATCGAGAAATAAGAGTGTTGTGTCAGAAACTGGCAGTTAAGAGCCCAATCATAATCCCATTTAATATATGTCTGTGCGAGGTTAATATCAGTGAAGTGGGCTGGAAATGAACATAAGCTGATGCCCCTTGTAGCCCTAGGCTGAAATTACTATTGATTGCTAACAATGTAGGCAGAGGCAGTTATCGTGGGCTGACAAACATGGCCTTATCAGGCCAACCGTGTTTTATTACCCTGCACTGCCTCCTCTTGCAGCAGCAGTTTATTTAGTGTTCTAAAAATAACTATTATTATTTGTATGGTTTTGAAACAATGGGTGTTACCACGAGTTTGTGTCTGAAGCAATTCTCTATGGAGGAAATTAAGTCTGAGAAATTCTGTGGTATTGTCGCCTTTGTTGGTGGCAGCATTCTGAGAAAGAAGATCATAGCTGCGTGTTTGTACTTTCTGAAGCTTTATTTGTGTTTAACTTGCCTTTTTTTTATTTACTGCAGCGATAAAAGTTTGATTTGGGGGAATTTGCAGCTCTGCTTTGTGTTCGCATTCCAGTTTCAAAAATGGTGTGAGGATCTCTATTTCACTTCGTTTTTATTTATATAGCACAAATTTACAATAACAGTCACCTCAAGGTGTTTTATATTGTAAGGTAAAGACCCCTCAGTATCCATCCATCCATCCATTGTCAGCTGCTTATCTGGGTCTGGGTCACAGGGCCAGGAGTGTAAGCAGAGACACCAAGATGCCTTTACTGAGGTTCTGTGGTGTTTCCAATGTAATTTCTCCAGCATGTCTTGGGTCTGGACTGGGCCCTCCTCCTGGTAGGACGCGCTCAAAACACATCACATAGGAGGTGCCCAGGAGGCGCCCTGGTCAGATCCTAAACCACCTCATCTGTCTCCTTTCGCACTTAGCACTCAGCTCTCTCTCCCCCACGAAACACTTGTACAGCGTTTGCAGGTCTCCGGTCTGTCTGTCAGTCCCTGTAACAACACCTCTCCAACCCAGAATGGGCACGCCACTTTTTT
This sequence comes from Archocentrus centrarchus, assembly GCF_007364275.1. Lineage (NCBI taxonomy): Eukaryota > Metazoa > Chordata > Actinopteri > Cichliformes > Cichlidae > Archocentrus > Archocentrus centrarchus. The sequence continues at coordinate 7,260,598 of NC_044368.1, read as the reverse complement.
CTGACTGAAAACAGTGGCCTCAGACTTGGAGGTGCTAATTCTCATTACCCCACAATTTTAGAAAGGAAAACCCCAACAATTATGCAATCCTCTATTGTCATTTCAGTTTTAGCAAACACGATCATTACATTACGGTTTTAGTGGATAAATGAAACGTATGTCAAATCAAACTTCCGGATGCATCTGGTGTGTCGACTCCTTTGGAAACAAGGGAGCAGCCGGAAGTACCTATGTGATCACTACAGAAGTTTTTCACTTATAATAGGTGACGGCCTTGTGCTCAGAATTTGGTGAACACTATTTTGAGAACCTTTTGTGCACTCTAATAGACATTTCTTAATTGATTGCTAGTAATATTTGATTATGATTATTTAGTAGTACAGATCAAGCCGGGGCAGATACTAAATTATAAATTTCATGTTTGCAAAGCAGCAGGAGGAGAAATTGCGCAATAAGTTATTGTTTTATTGCAATATACTCATACTGGTCTGACTTTTTTGTCTGCATGCAGGCCATGTGTCAGAAAGAAGACATGGAGGAACGGATCGTCACGCTGGAGAAACGCTACCTGAGTGCCCAGCGAGAAGCCACCTCTGTGCATGACATCAATGACAAGCTGGAGAACGAGTTAGCCAATAAGGAGGCATTCCTCAGACAGGTCTGTAAAGTTCAACAAGGGTTTGTGTGATCCATATGACTGGAAATTAATCAGCTCTCTGAGATTACGATTTTGCTCCAAAACTGTGTTCTTTGAGTCGTGGGTCCAGATGGCAGCTGCAGTTTCATTGCTGTATCATCAGTCATATTTCTCTAACTGGATTCAGAAGAGAATTAACCACCAATCCTTGTGTAAGATGGTTCCTGTCAGTTAACGGGGCCCTTTGAGCAGTTCCACAGTGGTTTGGCAATGAGAAAACCTCTTGACATTGTGTCAGATAATGTCAGAGGAAATTATTACTGGGGAACAAATTTCACTTAAATGTCCAACGACTTTGAGCAGATGCACGTGGCTCTCACATGTCTTCTTCATAAGTGACATAATGCTGCACAGTACGCTCAAATGATAAAGTACAGATTTACTCTCCTTTCGATTATTCTCAGTGATTCATTGCAGCCAATTAGAGAAATTGCCTGGCCATAGAAGATCTAGTGACATTTTTATGAGTAAGCGCTTAAGCACCAGCTGAGCTTTGGAAGGATAGAAGAATTTCTAATGGGAGTAGAAGTGATTAGAGTGACACCACGAGGTACACAGTCCCTGTTTGGGTTTATTGTGTGGAAAGTAATTTAGACACTAAGAAATTTCAGTTATAAATCACCAACTTTTCTTTTTAGTGCAACCTTCACTTTTGACTTGTGCACCACAACTACAGTGACTATTGAACTACACTGCTTTAGAAAACAATACATTGGGAAATCTGCTAGACTGGTTTCTCTGGGGGTATTTTTGCAGTAGCTAGGCAGATTAGCTGACCTAAGGCCTCAATTGCACAGGCCATAGAGACCAGTTAGTCACCATCTGGCAACCACTAATCGCAAGGGGAAAAATGTATATTTGATAACTACCACCTACCTAAGCATTCTTGCAGACCATGTACACCCTTTCATGGAGATGGAATTCCCTGATGGCTGTGGCCTCTTTCAGCAGGATAATGCACCATGCAGCAAAGCAAAAATGGTTCAGAAATAGTTTAAGGAGCTTTAAGGTGTTGACTTTACCTCAAAATTTTCCAGATCTCAATCCAGTCCTAGCATCTGTGGGATGTGCTGGACAAACAAGTCCAATCCATGGAGGCCCCACCTCCCAACTTATAGGACTTAAAGGACCTGTTTCTATCATCTTGGTGCAGATACCACAGCACACCTTCAGGGGTCCAGTGGAGTCCGTGCCTCGGTGGGTCAGGGCTGTTTTGGCAGCTAAAAGATGGACCACTCGTGTTTACAGCCATGCTAACCAGTTTAATTGAGGTTCCACAGGACAGTTTTCTTATTCATTTTTTTTTTTTTTTTAATCGAACTTACAGGAAGCAACTGGAGATGGGTTTAAAAAAAAAAAAACCCTGCAGGTTTGAGACCCCTGATAGTGGTTCTTGAGGGCTTTGAGGATTCATCTTATGAAAAGGGCTGGGAGCCTCTTCCCTGAATAACCCCTAAAGCTTTTAGAATGAGCTCCAGGTACCATACATACTGTAAACACACTTCTTTAGTGGCTATGTGTACAAAGTTTCATTTGCTGTTGTACCAGCAGCTGAATGCTAGGCTCTGGCTGCTGATGTCTAAAATGTGACTTGGTATAAAGATATGAAGGGATGAGAAGAAATGGCAAGCAAAATGGCAAAAAGGATGGGTGGGAGGGCATCTTGGGAGGATATCATAAACAAAAACAAACTGTCATGCTTCCCCTGTGTCATCTCAAACACGTGGGATGGCGATATGGGTTGAGGCAGAAAATATCACTGACACACACGCAACACAAAGTATACTTGGCCTGCTATAGTCTAATTATTGCACACTGAGCTGCCAGGCCCGAAGCTTCGGGGACCGGAGCATCTGTCGCCAATGGCAAAAGCTGCCAAGCCATCCCTTAAAAAAGTCTTAAAACTGATCAGAGCCCTGAGCTACGCAGGGAGAAAATTCTTACTGTCCAACGGGGAAATAAGTCACTTGTTTACAGTTTCATTTAATGTTAGGTTTGAGTTTAATGTTTATGATGGCAACTACCAACTGAATGCCTAATCAAGGCAATTATAGGTATCAGCTGTCTATAAGTTGCCACTGTCACTCTTGGCAAGTGCAGACTCTGACTCTGCTATTTTGAAGAAGAGTTGAGGCATGCTGCCAGAGCCTTTGGTAGTCAGTCCCCTCGTGAAAGACAAACGTTTGTGATTCTATTTTCTAACAGGCGATGATGCTCTGCTGACATTAAAAGGAAAAGAAGGAAGAGAATCACATTAGTAGACTTCATTTTTGTTATATTTTATTCACAAGGACAGCGTGGGAGCACAATGGAAACACATAATCTGCTCGTGCTTTAATTTGTTGTTGCTTGTGTTTGTTGTTATTGGAAGCACAACACTTCCCCTATGTTAACCTGCTACTGTTGATATATTTTGGGCGATGCACGGTCCAGGCATTGGAAGGTAATTCATTAATTAAATCTGTTCTGCAATAATTGATCATCCTTTCTTTCAGCATTAAGCTCCCTGCAAATATTTCACGTACAAAAATACATTTGTTTCAAGGGAATAAGCTGAAATTGAGATCTAACCTAAGTGGAGATCTTTGGAGGGTTTTGAGTATTTAGCTTTATTTTACCCATAGCATACATATAATTTTTGTTTATTTTTGGCTGCAATCCCTCCACGAGATCTGCAGGAAGTCAGAGGTAAAATCTCATGATTAAGGACCAGCTAATGTCTTTGCTGTCTGTGCTGTTTGAGTGCAGATGGAGGAGAAGAACAGGCAGCTACAAGAGAGATTGGAGCTTGCAGAGCAGAAGCTCCAGCAAACTATGAGGAAGGCTGAGACACTCCCGGAGGTAGAGGCCGAACTGGCCCAGAGGATAGCAGCTCTCACCAAGGTAAGAACACGTGTGTACATACATTATACACTGTTGACATATTCCCACAGATGCCCTCGTCTCTTGATTTTTCTGTACATTTGTGTAAGTGTGCACATGGTGTCATGACGTTTCAACATGTCCCTCTCCTCTTCCTCGGCCACATAGTCTGACTCCAGCTCCTCTTCCTCCCCCGATGATTATCACTTTGTAATGGAAGCTAAACTCCAAGACATGAACTCCATTCTTAGGAAGGTAGTCCCACAGGGCATCACAGCTATTGCCAACTCCTGTAGAGAACAGATATCATTCATTTATCTTATTAATGTTTTGTGGCGGGCGTGTTTACTGGGATTCTGCTCTGGCTGTTCTACCACCACGGGACAGCTGCATGGCACTTCTGGCTGGAGCTCATACTTGGCAGTGCTGGAGCAGCTCTCTTCCTCTTTCATTCTGTCCTTTGGTGGCCGTGTTCTCCATCTTTCTCCTTGTCACTGTTTGTTTCAATCAGCTGTCTTTCCAGTTCCGCTTTAAAACATAGATATCCATCTTTGAGTTTGGGGTAGAAGCTTTGGCTTGTGTTGTCGCCACCACTTTTCTTTGTTAGCCCTTAGGCTGTCAAGCACACAGATCATCGTGGCCTTTTTTTTTTTTTTGTCCTGTCTGTGCTGTGATCCAACTGTAGGCGGAAGAGCGTCATGGGAGCATTGAGGAGCGAATGAGGCACTTGGAATGCCAGCTGGAGGAGAAGAACCAGGAGCTGCTGAGGGTGAGTCACTGCGGAGGCGTTGTGCCAGGCAGCGTTAACCAGGCAGCCACTTCTGCATGAGCAAGACAGCTTGAAGCGACTGATGGCACACTGTCTCATTTATCACCAATGAAGCTTGACCAAATGAGTGCTTCACATACTCTGCTGATATGTTTTTTTTAAAAATGCTTACAAATGATGCAAATGAGTCATTTTAAAATACGTTAGTATCCTCGCGTCACACTTTGGTGCATGGTAGCCAGTTCAAGAGGGAATAGTGTTTTGTATGAAGATATTCTTTCAACCTCATGATAATTTTTTTTACTTCCTTATACAAAGCATGCAATAGTTATCAGAATAGGACAGTTACATCAGTTACATTAGCAGGTAAAACAAATTAAAATGCATTGCTTCCATCGCTGCTATTAATTTTAGATTGCTCTTTGGAAGTCCCATACTGACCACTCCACTCCACGCATGTGTCTAACTGACCCGACTTTCATCCTGAGACTCCTGGAAATCTGTTCTCTAGAGATCAAACAACAGTTTTTAGAGGAACTGTTGCACAGCGGCCAAGCCCGAAGCTGGTACATCAGGTCAGGAGACCAGAAAGGAGGATACTCGTCATTTGTGGTGACATTCATGGGTTTCTGCGTTGTGAATTTGTCCCCCAGATTAAAGCTGTCAATGCAGACTTCTGCTGTAACAGCCTGAGGCATCTGACAGAGAGCATGCGTGACCTTGTTCTTCTCCCGTGCACAGCCAAAAATTGCATTCAAAATGCAGCTGTTTGAAGATTGTGTTGGTTTATTCAGTCACCACCAGCCCCACTCACCACATTTCACTCCCTGCAATTTTTTTTTTTTTTCCATAAAATTAAGAAGATTACGTTGCTACTCAGACACAGTGGCCAGGATACAGCGCATAAGTGGTCAGAATCAGACTTCCTGAAGAGATCTAAAAAGCAGCCACACTAGAAGCGTTATAGGTCAAAACTTTTCATTTGGTTTTGGTTATTAGTAAAGGAAATCTTTAGATTTTTATGATAAAGAGTTTTATTTTTTATCTTTGTTGCGACCTTTCTAGTGATCTTTTTGAGACACAAGTCTCTATTGAAACCTGCTGCTTGGGGTTCATTTACATAATAACATAATTATTGATACACTACACTGATTGGCGTTAGTGTTGTCTTCATATACCATCCTGATTTTAAGCCAAAAATAGAAGAGCTGTAAAGGGCATGCATTATTTATTCCAGTTCACGCTGAGAAGCTCTCATCACTTCAGAAACAATTAAGACTATCATTTTACTTTCGCATGAAGACTGTGAGGTAGCCAGTGGCTTCACAGGAAACATTTTAAAGGGCTATTTTCTGTATCTGTAATATTTTACTCCTTCAGGCTCGGCAGAGAGAAAAGATGAATGAAGAGCACAATAAGCGACTCTCAGACACAGTGGACAGACTCCTCACAGAGTCCAACGAGCGACTTCAGCTCCACCTGAAAGAGAGGATGGCAGCTCTAGAAGAGAAGGTTAAAAATGGCCGACACGCCAATGGAAACCTGTCAATATCAATCAGACCCAGCGAAGGTCAGACAGCGATGGATTTTTCTCACCTCTTCCCTTTTCTTCCTTCTCCTTGCAGAATATGTTAATTCAAGATTCGGATACTTACAGAAAACAGTATGAGGAGTCAATCCAAGAAAAAGTAGGTTGCAGAGATCGAGAAATGATTACCTCCTGTTTCAAAATTCCTACATTTTACATGAGGTTAGCTTAATAATTGACTTTTGAGTACAGAAATAATGAGTTTGGTTATTGGCACTGGTTTAATTTTTTATAAACCTCCAATATTGATAAGCTCCTGCAAGGGGTAGAATAATGAGATGGCTTTCATAAGCACTACTGAAAACAGAAGAAATTATGACTGTCATTTACTCAGTCCTGTAATTGTAATCAGCTCCACATGCTTCCCACTATGTCAGTAGCATGACTAGTAGGATTGGGGGGGGGGGGGGGGGGGGGGGGGGTAGGATAATCATTTTTTGAGCATGTAATATCACAGACAATGATGTTGTGAAATTGTTTTGTCCAGTCGCAGCTGGCAGAGGAGATTGAGAAACTGAGATCAGAGCTCGACCAATTCAGATTAAGGGCAGGCTCCCTCACAGAACCCACGCTGTCACGGTAGGTCATTTTTTGAGTGTGTGTGTGTGTGTGTGTGTGTGTGTGTGTGTGTGTGTGTGTGTGTGTTAGGATTTGACGTGCAATTTGTACCACAACTCCACATGTCGATACTGCATCAATCAGTGCTGTTTACCGGAACATTAAATGCAGCCGCCATATTGGACGGCGGGGTTTTGTCACTGCCCGATTTGTTCTACACGTGTGAATTGGGCTTCTTCCTGTTCCTGTCTGTCACAATAAAAGCCTGCAACATATAGTCTGTGTGACTTCTGTGCATTCGCACAAGTAAAGGAAACTCTTGCTGTTAAAGCAACTGAATGTAAGAGAAGGACGTTGAAGCAATTTACAACAGATTTCCAGGATCAAAATTGATGTTATTTATTTTATTTTTATGTTTAATATATGGCACTAATTAAATTATTTTGTGGGATTTTAAAACACATTTTAGTCCCTTAAATCAAAGAAAAAAAAATTAGACTAGTCGACTAGTCGAAAAGACAGAAAACCCTCAGAAAGCATTTAAAACTTAGCAGACTTTAAATGGACAGATTTAAACATTTAGCCAAACAAACATTAATCACATTCCTTATTAATCAAATCATGTTTTAAATGTTGCTGAACTCTGTGGCACTTTGTGCTGTGTATTTTTAGCTGTATGTTGGGGCTGCAGCCCTCATTAGTGGCCAGTGACATTGTAACATCTTTGAACCAGTAACTGCCATTGTACATTAATAAAATAAGAATTATACATTTAGACAACTAGTTTTTCTGTCAACCACTGGCAAAGATGGCAATGTTTAAATGTCCAGTCAACTAGTTGTGCATATCCCTAATGAGTATGTAGAAAAAGAAAATTCAGTGCAGTTCACTGGGAGCACACAGAAAGTTGCATCTGCGTGAACATTAGTCGGATCTGTGTTGGACCATTAGTTAGTATTTGGACACAGACTTATTAAGAGGTGAGAAAATGAGTCAGCAAAAAGTTTGGATGCTTGGCTGTGAAAACACTGTTTAAAGCATAAAGAAGATGTGCTCCACTAGACATGCAATAAAAAGGCCACAATGTGTGTATGTTTATGGAACAGGAAGCAAAGAGAGGCAAATAGATACACTGTCTCCAGGAGCTTTCCTGTTATTTTACCCTCCTGTGATAAAGCTACTTGCTCTGCTACACTATTGTTAGAAACGCTGGTATAATGGATCTTTTGGCATCTATTTTTGGATATTTTCTGGTTTCCATTTCATGCTGCTTGAAGTTCTAATCTTACAAAGCTGATGTGTTGACAGTGGCAGCCTTAATCTCTTCCAAAGCCAAACAATTTGCAGCCATAGAAGCATGCATAACAAGCGCTTATACTTAAAGAAGTACACTTTGCACCTCCTCACTGTGACTAATTGGTTTGCTTGAGGTATCAAAATACAAAATTTGACTGGTTTCCTGTCTGCATAACTAATCATTACTGCAAGACTTTTGTTGTGTCTTATCATTTGTAATCTGCTTTATGACCCACAGGTTCACATGTTCTTCATCTTTCATATAAAAGACATAAAAAAAACCGCATGGCATTTGTGTTTAGGTTCAGTAATGCTCATAAAAGTTGTTTCTCAGATCCCATCTGGACACATCAGCTGAGCTTCGATTCTCTTTGGGATCTCTGGCCGAAACCCAGTCAGACCACTACCGCTCAGCAAAGGTCATCCGCCGGCCAAGGAGAGGTCGAATAGGTCTGCGAGAAACCAAGGTGAGGAATGGCATCTGGTTAGTCTGCCCTCTGATTTGCTTCTATTTTTCTCTTCTTAAAACACCTTGGAGCTGCTTTAATTGTCTGTCAATGCTTGGTTTCAGCTTGAACACAGTGAGTTAAATTTAGATACTGAAGAAGCTATTTTAAGATACAGTTTGGCAAACCCAACAGGACCTGTTCCTGAGGGACCAGTGGCATTAAATGCAGCATGAAGTGCTAAAGGAGTGAAATATCTCAATATACACTCACCAGCCACTTCAATACACCTTCCTAATACTGGCTCGGACCCCCTTTTGCCCTCAGAACAAATAATAAGAAATAATCAGGAAAAATAAAATAAGCACTTCTCACTGTGTTTTCGGTTTCCCATAACAATCTTAAAATAGAGTTTCACTCTGTCTCTATGTACAGGCAAAGTCACTGGGGGAGCCTGAATGGCGCTCACAGCAGTTGGGGGTCCTGGGAGGTCACCACTTCGAGAGCGACACAGAAATGTCTGACATTGACGACGACGACAGGGAGACGTTGTTCAGCTCCATGGACCTACTGTCTCCCAGCGGTCACTCTGATGCACAAACTCTGGCCATGATGCTTCAGGAGCAGCTGGACGCAATCAACAAGGAGATCCGGTAGCTGACACACACCATAGTATAAATTTAATACTGAAGGCCGTATTCCCAGACATATTGATCTGCTTCCTCATTCTAAATCCATTTTACTGGAGACCGACTTGATCTGTTTTTTAAGCTCATGTCCTGGAAACTCCACCTTGTTTTGCCCTTGGTTGCTAAAGAAGAATTTCACCCAAAAATTATACTTTTAGAATTAAAAAGTAATGCACCCACATTGATTTAGGTTGCCTTGTGTTCATGTTAGTAACCACAGAAGCAGGATGAAAAAATACCCCAGAGACACATGAAGAAGCAGCTGCATAGCAATTCACTTTCTAGACAAAATATGTGTCTGCCGAGCTCACAGGTAAACCGCTGAAGGTACTGTAGATTACTCTTCCTGTCTGTGACCCAGACAATATTCTTGTATGCACTCAGTGTTTTGAGAAATGTGAGCTGCCTCTTGCTTGATAGTGCTGTAATTATCATGTGCATATTCATGACCCCAGGCACAACTTTACTTAGTTCTTTATTTCAAGGGCTATTAATGTGCCTTGTGGTCTTTGCTAATTTACATCACCATCAAAAGACACAGTGCTGTGTTTCTTTCAGGAAGATTTAACGCACGTCTCATTGTGTAAAGTGATCATGAATCTAAAGTGTTGAGCTCTCAGCCAATCGTAAAGTTAGATACAGAGTGTGGTTAAAGTTAATTACCTGACTTTTAGCCTTGTAACTCTTTAGTTTGTCCTTTAATTACAGTACCATACCTGATACTGTAGAGATTTAAGGGACGTAGTGTTGCGTCCCTCTGGAAATCTACCTCCAAAGACCTTAAAAGATGAGGCTAATTTTATAGCTGTGCAGCTGCTATAATGTTTGCCTTTGAAGTTGTCTAAAAAAAAAATGCACAACTTGATTAATATTGATTGCCAAACATACGTAACTTCTTCTCCCCCCCTGTTCTCAGGCTAATACAGGAAGAGAAGGAGTCAACAGAGCTGCGGGCAGAGGAGATAGAGAATCGGGTGGCCAGCGTTAGCCTTGAGGGCCTAAACCTGGCTCGAATGCACCACCACGGAGCCTCCATCACTGCCTCAGCCACCGCCTCCTCACTGGCCTCCTCTTCCCCGCCCAGCGGACACTCCACACCTAAGCTCGACCCTCGAAGCCCTGCCCGTGACATGGAGCGCATGGGGGTCATGACACTGGTACATTACTGCACCACCTGCAAGCATCTTCTATCATATTGTCTACAGACCCTGCTTCCATATTCCTCTGTTTACAAGTGATATTTGAGTGAAAGCTTCAGTAGTTTGGTTTGAATACAGACACAGTTCACTTAAATCCAATGCTGTCTTACAGAGATACTTGTTAATTAGTACTAAAGGAACATGTACTATAGTGACAAAAGTATTGGGCCACAACACTTAATCTTAGAATTCAGGTGTTTTCAGTCCCTCTGCCACTGGTGTGTAAAATCAAGCACCTAGCCACGCAGTCTGACTTTACAAACATTTGTGAATAAAAAAGAGTTCAAAAAGAGTTGAGCATAGTACTGTAATAGGATGCCACCATGGCAACAAATCAGTTTGTGACATTTCTTCTTTCCTAAATATTCCCTGATCAGCTGTAAGTGGCATTACTGCAAAGCAGAAGCATTTAGGAACAACAGCAACTCAGCCATGAAGTGGCAGACCATGTAGAGTTACAGAGCGAGGTCGCCGAGTGCTGAGGTGCATAGTGTTTAAAATAATCGCCAACGCTCTGCTGACTCAGTAACTGCAGCGTTCCAAACCTCCTCTGTCATTAAGATCAGCACAAAAACTGTGCGCTCCAAGCTTCATGGGATGGGTTTCCATGGTCAAGCAGCTCCTGTAGGAGTAAAGTGTAGGCGACCCAGTACTTTTGTTCATATGATGCACATAAAATATCAAAACTGTACCACAGACTTCCTTATCTGTCTGTTGCTACAATTAATCACACAGCAAGCCATATTATTTTTCAGATAACTGCATTAAATATGCTCCAAAAGGCACCAAAATTGAAATCATGACTCAAATTGAAGGTAAAACGTAGCAGACAGACTACATCTCTGTCAGCATCTGGATGACAGACAAAGCTGACACGCCCCTGATAAATAAGTCTTAACAGACCATAAATGGGAAAAAAACACCCAAATACAGTACCTATGAAGATTTATAGAAAGAAAAACAAAAAAAAAATTTTTTGAACCAGACTCTAAGCATGTTGTGTATTTTAATATGAAAGCCACAGGGCTGAACCTCAGCCCTGGAAGTTGCATCTTGATGTTAACATGCATAACTGGAGAATATGTTAAATTAGCATGCAGTGAACAGTCTGACAGAAACTTGCTCTTTTAACTATCATCATTTAACCCAGGTATCTAGTGGGATCTACAGTGTAAATGTCTTTACCCGAGAGCTTTTATTGATCATTCAACTGATTTGTTGACCTATCTTTCTTTATTCCCCAGTACTGATCTCTAAACAAGTGGTCTGGTATTGAGCAATGGCTCATAAGCTTCTAATGGTACATGATATTTACATGAATGAGCCAAATGTTTCATTTATCAGCAACATGCAGGAGTTATTTTTGCTTATGCTTTAACACTTGGACATTGACTTTTTTCTGTTTTTCCTCCACCTTACAGCCCAGTGATTTGAGGAAACACAGGAGAAAGGTACACACACAGCGTGGGTTTGCTCGGCAGAATTTGAATGTGATATCACTACACCATAAATCAGTGCTGTAATGGTTGCTGCAGTGACACCAAGAATAAACTGTTAACTTACTTGAGTCTGAGGTCACTTGTAATGCCCCGCCCCTTTGCCCTCGTCCCTCAGATAGCAGCAGTGGATGAGGATGGCCGCGAGGACAAGGCCACCATTAAGTGTGAGACATCTCCCCCTCCGACGCCACGCACTGTCCGAATGACACACACACTGCCAGCCTCCTCGCACAATGATGCACGAGGGTAAGTGCCTGCTGTATTTCCTGGAGGCGTTTCTTTAAAATGTTCTTGATGGACTGTTGTTTTTTTATGTTGAGTCATATTATCGCTGCCTGTTCCTTCTTTGGATGAAAATGAGATGGTATACTGCCCAATTAGTACTTGCCAATTTAGCTGCAATTTTTGCTGTGAATAATATTTCAGCACACAAGACATTATAGTACTTGGGTACTTTCTCAATATCTGGGTGATTAAAGCTAAAGTATAGGCTGCTGCAGATAAGATGAAGCTTCAATCATTTGCATAATATGCTTAAAAAGTACACTTGGGGAAAACAGCAAATATTCCCAGGACACAACACAAGAAAAAGTAAACTTTCCATTCAGAAGTTAATAACAGAACAAGTAAAGGCATTAAATACAATACACATGAGACAAAGGTTCACTAGTAACACAAATATACTTCTTTCCATAAGCTTATAATTGAAATCCATAAAGTTTGTCCTTTGATTATCTCATAAAATTGAAATGTACTGAACACTTCTTTTATGCATACTGTCTGCATGTTTCTGTCCTCAGGATTGTGGCTTCTTTAGAGGCTGAAGCTAGTGCCCTAAGTAGTGTAGCCAGCAGCCAGGACTCCCTCCACAAACAGCCAAAGAAGAAGGGCATTAAATCGTCCATCGGACGGCTATTTGGCAAGAAGGAAAAAGGCCGACTGGCACACCTAGCACACAGACAGGTCATGGTAGATCCACAAGGTGAGTGCAGCACTGGGAGGTTTTACTGTGTCATCACCTAGTGGTTTAGTGTTTTGGCTCAGTAACACTAGAGTTAAACTAGAAAGGCATGGAAATAGGAAAGGTCGTGGTTGCCTGGTAATTGCATTGATTTATTTTTTTTTTTTGCATTTGTCAGCCAATTGCAAGTAGTTGCAGTGACCAACTGGACCAACAGATTGGCAAAGGTTTGCAGATAATTGCTGTCTAATTTATAAATGCAGACAGATTGCTAACACATTGCAATCGATCTGAGTCAGTCTCACAACTTGTCTGCGATGCATCTCTTTGGAGTAGGGGACTTGACTCAACTGGTTGCCAGTTGGCTGTATTCTGGTCACATTCCTATATAAAAGCAAGGCTGTACTAAATATGAGCTAGGCCTTAACATTAACCAAATGGGTGAGATGTTTAAAAAAATGCATCCACAGTTGTTATAAAGGGGGAAACTATCCATAGATACAAACCTGGCCGTTAACATTAACATTGGAGTCTTTGGTGATTGACTCACTTTTGGAGTTAACCTCATGTGACCACTAGAGGATTGCTAGCAGTTTGCCGCTAAATTGCTGTTGTCATCTAAAAATACAAATACACTATTTATTTATTATTTCATAATATCCATTTGCAATTATATTCACTGATACCTGGTTCTTCTCCGCAGCAACTATGATGGATTCAGACATGGCAGGCCAGGACATGGGGGTGAGCAAGTTGGGAACTCAGGCCGAGAAGGACCGCAGATTGAAAAAGAAGTAAGCTTTTCTCCTACGTGCCACCCCACTGGAGCATTTTTAGGTGGATTTACAGCATTCACAGTCCCCTAATGCACACACAGCAGCATCTATTTAATATAATAATGCAGACACTTAAGTACCCTGTTAGAACAAACATTGTCTTTGGAATAATGTAACTGTGCTAAACCTTTCTTGAGAATTTACACACACTGCTACATTACAGCATATAAACCAATATGAACCTTGGCTCACAGACAATGGCTACACCCTCCTTCTCCCGGGTTTGCCTTTAACCTCTCTTCTCGCACTGTATATGCTACCATAACCACGCTGAGAGCAAAATCAATACAAAACAGAATCTCGATCAGTATCCATGAGGATAGATCAGCCTCACTGTATTCAGACACAGAGCCAAAGTCACAATATTGATCCAGGCTAAAAAGCCAATTAATCGCACAAAGGTTCTTTGTCTCTTTGGAAGCTATAGATGGCTTTCCTAATACACCACCCATAGATTACACTCTATGGGAAAAAAAAAAAAAAGGGAAACCCCTTTATACGTCGGATCTCTCAGCAGGAGTGTTTCAGAATAAATGTGTGTGTATGTGCGTGTGTGTGCATTTGCCATGCCTCAGTGCCAAATGATGAATGTCATTTGCTCGAAGTGCACATCGAGTTGTCATGACGGATAACTTTGCCTCCCATGTAGTTGGTCAATAGAGAGTATTGTTGTTCGTATGTTGACAAATGTGTTGTTTTCCTTCCACTGCACCAACTTCTTCATAGCAGTGTCCGGGATTCAGGCCACACGCCACCACCTTGCATCTTGGTGCCTCCTCCTCCTCCTCACTGCATGCCATTAAGCTGCCTGCACTATTTCCATTTCAGCATCTTGATTGATCAGTACTGCTGTGATCTCATTGTTGGTGTGTTTTTATATATTTTTTTTTTCTTCAAGAGGTAACAACAACTATCTGAATGTAACTGAGCATTTGAATGTAAGACCATGGAGTGGGAGGGGGTTGGGGTCTTGCTGTGTTGCAGTGCATTTCTCATTTCTTCTGCTGCACGAGATGTGATCAGGACTGCATTGTAGAAGATGACTTTTTTGGACTGCTCTACAGATGCTCCTGTTAAAGAATGTCCTCCATTGTGAGATGTGTGTGTGTGTGAGTGGGCGTGCACGTGTTTGTGTTTAGAGCCGTACGGTTAATTGCCTATTGACTCATTAACATGTGTGTACTTTTGTCTCCCCGTCGCTCTTTCTCCCTCTTTCTCTCTTCTTTCACTCTTTCCTCTCTTCCCCTTCCTCTCCCTCTCATCATCCTCTGACTCTAACAAAGCGGGTAAGTTGTGAGGATGTATAAATGACCTCCTGGATATGACATTGTCTCAGCCATTTTGCCCTGTGTGTCATCTCTCCTGTGTGTCTGCCATCCGTCCTCTCCTGTAAGAACCAGTGCCAAAGCTGACGTCTCTTATCTATCTATCCTTCATGGCTGTTAATGATGCCATTGCTTTCTTTCTTTTTTTCATTTACCACACGAGGACGTTTCTTCCCCCCCTTTTTACAGTTCAATGGCAGCTGCATCCATGGCTGGACAGAGAATGTGCCGCCGCTAAACCCGGGGCCTAATTTTTATACCCAGAATGTTTTCCTCTCCTTATCTGTGTCTCTATCTATTTGTGTGAAATAACCAGCAGCAACATCTGGTTATGGGAATGTCAGAGGTTCTTTTTGGTTGTATGATTTATCATAACTGTCTCCTTACTTCCCTTTTCCCCCAGCTATGTTCAGTGGATGTATTTCTCCATGCATTAGACTTGACCTGAACATAAAACATGAGCTATATCCCCATGTGCTGGATAGATAAGACAGTGAATGTACCTGGTTGTGTTTGGATGAACACATTTCCTCTGTCACCTGTAGGCTTTTGTATGCCATGTGTGGTTCTAAGTGCCCTTTCACCGCACTGAGGCCTTCAATGCTGAGAGTGCTACATGTATCATGTTTATTATTACAAAGCCCTCTCCTTCCAGTTGTCAAGTCCTTTGACAACACACTCAGGGAAGGGGAGGTTGATTCAGAGTTGGTTTTTTTTGTTATGAAATGTGTTCACAAAATAGAATAAGAATTGTGTTGTTTTTTTTTTTTTGTGCGTGGGTGTGAGTACGAGTGTGTTCCTCGGTCCCCTGTTCATCAGACATTTTTAGGCTGTTCATCAATTCTGTATCTCGCTGAATGTGGGAGGATTCAGCACAATACAAATAGCTCTTTGCATGACAGACAAAGAGTATCTATTTGCTTCTCCTTGTCAATATGGTGCCAATTTCATCGGGCTGAGTAGGTCATTACCAGCGCTCAGCACCACTCTAAAAGTGAGGCAAACAAAAAAGTGCTTAGACCTCAGAGGTTACACTTCAGCACCTGCTAAAAAAATAAACATGGAGCACAGCAGAGAAAGTGCAAAGACAAGTTTCACTTAAAAATACCTAACTGCATGACTCAAACATCCAAAAAAAAAAAAAAACAACCAAAAAAATCTCTCTCAGCAGGATAAACTCAGGCTGAACTGGGATGAGCAGGGTAATTGTGCTTAGTGTAGTGCCAAGATTCACTGAGCAGATAACTGCAGCAATGTGCTTTCCAGGTGTGGGTATTGTTGTTGATGCAGTACCTCTGCCAAGGCTGCAACAATCCTCTAAATATAGTATGCACATATTTTACAGTCTACATGTGCATCAAAATGCACAGAGAAAAATGTTTGGGAAATGCTTCATACTGTTATAATTATAATACCTTGTTCAAGGTTTCACTGTACCAAACTATAAGTGATAAAGTCATACATTAGCAACAACAGTTTGCTGTATGTGCACATTATGTAATGTATATATAACTAGAAACTTGTTAAATTAGATTACAAATACATTAGTATGGAAGCTGAATGGCTAAGTAAATACATTTGGGACAAAAAGTACAGAAATTGGCGTTTGGTCGATTATTTCCTTGTTGTAACGATGCTGCTTGGCAATAAAGCTGTTTATTAAGTCTGTTTATTTCCCCTTAAATGGAGCCACATTTGTAAGGAAAATGCATTTGTGGGTTGAGCAGCAGAGTTGAGTATGTGGGTTGCACCCATGAAATCTTCTCTGCCAATGCCAAACAGCTTATTCTGCTATTGACCCTTATTGGTGTTGTTTATGATTGAAGTCTGAAGAAACAAGACATACTGGCAATTTATCAATTTATTCATTGAACAAACAGGGGCCTCAGTAGCATGTGAAAGAGCCATACTCAGCCACAACAGCCTGGCAAGAGTCAACAGAATAAGCTGTTTGGCACTGGCAGAGAAGATTTAGTAAGTTTTAATGGGCGCAACCCACATACTCAACTCTGCTGCTCAGTCTAGAAAAAATTTCCTTACAAATGTGGCTCCATTTAAGGGGGAAAAAAAACAGGTTTTCCAATGGTATAAGATTTATTGCCAAGAAGCATTGTTACAACAAAGTAATAATCAACACAAATTTACTTATTTTTTGTGCTAAGTTTAGGTGTGACTTCAAATGCACCAAAGATAATATTAAAAATAAATGTAGGCATTAATTCATAACTTATGACAAACTGATGTTCCCATTTTTATTTACCTTTGTATTAATTACTCTCTTTGTTTTAACTTCCATTTCATTATCTATTTTGATTATTAATGTATTCATTTTTAAATCCATCCATCCTTTTTCTGTCACTTATCTGGGTCCTGGTCATGGGGGTAGCAGGGTTAGGGTTAGCAGAGATGCCCAGACCTTCCTCTCACCATCCACCTCCTCCAGCTCTTCTGGTGGGGCACCTAGGCATTCTAATGCCAGCTGAGAGACATAATCTCTCCAGCATTTCCTGGGAGTGCTTGCTGATGATTGTTGTATTCTTCATAGGAGTCATCTGAGGAGGGCACCTATGCTTGGCATCTGACCCAGGACCAGTTTGCCTTGGGAAACCCTACCATAACAGCATAGCTCCTGGGGTTACTCAGGCACACATTCCCCTCCACCACAATAAGGTGGCAGTTAATGGAGGGAGTCATCATATCTTTTCTATTTCTGTATTATTGTCTCTTTGCATTTTTCACTGGCTGTTTCACCATATTATCTTTTCTGTATTTGCTTTCACATTTATTTGTGCATGTCTGCGTAGACAAATAAGGAGACTGCCATTCCAAGTATATCATGGGGTTAACTTGGTACCAACACCAGGCTCACAACTGGAACCCAAAGTGAAAGTAATACAGGAATAAATGCATAAAGTACATTTTAAAATGCATAAAGTTCTTATGTACAAGGGGTCGCCACAGCGGATGGCTCCGCATAATTTATTTGGCTGATTTTAACACCGGATGCTCTTCCTGACACAATCCTCCCCGGGGTGGTTGTTTCCTCCCAGTCTCGAACTGAGACCTTTCACATGTTAGGTGAGAGTGCAAACCACCACAGTTAATAATTTAATTTTAAAAAAATTACAAAATTAAATGGAAATAAGAATAAATAGGGGAATGCCACAAAGGTAAGTAAAACAAATGCAGTTGCAATTAAAATGGGAATATCATACAGTCATTATTTTACAAACATTATTTTTAAATCATTTATTGGGAGGAATATAATGCCAGTTATTTATTTAGCCATTTGCGGATTTATTTCAATTATGTCAGATTCCGTCCTCCATACTGTAGATGTGACAGGGAAGAGCTCATGTGAGGGATTGTGGATTCAGTCAGTCAATTTTATTAATGCAAGCCAAGTGTGTTTCTCTAAGTGTAGATACAGCTGTGCACCTCTTTGCTGCACTGTCTGTTAGCACAGAAGTGAATGATGAATTATTGCCCTTTTTCAACACTCCAGGAGTACAGGCTGGACCGAGAGATAAAATGCGAACGCGTACTCTCCTCTTCATGTACTGCACACATACACAGATCTGCAACAGCGCAGCGTTAACTGCAGGGAATCGTGAAAAGTGTCTGAGCGGGTTTTAGGATGTGAGAGTTTAAGTGTTAGACTGAGAAAATGTGTGTTCATGATGTACAAATTCATGTGTTCATACGAGGTCTCCTCTGTCCCTGCCCTCAGACACGAGCTGCTAGAGGAGGCTAGGAGAAAGGGTTTACCTTTCGCCCAATGGGACGGCCCTACAGTCGTTGCATGGCTAGAGGTAAATGGTCACCTTTCTGTAACAGGTATATTCATAATCAAAGCACTTATGGTGCATGTGGCTTTACTTTTCCTGCTTAGAAGCTTCCTGTTGACTCCCTTTGTAATTTCATGAAGTTATGACCCAGTTTCCAATAATCTGCATGGATATATAGAAGACAACAGCACTGGTCATTAGTCACTATAATAATTAAGAAATATGTGATGTCACTGCAGTGAATCAGTGATACACTTTTAAACAAACTGGAATCCACAGATGAAGGATCCAAAATACAGACACGCTTCTGCCCCCTAATGTTTACTGGCGGGCGAACAGCCACAAGCCAGTCCATGACCTTACTAATCCTCCAGAACAGTTTTCTAGTTAAGTCATATGGGATTGAAGCTGAAATTAAATATATTTGACTGGCTGATAGTGTTTTATTTTTAACAATAGTTCTTCAGTCTTTCTTGTTAGTATTATTCTCAAAGTGAAAAATCCTCTGAGTGTTAACAAGATCTACATTTAGTGACCTGCCTGGAAAAAAACAAACAAAACAAGTTTACTTCTTATCTCTTGCTTTGTGGTCTCTTCCCTTCTCCCTCTGTGTGATGAAGTTGTGGTTGGGGATGCCGGCCTGGTACGTGGCAGCGTGCCGTGCCAATGTGAAGAGCGGGGCCATCATGTCGGCCCTGTCTGACACCGAGATCCAGAGGGAGATCGGAATCAGCAACCCTCTGCACCGCCTCAAACTTCGCTTGGCCATCCAAGAAATGGTCTCCCTCACCAGCCCCTCGGCCCCACCCACCTCCAGAACCGTGAGTTACATGGAAAACGCAGTGTGTGGAGTCACGCTGGAGTTTTATTTCAACTCACATTTGTTGAAGGAAGTGTTGTTGTAAAAGGAGGGAAGTTGTCTTAGAATTAGTTTGAGCCGAATTGGCAAAAACACAAAAAAACTGAACATCATTTGCACAGTTTCAGTATTTTGGAGTTGTATTGCCCTTATTGGCAAAAAATAGAAGGTTAATAATGCAGTAATACCTCTGCATTCATTATGAAGCAGGGTTAGTCGGCCTTTTAGTTTGGCACAAGGATTTGGAAATGGGAGAGCATCTTTATCCAAAGCTAACAGGTTCCTGGCTTTAGTGTCAGATACTGAAATGTGGAGCAATTCCTTCAACATCCATTCTGTCTGTTTTGCTCCTTTTAAATTGAGTTTGTGTGTGCTTTGGCATCTTTTTAGTCCTTTATTGTGATTTTTTTTTTTTTAAATATTTCTTTTATGACATATGCAAAGCAATTTACACCCTGCTTAATTTTTTTAAAACTTGTGCCTTCAGACAAACACTAAAAACCATGCTAACATAGATAACTCAATAAAACTGGTAACAGCACAAATACATGTGCTCCTCCTTTGCTTATCCAACATTATTGCATCACTTTAGCCAAAAAAAAAAAAAGGTTGTTGGTTGTTGCGATCGTAATTTCTGCCTCCAAAGCAGCTCTAGTAAATGTTTGTGGGACATGAATGGCATCTCTGCTTGCATGCACCATGCCTTCACATATGGGTAGCACGCATACAGCTTTTACCATCATATCCAGCACATTAGTCAGCGACTTTTAATAGTTACTTTATGATAAGTAAGTGTATATTACAGTGGGAGTTGGTGATGGCCCAGTCTGTAAAACTTGGCTCCTGCATGTACTATAATTTAGCTCTCCAGTTATTCCACACCACAGTTGCTTTCATAGCTCCCTCCTGTCATGATAATTGCATATAGACTCTTAGGACTCTGCTGTTCCTTAATGATTGCAACTGTTCACACTGCAGAGCAAATATGCCATTACACAAAAGGTACACTTACAACCAGAGTGCAGCTCATATATCACGCAGACATGAGAAGTTGTGCACTGTTGTATAAACCCAGCCAGAAGCATTCATTAAAGTTGTTTTTAGATGCTGCTAGTATGCATGTAACCATTACAGTGCACACTTTCTTGCACCATTTCTCCCCTCTCCTGTTGTTCAGTAACTTTGGCGGAGCGCTCCCCTGTGCTACCCCATTCACCTCACCCTCTCTTCTACCACTTAGCTCCACTTCCACACCTCATGAAATTTTCATTACAGAGCCAGAGACTCCACGCATCCAATCAAACTCGTCCAACTGTGACAGGCCTGTTTTCACACTTAAAACCTCCACGCACTTAACAGAGGGGGTTAATTGACCTTGTAAATGCAGCTGGATGTGTATCTCAAGCAGAAACTGTAGAGAGCGGAAAGGCTGTCAATTCACTCGGGCTATCATAAGTCCGCCCCCACCCCCAGAAACCAGAAACATGCAGTGAAGGAGTGCCCTCTATGCTTGTTGCTGCACCTTAGACCATTTCATCCCAACCTTTTTAAATCTTTAGCTCCTGGGATATTTTATATTTATCCATCATCCATCCTCTTCTGCTTATCCTTTTCAGGGTTGTGGGGGGACTGGAGCCCATATTTATATTTTTATATTTAATACAGTTTATGCCCATCTTAGCCATAGAAGGTATAAAACATGGACGTAGCTTCCTGGTTGGAAAAATGAAGCCAGTATGGAAGTGTCTAAAAACCTGCATTCTATCTGAAACCCCCCTCTGCATACTTTTAGCAGTTTTGAACAGTTCCTATGCTATTAGCAGGCAATATTAACTGTGAGCCAATGCTTTTAGTAGGTTAATTCAATCATTTTCCATTTTTTGGTCATTACTTATGCATTTAAATGCATTTGTTTGGGCTGTCTCTATTTAGTGCGTTTCCATTACTTTCAATTAACTTTAGACTTTTCTGTGGAAATCTGTTAAGCTCCCCTCATCAGTGAAATTATCCTTCTTTTTTTTTTTTTTCTTCCTACATTAATTGAGCTACAGTAATATTCTCACAGACAAGTGTGACTGGGCTGGTACTCACATGGCACTTTTCTGTTTTAACTGACTCAAAGCATTTTTTTTTTTTTTTTTTTTTACTACAAGCCTCGTTCATCCAATCACCTTAAGTACCTTCAAACTTTCACGCTCACACTCTGATGGACGCATTAGGAGCACTTTGGGGTTCAGTAGGATGCTTCGGACCTTCCGATTAGTAGACAACTCACTCTATTTTCCGAGCCACATCATTGATAGATTCTGTAACTGCAGAACAGTCATTCTTTTGCTGCAACAGTGACAGCTAACGGGACAATTATAGATGATTAAGCTTTGTCAAATCATTATGAAATAAACATGGAGACATAAAGGCACACAGACAGAAGATTTGTTGAAAGTCAGCATTTTTCTCCACTATTGTTGTGGATGCTGCAGATGGTGATGAACACAGACCTAAAGTGACTGGACAATAAGTTATTTAGTCCATTAATAAGAACACCATTAATATGGCAAAAATCCAAAACATGGTCTGGGTCTATTTCACTATAAAATAAATGTCTTTTTGTGGCAGTTTAGCTACTAATTTATGGCACAGAATAGCAAAGAAAATTGGATAATTAAGATAATCGTGAATATTGAATTGTTAGTTTCAGCTGTAGCCGTATGTGATGCGGACACCGTTTTGAGACATCCATTTATTTCTCTCATTGCTAGTAGCAGATGAATAGTTGGGTAATGTGGGGTTTACATGTCTGTTGGTGTTAATAGTACTAATTTATTCAGTGTTATATGTTGTGCATGCCAAATGTCTTTGTTATCTTTGTGTCTCTTGTGGATGTACTGTATGCATATGTTGGGATGTTCTATACTGTCTGTTTTTGTCCTTTGGATATGCCCTTTGACCCCTGGCGGGTTTGGGGCCAGTTCATCATCTGACTGTGATGCTATAACACTGTTGGCTTACAGTGGTGCTGCTCTTCTTCTTTAACACTGCTTGCCCTTCCTACTGGACCTCTACTACCAACCCTGGTGCTGTTCTGTCTCTTGGGCTCTGCCCCTTGTAGCCATCAGGCAATGTATGGGTGACCCATGAGGAGATGGAGACCCTGGCAGCCCCTTCCAAAACGGTCAGTCCTGCTGTGTCCTTTAACTCTTACCCTTTTCTTTCTGTCACTCATACTGTATGTGTCGGGGGGGGGGGGGGGGGGGGGGGTGTTATGGACTAGTTCTTATATAGCGCTTTTCTACTCTGTTTGAGCACACAACACGTTTACCCATTCACACAAGCACTTCCATAATTAACTAAGCTAAGTGCTTTTATTATCTACTTTTATTATCTACTCCAACGGTTGCGTCGGAGAGCAACTTGGGGTTAAGTATCTTGCCCAAGGATACATTGGCACGTAGCCTGGAGAAGCCAGGAATCGAACCGCTGACCTTCCGATTAGTAGGTGACCTGCTCCTCCTGAGCTACAGCCACCCCAGAGCTAATGTGGAAAAATATGAATGGGTACTGATGGAGATGGCATGAAACGGCTGTGAACCTCTTGTCGATACTAATGGTGAAGCCTTTAGCAGCTGCTGATGCCTCAGTGAAGGTTTGAGTCACTGTCCGTTGTTTGGCTTAGTAAAGCTCCATAATGAAAGGTCACGAATCATCAATTCTTGGCTGTTTATTTCTGCGGTGTTGTTACTCACCACATACCAGATGTCAGAGTTATTTAAATCACATTTAGCATTCAGCTTTTTCAGGTTCGCTTACAAGAGACGCATGCTTATGAAACTGTATGCCAAATAGTTTCATCAAAATACAGATCTTAGAAATAAAGCTTGTAAAGGTGTGCAGAGCTGTTTTATCACTTCATTCTCAGGCTGATCCAAGCTGAAGATAAGTATCGGTGTTATTATAACAAGTAGGTTTTTATTTATGAAATGATGGGTATATATATATTTTTTTAATTATCATGTTGGCTCTTAATTAGTAAAATGCATTACAGGACTGAAACTGAAGATATTTGTAGTGCAATTTTAAGGTGTTATTTTAATGCTGCGGTTTCCATCCCATCTTTTTTTATTCAGACACCCATTCACATGCCATTTGCAGTTTTCCAATCTAGAAATCTAACAGAGCTTGCAAAAATAAACAAATAAATAAAACCAGCTTCCTTCAACTATTCAGATTGCCGTAACACTACACCAAATGCCATATTTGCCAGGACCTACTTTTGATACATTTGATTGTGCATGTAGAAAAAAATATATTTGTTATGGCTTTAACAGCTGCTGCTGAAATCTGTATTTCCCTCCAGGATCTCCTCATATACTAGTTTGATTTAGTTGCAAATTAAGGGGCACTTTTTGAAGGGTTTCTTATTGTTCTAACAGTGGCAATCGGTCTCCATGTTCTCTCATTTTCTTTTCCCTGTGCCAGAAGTCAGAGTCTGAAGAGGGGAGCTGGGCACAGGTAAGAGGAAAGCCTGTGGTCTCTTACATGTGCATGCGGTACATAATACACATTTTTGATAAACATTGTGTTAAATGTGTTTTCTATCAGACTCTCGCTTATGGTGACATGAACCATGAGTGGATAGGAAACGAGTGGCTGCCCAGTCTAGGACTACCTCAGTACCGCAGCTACTTCATGGAGTGCCTCGTGGATGCCCGCATGCTGGACCACCTCACAAAGAAGGACCTGAGGGTGCACCTTAAAATGGTGGACAGCTTCCACAGGTACTGGACTTACCTCATGGTGATAATATACATAAAATATTTTAGAATTACCTCTAAGGTTTTTCGGGGAAGGGCTGAGCAAGCAGCTCGATTTTTAAATTTTTAACGCTGTTTTCCTGACATCAGAACAAGTTTACAGTACGGGATCATGTGTCTGAAGAAGCTCAACTATGACAGGAAGGAACTGGAGAGACGCAGGGAGCAAAGCCAGCATGAAATGAGAGGCAAGTACATCCAAGACACGAGCAGTTTGAGAGCGCATATCTCCGCCAAGGCTGAAAATTTCCTCCACGCCTTGTATTTATTGAGTGCCTGAATTGAGAAGGATATTTTTCTGTGATAGTTTCTTTAGAACATAAAATGGATATCTTTCAGTTTGGTATGTATGTAAAATCTTATCCTATCAGAAATTTCCCGATTAATATCCATTTCAAAAGTGTTTCAAAGCTCGTAAAATGTTCATGCAAATCCACCCTTAACTTTTTGAGTACTAAAAACCTCAAACCAAACCAAACAGGTATGTAAACAGATTTGAAGCAAGTCCATTCTTGTCTCTGCAGATGTTCTGGTCTGGAGTAATGAGCGGGTCATCCGCTGGGTGCAGAGTATAGGCCTGAGGGACTATGCCAACATCCTGCTGGAGAGCGGTGTGCACGGAGCTCTGGTCGCCCTGGATGACAACTTTGACTACAGCAGCCTGGCGCTGCTCCTCCAGATTCCCACACAAAACACTCAGGTACTACTGCAGCTACACTGTGCTGTGTATGCAAACTTGTGAAGGTTTGATTGTGTACTAACAGTAACATTACCTTGGTCTAAGGTTTTTCCAGCTGACTAATGAATATCTTTAATGGGATAGAGACATTTTTTTGGAGCTCTTTTTTTTGGCATCGACATTGAAAAATTTAAAGGTGTGAATTATGGGCAGAAATATCATCTGCCACCAGCTTCGGTCCAAAAATAGAGGAATGTTGGTATCAGCCTTCAAAAGCTGGTGGAATCTAAATCAGAACATGCAGATTTGCCAACTGTCACCCTGGCAAGTTTCCCTGTGAATTTTCACTGCTCATCTCATCTCTATACTCGGGTAAAATGCACGAATAACGTAATGTGTCAGCTGCCTCTGTTACCATGCAGCTAAGAATAGCTGGCCTTCTGAATGTGTGTGTGTGTGTTTTTTTTCTTCCTCCTCCCCTCAGGCACGTCAGATTCTGGAGAGAGAGTACAATAATCTGCTGGCGCTGGGCACTGACAGGAGACTGGATGAGGTGAGAAGCAACTATCACCCATAAGACATCACACCACCGTGAGCTTTTTTTCTAACAGTCACATGCCATCAAACTTATTAGATGGTTAAATATAATGAATAACCTATAAAATGTTAATGTTTACAAGGAAAAGGAAAGGAAAATCCCAATTATCATGTTATCCTGAAAAAAATCAGATCTGTCAACACAGATTTTTTTTCCACTTGTATGTAAGCATTAATTAAGTACAGTTCATCATTCACCAAAGGTATGATTGTAGAGTCTAAGGACTTTACTTTGGTCAGTCTCTTCTTCAGTGTCATTTTCTGTTGCACCCCTGAAAGCCTCAGTTGCACAGGCCCAGAGAGCGCTCGGTCTCTATGCATGAGCACGCTCATGGTTGTGTATCATGGTGACGCTCCTGAGCTGATGCGCAGCCTGCGGTCTCAGAAATTCTGGAGTCTTCAACTGAAACTGTTGTTTGCCGTTTGGTCTCAGGATAGCAGTCAAAGACCCCCGCTCTCTTGAACAGCTATGAACCTTGACACTAAAGTGGCGTTTTAAAAATCGCTGCAGTACTTGAGATAACCTTAAAAGGGAAGTGGGCTAAAATTAAAATGGGAAATTGTTTACTTTTTCTGTCTAACAATAAGTATTGTATCACTCTGTTCCTCAGTGCGATGACAAAGATTTTCGAGGCCCATCGTGGCGGAGGCAGTTCCCTCCCCGGGACATCCACGGTATCAGTATGATGCCTGGATCAGCAGAAACGCTCCCTGCTGGATTCCGTCTCACCGCAACGTCCGGTCACTCCAGAAGACTGCCCCCTGAGGGTGAGCGCACTCTCCCACACATGGCACTTTCAGATTTCTTAAGCCTGGCTTTCAAACACAACAAAGGTTATGTCCACCTGTTGCACAGGTAGATGAAAGCATCTCACCTGAGAGCAGGAGTTCCTGCTCCTGCTGTGTGTGAGGAGCATTCTGACTGTGTCTCTTGTTCTCTCTGACTCTGTGACGGCTGCTCTGCAGTCCTCTATGAGGCGCTGGATGACAGTCCTGACGACATGTATTTGGATTGGTTTCAAGGTCAGCCCATCTGAAGGTCCTGGGCTTGTTGGCCCTGCGTGCATTATTATTATTATTATTATTATTATTATATATATCCCCTCCTCTTTACATGGTCTCTGCCAACCACTGTCCTGCTGTATCTCTCCTTTTCTTTGTGGTTTCTCACTTTCACCTCTCTTTTCTCTTTCTCTAATGAGCCTTAATCTCTCTAATATCCAACTCCAAGGGTGTTGTTTTGCAGAGCTGCAAAATAGATGTCCTTTCACCCTGGTAGTTAAAAAAACAAAACCAAAAAAAAAAAAAAAAACAACTAGGGGGTCAAGTTATGGATTAGGACCCATGCTTGCTGATTTAACCCTTGAAGTAAAGAAGCAGCAAAACAAAAAGTGGCTGAGCGGTGCTATGTAAGTTGGCTTGAATCAGGAGGTTTACATAGGTGAAAAGTATGTCTTGAATGTCTTACAAATTAAAACTGACGATTTGTGTGACTCCTCAACCCTCTACTGTTAAAAGAGGACTCTGGCTAAAACAGTCTTAATATTAAAGGGCAATGCTGGTTTATGAAAATCACAGTAGTAATTTTTTGTTTATGATAATATTCTTCTTACTCAAGAAATTGCTGAGATTTGGGAACACTATACTACTGTTTTTGCACTGCAGTGCACAAAAAGTTGAACCTCAACCACTAATGAAAGTTTGCCAGTTAGGTGTACTGCAGCATAGTGCTGCATTAGTAGTGCGTAGACAGACAGCTACAACATGTCTGCATGTTGTAGCTGTCTGTCACCAGGAGGCTGTGTCAGAAATGACTAATGTGGTCTAATTTCATTCATGTTGTTTGTTAAATTAAACTCTCCACTGCAGCCACGGTCTTTGCTTCTCATGCATGCTTTTTAGATATTTGGTTTTATGCACTTCTTACTCTTAGTGAATAACTTCACTGTCGTGCCTTTTCCTAATCAAGTCAACTATACAACCAAGTTGCCCCACACAGTGTCCATCGTTGAGTGTTGGTTTTTGCAGGACTAGCAATACTAGCAGGACTAGCAAGTACATCTCTGTAGCCTCTACAGACACAAATGAAAGGACCATGAATTTGGCTTGACAGGATGAGGGGGAGCCAGAACATCATGTAGCAAACAAATAAGCTAATCCAGGCAATCTAGCCTTTTTTTTGTGGCGGTAAACCCAAAATGTACACGAAACTGTACATTCAAAATTAACCCAAAAATGAAAAACAAATTAGGAGTCATTGTTTGTCTTTAACCCTAAAAGTTTTCTTCTGCTGGGAGATCAGTTGAAAACCTATGTGATCATCCCACTGCTCTAAACTTCCATTTATTGGCACATTCCCATATCTCAGCAGTTAACTTTAAAGTTCCAATCAGGTAAAACAACAGCGAACAAAATTCTGTCAGCTGCCAGTGTTACCCCTCAGCCTCCTGGCAATAGAATCTTTAGGTGGCACAAATCCCCTGGAAGCACAAGTTCTGTAACACATAATTACCAGGTGAGCCAGGTGTTCTCAGTTGGTGAGCCTCAGTCACTTTATTCACCATATCAATTCAAAAGCCAGTGGCTAAGAGCATCCATCCATCCTCTTTCGGGTCATGGGGGGGCTGGAGCCTATCCCAGCTGACATAAGGCGAGAGGCAGGGTGTACACCCTATACAGGGTGGCCAACATAGAGAGAGACAGACAACCATTCACACCTATGGACAAGACAATTTAGAGTGACCAATTAACCTAACCCCAGTAACTGCATGTCTTTGGACTGTGGGAGGAAACCCACGCAGACATGGGGAGAACATGCAAACTCCACACCACCGAGGTGGAATTGAACCTAGGCCTTCTAGATGTCATTGTAACTGTGAGGCAGTGGTGCCAACCACCACACCACGGTGGTGTGGTGGTGTGGCTAAATACAAACCAGGAATTAGAAATGCTAAAATTATAATAACTATAAATCACTGAGAATACTATCACTTTTTGTGACAAGATTTTGAGAAAACTTGATCTCTGACCTTGAAGTCAAGGTCGCCAAGATTTTAGTACATGCATCTATGGTGTGAATTCGAGCATTCTAGGTCACATGGTTCTCAAGGCATAAAGGTGAAGGTTGGCCACCCACTGGCCCAGTGTGGTGACAGTGGGGTCTAGCCTAGAAAGGCTGAAGGGTAACTAGACCCATCCATTCTCTTATCCTGTTTAGGGTTGCAGGAGCCTATTCCAGCTGTCATGGGGTGAGAGGCAGGGTACACCCACAGAGAGACAGACAACCGAATTTAGAATCACTAATCAACCTAACCCTCCATGTCTTTGGACTGTGGGAGGAAACCAGAGTACCTGGAGAAAACCCATGCAAACATGGGGAGAACTCAGAAGTTTGGGCCAAGGTGGAATCAAACCTAGGACCTTCTTGCTGTGAGGCAGCAGTGCTAACCACCATGCCTCCATTAGCAATTAGAGTATTTTGAGCACTTCTAAACATTAAAACTGTCCTGAAAATCTTTTAACCAACATGGATGGGCACAAATTGCTAGAAGTCTTGAGACTCAATGAAAGTTTGAGCATTTCCAGTCCTAACAAAATGAGTAAGCTCAATCTGCTGGTTAAGGCTAGATTACATATCCTATATACACCCAAGACCACAATAAAGCAGACTTATCCTTTAAAAGAAATAATATTCAATTGTGTCTTGTGCCACGCAGGTTGTTATACATGACGGGAAATCATCCAAATGGACTGCTTTTTGGCCAGCATTCTCTTCTAACAAGGTGTTCCCATTAACATAGAAACAGCCTTCCTGTGTTCCTCTGTCTCTACTCACTGTGTCCCCGATCTGTGACGTCTACAATTCACTGATATCTAGTCGCTGATGATGTCCACTCAAAACAAAACCTTCCTTTGAGTGATCCATGGCTTTCTTTCATGAGGGTGGCACTACAAGTAACTGCTATTGTCTGAAAAAAGGAATAAGATGCTCCTGCGATAGAGGAGACCGCATCGTTTCAGTTTTTACATGTTTGTCTGCAAATACTCACTAGCTACGAGCCGAGTAGTAGTAAAATTAGAAACAATTTGGCTGTGGCACTTAGAGAGTAGCTGGGCAGTGTTTGCAGACAAGTCCGTCACTTCCATTCAAACTACGACTGCAGCGATATACGTTGGTGTCTACCTCAGGTTAGAAAAAGCACAGGTTTAAGGCACGTCCATGTTGAATGCCAAATTTTTATCATGAAGATTATTTATAATCATGTAAAAAGAAACAACACTCATTCAGTGCAGTGTTTTGTGTATCTGCTTCTGCACTTTGGCTTAGTTTTTGTTAAATAATGATAGGGTGTAATATGTATTTTTTGTTTTTTTAAACAACTGTAAGCCTGATTAAAATTGCAAAACAATGTGTGATGTAATAAAGCTGCTAGACACTTATTATAGTCATTATTTGGTTCTGTTTTGATTAAAAATAATCCAATGCTCACACTGCGTTCTAGAAATAGAGCTTGGTAGGTAGTTCTTAGGTAAAAAGTAGCGCCCCTCAAATGCCGCCCTGAAACTGCAGCCTCCTCTACTGCAGGAACATGCTACTCAGAAGGATCTCTGAGCTTGTGGTTTGGGGTGGTAAGTAGAATATTGTTCCCCGCCACCCCTGGGTCCATCTTACACAGTGGGAACTCGAATATTCAGACTTCATAACGATTCCTTCTCACTGTCCCCCCCTACAGTTGGACCATCTGCGGTGCAGCGACTGGATAGCTCCACGGTGAGAACCTACTCCTGCTGAGAGGAGGAAGAGAGGGACCTTAAACTGTACACTGTATGTAACACGACACAGAATCTCGCCCTGTCTAATGCACAGCTTTCTTCAGAGGCACTTAAAACAGATACTGGATGAAAGAGACAAGGGCCAGTTTTCCCCAAGATAGGCATGTCTGTCTCATCGGCTTGGCGAGGCTCTGCAGTGTTTTGGCCAGGTAGCTGTGATAAGGTGATAGGAGACAGCAGGGCATGTGGGGAGCTGCGGTCCCATCCTGATGTCTCCCCTTTAATGTCTGTCCAAGAAAGATGACTCAGTTATGGTCAAAGCTTTAAAAATCTGCTTCACATAAACAAGGAGTGTCTTACACCGAGATTAGTTAACAAAGTTCATTTACATGATTATGACTGTTCACGACTGCTAAAGTAGGCCTTGTGAGATTTATCCAGACTTCACAGATTACAAAGTGAGCTTGCCCTAGTTTCCTATCCAACTGTTTCCTTTGTACTGCCAGGTGCAATGAAAAACTATAATTTCTCTGAAGTATTTTCTTTGATTTGAAATGCCATCTGACTGTGCCGTCTTTCTGCATCTGCACCAGAGAGACATTCCCTCACAATTTAACTAGCAGCCAGATGCCAAAGTCGAAAACAAATTCTTAAGATTCCAGTTTGCCAAACAACGAAAGCATCGAACGTAATTGTGATTTGCTCAAAAGATGTCCTCAAAAGCAATTTAAAGGCTCTAGAAATGAGTCAGTGTATGAATGACTCATGAAAACCCAATCATAAAACTGACTTACTAGTATCACCTGAATGTTATATAGCTAAACAACATAGGATTTCTTATATCTTGTGTCTCCTTGAATCACTTTCTTGACATAGGCTGTCATCAGTACATTTACACTGATCAGCCACAACATTAAAACTAAAGAAATGCCACCAATCATCTTGTTGCAATCCAGTGTTCTTCTGGATCCTGAAACCTTTGGTCCTGGCATTCATGTGGATGCTGTCTCTGCACTGCTGCAGACCAAGCAGAGTCTGCTATTGCTCAGGCAGCAGTCTACCCCACCAGAACAATGCACCCCCAAAACACAGCAAAAACTGGGTTGACCTCCAAACTCAACAGCTCATTCACAAGGCTCTATTCCATAAGCCCAGGGGCACAAATGTCTCACTACCAGGCACCACAGGACATCCCAAAAAAAGTCCAGTGTTCATCACCCGACAGGTCAGAGCAGACTTGCGTAATATTAGGACGGTGGTTTTACTGTTGTGGCTGCATCAGTTCAAACATTTCAGGCATGTAATAAGGGCTAAGGCTAAAGCTAAATAAGTGTAAGAAAATACCCTAAGGGAAGTTAGAGCAGAGCAGAGGGTTTGAATCAGTGAGAAAAAGGTGCCATCTTATAACTATGTTTCAGTTTTCCCATAGTATTTACTCATACTGTAGAACACTGCAGGTAGTTTCTAATGCTTTCATCGGCTTATTGTACTCCTACACAGCAAAAACAGCAAACAGTACAAAGTTCAGAGAGTGTCAGAAACTGAGGATACTGTACCAGAACTTTATCCACTGCACTATTTATACTATTCCACCTTCATGCACAACAGAAATCACAGATTTGCATACCTTTGTGATCTTCTCTAGTCCTGTGTTTCAGCATTTATTAGAGGTGAAAACTGCATAAAATATTTGCTTAGAATTTTCAAAAAGAAGCTGATGTTCATTCACATCGGTCGCTTCTTATTTCTTCCGGGTTGATTTGTTTCTTAATGGCAACATTAAACCCCCTCAGTTTGAAGCTGTAAAACAGTAAAGCATGAAAACATCAGAGGGGAGTGAACAGTTTTATAGGCACTATACAGCAGCAGACCTGTCGCTATCTGCTGCTGTGGTTCTGCTGTGTGGTTTGCCACGTTTTAGCACAGCTTACAGCAAAATACACTGTTGTTAAAGTTACGTGCCTGAGCTGAAGGAAAACTATGGAGCCTGTCAGTAAACAACAGAGGGGGGAAAAAAAAAAATCAAGGCCACATTTGATTTGTTGTATGTAGAGGAAGAGTATAACTTCATCCATTAAACAGAAGGGGAAGTAATTAATCATTAGGAATAATTAAGTTACCTCTGTTATGCCACATTTTCCTGTGGGTCACCCCTGTTATTGGCCCTCCTCTGTTCCACCCAGTTGGAAAAAATCCTCAAAATGCCCCAGGGGCTCCTGTGCCTTAGTTGACCACATTAGGGATATCAGATTAGAAAAATACCCCAGAAACGGAACATTTTGATCACTCTGAAGTCTGAATTACACTTAACTCATATGAAACATTGGCCATATTTAATGAGCATCTACCATTTTAACAGAAAATATGGGAAAGTTTAAGAGGTCCCTTTTAAAGTTTAAGGATTGCAGCCAAAGGCGGAATCATCAGACATCAAGGGCAGCAATCCACTGTATCAGATACATGAGCAATGACGACTACAAAACGTGGCCAAAACTCACCTGAGTTTGGGCAGCTCTTACTGCTTTATTGTTAAAAATAGATTCAAAGATGACGCTAAATATGTCTGAAAACATATTTGTCCTGTTTAGTTGACACTTAAAAGAAAGGTCAAAAATTCATCTCTAAAGAGCTAAGTTTAGACTAAAAATAACAAAGCGCTCTCTCATTAAAATCTACTCACTGTTTCCCCTTAAGGTACAGTTCTGAAAGGAGACTAATTAGTGGAGCTGCTGGACGGGTGAAGCCTGCTGAGGAGCGAATCATTCTGATGACACGCACTGCCAAGAAGCCCTGCTCTCCTCTCCAGTCCCCTCACCCCCACAACCCCTCCCTGTCCCCTATAAAGTGGGCACCAGACACCGGTGCTAAACTGTCCTGCAGGTTGCCCCGTTGTCCTCATTTCTACCTTTTACATGTACAGTAACTTGTCAAAGCATAATGTACTGTGTATTTCTTCTACAGGAGATGTGTAGGTTATCTGTAAATTAATATAAATATGCCATTTTTAATATATACACACACATCTATGTATAAAAAGATATTCAGTTTGTGCAAAAAAAACAATGTCCCTGCCACCTCATTTAGTGGACCATAGATTAATATATGCTGCTCTTAAAACATATTTCCCCATCCCTCTAGATCATTTTGTACATATGGTTTTATTTTTTCATTGTGCTGCTGCTGCTGCTGATAATGACGATGCTGATGATCCTGTGCTGCACCATAAAGACAGAAAGGAAGAGACTGGATGTTGTGGTGAAACATGCCCCCTAGTGGTGCACAGAAAGAAAAAAAAAAACACAGCCCTTCTTGGCCCCATTCTGGCAACTTCATGATCCTTTCTTATGGACTCATAAAAATGAGCATTTTAAGAGGATGTGTTGACAGGCAGGAACAACATGACAAGCACTTTCTTAAAAACCGCATCAACTCAACGGACTATTTAGTAGCCAAGGACACAAAATAAACAAGAGACGCCGATGCTCTCTGAAGTCGCACAAAAACCTCCTCTCAGAGAACAAGAAAAAAACAACAAAAAAAGGCAGTACGTCATTCATAGAACATGTCACTTGTTGTACTGTATGTCTCGTCAGGCGACGCATTTACACGAAAGGACAAGTACACTTTCAGCCGAGCTGGCCTTCTCCCCCCCTCCCTCCTCCCTCCCTTCTTTCAGACACTAACAGATTAAATGAAATAACTGAAAGACAGACCGCTTTAGCTCATAGTGTGTGTAGAGTGTATATGACCATGTTGAAGTGAGGTGACTTAATGACAAAAAAAATAAAAACCTGTTGCTTGCTGTGACTTACATTTGGTGTAACCGTTGACTCTTTGTTTCTGTCAGTTTCGCAGGGCGACCTGCCGCGCCGCCCTGTTATCTGTCTTTTAGTTATTTCCGAAGGACGAGTCAAATCAAGTCTTAAAGCTTTTTCATTTGTTTTTACATCTTCGATTTGCACGAACAACAAATCATTTTATTTTGTGTCCATTTTTTTTTTTTTTTTTTTAATTTATTACTTCTTGTACTTTGGTCGAAACAGTGGTGAGCAAACAAATTTTCATTGTCAATAAAAAAGAAAAAAATACAGTCAATGAATGACTCATTTTTCATGAAACATGTAACAATACTTTGCTTCTGTTGATTAGTGAATCTACAAAGTCTGCATTATATTAGTGGTTTACTAAAACATACTCACATTATAATGAAAATGGTACCAATATGCAGGCCCGTATTCCATATTCTAACATTATTGTGGAGAACATTTGAATTGTTTTTGATGTGTGTTAGAATCAGTAATAATTTTTAGTTTTATTTTGTTTTTAATTAAGTTTACACATTTTACCAAACTAACAAATACTAAAACTAAGCATATTTATTAGGAACCTGTTTATTTGATTTTAATGTAAAGCACTTTGGTTTTAATTGTGCTATAGAAATAAAATGTTTTTTTGTTTTTTAAATCAAGTTTTGATTTTCGTAACTATAATAACCTTCGTCCGAATGTTTATAGTTTTCCCCTTGATTCTGACAGCACAGAGTTTGGTTATTTGTTACCAATAATTTAGATCTCACAGTCTGAAAGTGCAAAGTCTCTGCTTTAATTGGATGGAATGGTTTCAGATTAACTACATAGAAACAGTAGGAACAGCATGGAGCCTTGTTTACACCACAGAGAGAGTGTGTGAGAAACAGAGAGAGATAAGATTAAATTTCGAGCCGGGTATCTCACAAATTTCAACTCAAATTTTGGAGATAACCTGAAATTTTGACTTATGGACGTCATTTTTTCCCCATTTCAGTGGCACAAACAAGCTTCCATATAGGAGTGTAACAATTCTGAAGCGGGGGGGGGGGGTTGTGGCACTTTAATATCTAGCCCTCTCTTTTTCAAGGGACCAAAGGTAACTGGGCAAAAGCCTCAAAAGTTCCTCGACAGGTGAGAATGTTTCTTTCTATATCAGTTAAAGAGGTGAAAGTGTGACACTTGAATTTGGAAGCTTATGCGCTGAATTCACTGTGTGTTGTACAAAGAAGTGAAACTGCAAAAGCTGCAAAAACAAAACATGGCATTGAGTGAAAACATACAGCAATAGAAAGCATGCATCCTAAACTGGAATCGAATGTACACAGCTGCAGACTCAAAGATTCTGCAGCAGGTAATTAAAACCACCCAGAAAAAGTTAAATCACCACTGGCACCCACCTACCAAGCATTAGTGAAATTAGTAAAGGAAGGTGTCTTGACAGAGCCCAGTTTCTTTCCTCAGGCTGTGAGACTGCTCAATTTATCTTCCCCACTAGTACCATGAATAATAACTTTATTCTATGACTAAACTAACTCTATTATCCTAGCAGATGCTAAATGTTTCATATGATATTTTTGTTCAACCCCTTAAAGCCACAAGTCTGCACTTCAGCTGTATTACTGTTGTTTCATGTCAATCCTTTTCTGGTGGCCTACAGAGACATTATGAAAATGATTATCCAGACATTTCCAGACCTAGCTGTATGATTCATTTCATCAATTCCAAATGGAAATATTAATTCAACTGCATGGATCTGGAAGGGTTTCTAAGGGTTAAACACCAGCGTCTATATTTAGCTTAATTTAGGAAACAAGAAAAAAATGCTTTTTTTACTGATAATAGTTCACATTTGCAGCACTTTGTGCATGGCGTGAACATTTTTGCACACTTATTATCAATGAAGTGACTTTGTGTTGCCAAAAACTGTTCAGTCTGTCCACCTGTCATCCCACTGATGAGTTCAGGCTGCATTATGTCTGAGCTCTCTCTCTATTTGCCTCTCGATGTCTTTGAACACCTCTGGGTCTTCAATGGTTGGACTGATCTATGGGGGAAAAAAAAAAATACTAATGTGAAGAAAAATAATTAGGTAGTTCCAAAATTCTAGATTTCTTTTTTGGCTTTTGCTTTTATTTTAAATAAGTCAGACAGGAAAGCAGGGAGAGAGTGGGGGGGACCAAGACACAGGAAATAGATGGGGTAGTAATTTTAGCAAGTTTCAGAGATTTCTGCAGGCCTCTGAATGTTACCCATGCAGAGCATGCACCTCTTTCAGATGCATGGTCTGCTCTCGGTCTGATCTTTGCAGCATGCCCACTCAGTCCTGAATTTTTTTTTTCCCCCCATTTGTAGACACTTATACACACCAAGGTCTTTAGAAATGCTTCTGTAGCTTTGTTAACATCCTTTGTATGACTTTATTTACACATAGGGGCACATTAACAACCCGCACTTTCAAATTCTTCTCCTTATTTTGAACACTTGACTCCAAGAAGCTCTTTGAGAAATGGTTGCCCAGACTTTCAGTGACTGCACAAGTTGTTTTCACACACGCCGTGCGGCACCGAACTTTGCTAGACATTACCCGACAGATCGAAATGTATGGCGGAGGAGGTTCAAGACCATTTAATGTCCAATCTGGCACAGATTGGACGTTAAATGGTCTTGAACCTGCCAGCTCTCTAGTACAAAGCACAAGTGTGATGATAATAAATAGAGCAGGTAATAGTCCAGAGAATTCACAGTGAGAGAGTGGGTGCCATGTTTTCTTCCTCCTGCACAGTAGAGTTGGAACACAAACAATAAAAAAGATCAGACTTTTTTTTTTTTTTTTGAGCAATAATTGCAGGTATCCTTCTCATACTGAAACTTCTTTGCAACTGAAAATCTGTCAACAAATCTACTATAGAATTTTGTCATTCTCTCCTGGAGACTACTGAGCCAGCAACTATAAAAGGATGAAATCCCAAATGAGCGTCAATTCTGTCTGAGTGCAGGGCTTGCTAATACGCCATCACTGCTCAAATTCAGAGTAGCAAAAATGAGCATTACTGTCTCCAGAGCTGCTGTAAATCCTTTGCACAGGGACCATAAAAAATTTTTTTTAAATCTGAGATTTCCCTCAGCACCCAACTTTAAAAAAAAATATGGATTTTTTTTTTTATGGAATAGTGCACTAAATATTTCTGTAACAGTTGGGTCCTACCTTGTAGGGCTTCCCATTGACCAGGTTGGCTAAAGAGGAGCGAGGAATCTTGCCAGAACGCGTCTTCGGCAACCCGCGGACAAAAAGCACCTTCTTAAACGCAGCCACAGGACCGACGGTGTCTCTTACAAGTTTCACCATCTCATTTATGATTTCCTCTTCAGTTTTCTGCACACCTGAGACATGTTGCACATGATTAAATTATGAAACTTAAAATAAAACTACAGGTGGCATTAATTTTATAATTTCATGGCCAAATTATGATACCCAATGAGTTCTCCTCACCTTTCTTGAGTACACACAGGGCCAAAGGAACATGGCCCTTCAGAGTGTCTTCCAGCCCTACCACAGCACAGTCTCCCACTGCAGAGTGCTGCAGCACCGACTGTAAAAAACACATATAATGATTCCACAGGAAAGAGTCAGGAAAACATCTGCAGCCCCTACATCCTCTGTACCTACTCTCATACCTCCTCCAGTGCTCCAGTGGACAGCCTGTGACCTGCCACATTGATGACATCATCAGACCGGGACATGACATAAAGGAAGCCCTCTTCATCCATAAAACCTGCATCCATGGTGTCATAGTATCCCTAAAGTCACATTTAGAACAGATCAAAAGAGCAGTTGTAGTCCAACCACAGGAAATCTCAAAAAATTGGATCTCATACAGATATATTTTATTATAAATACTTCATTAGTTTTCTCAGAATTATTCAAGCTCTTGGTTTAAACATCACTAAATTTTAATATAACACTGATCTGCAATGTAACATTTCCAACACTAGAAGGCCACCTTTTACCACATTCTTGACACCACCTCCTGTATTACTTGAGGTTGCCAAACCGAGGGGCACAGAGCTGCTGCAGGTAGGGTGTGGATAACTGGTGGGAAATGTGGAATGAATTTAAATGAGTATGACTTTTTATAGGGATGAAAAAAAAAACTTACTGGAAACTTTGTGAAGTAGAGCTTCTTGAACAAATCTTGGTTCTGCCATAAAGATAATGCTGCTCCAGGTGGTAAAGGTAATCTTGAAGGAGAAATACAAAATTCCTTCAGAATTATGTGGAAAAAAAAAAGTTTGACATGAAACAGGTGCATATTAAAAACAACACATTTCAGAAACAAACAAATGTCTATTATGGTGTGTAGAGGTATAAAGAAGTTAATTTTTTAACTGTCTTTTAATAATTTAAATTAAGTGATGATGGGAACATGTGTCCAAAGTGAAAATACACTCACTGGCCACTTCATTAGGTATACTGTACCTGTTCAGCTGTTCATTACCATGGCAGCAACTCAGTGCATTTAGGCATGTAGACATGGTCAGAATGACCTGCTGAAGTTCAAACTGAGCATCAGAACGGGGAAGAAAGGTGACTTATGTGACTTTAAATGTGGAATGGTTGTTGGTGGCGGACAGGCTGGTCTGAGTAGTTCAGAAAGTGCTGATCTTCTGGGATTTTCCCCCACAACCATCTCTAGGGTTTGCAGAGAATGGCCCCCAAAAAAAAGAGAAAATATCCACTGAGCAGAAGTTCTCTGGGTGAAAATGCCTCAATGTCAGAGCTCAGAGGGGAATGGCCACACTGCTTCAAGCTGACAGGATGGCGACAGTGACTCAAATAACCACTTGTTACAGTCAAAGTATGCAGAAGAGCATCTCCGAATGCACAGCATGTCAAACCTTGAAGCAGATGAGCTACAGCGGCAGAAGACCACACCAGGTTCCATTCCTGCCAGGAGAACAGGAAACTGATGGTGCAATTAAAAAGGATGTTTTTCCTTCCCGCTGTCGCCAAGTGCTTGCTCATAGGTCATCTGATTGTTTTCTCTCTCATATTGTGGGGTCTTTACAATATAAACTGTCATGATTTGGTGCTATATAAGTTAAATTAAATGGGACTGAAAACTGGACAATACAAGATTGGAAAAACATTGTCTGGTCTGATGAGTCAATTTCTGCTGTGACATTTGGATGGTAATGTGGAAACTTGGTTTAAACAACAAGCATTACAGCATGAATCCATCCTGCCTTGTTTTATGATTCCAGCTGCTGGGAGAAGTGCGATGGTGTGGGGATTTCTTCTTGGCACACTTTGGACCCTTTGTGTGAGTACTGTTGCTGACCGTGTCCATCCCATTATCACTACAGCGTACCCAGCTTCTGATGGCTAATATATAGCACTTTTCTACTCTACTTGAGCACTTTATTCAACATGCCCGTTGACACCCATTCATGCTTTTTCTACACCTAAGTGCTTTCTGTGTAACATTTACACAGCAGATTGGGGTTCGGTATCTTGTCCAAGCAGCCTGGAGCAGACGGGGATCAAACCACCAACCTTCAGATTAGCCACCACACTCCTGGCTGCTTTTAGTCTGTGTTTTTTGCCACTTTCTAGTGAAAACCATAGTGAGTTTCACAGACTCTCCCTCCTGACTGCAAGCTCACTCTGTAAATATTCAAACAACTTTATAAAGTCTTTGAGTCGAGGCTGACGCAGACTTTCTGGATACGAAAATGAAGTACAATACCACAGCTGTTCCTGTCTGCTTGTAGCCCAACCTGTCATTATCTCAGGATGCACTGTAATGTGGAGTCCTTGGAAATCCCCCTTGGCACTGAGTCAATACCAGCAATTACAAAGAACAGGGGAGTGGAGTGATAACAGATAGGTAGCAGACTGGAAGATAAGGGAGCAGAGAAGTCCATAGCTGAGCTTTCTGATGAAGTCTACTAAACACAACTCCCTTTCATGAAGACACACACACACACACACACTCCAGATCTAGTAAGAGAAATGAGTGTTTTTTTTTTTTAGTTTCACACTTGTTTTTCAAAAGTGACCAAATGAACAAAAGATTCAAAGTTTGCGTTTCATCTGTGTGTGTGCAAAGAGCTTTTATGGGATATTTTTAATGTCTGTGTGCATGTGAGAGGCCCAGAAGAAAAGTGAAGCATTAACTAAGCTGTTCACGTGGCTGTGAACATATGCACCTGGCTTACCTCACCACAATATTTCCCAGGCTTCTTGGCTTCACCTCCTGCATGTTATCATCGATCACGGTGACTAGAGGAAAGGGAAGAGAGTCTATTTCATATTCAGAGGTGGTTCGATCCCCCACTGGCAAACTGGAAGTGCAAATGCTTAAATATAAGACAGGGAATTACAATCAGTAGCTCCACTTTTATCCAGATAGCCCTCACTCTGTAATTGTGGGGCAACACTTTGAATACAAAAGGTTCATTTCTTACCATTGTAACCTGGAACTGGTTTGCCAGCTTGGCCTGCAGGTGGCGTGAGTGAGTTTCCCAACCCAATACAGCTGGAAGTAATAGCTGAGCCAGTTTCTGACAGGACACAAAGAGACATAAGGAGACATGAAAAATTTATATTGGGGGGGAGTAGAGGACCCACAAAGTTTCAGTCAAACCACAAGTGTTCTGGATATGGGGTGTAATGGCACCGTTTTACTCTCCTGTATCAAAACCCTTTCACGAGGGGCTGATCAAAAGAGTCTGTGTGGTATTGTGTTGCCTCTGTAAGCCGAGTTAACCTACATTGAACAAAACTATGACAGCTCCTATGGGCTCTCCCCAACTCCGCCACACAACTATGCTCCATTAACAGCAAAAGCCTTGCCTGGCAGGCCTCCTAGCCCACCCACCAAAGGAATAACCGAATCAATCCAGCTCAGTGGGGAAGATTACATCAGAAATCATACAGCAGCAGGCAAGACCAGCATCTGTGAAGAAACAGTCCTCCTTTTTAAGTCGGTGGGTGAACATCAGTCTCCCAGCATAAATACAAGAACAAAGCCCGCCTTCGTGTCTTCATTCTCACTGGCAAAGAATTTGCTTAAATTCACTCATGTTTCAGCTAAAATGCACACAACAGGTAACAGACAACACAATTATTTCCATCATTTTTCATTTTCATCTGCCCATTTTCTTTTTTCACTACTTTATCTGTTTATTATTTACGTTGTTTGCGCAAAGACCAAGAACAAGCTTGCAAAAGTAACTTATTATGCTCTCTTTTTTTTTCTGTCATACACATAAACTGTTACAGTGGTGGAAGCCCTAAATGCTCAGTTCTACATAGTTTTCATTTTCTACACTTTTCTCTGCATGACATCAGCGAGAGCAGCTCTCATTATTATGGTAATGCCAGGCACACGGCTTCACCCATCCACCTACAAATCTCTTTGCAAAGCGCAGCCAATCAGAAGAACGTTGACTTATGCTACTGTTGCACAAAGGAAAACAGTGGCTGATGCCAGATTGGACCCCAGCCTGCAACCACTCCCTGTTAGCTGACATCTTCAAAGCAACTGTGATGTGTCAAGATGGCAATCAGTAACTCAGTCTCCTATCAGTTCACGACTGAATGGGGTCGAGTGTGATAAATCTGTGAAAATCACAATTCTGTTGCAAATTTGCATTCAATGGAAATTCACGTTAACTTCTTATATTCAGAGTCCAGCCAGAACTTCTTAGATATGAAACAGTAATTCCTCCACAAATAGTGACGTAACTGCTTCAGGATGGCAATTTAACTGCAAAATGACATAGGCATATGGCAATCTTGCTTTTATATATTTGCAGACAGGCAACTTGTGTAATCACCTTGCGATCACAAATGGTTGCCCAGAGATTGAGATTGTTGCATGCTCAACCTCTGGGCAACCATTTGGTCATTGCAGCTTGCACTTGCAATTGGTCTCCAACAGCAAAAAATGTCAATGCAATCATCAGTTTTTCTTAGCTGTAAGGAGGCTGCCTTCCTATTTTTTCCTCTAGTGTGACTGAGCCATTAAACAGTAAAGGCAGAGGAGCTAAAACTGCTTCTTCTGACAGTGGACAGGATTGAGGGGCTGCAAAAGATGCAGGATTATTTTAAACAGAATCAAGCAAAGCTACTCTAGTAGAGGCCAAGAATAAAACTGTGGGCTTACAAATGAGCATATTAGGTCCAGTAAGCCCAACCAGGGCCTGGACTTGCTGGACCACTTTACAAATAAATGGCTGCTAAAACATTCCCATCACTAATATGCAAATGAATGCACAAGCTGCTCCAAAAAAGAATGAGCCTACTCTATAGGAAGTGCACATGGTATAAATACGATGCTTCTATCATCCATTTTTGATGGTTGTTAACATGCAAATGAATGCAGGAAGATGCTCTAAAACCAAATCAGATCATGTATTGCGCAGGGGGGGAGGAGGGGGGGAAAGCTGGTGACAGAAATGTCTCGTCTTCTGAGGGAACAAAAGGAAAACGGTGAAACATTCAAATTTGCAGGCCCGCTATGCAAATGACAAATCAGACACACCCCTCATTAAACCTGGATGGAAAACTGCAGCGACAGAGGACTTCACATGGGTTACACACCTGTGGGAATAAACCCGAAAGACCAGACAGGAGTGAGAACATCACCAAAATCACTTTACATCCAGAGTTAATGGTGCCCTGTGGTGTTTTCTCGTAAACAAGCAAAATTGTGTTTACATTCAGCTCATCTCATCAAAATGGACTGTGAGTCTATCTGACAAACAAGGCTGAACATGCAAAAGCTGTGTTTATTTTCATGTTTATCAGACACCAGCCACCTAACCTTGGCTGGGGTACTGCAGCATGTCCTACATTACAGTCAGCTGTTCATCAGCTTTGTTCACAATAAGGAAGAGAGGGAATCTGATATCATAAAGTACCTCTAGAAGATTTTGGGGAATGTTGGAACATGGATCGGGGCAAAAATAGCTCTGCATTTTTCTGAGGTGTAGCTTCTGTCAACTGAAGTGGATCTACTACAGTATATAATAAAGTTCCCTCTGCTACTAATCAAACAGGTGCAGACAGACAGAGCTGCTTGCAGCATCAGGCACAGCAGGTTTCAAAGGGAGGAGGCTGCAATTGGTTGAGGGTGAGGGATTCAATTATTAAATGATGATGGAGCAGAGGAGGGGGGTGGGGTGGGGGGTGTTTGTTTGAATACATAACTCAACCCTTGTGGCCTCTGAACTGGCAGCCTCGCTCATCAGTGACAAGTTAGTCACTCTTCGCAGGGTCCAAAACCCATCACTGACAGTAGGTAACAGCAGTCACTGCCAGTGAAAGGGGGGATTCAGTCCGACCCCCCCGGTGACTGATTGGAATGTGCTGGCAGTCTGTCTGCATTTATAAATTAGATTGTCTCATTGTTTGGAGACAGTAGCAGAATAGAAAACAGTCACGGCAGTGTGATGACAGATCACATGTTGACCAATCACCTCCTTTGATTTCCCCTCAGTTCTACCAACCTTTACACTTTGCACAGTAACTCATTACTGATTTTTCAAGGTAAGAATGCACTGTTTGGGTTTCAAGGTCAGTTTTGATACTATTATAAAAGGTCCAAGCTTTGTGTTATTTAGTATGTGCCATTTCTCTTTTTGTGCAACATTAAAAATTAATTGAATAGAAATGCAGAATTAATACAAAGTAAGAAGATAAACAGCTAATCAAATGTAATCATAATGGATTCTGATAATATTCTCCTATCCACTTTAAGTATTAAACCACTATTGGCAAATCAGTACATCAGTCTGACCCAGAAGGATGCAGTAAGGGTCATTTACAAGCTCTACTGGACAGCACGTTGATTAGGGCTCGACACAACTACTGAACCATGTCAGCTTGAGTGGAGTGTTTAAACCTGGCTGTTTACAGCAGCAGCCAGAGCTCGCTGGCGGCGATTCAGGCACAGCCAGTAAATTCAAAACTCAAATGAAAAGAGACATTATAATTGGACCTGGGCATTAAACAAGCAATCCAGGAAACCAGAAGTGGCTGTGCAGCTTTTGGCTGTAAAATCAAAGATTTATAAAGCGAAGATCTCTCAGTGATAATGAGTTGTGTCACTAAAACACTGGTTCTTCCATTTACATGTAAGACGAGAACAGAAATTTTCCAACAGCCGATTCAGAGCTTTACTTAAGTCTCCTAGGTTTCCTTCTTCTGTGCAAAATATGACATCAAAATGAGAAATT
This sequence comes from Archocentrus centrarchus, assembly GCF_007364275.1. Lineage (NCBI taxonomy): Eukaryota > Metazoa > Chordata > Actinopteri > Cichliformes > Cichlidae > Archocentrus > Archocentrus centrarchus. Next base: position 7,216,312 of record NC_044368.1, on the reverse strand, counting down.
GTTCTTTAAACCAGATGTCACTGGCAAGCTGTGGATTTTAATGAGAAACTGAGGACTCTGCACACTACTACAGAATCATGAGGTAGCCACACCCTGAGCTGTGATCAGATCAAACCCAAAGCAAAGTTTCACCTCGCATTACTGACACAGATACAGTGTTTTTGATCCATTTCACAACCCATTAATATCTACTCCCTTCCAAAGTACAAGGGCTAGCTGGAATCAAGTAACAGATGTGGATATACTGTACTTATGATGGCCCTGATGAAAACCAAGCCAAAGTGTGTAGGTCAAGCAATTATGTTGCTGGAGCTTCAGCTTCTTCAGACCTTATCCTCTTCTCGCTGCAGTTTGAAAAGAGGTCAAATACCTCAACTCTGTCTCTACAATATTTCCATAACTTATTAGCAAGTCCTGCAATTTTACTTACTTTTCTTTAAGCCCTGTCCTTTTTTTGGTCTGTTTCTATATAAAAGCAAAATTAAAATCATATCCCTCCGGCATCGAGCGGATTTTTCAACAAAGCGAATAGAATTTAAAGCGGTGAGGATGTATACTCGCTATTGTGAATGTCTATTCACATCCCACATGAATTTGGGTCAGCTTGTATCTCTGCTTTGCATTAGACCCTGTACTGTATGTAATTAAAACTTTGCTTTGCATTTGGTCTGAAGACAACATAAAGCATTCGCTGCTTTACTGACTCCAAATGGGACCATCATGTACAAAATGAACATCATCTATTTAATAAGACCTGAAAGTACCAATTGAGACTGTAAAACTCACTTGAAATGTGTTTACTGAAGTGTTACATATGCTGATTGGTTGTGGAGGCTCACCTGCACGCATATAAAACCACAACTCACTTCCATTAGCACTGATTCAGGGACCATAACAAAGATTATAAAAAAATTTTAAAAGAAAAAAAAAAAAAAATCAAGTCAGTTGCAACCAGTAGAGTCTCCCCCTCCTGACCATTAGGAGAAAAAAAATGCAGGTTTAAGGCAGTTCCACATTGGTTTCACTTTTCAGACCCAAAAGTTGCATCTACTCTGATATATAGTCTGCAGGGGTAATGCAGACAACATAATAACAATGACCCTATAAGAATAGTGCACAATAGAGGTGAATTAGAGAGTGCAAGCAGGGTGGAGTGGGTAGACCCAAGTGTCAGGTGTGATTTGTGACAGAAGGATAGCAACCAGAGTGAAACGGAAGATTTACAAGTTGGTACTGAGGCCTACTTTGAGACATATGGTTCGGAGACAGTGGCACTGACAAAAAGACAGGAGGCAGAGCTGCAGGTGGCAGACTTGAAGATGTTAAAGTTTTCACTGGGAATAACTAGGATGGCTAAGATTAGAAATGATTATATCATCTCAGGTTAAGAGGTTTGGGGATAATTTATGTAGTGGAAGATATGCAGAGTGTAAGAGTGACAGAAGAGGATGCTAGGGATAAGGTGAGATGGCGGCAGATGAGCCACTGTGGCAACCCCTATGGGGAGCAGCTGAAAGAAGAAGAAGACTAAGAGCAACCCACCACCTGTAGTTTTGAGAAAAAATGTGGACCTTTAGGGAGGTAAAATACTTTCCTGAGAACTTTTTGTGGAGAAACACTGAGTTCTTCCAAAGGTTTACACTCCCCAGGGAAAGTACCTGCGGTACAAAGTCAGCTACAGAGAATAACACAGCAAAAGATACACTTCTATACCTCGTGGCAGATACAACAAAAAAATATTAAAATATCTGAGTGATCCTGCTTACATGGAAACATCATTTACAGCCTGACATTTTTTAAAGTTTGCATCAAATTCGAGGTGTTTTATTTATTACTTCAGGAGGCAGACATTACCCATTTTAATGTAAAAAAAAAAAAACTTGACTGCATCTTTATGATTCCACATAAATAGTCCCTCAGAAGGGCCAGAATTTCATCCACTGAAATAACCAAAATCTATGGCTCAAGACATCTTTGTTGAGTCGAAACTGACAAAATCCTTCCTCTGCTACTATTCTAGTCGCATTGTAGGGGGGAGTTTAAATATGCTGCATACGAAAGGTAGACAGCATGAGCTGAGGTTGAGTGAATGCTAGAAGGGAGTGAAAAGCAGCAAAAACATCTGGGGGCTGAAGTTGAGCACACGCACACATATATACTGATACTGCTAGGCTGTCTATGTGCTTGTCTGACACAGCTTGGCATCAGTCTATCTCAGCTCCCACCTCGGTCTTTTCCTTTTCACTATCCTTCTGTACACAAACAAATCAATCTTCCTTCGACCTGTTGGAGATGAGCTTGGCCAGCGAGAGAGGCATTTTGAGTGCGATGAATGGGCTGAGGGAAGGGGGAGGGCTGCTGGAGGACGCGTCGGTAGAGCGGAATAGGCGATTTGGTGGCGCCATTTCAGCTGAGAAGGTGCAATCAAACTGCTGAGCTCATTACTAGTAGCTTGGAGGGAAACTGCTGTTCAGGAAAAACAAAGACATCTCTCTGATCCTCCACTCTCTTTTCTCTCAGCAACTACTCGCGCAGCACATTTCTTTCCAAAACAGAAGAAATTCACATTCTCCTCAAACAATATAACCCCGTGCTTCTACTCTGTCTTTAGGGCTTACATGGAAAACAGGCAATACTGACTGCAGTGGAAAAATGGGAATGATGACAGTGTCTGGTCTAATATGAAACCTGAAAACCGAGGGGAGACTAAAACGCTCAAGTGCAATCTTGTTGCATTAATGAAAATAGATAAATGCTGATGTAATAAAAAAAAAATAAATAAAGTTCCATGAGAGCTGAGTATGCCTCAGAGAGAGCAGCTGTTGGCAGAAAAACTCTCTAAAAACCTCCCTATACACCAGCTGCTCAGCAGCAAATGGCAGTCAGACAAAGGTGAGTAAATATAGTGGGGCATGTAGCTGCTAAAATACAAACTGTGGCTCCCAACATTTAAATAAATATTTAAAATACTGGTTTAAAGTTTGGCCCCTCTCTGTTTCACTGTTGCATCCTTTTGCAGCTCTGGATCACTTCCAGCATGGCTGCTATTTTAAGATCACTTGCACAGAAAGTATAAAAGATGCATCAGAAAGATTATTTTTAAAGCCATAAAGGTCCCAAAAATGTAACTCAGTTAAAAGCATGTATGGATGTATGCATGTATGTATACAATATTACAGCAAAACTACCAGTCCGATTCATACCAAATTTGCATGAAAGATGGCCAGTGACCCCTAGATCACCTTATTAAATGTGTGTCATAATTGGGTGAAGGTCAGAGGTGGAGTTTTTCTGAAAATCTTGGGAACCTGGGATGTTCAAATTCACACCATAGATGCATCTACTAAAAATTTTGGACATGTTCGAATCTCTGTGACCTTGACCTCACGGTAAAGGTCAAAGGAAAATTATGGGCATGAACAATAGGATCTATGTGTTATCTCAGTGGTTTGAAAAAGGTTTGAAGGCAGCCACTTAACTACACTTCTGACTTCAGACACACCTGTTGCCTGATGCCTATTAACCTTCATATTAATACTCAACTTCGACACGAGCACAAATAAAAAAATAAAATAAAAATTGAGAAGATAGGGGTTTCCTTCATTTGTCAGACATTTCTGTTGTTGGAAGGTAAGTAGTGAGGCTAACTCTTACCTACAGCCCCTACAGTAGCAGTAACACATAAACAAGCACTGAATGACTCATGTGCAGTAAATAGCAACACTGACAGACAAAGCTCAAAGGGTGCTTTCTGTACGTCAGTACATATGCACAGTCGTATTTGAGGTTGTTCTGTTCCTGAGGTAACTTAGTTGAGAGCTACCAAAAAAAAAAAAAAAAACTAAAGTCAAACTCAAGGTCAATGTAAAAGATGCTGATGTGTAGGAGGATGAGAACAGAGACAAAGAAAATAGATTGCAAGCTGCTTTCCCAGACAATAAAATACGCCCTTTTTCCCCCACGTAGCGTTTCTTTATAATAAATGTTTCAGCTTTCAACTTCACACAAAGTCAAGAATCTATCTACCTCATAAAAAAAAGGGTTGTGAAGGAGGAACACCATGAAATTTTTAAATAGGCAATCATGAATAATGCTTTTGATGGAGACTACTAGAGATGCACACACTGATACAAAATGTATCTAGTTGTAACAGAAGTGGCGGCATTCTCTCTCAGAATTTCATCTCAAGAATGAGTGTAAAACAAGCCTTAATACAAAACTCTGGGATTAGTTCTGCTGCGTTGGACAGTACAGATTTAGCTGCTCAGACACACAATGACTGGCAGGTGAAGAGTCAAGTACCGGTAGGTAGCACAGGCTTTGTTAGCTAAGCCTTTGGATTGAGTTGAAAGTTAAAATTATAGATGAATGAAGAAATGTTTGGAAAGGAAGCAAAATGCATGAGGAAGAGTATGTTGCAGGAGCTGCAAAAGCATGACAAGCATTAAAACCAGGATGAGAAACAGCATATAACATGCGCACATATGCACACATCTCATTTACAGCTCTTCAAGGGGCAATTTCATCTCATCAGCTAAAAACACTGCCTCCCTTATCACTTCTCAGACAGCATGGCTCATTCGCTCAGAGCTAAGTTTATGCATACAAATTCACTACTTAACTTGCTAATGAAAGACCCCCATCTTGTGCCTCAAAAACCTCAGCAGACAATGCAACAATGCCTTGGAATGAATGCCAAGTGAATTCCCAGGTTAGACAGCTGATGACAGCGGCTTCCGGTAAACAACGAAGTAACATAAAAGTGGCACCTTGGCTCTCTGAAATGTAATTACAGCAGCCACGACATCTGCGCTACTGTCTCTGCTGCACTGTAATGAGACCAAGTGAGCAACAGTGGGGAGAGGGGGGGCTTGCTTGTTGTTGAATGACATGAGGTACAAAGCCAAGGCTTTCCAAGCCCTTCCCAAAGGAGGGCAAGAGAAGGATGACATGATTCAGGAACAATTTACTGAAAAGAAATATATTCTGATTTAGGACACAAGAAGACACTGAGGGACTGGCCTATCTGCAAGAGGTATGGAGAGGAATATCAACCATGTGAGGCAAACGAAGGGCTCTTTTTGTTTTTTTTGCAATTCTAGTTTTCACCAGGCTGGTCAAAATAAAGCTCAGTGTCTCACTGGGGCAGCTCTGCATGGCTTTTATATGTCATGAAGTAATGATAAATTTGTAAAATGTGGCCCACCCTTTGCAGCTATAACAACTTCAAGTCTTCTGGAACGACTTTCCACAAGGTTTAGGAGTGTTTATGGGAATTTTTGACCATTCTTCCAGAAGCACATTTGTGAGGTCAGACACTGATGTTGGACGAGAAGGCCTGGCTCGTTGTCTCCACTCCAATTCACCCCAAAAGGTGTTCTGTTGGGTTGAGGTCAGGACTCTGTGCAGGCCAGTCAAATTCTTCCTCACTAATCTTGCTCATCCATGTCTTTATGGACCTGCTTTGTGTACTGATGTGCAGCCATGTTGGAACAGGAAGGGGCCATCCCCAAACTGTTTCCACACAGTTAGGAGCGTGAAATTGTCCAAAATGTCTTGGTATGCTGAAGCATTAAGAGTTATTTTCACTGGAACTAAGGGGTTGAGCCCAATTCCTGAAAAACAACCCCACATCATAATCCCGCTCCCCACCAAACTTTGCACTTGGCACAGTGCAGTCAGACAAGTATCGCTCTCCTGGCAATCGCCAAACCCAAACTCGTCCATCGGGTTGCCAGACGGAGAAGCGTGATTCATCACTCCAGAGAACACATCTCCACTGCTCTAGAGTCCGGTGGTGGCGTGCTTTACAACCACTGCATCCGATGCATGAGTTGCATTGTGCTTGGTGATTTAAGGCTTGAATGCAGCTGCTTGGCCATGGAAACGCATTCCATGAAGCTCTCTACACACTGCTCTTGAGCTAATCTGAAGGCCACATGAAGTTTGGAGGTCTGTAGAGACTGCAGAAAGCTGGCGACCTCCACTAAAGCACGATGGTTCTATGTACACAGCAGACAGTGACCGTGGACTGTTTCACTAGTCACTGTTCTAACATAACTGTTAATGTTTTGTCTTCAGAATGAATCCAGTGTTCAACATTTATTCCGCATGACTTTTCTCTCAGGTCTTTCACACCCCACCTGTCATGACCCTGTGCCCCACCAGTGGGGCGTTCCCCACAATTTGAGAAACACTGAGTTAATGCAATATTTTTGTTAAATCCTTGGAATTAAGGCTGAAAGTCTGCACTTCAGTCACACCATGAGCCCTGTCACCAAAGAGCCAATCAGAAGCTGAACTGTGAGACACGGGCCAACTGTGCTGAAGGATGAACTCTGCATTGATCCATTATGTTTTGAAACTGTGCACATGCATTGCAGAAGTATAATTTGTGGAGGAAAAACCTTTTAAATGTCATTTTGGGGCAAATTTAACAAACTTTTTGATTTTTTTAAATAAGATTTTACTGATGATTTCATGCATGCAGTTTTTACTGCTGATAACCACTGAAATTAAAGTTATGGCTCTCTTCCTATTAATTTAGACAGAGGTGTTTTATTACCACCTAAATAATTGTAATTATATGGTTGTCACCATGACTTAATGTCTTACTTCCCTGTCATATTAGCTCATTTGCTTTATCATATTTTAATTTATATTTCAGGATAAACCACTTCACATGCATCATCTCGTTTTCAAGTCTTGCTCACAACTTTGATTTGGTCATAAGCATTTGTGAAGTTAGTCACTGATGAACATCAATCTCTTGGCATGTATGGATGCTTACTTACACTAATGGAGGAGGGGAAAAAAATGAAAGCAGACTAAGAATCTCACCAGTGCACATTTTTCCTCCAGACTGCCCGTCAGACTCATTAAGTTGTGCCACACATTTAACCCACCATTAAAAACAAAAAAAAGGTGTCAAGGCTGAATTATAGTAAAACATTTAACACCCCCAGCTATCATTCTATTAAAATCTCATGCCATTCCAAACCTATTACAGACTAATGCACGGGTGTCAAACAGAGCCCACTGATCAAAACTGGCTGATCAGGCCCACTAGATGGCTTGGCAAAGTGGGATAATTTCAAAGGATGAGGGGACTTTTCACTGCATTTTGTTTCCAGACTGTATGGATGGGTCACAGGAGTTGTCACTGAAATTTTCAAAATGTTTATTTAATCTAAGCCACAGGTCTTAATTGTTGTCTGTTTTACTCGATGGCAGTAGCAGTATGGTTAAAAGGACCAGCATAGCTCAAATCAACTCAATTGCATGGTTCACTGCTGGTCCTACGCAGAGCCCACACATACAGTAGCTTTGCACACTGTCATCTTCAACAACCACCCAGTCTGTGGGCTACTCTTACTTGTGCTGTTGTTGCTCCTGCTGCAGAGAAAACCAAAGTTATAACATGCAAAGAGCATTTTTATTTTTTTTAATCTTTGGGTTTTTTTTTTTTTTTTGCATTTCTCCCTTAACCTGGTAAATTCTCTCCCTTTCCCACTTAGTCCCACTTTTCAACCAATCATCACTCAGCCTTTGTACAGCATCATCCACATCAAGCTGGTGGGTTTCTTTTTTTTTGTTTGTCTGTTTTTTTTAGAGGACCGCATGCAAGCATTGGCTGCATACCCACAATCCTTCACTCTAAATAGCCAAATACACGTGCATGAAAACAGCATAAGCTGTAAGACAATGCTGTTTTAACATTTTTTTTCATCAGTTTTGTAAACAGATAGCTCACTAAATGTGAAAATGCTTTTTACAGTAAAAGACAGGGAAATGTTTGGATTTCTTTTTACTAGGTTATTATGCAGTGGTTTCACTGGTGCAGCCTACATGAGATCAAATTGAGCTGTATGCAGGCCATGAACTATAATGAGTTTGACACCTCTGGACAAATGAGAGCCACACAAATGTTACAACCACTCCGATAAAAAGGTATCCATGCAGGTTCTTGTATAACCCGATTTATATTAACACAGCAGAGTGAAATATTCCTGTTAAACTGTTAGGTAAAGATTCTTTATTAACCCATGATCCTGTGCAGCACTCTTTATCTTTTGCAACAGTAAATGCTGGCCTGCTAAAAGCTTGTTTTTCTTCAGTGAGAATACGTGTTTTCAGTAAGGTTGTGCAAAACTGCCCTTTGCAGTCTTTCTGAGAAGAGGAGGACGTTTAGAGTCCACTGCTGTGCCAGCAAAGCATTGGGCAAAGGCCACGGGGAGACATTTCTCAATTCTACAAATTTATTTGACATGACAGTTACTTTGAGGAGGTCCAGTTCACTTTTGAGATAATTTCATTCTGTTTGCAAAGGCATCTGCTGTCTGTCAGAGTGAGTCAAAGAAACAAAGACAAACAGTGACAGAAAGCCAGACAGAGAGACGGGAAGATCTAAAAACACCACTACTGCGGGTCCATTCGTCACCACTCACTGGTGAAGCAGCCAAAACCTGCCAACTGGAAACACATATTTGTTGCCAGGCAACACCAGTGACATCAGCAACCTCCATCATCAACCCCTCCACCCTCACCAATGGCACTTGGGTCTTAAAATAGCGCTTAGATTATTATCAGGCTTCAAAATGGCAGATATTCTCTCATATGAACATAAGGGGAAGCGAGCTGGGGTTGGCATTCGCATCCGATTGCTTAAACCATGCAAACTATGATATACATTGGGGGGGGGTAATTTATTTTTCGATATCTGTGTGCATGTGAAAGCAGCATAAAACAACAAAAATAAAGGGCAGGTGTTTAAAAAAAAAAAAAAGAGCAGCGTGGTGCCATGTCTGGTTGATGAAACAGGGTGAGTCAGCACATGACAGAGGGAGGCTGGAAAATAACTGAGTTCACTGCAAATGAATCAGAAAACTAATCGTCTGCACCAGCAGGTACTCCGGAGAGAAGAGCAATCACAAGGCCAGATTAGTCAAACTCGAGCTTGTTAGCACAAATAAATATTCCCAGCAAAGAACATTGAAATTTAGTGTTGCATGCACGTGCTGGGGAAAAATGCTGAGATCAAATCCTGCTTACAATAGTTTTTAAATCCAGAGATGTCTTAAACATGCTACATGCAGTATTTGTAATGTATATTTTGCTTCCAAGGAGCCAGACTTTGTCATGTTTTTCTGAAGCGGTCTTAAGCAACAGTTCTCCAGGCTTTCTGAAGGTTGTTCTCTGTATACTAGCTATTGCTTTTTCACTTATTTTCAGACCCGTCCTTGCACCTGACCATTTTCAGAGGAATATTTTTTATTTGTTAAGCCACTGAACACTGACCCATGAATAATTCAAGCATTAAAAAGGCATCTAACAAAAATGTATAAACCAGTGTGTTGTGTCTACACATACTAGCCAACTTAGCAAAGAAGTTATTTTAAATTGTATCTTCAGGCCTTTTGTTACTAGCAGCCTGTTGCAAAAACACAATTTGTTCTTATTTCTTTAGCTGAATCTAGGAAAAATACCAAAGATAACACTTTTATCATAAACTTTTTCTACTCTTAGCTCTGCGTGATGTCAGTGAGAAATTTCCTTAATGCGGTCAGACACACACCTCTTGCTATGAGCGTAGAAGCCCCACCCACCGACGGTTCAAACTCTGTTTGCGAGGGGCAGCCAATCAGAAGAAAGTTATTCTAAAAGTAAAGCTAAAACCGCAGCTCCAAGCACCAAGGCCCAGTGAAAGATTAAAAGAAATCCAAGCCATGATTCACATCTAAAACAGATTATTTTTAGATGTGAATCATGCAAAGCCGCTTTAGTAGAGCCCATACTGCTCTTTGGGCTCTGCAACAAGTTGTATGGGATCTATGCTGTTCAAATCTAGAGGCTGCCAGTAGAAACAAGGTGGCTGAAAGAGAGTGCAAAGAAAGAAGAAACAGCTTGTTTCAGACAGAGGATAAGCTGGCTCCTGCACCACAGCCCAGCACAAGATAAATGAAGAATATCCTGAATGTTTCACGGTTAACTAATGGATTCCAATAATAAAAATTTGGAGCTGGAAATGATAAATTTTAGATTATTATGCAGAGAATCTTTGACCTGTAATCTCCTCTCTGTGGTATGTCATGTTACCTTCTCTCAATGACACCATCAGTTTTTCCTCACCAGGGCCTTCTGGAGATCTTAGGAGACCTCTGCTTGCAAAACAGACTGATGCTGGCTCTTTTGTGTGACTGACTGCCAATCAGCAGTGGCACATCTCTCGCTGAAAGGCAGGGAGAAGCCTCCAGAGACAGATGTGATAATGAACCAAAGCCTGAGCTGTTTTTAATCTTTTCAGTGGTGCGCGCCTGCCACTGTTGATGAACTGCTGAACTGTCAAAGATACTGTCAAAAGGAAAAAAAAAATAAATGAATTGGATGATGCATCTTTTAACAGGAGCTGGAAAACACATATTCTGTTTGATAAATAAAGAATGTTACAGTGATCATAAAGCAGCTTTACACTGGGGAGCTTCAGAATAAGGCAGCTTCTGTCTTGCGAAGGGTTTCAAATACATGTTATCAGCAAAAAGATCCTGTGACAAATATTTAATATCATTTAACATTAATTAAGTCTTTTCATTCAAAGTAGAGTATAGTCAAATGCTTGTTTTTTAGCTGCCAGTGGCATAAATCTGGGAGTTAATTTACTTTAAATCCAGGTTATGCTAACCTCACATCAGAAGCCTAAATTCAATCATATTATTCTACTATATTTTGTCTGCTGTTCCCTGTTACTACTCTTCTTATCATTGCTCATGGTACCCGCTTTCTCCCCATCGATTACAGCTTTCGCCTGCTGAATATTACACTTCAGGATTAGAGGCTTGCAGCTGGGAAGATTTATGAGCAACAGCACTGGTGATTGATTTTGTTCAATTCTATCTGTTTTTCTGGTAACTACAAAAAAAGAGCACCATGCGAGTAGAGGGACAGATGCATCAATATTTATAGATGAAAGCCAAATGTGTGTGAGAGGATCTTAAAAAAAAAAGAAGAAGAAGAAGAAGAAGAAAACTGTCACCCATTGAATTTGAAGCTGAAAGTCAGAAAATGCAAACAGACTTTGCTGTTCAGGTGTTTTCACTATAATGAGTTTCTCAAGGAGTCAGTGTCTTCTTTCAGTGATGCATATTTCGAAGTAAATGAGCCTTGAATACTAAACTGCTTTCCAATGGCCAAGTTTCTTCTCTTCTGTTGGAAGAGAAGATGAAGGAGAGTTGTCAAGGGACTGGCATTGCTAAAAGTTTGTTGATCGATGACCTGCCATCACAGAGACCGTGCATTGTGACACTCCCAGATAGCTGACTCATAAACTCATGCTGGAGGAAACAGTACACACACTACTTTTTTTTTTTTTTTTTTTACTGGCAGGTATGAACATCATTTACCTCTTACTTACACTAGAGAGTAGTGTGTCAGTAGAAGGAAACAAAAAGACTGATAAAATTAATATTCAGTATTACAGAATCACACAGCTACAAAGTACTCAAGGCACATTTGAGCAAGACAGTTAGTGACCGATTAAGCATTTCCTTTTTTTCTGTCATATATGCACCATCACATGGGAAAAAACAAAGCAAACAAACAAAAAAACTGCAGGCCTCCCTTAGCATGTTAAATCTTAAAGTTCAGGACAACACAGTTAGAAAAAGACTGAACAAATGTGGTTTGTCTGGAAGGGTTGCCAGGAGAACGCCTCTTCTCTCTAAATAGAACATAGCAACAGGGCTTAGGTTTGCAACAAACCACGAGATTTCTGCAACAATGTGCTTTGGACAGACGAGGCCAGAGTTGGCTGTTTGGCTATAACGCACAGCTCCACATTTGGAGCAAACCAAACACAGCATATCAGGACAAACACCTCATACTGTACAGTCAGTCACAGTAGTGGAGGGGTGATGATTTGGGCTTGTCTTGCATGCAGAGGGCCTGTGCACCTTGCAGTCATTGAGTCAACTATGAACTCCTCTGTATACCAAAATATTTGAGACTCAAATGTGAGGCCATCTTTCTGACAGCTAAAGCTTGGTTGACACTGGGTCATGCAACAGGACAATGATCACAGCAGCAAATCAACAACAGAAAACTCAAGTGGCTGAAAAAGAAAGTTAATACAGTTAAAAGTAGGTGTACAAGACGAGATTCTCAAATTAAACAAGGCCAAAGTTTCAAATTAAGTGGTCAGTGTATATAAAAGTAATCTGTAAACAAAAAGTTAGGACTTCAGACTGATCTGTGTCAGACAGTTTTCTGCCATCTCTATGGTCATCTCAGTCACAACATAAGAGGTCCACTTTAAATAATAATGCTAGCATTAAATTATTACATGATCTAATGACTGTTGCACAACGGCCTGACAATTGACAAAAGAAGTTGCCAACAACTTCTGGAAAGAGACACTGGTGTTGAGTTTTCCTCAGGTGTCGCTTCACTTCTTTGAGCATCAAAAGTTATGTATTTCTATTACATTGAAAAAACAAAGGCAGATATTTCTACAACCAAAACTGAGTAACTCACAGCAAAACAATCTAGGTGGATATCTCGTATGTTGACTGTTGACTGTCCCTTTAAGGATTATGTCACCTATTTTTGCACTACAGGTTCCAGCTCTTGGAAAACATGCTCCACGAGGCTATACAATACCCAAGTGGGTTGAAGTAATTGTTGGTTTCAATCTCTTCAGGGTAACTGTTGTTAAAAACACAACCAACTGCAGCTGTTACAAATGATGGTTGTTTAAAAAAAAAAAAAGGTGTTCAGCTAAAGACTTATTATAAAATTATAAACTATGATGATTTAATGCATGTGTGTGTCATGGCAGAGTCTCTTTTACCCACATGCTTTTAGTCAGACAGTGTCCATCACACAAAGAGAAAGCAAGTGAGACTGGGAGTGACCCACTCTACCGTGAAAAAGTGGAGAACACATTTGGATTGCAGCACTGGCCACCAGCTGCCAGTTATTGAGTTTAGCAGGGGGTGAAGAATCCAATGGGATTTACACATCTAGACAGAAATCAAGAGGGTGCCAGAGGTTTTTCTCCAAATCCAATAAATCACCTGGCTCGGATAGCCATGGAGCGTGACAGGATTTTGTTTTGGTGCGTGTGTGTAAGAAACAGAAAAGGAAGTGGGATTTAAACTTGACTGATACAAACACCCTTCTGTTCAAGTGGAATGTAATGTTGTCTCTCAAGCACTGAAGCTGCAGAGAGAAAGATGGGAATCAACAGCTCTGCACAACACATATCTGCTGGTGAATGTTTGCTTTTGTTCAACACCGTGCAGTGCCGGTCAGAGATGGAGCTACAGGTGGAGAGCAATAGGTTTCAATATACAAAAAGAAAGAGAAAGCAGCTAAATCAGATGATAGCCGAATGCCTGCAAGAATCGTGCGTTTGTGTTTGTCAGTGCAGTACTGCTACTTATTCTAGAACCTTCTACCCACACTGCGGATACAGTATGAACAGTAAATGCTCACAGAAAGCCTTATGCAACAAAAAAATATGAGTCTATGGGTGTTTAAACTAAGAATAGAAATACCATAGCGAAAGAATTCAGTGCCAACACTGCTCTTCTGCTAATCAATAACCCACAATGTACGAAACTGTTGCTCAGTTCTGGGATTGGAAGGTCACCACCCAAGAGAATATTCATCAGTGCACCCAGTCTAGACTGAATGCAGGCTTCCTCCCCAGATCAAACACACCATTCTTACTAAGACCAAAAATACTGGCATATTTGAGTGGTCGTCTGCCTAACAAAGGCAAAGGTGCCCCCTAAAGGTTATCTCAAATTGCAGACAAAGTGGTAAATCTCAGTAGTAAGCACGATTTACAGGACGTGGTTTGAATACTGGCAAGTGATGTAGTAGGTTTATATAATGCACAAGGCTTCACAACATTTCAACATTATTAAACAGGCATACTGTGGATTCCAGTCCTGGCTTTCATTACTTAAATCCTAAAGTTGATTTTGACTTTAGGCAAGACATTGTTCTACTCTTTATTCACCAGTTACCGATAGCCACCAGAGGCTGAATACCTAGCAGGTTTGTTGTAAGGAGAGGTGTGTAAATGGCTACAAATTCTGTTGAGACTGGTTTTAGGGAATGAACAGCTATTCCTGGGGTGTTCAATAGAAATGTAGATTCCCAAGGATTTAGCCCTTGAACTGAAACCAACACATAAAATAGAGTCTGCAGAGGACTTTGGGTTGGTGTTGCAACAGGCATACTAAAAGGTCAATAATATAAATTTCATCTACCATTTGTGCCATCTATTCTGGTCTCTGTAACAGCGACAGTAGTTTAAGAAGTATTGCCCAGACCTCCCAATTCCAAAGCTCCTGTCTCCAACCAGCCAGGAGGCATCTCTTCAGCTGTTCTGGGTGTGCCTCTGGGGTTCCTCTCGGTTGGACATGGCTGAAACACCTTGTCTAGAATGCTCCATAGATATCATAATAGACCAGTACAGCATCCATATCACTGTAAATTCTGGACCATTCACACAGTCTCAAGCTCTGTTGTTCCCTCATGTCTGAACGTGACCCTGAAGTAGCTGAGGTTAGCCACTTGAGGCAAGAACTCATCTCTACTCCAGAGTAAGTACCAAGGCCTCAGACTTGGAGGTGCCAGATCTCATCCCAGCTACTTCAGCCTCTGCAGCAGACTGCACCAGTGCAGCTGGTGCAGAGGTCTCGGCTTAGTGTAACCACAGGACTAAAACATCTGTAAAAGCAAAGGTGTGATCCTGAGACCACCAAACTAGAAACCCCCTGCTGCACTGAGAAATTCTGGACATAAAAGTTGTGAATAGAAACCAAAAAAAGGACTCGTTACCAGCAATGCAAATCAAACTGTAGCTAAGATTGTACAGCGACCAAGAGCCAGCAACAACAGGCCAGATACCATAAACTTTCAATGTAACCCTTTAGGAAACTCCAAGTTAAGCAGTAATATTCCTTTTCTCCCAAAAACATATCGACTGCACCACCTCAAGCATCTTGAAAAGGGCAGCATGACCTCAAGAGACTGATTTGATAGATCACATTTCTATAACACAGCAGAATAAAGGTCTTCAAATTTCAATTTAGCCTGGACAACACAATCAACCAAGAGAGCTAATCTGTTCATCTGATTGGAGTGCACTGCATGTACAAACATTCAAGGTCAATGGGTTTTCCAACAGTTCAGCCACAGTATTGATTCCATATTTAACACAGGGATGTCGTCTTGTCCAACATCAATCCCCCATCTGCACTGGCAGGATATTACAAAACAAAGAGACATCTAATTGTGCTCTGTCACTGTGGCTGACAATATTTATCATAGTTCATCAGTTCAAGCGAGGTAAAGCGATGAAACTACGTGCATAAAGGAGGACATGACATTAGCATGCTGCCTGGATTCAAGCCTCCCATTCAAACAGCTAATAAGGTCTTACTCATTCAAGAATCAATACAAAAGAAACAGTGCAGGGAAAGCCGAGAACCCAAGAGTGTAATTACATATCATTCCCGAGAACAACAACAGTCATGGTGTGCCATAGGTTAACTGGAAAATGGAGAAGAAAAAAAAAAGAAAGAGAGAGAATGTGCACTTTTTGGAAAACCTCAAACTCTGAGAAGCTACAGGACCCATTTTAGAAAATGATAATCAGGACTCACTTTTCTAAGCATTTCATTAATCCAGAGTGCAAAGAGGCACTGTGGTACTGACTATGGAAATGGAAGCCTTAGAGAGCAGATAGACCCAGGTGAAAGGCCTTCTGCACCAGGACTGACTGACTACAAATTACTGCACTCATGTTTAAGTGAAAAATCAATATGATCAGTTAAGTCTGTTTTTATGTATATGGATTCTGCAGAGACAAACAAAAAGACTCATCATTAAGTTGCCTAACTCGAAGCATGCTTTAGTTGAGAAGCAATTTCGATTTCCACCCTTGATGGGCAGCGCACCCATGATTGTTTTCTTTTGCCTTTATCTTTTCATTAAGCACATAATTTAGGCCTCACACCTCAGGGTCCCATATGGGTAGAGTGACCAAACAAAAACTGAATGTGAGAAACAGTATTTCATTTGTATGGAACAAATTTGGATACATTAACAATGCTGGGAGGTAGTCAAATATATTATTTTTGAATGAAGCTTTTCAAATTCAAATTCTCTCACTAAGTAAGTAGAATAAGAATTAAAGGAAGCTGAAGTTTGTTATGGTCTTATGATCCTGTATGCCTAAAAACAAATACCCTAGTTTCCATCATGTATACCAAAATCTGAAATGAAACTTTGACTTATGACTTTTTGGCAACTTGCCATGCATGCAATGCATAAAAGCCAGCAAGGATTCAAAATGCTGTGCAGCCTCACTTAAAGAGGGATAACTGGCCACCCTGCATATGGGTGCAAAGTCAATTAAACAGTGAATTTATTGGAAGGAAATGCCAATCAAGCGCCCTGTGTAAATGCTGCTTGGGAATGAAGTCCCACCAGACTACAACTGTCCACTGTAATAACAACTGATAACTATTACCTCAGCTTTGGTAAATACATATAATCAAATGGGTGACATCCGTCTTATGCATGGGACATCTGTTTTATATTATTGTTTGAGTCACTTTATGATTTTATTTTCAACATATTCAAAGTTACAGTAGTGATATCTTTTGACCGCCCACTTAACCTTCCACTCATGTGATTTGACTATCATCTTCACATTCCTTTGTCATCTTGACTGAGGTTCAAAAAGGTGCATATGATGCCATATCACTTGGGTAATGACAGATTCCCAGAAAAGCTTAGAAATTCAAGCTTAAAGTGCTACAGTTCCCCCATTAGAAAGGGTCTAATCCCCCGAACTGTGATACGAGCCGTACAAAGGATTAATCAAAGAGAAAAGTGTGATAAACTGTGCTTCATTATGTCAGCAGGCTTTTGGGGGAATAGCGATTTTCTGGAGTGCGCCTTTGCTCAAGGTCAAGTTAATGTCAGGACACTAATAAGATATAGGCAAGACCACATTTATAGTCATCTCAAGCTGATAAAGAATGACTGATTCTTAAAGATCAAATTAAATTACATCACCTTGTGAAGTTCATGCTAATAAAGTACTTTGGGCCTTTCAAAAGCATTTCTTCCCTAAAATTTAAGTAATAAGTGCTTCTTAGCCTCATATAATGACATAATTAAAACTACACTTGACTCAGCGTATTTTGGTAAAAGGTAAATGTTTTAAAAAATTTGTGCTTTAACCACAAAAAAAAAAAAACCCCAGTGACATAAAGTCTATGAAGTGCACACAGCACACTACATGTCAGGCTGGCTGTCCTGTGATGATAGAGACCAGTTTCAGTTTTCCAATTTTTCAACATGCAACTTTGGCCTAAAAGAACTCCATGCATTCGTTTTAAGATTTTGGCATCTTAACAGGAATGCATGGCATGAATTATTTAGCAAGAATCTTCCCCTGTTCAGTTTAAATACCATCATGAAGATAAAAACATGTTTCCCCAATCCAAATGTCTGCTTGCTTTCTTTTCTGTCTTTAGAAAGTTAAAAAAGCCTTCCTACCGGTCTGCCACCAGTGATCCAGAACAGGAACCTTAAAATTCCTTTTTGCCCATTCCAGGGTTTCCACATCACATCGCTCTCCTGCCACGAATAGCGTGCGCAACCTGCAGGGAACACAGAGCACATCTGTCCATCATCGTAAAGAAAGCATGGCATACTTCCTCAAAGGAATGGTCCGGCTAAATCAACATCTATTCAATGCAAAAAAAATTATATAATTGCAGCCCTGAACTATAGATTTCTTGAGACTTTAATGTTATGCCAAATGTGTGTACTACAATATGTACAGTTGTGGTCAGATGTTTACAAACACTCATCATGGGCATGAATGTCATGGTGATTTGGGGCTTTTAATGATTTCTTTGAATTGTTCTTTTTCCAGGGTGGAATGATTAGGACGCACAACTTTGAATCAACTTTGGATTTTCTCTAATCCACACAGGGCCAAAAGTATATATACAAGCTCAAATACATACACACACTCACTTAAATCTGTTAATAAGTGTTGCTGAAGGTTCTACAATGTCTTAACTTGACATGGTCAAGGCCTATTAATTTGTTTTTAGTAATAATGACTAATTACAACTGGCAATTTCACTTCAGTAAATCTTTTCAGACTAGATGAGATGAGCTGTATGTAAGGATTGCCCCCTGAGGTGGTTTGAATGTCACATGAAGCCAAAAGTCAGATATGACTGGCTTTTAGAACGTATACATCACAAGTGCTCATCTGGTGGCAAAAACGGGAAAACGTGGAGAGGGAAAAAGCCGGCTTGCCATTTTCAAATTATGTTTGGATTTTTTTTTTTTTTTTTTTTTTGCCTTTTCTAGATTTCAGCTTAAGGCGGCTTTAAAGGAAAAGGCATTTGATCCACAACCATTTGGTCTTCAAGGCAACTGCCACATGCTCCTAGCTGTGACCAAAGTGTTAATAGGGAGCTTTGATAAATGCTGATACACATTTCAAATCTCCTAGAGTAGATCTACATGATTCATAGTTCAAAATATTGTTTTATTAACTTACACTGGGTATTGATGCAACCCCCTCAGTTCATCCTCCTCTATCTGAAACAATCTATTTTAGCCCGTGCCCTCCTGAATTAAAGTAACTCTACACTTCAATCATACCTTTATTGTTTGATTTTAAATCCAATGTGGTGAAACTGGAGGCAAAAATACCAAACACAAAAAAGTGCCACTGTCCTAAAACATCTTTAACTGTATAACTAAGAATTAGGAAAAGCTTAATAGGTCTCATTTAAGCAGATAGTTCTTGACACTTGTTGACTAAACCATCTGTGTAGTTTTCCTTTCCCTTCTTCTCAGGACAGTGGAGGTGAATACTTGTTTATTTTGAGCATCTTCACAAATCCCAAAGTTATTAGCCTCACGCTTTAAATGTCAAGGCAGAAAACAGTGAATTCCACTTTTTTTCCTTCTTCTGAATCTCTCGAGCCTACCTACAGTCTTTCTGAGATGACACCACCACCACCAAACCTTCTGCCCTCCAAACAACCTTATAAGTTAGCAGCAAAGAGCCCCTAAATCAAGAAGTACCTAAAAAACAACAAACTCTTCCAAGTGCTTCTGAATCTGTGGAATTCAACCCACCCTTAGTCCCTGTTTCTTCTTCAGCTTTATATTTTGATTTTGGATTTTGGATAACTGCTACTCCCTGAGTTCATGCCCTACTACTGAACCAAAACACTACAGTTTCTGTCTTCAGTCTCTCTTATTTCTCCCATAACCCATCATATCTATTTTCAAAGGGCTGTTGCCTGCTTGCTAGAAAACCTTTAGGGAAACCATAACCCCCCTAAAGCCTAGGCCACATTTTTGGCTCAGGCATTGCCTGATCACTACATTCTCCCATGAATGACTGCTGACCTTTTGTGCTGATTACAGCCTCTAACAGACTGTCTTTTTGATTAATACTTATTCTGGCATTGATGTACACTTTTAAATTGACATTTTGTAAATCAGGTCACACTGTGCTGTCAGAAGCACTAAACTAACTCTGACAGCTTATATCTGTGTCAACTGAACGCTTATAACCAACACTCAGAAGCCATTGTGACAATATGGAAGGCCTCTCTCTAAATCAGTGGTCCCCAACCTTTTTTGAGCCGCGGACCGGTTTAGTGTTAGAAAATATTTCCACGGACCGGCTTTTAAGGTGTGGCGAATAAATACGTCAAAATAAATGATACGACCATAACCAAGTGTGATATTTTCTACGTATAATAATAAAAAACGGGAATCCACTTTGTATTCGTATGCAACTCTATCAGCAGCGTTCTCGTAACATCCCGCCTCAACATGAATAACAGGCTCTCTGCCCACAGCGCTCCCTGGTCAGCTGTTAGAGCCATGGTAAAACATGCCTTCAAAATAAGATACACCGCAAAAACAAATACAGTAGAAATCACCTCAGTCGGATTCAAATGGCCCAGTTTGGGGTCTATTATCGAATTTCGCTGCAATGGCTTCTGCTTCATCTATGAATTTGCTTCTGCAAATTTTATAATCTGAAATTTTACTCGTAAGTGCAAGTTTGTAGCTTACACTTGCCACGATTGTCCCCGGTGAAATGAACTGATATAAACACTAAAACAATTTCCAGGCGTTGTTAGTGTGTGTGTGTGTAGTTGTGCATGAACGAGCCGATGCATGGAAGTGGGCGGACAGGAGCTGAGGAGGGTTTTAGCGCTAAACTCATCCAGTTTATGCGATCACATTTAACTGGAAATTTATTACAATGGGACCAGATTTTTCATCCGAGGTAGGTGAATATCCGACGGATTTATGTGACGATTTTATTGGAATTAATGTTAGGAAAAATCAGGACCTGCAGATGCCATCCAACTAGAGCGAAAACCCGATTTGTGCGACTTCGACTTAGGTGATTTTTACTGTATAAAGCGCATGAAAAATACAACTCACCATAACACTGAATCAGTGTAAGCCCCCTGAGCTTGTTTCTCTGATACTCATTTTTGCTGGCTTCTGGTTTGACTGGGTTCGGCCGATTTCACATGGAGCGTGGCTGCAGAGCCGCGGTGTCAAGCGCTGGAGAGTCAGTTTGATGGCTGGGTCTACCTCACTGCTATCCCCGGTGTTGATAAATAAAAATGGTAAATGGACTAGTTCTTACATAGCGCTTTTCTACTCTTGTTGAGCACTCAAAAATTTAAAGAAGCGTTATGTAGGTCAACCAACCGATTTCGTTAGACAGGCCTGAAGCTTCTGGGTTTAATTTTAGCGGTGACGTATCATGTGAGCAGAAACGTCTTGACACGTCAAGAGGAAGTCATGGAGGGAAGTAACGGAGCGAATCCGCCCATTTTTCAAAATAAAATATAGTTTAGGCGCAGATAATAAGTAAAACGGAAATAATTTAAGTTATTTATTCTTTATGTGCGGCCCGGTACCAAATGTCCCACGGCCCGGTACCGGTCCACGGCCCGGGGGTTGGGGACCTCTGCTCTAAGGGATTAACCTTGAAAAAATTACCAGCTATAGTCCATACCTTTACTGCTTTCCTCAGTCTCATTTTCTTACAGTAGCATTTTGAGCTGCAACAGGAAGCTGTGTGTGTGTGTGTGTGTGTGTGTGTGGGGGGGGGGGGCTCTAAAAACCCACCGGACAGTAGATTTCTCAGCACAATGCAGCAGACAGAGCTAGCAGCAAGCTGGTGAGCATAGTTGAAGCATTTAGCAGCTAAAGAGCCAGATATTTCCCTCAGGAGTTAGTGGAGTCAACAGAGATTGGTTTGCCAGGTGGCCAGAAACACTTGAAATGAATGATAATGTTGCTCTGTAACACAAGGATAAGAATGCTGCTCACAAAGCAGCCAAAAATAATAACCCTGCTGATTTTAAGGGTCACTGACTCATAGTATCATGCTTAGAATAAATAGCTTTAAGAAATAGAAAATATCTAACATACTACAGTAAAATATGTCAAGGACCAAGAAACAGGACCGAACCATGTACCATCATTCAGCTGTCTGATTTTTGTGCACAGGACTTAAACTGAATTACACGGAATAACCGACTTGCTGTATTTGTGAAGGCCTTGTGTTCTAACTGATAGCAATATTCCCACCACCACATCTCCAGATATTCAATTCAGATGTAGTATTCAAGTACTCTTTGAGGAGGTAACAAATTAAAACAAAGTGACCTCAGAAACTGTGGTGGGAGGGTGGTGGTTTAGCTGCTGCCAAAGCCAAGAAACTGTGTTAGAGCTCAGTAACAGTTAATGGAAACATCTGTGTTATTTTTTTCAGTGTGTTTTTTTTTTTTTTTTCAGTAGGGATGCAACAGTTGTGAAAGTCTGGGTTACTACTGGTGTTTAAAATAACAACAACAGTCCGAAGCACCGCGCTGCATGTTAGTTTGAATTAGTTTATTGTAGAAGTGATAAAACATTTCATTTGCTTCTTTTTTGCTTTTTTTTTTTTTTTGGCTGACTGCATATTTACATTAACAAGCAGTTGTACCTAATGTATTGAGCCAAATGTGTGCTCCCTGTCAGGGTCAGCAGTTTGTTAATAAAGAAAAATATTCATCTAGGCTATTTTGTAAAGATAAGGCTACCCTTCAGTATGACCCTGAAATAGAAGAAGTAGAAAATGTTCTTTGTTGTCAACATTGGGTTTTAGTTTACAAAGTGCAAATATGCTCTGAGTTTATAATGTTATGAGAACATTTGAGGAACACTGAATCAAAGGAGCCTATCAGCACTGCCAAAAGGGTGAGAGGCAGGGCACACCCTGGACAGGTCGCCAGTCTGTCACAGAGCTAACACAGAGAGACAGACAACCATTCACACTCACATTCACACCTATGGGCAATTTAAAATCACCAATTAACCTAACCCCCTTAACTGCATGTCTTTGTACTGTGGGAGGAAGTCGGCGTACCCGGAGAAAACCCACGCAGACACGGGGAGAACATCGAACCTCCACACAGAAAGGCCCCAGCCAGATGGTGGATTTAAACCCCGGACCTTTTTTTGCTGTCAGGCGCCACCACCCATTTTTAATAGACAGTCACAATAAATCCCCAAATCATAGTAAATTAAAAAGAAAATAGCCCACATTCAGTTTTACATTAGCTCAAATCAGCACATTAGAGCATGAGGTTTTGATGAAACAGTACATGTACATGAAAAATGTCAGGAAGCACTTATTTCAATGATTTTTTTTTATTAAAGGCAAACACGTTGTAAGCATCACCACCTTTAAAAACACCTGATTTTACTGTGCATCAAAAAGCACTATCCAGTGGAGTCATGTTGTCACTTTTGGACAGCGAGGCTCTAAGCAATGACTTAATTTTATCCTTTTAAAGATCCTGCTGACAGAGTGACTGCCCCTTTCTTCACACTACATTTATAGAGTACACTGCTGCCATTACAGCTTCAGACTCCCTTGTAGACAGATTTTCAAAGCAATTTTCATGTCTATGGTAACAAATGACATGCACATTGAAAAGGTGTGCTTATGTATCTCATAGTCAATTATCTGCAGATATATGAGGTGTATTTGAAGCTTGGAACTATGCATTTTGTAATAAAGCTACATTAATTTTCTGAACAGTTTTTACCTCCTCCATAAACAAACATTTAATTAAAACCTAAACAATTATTACTGACATCCATCCATCCCCATTTCATAGGATGTGGCTGTCATCATCTGCTATGAGGAATATAGGTTTTTTTTTAGGACCCAAGTGCAGGATGAAAGAGGCAGAGGTACAAACATAAAGTCAGCATTTATTGCCAATAGCCCAAAAGAAACACACAGTCCAAATCTTTGAATCCATGAAACATGATAAACAAAAAGCCAGGAAATCTAAAAATTCCAAAAGCACTATGAACCAGAAACACGAGGACTATGCAAAGAGGGATACATACGTGTATGACAGGACTATTTATACACACACTGACAGGGGATTGAACACAGGAGGGTAAATGCGATGCAGCTAAACACAATAAGCAACAAGTGAACACAATCAAGGAGTCACAGACTACATCGTATGCCTGTACACTTCCAAGCCTAGAGAAGTCTCTCTGGGAACTCACTGGTTATAGTTTAATGACTTCAGTGACAGCAGCCAGTATTTCAGGGCTTCTGCTATATTAGAAGCCGTGATTTCCTCAAACGGTTGGTGACTTGGACTACAAAAGAGCGTCTGGTACCAAACATCTTGTCTCTTCCCAGCAGATTCTGAATGTTTAATTGCAGGATTGTGTTTATAATGATTCTAAGTTCTGGTAAGCTGAACTGACTGCAATAATAGTTCAAATATAAAACTAAGTGAAAAAAAACATGATTATTCACTGTGACTTGATGCTTTCCTTTTTATGTAGCAGATTAAGCATTCAAGACAGATGAACTGACACATAAATTGTTATTAACAGTCTTCTACCCTTAAGTTAACGCAGGTTGAGTTCAATTTAATAATATCAAAAGGTCACATTTAATTGGAATAAAAGTTCTTACTGCACCATAAAGAAACAGTGTTTTAATGCTGCTTTTATAATGCAGCATGTGTATGACGGCAAATTGTTTTGCTCGGAACCAAAGGGAATTGCAGCAATCTTTTACAAACGTGCCTCCGCCAAGGGGGAAAAAAATGCATTAAGAACAAGTGTATATAGGAGCTGTTGCCTAAATGACTGATTGCAGCAGGGTCACAGCTGAGGACAGATTTCAATACTTTGTGAAGCGACAGTACTGTCGAAAATCATCTCTGCAGGAAGAGCTTTGGAAAAAAAGGTGCTATACATTCAGCACAGCAAACAACAGGAGATCGCCGATTCAGCACACAATGTGAGAGTTACTGAATGATTCACTAGGGCCATAGGTCATTCCCACTTAGAATTGCTTTATGATTGTGTGCTAAGAGGCATTTTTTTAGACCGCTGAATAGAGTAAAAGTAGCACACTGACACCAAAACCCCACAGATTTATACAAATTAACAAATCCTCATGAAGTATTTATCTCTAAACTAAACTAATGATGTGAAAAATGTTTTTGTTTTTTTTAAATCCGAGCTATAGACGACCTTCACCTGATCACACAGTGTAATTTAACACAGGTGGGCTGCAGTGAGTGAGTTGTCGTTGCTTGTTATCTATCGCGATTAACACTCAAGTGGCTCGAGTTGAGGGTGCAGACTGTGAGAAACTAAGGTGGGAAAGGGCTGTGCATCAGCAGATGGCCAGAGACTAATGAGAGGCTGGACGGGCTGCACAGACCACCATCAGCCATGAGATGCTTTAACAAGTCACTCCTGGTGTTTCAAAGTCCTCTGCCACTGACAGCTGATGCGTATAGCTGCCATCTCCGCACACAGCATGTTCATCCGAGTCCCAGGATAATATGCAATTATCTCTCTGGTTCA
This sequence comes from Archocentrus centrarchus, assembly GCF_007364275.1. Classification (NCBI taxonomy): domain Eukaryota; kingdom Metazoa; phylum Chordata; class Actinopteri; order Cichliformes; family Cichlidae; genus Archocentrus; species Archocentrus centrarchus. Next base: position 7,191,316 of record NC_044368.1, on the reverse strand, counting down.
GTCCATGTAGCCATCATTTGTCATAATAAGGGCAAAGATCATAGTCTTACAGGCTGAAAAAAAAATCATCTTCAAGAAATATCCTGAAATCCTTTTGCAAGGGGTTCTTACACTTAAGATTTTGGATCTCCATTAAGGTTGAAGCCAAAAATAATTATAGTATCAATCAAGCTGAAAACTCCAGGGTTGAAAAAATTATTGAGCTCCTCACTTTTTTCTATTTTCTATTCAACTGAGCTCATCCTGTTATACAATTTTTATCCTTTCTGGGCATTTTGTGTGTGTGTGTGTGTGTGTGTGTGTAATTATATTCATTTTATTAAGTTAGGTTAACATGGCTTTTGCGATAAATTAAATAGATCTCATGAAATTGCACCAACTGAGAAGTGCTGAAAAGGTCCTCAAATGCCCATTTTAGGTCATGGGTTGAAATTCAAGGTAAATCCTGGGCAGGTCCCCCAGTCTGTTGCAGGACCAACAAAGACAGCCTTTCCCACTCACATTCACACTTTAGTACTGCCAATCTGACCATGTCTTTAGACTATGCCAGAATACCACACACAAACACAGGCAATTAGATATGAGCACTTCTGGCTCCAAAAAGTTTAAATTAAATTAAATTTTAAATTAATTAATTAATTTAAAAAAAAATCAAAATGGGAACTTACAAACCTACCACCATCTTTTATATACAGTCTATTGGATCAGGCAGCCATTTAATGTATGTCAGATAAAACAGAAACAATTTTAGTCCCATTGCAACATTGTTAAGCTGCTTTGCTTTATTTTGCAAACCCACATCTGAAAAACCGTAAATCTTCACACACGAGGAGTTGGAACCATCAAAATGTTTGCTTTTTTTGCTAAATACAACTCAATTATAGATTCATCAGTTTTGTCATTTTAGTGCTAATCTCCACTGTACACATTCAAAAGCATTTATTCTGTTGCTCTGTACCTGGTCAGAGGATATCTTTTTCCAACTGCGGCTTGGGGGTCCTGCTGGCGGATAGCACGGATAGCAGTGGGCGCTGTGAACATGGAGGAGACTCCGTGTTCAGACAAGACACGGAAGAAGGCGCCAGAGTCTGGAGTCCCTACAGGCTTTCCCTGTAATCAGACAGTCCAGCAACAACTGGTTATCTTACAAAATTTTGTATTTATCAAGGTATGTATATCATATGAATTTGAATACTGAAAAGTAAATACCAGATACAGAGATTATTGTTGAGGCCCGAAACCATTCCAGCAATATTTCTACAGTCTTAAGACTATAAACTGCAAACTATGAATATTCATAGAACAGCTGTTTAAAATGGAGAGGCACATAGGAAGACTGGCTTTCCAGACAGATGGGCAAGAAAACACAGTTGCACTACAGGAGTTCTGTCTTTCTGCACAGAAAAGATAAAGACAAGAAGCCTGTAGGCAAAGGTCTCCAGCAGCAATTTCCACTCTTTTTTTCTGGTATTCAACTAACCGATCCCAACAGTGAGAAGACAACTGAAGATGAATAAGAATGGTTAAAAGCAGCACTGAGATCTGGCTGTCATTTTCACTCTGAATAAAAGGTCTGAAGATAGATGGGCTGTTAGAAAAAAAGTACCATGTGAAGCAACCACCGTGACTGACGTCAAACACTGATTTAAGAAAAGGCCAATTAATTTATCGTCCAATAGCGCTGCTTCTTCAAACTGTTAAAGGGGGAAAAAAAAAATAAAAAATCAGAGTGCAAATGTAATTTGTGGCCCTCAACATAACTACACTGGAAGACACACGTCCTTCTTGATCCTTTCTAAGGATGAAGAATAAAAAGAAGCAACTTCAGATTTCAATCCAAATATAACTGCAACTGCAGGAGCTATGCCTGGAAAAGAAAGCTGTCATCAATATGACCTGCATAAACAGACAAAGAACCCTATGTGATGCTTGCTTGTGACATTCACATGATGTATGCATGGAGTCTATATATACACTGAAGCACTGATAAAATAGATCTTCTGTTTTCTGAGCTAAGCAGCAACACATGACAAGATAAAAACAAATGTATCTCTGAACTGGTGAGACCGTATGGTTGTGGGACATCATAAAACAACAAAGTGCTATATGTTAATAAAACTCCACTGCTCACATTTCTATTTTTCACATTTTTAAATATACTGTATGTACGGTTCCAGTAGCAGTCCCTTCCATTGTATTTTTTTTGTATAATGAAAAGCTGGTTTACTAAATTTAAGACAAAGACGATGAGAATGATTTATCTGTTTTGCAGTTTCCCTTTGTCGAATGGTGCTGTTACACTTTACAGTTAAAATATTATTGGTAATGCAGTTCAGCTATAGCAAAAATCAGAGTTAGGCTCAGACTTTTTGACCACACAGTGCAATCTTGCAAAAGCAACCACTGGCTCATGCTGGCCTGCCTAAGCTGTAGAATGCCTGTGGGTGCAGCAGAGGGCAAATAGCTTTTAGTCATATTCCATCAAAAGGAGTGGGTGAGAGACCCTGAGCAATCTGGAGACAAAGACAGCTGCAGGAAACCATACAGACTGAGTGAGTTTGAACTTTTAGGGAAGTGCAAAAGCAGACTGCTGTAAAGGAAATGAGCGCGCTTGAGCACGACAAAAACCAAAGCTTCTTAGGAACAACGTAAAAGGGTAAATCCTTTTTATCCCCATTATCTTGTTGTCATACTTGCTTGAAGCCAAAATTTGAAGAGAAATTTAAATTTGATTACTCGCCCGGCCCTTTTATTGGGTGCTTCAATTAACGATGATATAAACAACAGCACGGATAAATTGCTTTTCCACGATTTCAGAAGACCGACTTCGACGCAGGAATTTTAAATAATTAAATCCACCAAATACATCCTGTGAGCCAAAAACTCTTTAATGCCAGAGTTGGAAGGTGTCGACTGTTTGCTGCCATTCGGCTGACTGAAACTGGGAGAGAAACAATAAAAGGAGCAGAAGACTGGCAGAGTCAGAGCTGCAGTTTCTCTGCAGCAGCTAGAGTCAAATATGGACACAGGGTCAAACAGTTCACCACATCTTTGACTTTTTCACTTTCACTCCACCTAAGCTGGTGTCTTTAGTCAAGTATGGATGGCTTCAGTTTGTAGAGTCAACAAAGGTCTGACTTTCTCACCTTTGACCATTGATCATCTCGGGTTTTATTACACATTTTCTGGAACTTCCTGTTGTTTGTTTGCAATGCTGCAGCAGTTTGTTTCAGATATTAAACTCGGAGGTGCGTACCTCATAGAGGACGGTGCTGTTACCATGAAGCAAAGGACCGTAGCAGATATAAGAATGGCCAACCACCCAGCCTAGGTCTGAGGCTGCCCACCAAACCTGCAACAAAATAATGCATAAACCAAGTGATACATCACACTACCACAATAAAAATAAATAAACCCTATAACAGAACATGAAAAATAAAATATGAACAAAACTCATAATAAATGCAAATAGAACAGCCTGTTGTATAAATGTACGTGAAAATGAAAACCAGCAAGTTGAAGATAGTATTATACTGTATATGAAATGGGAGTCAGAGGTCCATTCAAGCACAGAACAGCCTCTGCATGCTCTTTGTTCTTAAGAATGGCACCACCTCAGAAGTGGATGCTTTATTGTCTTACTTCTCCAGGATTGAGTCCATAAATATTTGACATGGTCCATTTCAGCATCACAGCATAGCCTGCGGTGTCTCGCACAACACCCTGGGGTGAGATAAGAAGAACATTAAGACTGGTGACAGGTACTGCACTAAGCAAAGAAGCACAGGTTTAATATCAATTTAAAACCGGCCACTCAACCCTGCCTTTCTAAAGGGGATGGTATCGTGTTTCCAGACGACTGCGTTTCAAACCAGCATCCGCCTTTTATTAGTTTAATAGTGCTGTCTAAACATTTCTGAGCAAAATATTGTGTCCTAACATCCTCAGCTATTGAGTGTGCCCTCTGAAAGTTATGGTCTCCCTACAGCAATAACTGAGAAATTCATGGGAATTCACACAGAAAAAAAAAATGGCAATAACAGCACTATTAAGCCCAGGACCTAGCCAGCAGGAGGATATTTTATATCATCTGTTGGTCAAAGACAAAATGATGCTATTTGAAAGGGGCCCAGGCTTTTTTTCCCCCCCTATTTGAAATTGCCTACAGGTAATTCGTCCTGCAGGAGCTCAAGCTCCTGCTGTGGAAAAGTTCTGTCTTATTTATGTCATGTTGGGGCTGTTTAGATTGCGACTAGACTGTCTTGCAGGCTCAAAGATCAGATGAGTCACACAGAGGATGCATACAGAACTGGCAACGTCTAGTCAAAGGCAGCTAAAAGTAAACCCTATAACTCATCTGTGTGAGAAAATACTATAATATATATATATATATATATATATATATATATATATATATATATATATATATATATCTCCAGCTGCCAGTACCTTTGGTGTTCCAGTGGTCCCAGATGTATAAAGTACATACAATGGATGGCTGGAGGGCAAAGAAGCACAGTCATGTGGCCGAGCAGCAGCCATCTCTTCATCCCAGTCCAGACTCAACTCGGGATCCATTGATACCCTTTCCTGAAATACAAAGAAAAATAAAGAAGCTACACTAGTGTTTATTATAGGTTTTGGCAGCCCGCTCAGGTACAATCAGTGAGTCAGATACTTATGCATCTTATATACTCTGAAAAAGAGGGACTTGTGTATAAAACCAGCCATCATTCCTCAACAGTTATTAGACCCTCTGAATTAAAGCTGAATAACGACACTTCAAATCATATCTCGACTGTTTGACTTTAAAGCCACTGCAGTGGTATTCAGAGGCAAAGCTACAAAAACTGTGCCCCCGTCCAAAAGCTTACAGATCTAACTGGATGTTGACAAGCACCCAAACATATAGTCCCATTTATTTTTATCCTTTCATATGTCTGAGAAGAAAATGCGATACATTTGCTCATCAAAAGCCGCCTCCTGCTTATTTTGAAAGCTCAGTCGCTGCTAATGACCCATTTTACAATCACTGCAGGATGAGGGAGTCACTCCAGAAGCGGCCGATGATCTCGCTCGGTTATTTATTTGTCACAAAGTGTCTCATACATAAGCTTTCAGAGTATGATATATTGATCAATTCGATTGACTCGGACGGTTAGAGCTGCAGTTTTTAAAGACTTTTTCTGCTTTGTGAAAAAGAGAAACTTGCTTTACTCGTCTGCCTTGGAAGTGACTGATTCTCACAAGCTGAGTAAATATATATTCTTTTATTTATATTCTCCCCATCTGTCATCGCAATCTTGCTAGCAGCAGTCATTCCAGGTCATAGATTAATGCCCCTTACATCTGCTGCTGCTGACATTTCTTCTAATTTCAAACACCGGCATCTCTTTGATACTTCCATTAACATTTAATCACTTTGGAAGGATGAAGAAATCCTCAAGTCTTCTTTTTTTTTTTTTTCCCCCTTGGCTTCCATAAAAGAGTGTCAAGATGAAGAGATCATCAATATCACTCAGACTCTCGAGGCAAAGGCGCACATCCCGCAGACATTTCAGCTTTCTTAAAACACATTATTTTTTACTCACTTCACTGAAAGCACAGACAAAGCAAAAATCCGGGCTGATTTACTGAACTGCTACCTCTGGCTTACCGAATGCGATAATTTGTAGAGCAGCTGCAACTATCTGAAGTGGTGCTTCACGCAGTTTTATGGGACTTTAGTTGCCAGTGACTTTCTTGTATACAGATAATTCCCGGTGTCCAACGTGTATATAATCTCCCAAAAATCCCGGCTCCTTTCCTAAGAGATAAGACTAGACAGGCTGCAACAAGATAAGATAAATTGTGCAATGTTCATTTTATCTCACCACAGGTCTAGACAGAAGTAGATTTAACAGAGACATGGATGGTAGGAAATCAGTTTGCGTAAAGAAACAACAATACCCTGCAATCACTGGGAAAGGAGTTTCACCAAACACAAAATTCAAAATGCTTAATTTATGTCTTTATATAAAGTGAAGCAGAATCAAACATCTGCTTGCTGTCACCAAGCAGCAACTAAACATGGCTTGAGGCTGAAGCCAGCACAGAAATACCTCTACGTTAAACGCTGGCAACAGCCAAGAAGTGCTGGCTCCACAAAATCCCCGCCTCCAACTGACACCTTCAAAAATGATTTCAGTGAGTCATTAAGTGTGCTGGTGCATACTGTGGAAAATGGATTGGGGGGGGGGGGGGGGGGTGGGGGGGGTCTGTTGTGCTTTTTACCATGTTCGGCCTGTTGTAGATGAGGACTTTAGAGGGGCTGTGAGAGCTCATCTCCAAGGCCTTCTTCACCAGAGGGATGTACTCAACTCTTCTGCCTGGCTCAATGCCAAACGAGGCTGTAACCAACAGCCTGGGCTGAAAAACAGATCATTTGGGAATTCATGTTCAAGTATAACAAGCTTACCGTACACTCGGGAACGAATCACAATCATTTTTCTGCCTTTCTAACAAACAGCGTATTGCTGGTTTAAGTCTGCTGCATGTAGCAGGGCGACCAGTGAAATGCAGTTCACGTACATGAGATTCCAGATCAAACTGAGGGTTCTGCATGAGATCTGAGATGTTCCTACAGAGTCTGTAAAATTTCCCCAAAATTCTTAGATTTGGGATTTTGACATGCATAGATCAAAACTGCGACAGACACATCCCCTGGTTGTGTATGCAGCAGCTCTGGTGCTGGATACCAGAGGCAAAGCTGGAAGCTTCTCTCTGTTTAGTTTAGCTTAGTGACCCCATTTGTACTTTTTAGTAGGTGCTTACTTTTTACTGGTTGCTTTTAACAATACTGAAACCATGTTAGGTTATAGGTTATGTAAAATGAACCTTTAACCATAAATTTGTTGTGCAAACTAACTGAATACATTTATTCTAAAGAAACTATCAAAAATTGAATGTGTTCATCAACATTTACAAAGAAACCTTGCCTTGCAGACCAAAGGGAAAAAAAAAAAAAGATAGCAACATGCCAGTTAGTGCTTCAACTCTCAGGGTAAGGGTTGGCACATGCATTAGTTATAGCAAATGAGGATCACTTGCTTTGCATCTCCAGTGCTTTTTGCTGAGCTGCAGAAGCATTGATTTCTATGTTAAACTGTGTTTGTTTACCTTTAACTGTCCCCTAAATACATGTTTCCAGTGATGGTCAAAAGTGAACCTCAACAATTAGAGTCCAAAGACTTGAGTAGCGGCTGTTTGGCAACGCTCAATAATACTGTAATTATTTCACATTTATAGTATAAAGACTCAGCACTCATGAAGCATGCCTCATGTAAATGAACAAGCACCTACTGTAACATCAGGCTGTCCTTGGATTTTAATGCGTACTGACATAATACAGTTCATGCAGCCCTGTTGCTGAGGCTCAGAAAAAGATCAATCTCAAGCACAAGGTGAATAAGAGCAGTTCCTAACCTTGGCGTGATTGATGCGGACAGACAGCTCCTTAGAGGCGAAGCCGCCAAAAATGAGGCTGTGCGGGGCACCGATCCGTGCACAGGCCAACATGGTGAACATGGCCTGTGGCACCATGGGCATGTAGATGACAACGAGGTCTCCTTTCCGTACCCCATGCTTCACCAAGACTCCTGCTAACCTGGACACCTGGATTGCAGATACAGAGGAGACAACGCAGAGATTTTTTTTTTTTTTCCAGTGCATGTTTTCACAGCTACCATAACGGATACACCTACACAAAGCAGAACTGATAACAGGGGTGGAATCGTTTTATGCATGCTGTGCGTGTTGTTTGGATAATTAATGTGGAAAAAATGCTTTATTTATCCACGGTCCAGTGACTAATTAGCTTCAGTTGGACAAAATCTCTCTTTTTTTTTTTTTTTTAACTCAGTATCTCTTACATTTAATTAAACATCTTTCAGCCTTTGGGCTAAAAAGACCCCCCAAAAAGCTGTGACTACACTTTTTTTCATTAAAAAATTGTTAGAACTGAAGTTTTGGTCCAAATGTCAATCAAGTTAATTATTTCTCTTTTCCTTCTGCTTTTATATTTTCTATTCTACATGCTAATGATGGTTCACACCAGTTGCCAGACAACACCGACAGTTTCTACATTAACGTATTCAAAATCCAAACAAAGTTTGCTTTCATGCCTCAAAATCGTTTTTAAGCATGCATCATGGCAGCCCAAACAAGGCTTTTATGATGTGGTCCATGTCCGTATGCTGCTCAGTTCTCTCAGCTCTGACTTTAACACTATTATTTACCTGGTCTTGAAGTTCCCTGAAAGTGATGATCTGTTTAGTGCCAGTCACTGGGCTGTCATAAATGATAGCAGGCTGCTCTCCACGGCCTCTTTCTACATGTCGATCCACAGCGTTATAGCACATGTTTAGCTTTCCCTCGACAAACCTGACAGAGACATGCATCTTCAAACAACAAGCAACGTACACATGAATAGAGACACAAACATATTTTAGGTGAACAATCATATACCGCCGTATCTACCGGCACATACAGTGGGTTTTTGTCTGGTTTGGAGCCCATTTCTTTTTATTAAAAACTTGATAAAAATCAACTTGAGCCAAACATAGGCAGCTGCTTTTGACAGTTGTACACAGTGAACCAATGTTCTTGATAAGGCAATCGTTTCAGCTCATTCTGGCACTGCGCATATGGATAAAGAGCAGCAGGCAGGTTGAGCAGATGGTGTCTGGGATCTGCCAGACAGACATACATACAGACATGGTGGCGGTGCCCTTCATTTTAACTGCACCACATTCAGACAGCTCTAGCTTTTCCCTAGCATGCATGCTGCTGACAACTCCACCCACAAAAACAAACAAAATAAAAATTAACTGTATAATATTCTCAGCGCAGGCAGTCGTGAGGGTGGATGTAGGCTGTTGTACCACATGCGGTTTTCATTTTACAGCTAAAGAAGGATTATTCATCCTGTATGCATTCTGTAATTTAGTTGGACATCTTTAACTGTGACATGAAGAACCTGTACAGTTGGAGGTATGCCCTGTTTGTACTCCCCAATCCAAATAAAGATGGCAACTGGGGGCAGCACACAGGTATAATTATCTTATCTTTTTTGGTGGGGGTTTTATTAGTTTTTATTTAACTACACAGCTGGCACATCACGCACCATCACCTATATACACACACACTATTGTGTACCCACAAATATCACATATTTCTGACTCTTAACTGACCCCTGACCTCCTAACTGTTCCTCAAACCTCATTCTAGGGGACCACTCTTCCTCACTCTGCTCATCACATTGACCATCACTCTTGGAGGGAACAACCCTAAATGTGCAATCACATTCTTTCCTCCCAAAAATTTTTTTTCTGCACATTTCCACTTAATTGCTGCAAGCTCGTGTTAGTGCATCGTTTGAGTACTTGCATATCCCACCAATCAATACTCTCTAAACATTACTATATCGGACTTCTCCTAGGAAATCCCTGCTCCAACACACCAGAGTCAATCAACTGGGTATTAAATGTTACAGCAGCCCGATAACAGCGCCCAGGATGGTGTAGTAACCAAAGATGTGGTTCGCTGCCTGAGGTCAACACCCTCCCATACACTTTCCATCATCAGCATTTCCACAACTGCCGAGTCACCCGCAGGCTCTCAGCGAAACAACCAATGGCAGCAGAAATGGGCGTTTCTCCATCACAGGAGGAACTGACGTGGCCCTTTACAGTATCAACCAATCGCAGGAAAACCCTCCAATTTAATTGGTTACATTGTAAAGAGTCAAAGGAAGCGGCCAATCAAGGACATAAAAGAAGTAAACTTGAAACATCTATGGGGCTGGGGTGAGGTGAAAATAAACCATATTATTATTATGTGAGTGCTGTGACAGCTGTCCGAAAGTTATTGGTAAACTAGGATTCACTTCATATTTCATCAGCATTTCAGGGAAATAAGATCATTTGGGGAGGGTTTATTTATTTTTGGTCGCTTATATACACTCTTTGATTCATGCCAATGGGATATTATCATAAGTCAAAGAAAGTGTTTACTTTAATAGTGAGATTTGGTGGCGGTCACGCGTAAGTTGTTTACTCACCCACGCCTGGTTTGATATTAACTTTCTCTCCGTGTAGTTCATGTGTAGCCAACACTGAAACCTACCAGTTTGGGAACACTGGATCCTCAATGTGCAGAGTTTTACTCCACGGCTCAAACCAGTCTAATTCGCGTCCCACCTCACCCCAAAACTTCTCGGGGTCGTCCCTCGCTGACGCGAAGGCTCGACTGTACGCAGCGTCGGACGCATACTTCCTGCAGCGCGGCGTGGACAAGTACGACTTAAAACTTCCAGATGCATGCGGTCCTGTTTCTCCTGCGTTTTGCTTTGCTGCTGCACCGAGAGTCCGCAGTTCCCTCCCGAGTATCCTCTTGCACAGGACAGGAGCGCACTTATTCAGGCGCACTATGTGTTTTATGCGGCGGAGCATTACTACTGTAGCTGTTTTCGAACTTCCACGCCGCCTGCTTTTGTGTGCAAGTTTGGAGCCAGTTTCTACAGTTGCGCACTCAGCTACGTCAGGCAGGGCCGCTTAAAGGGAGAGAGCTTAAGGAGAATTTCTTAACAATTGCCTCAGTGAACTATGAACTGGATACAGTTGGTGCGGGAGGCGCTTTGAAACACAGTCAAGATGATTACGCAACATATAAGCTGCAGCCTACTAAAACCAACTGTTTTGGGGAAAAATAATCCCAGGATATTTTATTCAACTTTAAGCATGTAGCTTTCTGTGCAAAGCAAAAATAAATGAACTGTGTTGATAGCAACTGTAGGTCCTGTCCAACAGATTTTTTTTAACCAACATCATTAAATTTTAATTGTCCTTGAGGTAATATCAATACTCCTTGAGTGGAAAAAGTGCAAATAGCCCTACATCTGCTAAAACCGAAGATGTAATGCATTCATTTGTTTGCTTGGGGGTATTTATGGGAATAATTGCTTATGTAGAGTCATTTAAAAACACTAAATATTTGCATCTCTCATTAAGCCCCGTCCTGCTCCGTAACAGCAGCTTGTCCAGTACAGTCACAGCACATGAGCAGCTTTGGCAGCAGCAGCTCTTTGTCCTCTCAGATTTGTGTTGCCTCGTGCACTTCTTTCCTTATTGCTGGTAAATACCCGTAATCCAGCTGACCCCTTGGATGTGGCCCTTGAACAACTGTGCCCTTGGCTGAGTAACTCATCCATCTGATCACTCAGGTCATCTGTTTCTATTTATGCATGCTGAGGAGTGTTTCCCATCAGGGCGCTCAGGAAGCATTGTGCACTTTCCAGGGAAACACTTGTGTTGCATTGTAGCTACAGGCTTCATGACACTTCTCGGCAAATTTGCATTACAGTGGCGGGAATAACACTACAAAAGCTATCAGTAATCAACACCTGATCAGTGTCTTCTTATGCCAGTCACCTGCCTGTCCTATCCTGCAGCTATTTGGGCACAACAGAATTATACTTTGCTTTCTTTTGCTTTTTTAAATTAAATATTGATTCAAATTTCATCACATTTTAACCACACTTTCTCTGACCATGAAAGAATGACTCCTCTCCCCTCTCGTGTTATAATTTGTTTGGCCAAAAGGTCTCACTATATCACAGCTCCCCCAAGTCACTGCCATATAAATTTCTTTTTAGTATAGATGGTGTTGGCTGAATATGTATCATTCTCTCTGGCACCTTATGCGCATGGACCGCTAACTAATAGCTACTCGCAGGCTAATCAGACTGGAGATGGCTTTTTATGGCCCCTCCGTCTTGGTTTGATGTGATGACTGTGAATGTTTTAAAGCAGAAATCAACCGACTGCCCTTCAGAAACCGATAGAGAAATGATTCATCCCCCTGCCCCGCAGTGTCTTAATATAGTTTTATAATCAAATGTGTCTGAAGATAATGATTGCTGTTTTACATTCTGAATGGGCTCTAGATGCAGCAGTTGTCAGAAAGACTAATGAACGATTTCAGTCAATATTATTCATAATTTTAAGTAAGTGATACTTCATAACCGTTTATTAGTGCTGAGTGGATTTACTTTTACAAACCGCCTCTTATACAAAATACTAGAGGCACCTAATTATTCCAAGAAATAAATATAAGTGAAAGTCAATACTCCTTCTTAATTATACTCTTTGAGCATTAATATTAAAAGACGAGAGGAGATTGGGGCAGATTTTAAGGCTTTAACAAACTGAGATTTGTCAGATAAGGTCATAGCTCAATATACATAAGGATGTATTTATATTCTCAGCATGCTGAATGAGCAACAGGATGGTGTTATTATGCCATCACACAATGTCAGAATTGTAGATAATGATGTTCTGTTTTTGTAAGGAAATGGGATTAAATTACTGTGTTACTGTGAATGTAACAAAATAAACAAAGCCTACTTCTTTTTATGCCATCTGCCATTCCTGTTTGACAAAGTAAATGGGCGCCGTTTCCCTGAAGGGGGCGTCAGGAGTCTGTTAGAGCTGTCATATTCATTTTGGCCATTGGGCCACCTACAGCCCAGTTTGAACTCTGAAGTCTACCAGGGACCTAACCTTTAAAAAACTGAAAAAAATAAAAATAAAAAATTTTCCTTTCTTTTAGTGTAAGGAAGTGCATTCTTGATCTTTTATTTAAAAAATTAAATGAACCATCCATAAAACAAATGATGAACAACCTGAGATTTCTTTAGAGTTAATTTGTCTTCGTTTTCCCACATTCATTCAGTCTGCTGTCATTACAAAGAAACACTGCTATCATAAATCAAATACTAGTGTCAGCACAGTTCCAGCTGAACCGCCTTACTCCAGTGTGATAAAGAAGGTCATGGGTAATGTCTTTTCCCGTAAGAGGACAACTAACTGATGATAGCTGCTGATGATTCAGACCTCTGGCTCAAATGAAACAGTTTGCAAAACCAATCTGATGGCATTATCCATTCTAAACAACGCACAGCACAGTGCTTACTGGTGCAAATTAAAGTGAAATGTCTCAAAAAATGTCTTCTTTCTCTGCTGTTTTCATCTTTCTATCTTTGCAAAGTTGTCCACTGGAATGGACTTTTTGGTATGCGGATTCTGGCCGGCATCCCATTTCTTCCCCATTTATGATGCTCAGTTTGAACTTCACCAGGTTGCTGTGACCATGTCTACAAACCTAAATGCACTTGAGTTGCTGCCATGTGACTGGCTGATTAGAGATTTGTGTTAATGAGCGGTTGAACAGGTGTACCTAATAAAGTGACAGCTGAGTGTATACGCCCCACAATTTTCATTTTTTTTAGCAGTTATTAAAAATAACGAAGAAGGCTGAGTTTCTGTCATATAAAGGTCACAACAATACATCAACAAACTCTTGTTTATTTTTCCAACAAGGGTCGATTTTCATTCAATTTGGTTCTACTAATTTATTTATTTATTTTTACCCTGGCTGTCCATACCTCACCTCGACTGGCTCTGTGGCCCCGACAGTTTGACACCCACTCATACTCATACCCACTTGAGTTGCCTTTTTAAAAAAAAGTCTTTAAATGTAAGACTTAAAGTTTACAACTGCACAACAACAACAATCTAGAGAAGCGGGTGCACATTACCATACTTTACTTTGTTGTTCATGCAGAGGAAATCAGTTGCACCAACGTGTCTCGCAAAGGAATAAATACAATTTTAAAGAATTATATGTCACACATTTTTCAAGATGTTTTTTTCATTATTTGTCAGCCACTGCCCGATGGAGCAGTATAAACAACAGAGCTGCTGTGCGGAAACAGCCTGTCATCTTAACACAAAATGTCCAATAAACACTTTATTTCTGAGACGTTATCATTCAACAGGAAATTGTCATCTTTCTTTTTCTTATTCCGGCATGATATACCATATGGATCGCAGCCAATGCTGTGCAGGGATTGGAGTCGATGGCTGGCAAATATTATATGTCTTTTAATGAATACAACATCAGCAGTTATTACCTGGAAATTAATTGAAATACTTTACTTATTTCCTGTAAACCCACAGTCTCATGTGTTCCATCTACTGTTTTATAAAGACCTTAAGTTTCTATTTCTAGAAACTTAAGGGTTTTAATTTTATATTTATCAAAGCCATGTGAGTAATATTGATCTTCGGTTTGAACGCGTGGCAGGAAAAGGAATAAGGATTCAATTTTTGACCAAAATGACCATATGACCTTACCTGTTGAGTTTAGTTTGAATGAGTACTGATGGGAATTGAAGATACAAACAGAGCTCAGACACTGGCTAATGCTCTGAGCCTTGATCTGCTAGGCAAACAGTCCAGTCGTCTGTATTTGCCCTGTCCACATGGCCTCTTGCATCTTCTTCCATGGAAGTGGAGGCATTTCAGAAATCAATTCACTTTCAGCTGAACGGCTTTAAGAGCAGTGCAGCATAATCCCACCTCTAAAAAAAAGCAGACCTGCATTCCAGCCCATACGGATGGAAGCCTGTAATCTCGCTGTGCCCTCTTTCTGTGCGCTCTCTAAGCCCTCGCCCGTTCTATCCGTCCCTGCAGCCTACCACTTACCACTGTTTTGCATCTGCATGCAGCTGGGTTGGACTGTGGGTGGGTGGAATTTACTTTTAAATATGGATCATGAATTTATAACAAGTTTGCAAGTTTAGAAATACTTTAAATCAAAAGCAGAACAGACTCTTAAATATTTAAAAATGCTGAAAATGGAATTTAAATGGAATATAATTGGGTACGTAGAGTTTATTTTTAAAATATAGCAGCTAATTTGAAGAGAAGTAAGGTTAGATGTGAGGTATTTGCCTCACAAACGGGTGTAGGCTAAAGCATTTTGTTTCATGCATGACAAGATAAATGGGATTTACATAGAATTTCTGTTTTTATGAAACAAAATTTGGCTCTGAACAGCTGTGCATATGGAAGTACAAACCTTGGTCCTTGCCTCAGGTGCATATCCATGTTTACAGCTTGCATTTGTCATGGTGAAGTCATGATTCGTGAGCCATGTGACACGTCATGTTGCCTTAGCATCCCTCCAACGAGGGAATCTCTTCTTAATTCTGTTGAACATGGCTTCTGTCGGCTGTAATGACTGGTCACGTATGAGACACGCCAAAGCAGCAGGCGCCATTAGGCAGCAGATCTACAGTAAGTGAAAAGAGTCAGTGGTTTGGCACCATTCTGTAGTAGCACATAAACATGAGGATTAATTCTTAAGCCCTTCAACTCAGGTTCACTGCCATCATTCAGTCTTTATCAGGCTGCATGCAGTGCATGTCGCCAAGAGAGAAGATAACGGGCGGTATGCCTCAGTGGTTCACAACAAACCTTTAATGACAAGCTTGGTTGCAATCACCTGATCTCTGAAGTGCAAGGATTATACAGGTAGTTGGTTAAGCATTCATATGTGCAGGCACAAAACACCCATGTACACATCATAGTCAGATTCAGCATGCAAACCAGCATCGACTGCTTGACTGGAATATGGTGAAGCCATCAAATAAGTTACTGCGGCAAGTGGAATAATGATTTTGACTGTTTTTTACAATATATTAAAAACCTAATGATTAAGGTCCTGCACCCCTTTTAAAAAAACACTTTATGTGTCCCATAAGAGCACTAGTGATGCTGCCTTGTGTTTTTATGATCCTAAACTGTGTAACACTCCTGATATCAGAATTCCTGGCTCTCTCAATTTTTAAAGGGAGTTTAAAGACCTGTCTTTTAAATCTGGCTTTCAATTTGCTGTAATGAAGTGTTATATCTTTATGCTTAGATGTTAGGTTGTAATCTATTTTTAGTGCCATTTATTGCATAGTGTCATTTATGGTCTTGCCATCAAAAGCACTTTGAGATGCCTGCTGTTATCAAAGACACTAATGTTGAGTCCAATTGAGCAGGCAAAGCTAAATAGAAAATACTCTTGAATGTCGCTGTTATGGCAGTACAGTGGCAGGCAGAGGCATGAAACTTGTATGTGGTATGGGCTTAAAGTTGGACTTGGTCCACAACCCCACTGCTCCTAATACTTAGGATGGGTTAAATACAGAGAATTGCTTTTCCTACAGGGAAATTAAGGGCCTCTCACCCAACGACAGCTGAGACAGGCTCCAGCCTCCCTGCAACCCTTGATTGGATAAGTGGAAGAAGATGGATGGATGGATGGATGGATGGAAATAAAGCAAATCTTTACACATGTCCAGTAATATATGGACTTAATTCAATTCAAAGAGGAGGTGTGCTGTGGCGCTAATTTTAGCCCACTGTCACTGTGCACAAAGTCAGGTCCTTAAGGAAATGGCTCGTCCTGTTTGGTTTGACTATTTTACAAAGCTTTTTGTGCAAAACATTGTGATTAAGTTGCCAAATCCTGCTGAAAGCCCATCAAGAATAGCAAAAAGCCTTTTTAGCAGCAGCAGCAGTTTAAATCCTGTTTTTTTAACAATATGTTCAACATTAAAACCGTGGATGCCACATTCTTTGTGTAAGTGTCCACTTACTGCTCCAATGTGCTAGTCTTTCTCCTGAGAGGATCTGTCTTTTATTCACTGAACTCACATCAACACAGCTTGTCAACTGAAATATAACTTTCAAAATCATATTAATGTCACACTGCACTTCTACTGTATACAGTTACACGTCTTTTTGCCCCCTGTAGGACATTAGAAAAACTGTAGCTTGCTGCAACTGTTTCAGTCGTCAGACCCCGAGTCAGTGTCCATATTTTATACACAGTACATGATTAATTCAAAGATAGCGTATGAAAGATGGATGTAGCCCCCGTGACCTCTCCAAGTGGTTCCTAAAGTCCTGTTGTAAAGCATGAAGCTGTTTTCAAACCAGATGTGAGGAGTATCTGATTGAGAAACTGGGGGACACTGCATCATCATAGGCAAGTGGCTTGTAAATCACAGTAAAACATGCAACGCCTTATTCCGATTTTTAATTCTGTTGTATTTAGTAAGACTCGAAACTAGTAATTGAGACCAAAAAATCATCGAGCCAGTTTTCTCACAGACAGGTCTTTGTACAACCACAAAAGTCTCCCCCTGCTGACTACTAAGAACAATCTTTTATATACAATCTATTTTTAATCTAATGTAAAGCGCAAAAATAAATGTATTTTATTTGTAAAACACCTCGTTTAGCGCTTTTCAAATTCATTTACTTGTATCCACTCCAAATTAATTTTTATTTGCACAATCACGAATACCATTTTCTTTTTTACTGCGCGCGTAAAACAGCAGCGTAAAAAGCGTAGAGCAGCTGAAAACAGCACCAGGTGATGGAGATGGATGGAGGTAGTCTAATCCTTTACCAGCCACTCCCAGCCTCCCTCTCTCCCTCTCCCTCTCTCTCTTCCTGTGATGCTGCAGCTCCTGTAGACTCTTCAGTCTCCAGTAAACAGCAGTCATGGCGACAGTGGTCCAACCGCTCACACTGGATCGAGGTAAGGCGCTCGGAGAGCTTTGCAATCTGTGCATGACGCCAGAGAGATTATTTTCAGCCTCTTTTTTTCAAAACTTTAACCAGGATCTGGTTAAATCCAGGTGTTTGTGTCCAGCTCGGATGTCCAACACATCGTCTGCGCGAGTCGCTATTTCAAGGCAACACGAGCTCTGGCTTTTCTAAATAAAAGCCCGTCGGTTACCGTCCGTGTATTTTTCCAGAACGGAGCGCTCGCTTCTTTCGTCTAACTACTGTGGGGTCTTAGCGGGCACAAACATCTGGCAAATTAATACGCTTAAACCGCTTACCACGCGTCTCGTTTATTTTCATCCGTGTTATATAACCTCTTTGGCAAGATTGTCCCGTTACAGCTCGCTTTTTGATTTTCATCTGGAGAAAAAAAAAAAAAAAAGCTCAAATCCTAACGCGCGTTGACACGAAAATCCACTTTGGTAGACGGGCGATAACTATTTGAACTGGACAGGTGCAAGACTGGCTGCTTGGTTCCCTCATCTGGGTGTAGATGTTGTCTTTTGTACTTGTTGGAAATAGTGTGCAAACAAACTGCAATTGACGGTTAATGATGTCCTGTGATGATATTGCTTTTTTGTTATGTTAATTGATTTCAGGTAGTGTTCAGAGCTCCTATAAATGCAGACTATGTAACTTAGACACACATTTGTCCCCCAACCTCGCTGATAAGATACAGTAGTAATGCATCTGGGCTGAAATTTAGTTCCGTTTCCCTCCTAAAGATACTTTGGGAACATTGAAAAAAGAAAATAAAAGCCCTAAGGTGTCTCATAATCTCATGGTAATTCCTCTGGGGAGATTTGAAGAAGTACAAAATGTCCTGTACGCACACTTGAGAAGACTCCTTTTAAATCTCAACACTTTCATGTTAAAAGAGTTTTTTTTTTTTTTTTTTGAGGTCACTACTGAAAAAAATCCTCCCAGCCACACATTCAAACCAAATGCAGATCCAGTGGTGAAATGTAATATTGCACAAGCCTTGCATAGGGAATGGTTGCTGTCAAATATAGAGAAAGGAGACACCTTAGCTCTGTACTCTGTGCCAAGTAAAGCTAGCATCAGCTCTCCTTCCACAGGAGGGGACTGTATAAGAACGCTATCTGGCAGGAATTATTCTGCAGGAATTAATTTGACTGATGTCACTTGTTATTGGTGATTTAAGTGATTAACCACATTAACATCTAATGCTAAATAATTCGCTTTTTTTTTTTTCAATGTTCAATTTGTTCTTCACTGAAGTTTAATGTTTGAGGGCAATCAAGCTTTACAGGTGCACAGTCTGCTGGGAAGCTGCAGAAGTGCTGGACCGTGCAGAGTTAATGAAATGAGCCAAAGATTGCGCCCGGCAATGAGATAAACAATGCTACCTAAGCTTTTCCCACCCACGCCTCATACTAGCCTATATGTTTATAAAGCAAGGCTTTGCTAAGCTGATAAATAGATTTTTAAATCTCAAGGCAAAGAGCAGTGTCTTGCGACATTCAGCCATATCCGATCTCAGTCATTTGCTTGAGCAGTGTGACCTTTGTGTGTGCGCAGGGGGCCTGATCCATACCCACAAGCTGGAAAATGCAGCTGTAATGGCACAAACAGCAGTAATGATAGTTTCACGCGGGAGCTGTCAGGGGACAGGCAACATTATAGGCTTCCTGTCCTCAGATGCTGCCACTTTGGTGAAAACACTATAATTGCTAATGAATAGTTACACTCCTCTCATTTTTGGGTGGAGGCCTTTGGTGAGGAGTTGCTGAGTTTGATATTACATCACTGGCCTTCCTGTTATTGTCAGAGGAAATGACTGTGATAAGCAAGCACCATTGAGAACAATGGAGTTCAACCTTGCTGCATAATAAAAAAAAGAACTTTTGTTCTCTGTAGATCTGGCGTTTATGTAAGTGCAAACAGACACACCCTGGAGATGCAAACCTTTCTGTATGAAACAGTGAGAGCATAGGGCACTGTGACTGAAACATCTAGAGATAAATGTAAACATCAGCACGCTGCATGTTCCCGATGAAATGCTTACTTGCTGATGTATAGCAGGATAATGCTGACCATATTTATACATTTGTGTGTTACTCTACAATCACTTGCTGATTAGTACTAAACCTTAAGTACAACTGAAGCAGGTGAAGTTCAGAGATTTACTTTATTAGGGTATATTATGCAACTCAGCAAATAATTAACTAATAAAGCTTGTTTGCTGAAATGTAGCCCCTCCTTTTGGTTGCGTTGAGCTTCTCGACTTTATGACAGATGGATGTAGCTTTTGCATCTTGAAAGCAAAGTATTGCCAGTAGGGGGCGACTCCTCTGGTTGCAAAACAAACAAACAAACAAACAAAAAAAAAGTATGCTTGTTTAGAAGTTATGAGAATACAGCCCCAATCTCAGTAAGCACTTTCCTATTGAATTTCTGGGTTAAATTGCTCATTTCAGGTCATATTGATTAAAACAAGAAATCCATCTTGTAACTTATGGTCATTATTATAGTCAGAAAAGAGGATATCCATGCTCATTAGCTAATGACTTGTCAACTACATGTTGCTAGTCAGTGAGTGTGGCGTGTTCTCAGTTTCACAGGTCAGAACCACCAATCACTCGTCTCCATCTCCAAGACTCCATCACATAGTGTAATGGTAGCTACCTCCATCTTTTATTTACAGTCTTTAATCGAGCTTCAGTAAAGACTTGTACACAGATGCAGATGGAGATTTTCCATCAGTGTAACTAGTAAATGGTGTGCAGTAGACACCTGACATTGTGTGGTTGGTGTTAACATCTGTGGAACAAAACACTTGTGTCTCCATTTCCATCTTTGCCAGTTTTCTGAGCTAACAAGTTATCCCCGAGCCTGTGGTAGAAAGATTAGCCATTTGTTCCTAGCTCTTCTCCACCACATGTTATGGGATGTACACACTGATCATTTCTTTATCCCCACCAGTCTGTTCATTTAGACGCTGCAAGGCATTCTTCATTTATCCCTCACTTTACTGGCATTGTTCAGTTTACCCCAAAAATAGTTCCCCAACTAGCGAGTGCATGCTTACTGCAACCAGGCTGCAACCAGGCTGCACACACATCTCCATGAACTCAATCCTTGGCTATTAGACTGACCATAGCTGGAAGTACACATTTAACTCTTTGCACTCCCCCTATTATCCATGGTGTCTCTATTAGTGAGAATTCTCCATTTCCCAGGATGCAGCAACATAGATATAAACTTGTTGAATTTAGCTGCTGGTCACAGAGGTAGAAACTGAGAGAGCATAGCCGAGTGATAGGGCGTGAAAGCATTAGTTAATCACTGTGAGAAGAGAGCAGCTGTGTTCCTTGTACATACAGTTGAACAACATGCTGTAGCTTCCTTACATTCTTGTCTACAGAGAAAGTGGTTTCTCAACTGTGCGTTTGTCCCTGTGAGGTTGTGAACATCAGTTCCAATGTCAACAGTAGAAAGAACCCATTGCTTCTTAAAGTATGAATCATTTTGGTTTTCCTCAGCACCCTGTGAATAGGACAATTTTTATACAGTTTTTGTCCTCCTGTCTCAGCACAGTGAGTTGAATTTCAGCCTGCTGTTGGCCCACTGCTTGTTTTCCTTCTGAGAGATCACAGTGAGTTCATCCATTTGAGGCTAGACCATATTCCCATCACATGCTCTCAGTCACACCAGTGTTTTTAAGGGATTACGGAGGTATCTACAAGCTGACGTCACTCGTAGCTGTTTATATTTTAAATGGCCTCCCGCTGCAGAAATAAAGGTTCTCTCAGTAATTGTCTTGGAGGGACATTGCCCAGTAATTACCCAGGATAAAGACGACAATAAGAGTGTGATGTTTTCTGGCTCTGTTTTCGCCACAGGCTCCTGCAGGAGCCATTATCCTTCTAGGAGTGATTTATTTCTTGTGCTATAAGGGAATCGTTGCAGTATGACAAATTAAAGCTAATTCTCTTGGCATGGGCAGGTTCTCCCATTTTTTTGTATTCAGACTGTAATTTCATTTGTTTTTATCATTGGCTTTAGCAGCAGAGTTGCCACGGGCACCAAGGACACCCAGGTCAAAGTGGCAGCAGCAGATGGCAAGGCTTTTTCAGGACAACTTACTCCCGCATGCATGACATCCAGATAGCATCTCTGAGGGTACAAAGGTGGGAATCCAGTCAGAGAGAGATCATTAAAGGCTTTTTTCTGTCTGTCACCTGCCGAGGTGGAAAGCAGCATTTCTTTTAGAGTTAGTATTTGAAAAGAGGATCTCAGGTTTAAATCACAGTGTTACGGTTTAATAATCTCAGACTGATGCAGATGCGTTTGTTTACATTGCTGCAGTTTTGTCAAAATGACACTTTTAAGTGCTGAAAATGGATTACACTAAGTTCTGTACACTGTTATAAATGGACTAATTATTCCAGAAAATGGGAACGACGCCCAGTGCAAAAACATTTCCTCGACAGTGTTGTGGAGCTTTGTGGAGCTTTGTGGAGCTTTGAAGCCTTCATTACGTGTCACTATTGCTTTGTTCAGCTCTGCGCCGTTTCTCTAGTCAGAGGATGATGAGGATGACCTTTTTTTAGTCACAGGATATGGTGCCACACAGACAGTGGCAGCAGTAATCATTTTATACCACATCATTTTTTTTTTTTTGTAACATTGTTTGTAAAAGTTCCTATACAAAAAAATTAGAACTGTAAACTTTGTTTGAGATATGTAAAGTTTATTAAGGCAGAGTCAGATTAAATTCCATAATGTGTTTTGTTCCATATCTGACTTGTTTTTAAAGAAATCAATGCACATTTGATTTTGTCATTTTCTTTGCCACTTGGGAAAGACATTGAGTCACCCTGGCAGCCTTTGGTTTGTAGATTTCTTGAGATAGCAGTGTAAACAAGAACGCAAACAGCTGGCAGCTATAGTTGTGTGTGTTTGGGTTCAGGAGACACACCCTCTCTGCTTCTAATACTAGGCTATTAGCGTATATAGCCCCAATTCCCACAAGTTGGGACGCTGCGTAAGATGTAAATAAAAATAGAATGCAATGATTTGTAAATCTCATAAATCCATGTTTTATTCACAATAGAACATACAGTAAACATTTCAAACCATTTAAAATATGAAAATGTGCTATTTGAAGGAAAATACTAACTTCTTTGATAGGAACAACACATCTCGGGATGAGGCTGGAAAAGTAAGGGGTACTGAAAAGAAACAGATGGAGGAACATTTTGCAGCTAATTAGGTTAATTGGCAACATGTCAGTAACATGATTTGGTATAAAAAGAGCATCTTAGAGAGTTTCTCTGCTTGTATGCTTTGACTGCTGAAGTTGGGGCGATGTTCACCAATTCCTTAACATAAAATTGTGAAGACTGTGAATATTTCATCATCTATAACACATAATATTATCAACGGATTCTAAGAATCTGGAGAAATCTCTGTGCACATGGGTCAAGTCCAGAAATCAATATTGGATGTCCATGATCTTCAGGCTGAGTCTGTTGTGGAAATCCCTGCATGGGCTCAGGAACACTGTCTGTGAAGACATTTCACTGTGCCATCCACAGATGCAGGTTAAAGCTCTATCATGCAAAGAAGAAGCAATATGTGAACAAAGATCCAAAAATGCCACTGTCTTCTCTGGGCCAAAGGTCATTTAAAATGAACTGAGACAAAATGGAAAACTGTTCTGTAGTCAGATGAATCGAATTTTGAAATTCTTTTTTTTGGAAAAGATTGTCCTCTAGACTAAAGATGAGAGGAACCATCTGGCTTGTAATGGGCACTCAGTTCAAAAGCCTTCACCTCTAAGGGTATGGGGGTGCATTAGTGCCTATGGAATTGGCAGCTTGCATCCAGATCCAGATTCAAGTCACCATCACCTGGTGAAATATTCCCATCCAGACAATGTATTTTTCAAGGAAGGCCTTTCATATTTGCTAAACAGCATACTGTATCTATTACAGCAGCATGACGTCATAGTAAAAGATAGACCCTACTAATGCATTACTATTTTGTTTTTGTTGTTTTTTTTTCCCATCCCAGGAGTTTGGCACTTCACTATATTGAAAACTAGAATCTCTTACAATGGTATAATTCATCATTTCCTTCCATTAATTATGTACCTATTTACCAGCTCGGCCTTTTTCTCTTTATCTATTTACTTTAGTTAGCTAGAAAGAAAGATGAAGCTGAAAGGAGGAGTCGTAATGAAGGTGGGTGAATTTTAATAGCTCTCGTCAACCATCCAAAGCAACTGTGCACAAAAGAGGTGAAGAAGAGAATGCAGGCAGGGTGGAGTGGGTGGAGGGATGTCAGGGATGATTTGTGACAGAAGGACAGCAGCAAAGAGCGAAAGGGAAGGTTTACAAGACAGTAGTGAGACCTGCTATGATGAATGGTTTAGAGATGGTGGCACTAACAAAAAGACAGGAGATGGAGATGGAAGTGGAGATTTTGTTTGGAGTTGGACAGGATTAGAAATGAGTACAGCTCAATGAGGACAGCTCAGGTTGAGCAGTTGGGAGAGAGTGTACAAAATGTAAGCCTGAGAGAAGTGTGGACATATGCAGAAGAGGGATAGTGGATATACTGGACAACAGATGTTGAAGATGGAGCTGCCAGGCAGGAGAAAAAAGAGGAAGACCTCAGAGGAGGTTCATAGATGTAGTGAAGGAGCTCACACAGAGGGTTGTTGTGGGGATTGGGTGAGATGGAGGCAGATGATCCGCTGTGGCAACCCCTACAGGGAGCAGCCAGAAGAAGAAGAAGAAGAAAGTCAAGAAAGAAAGTGAGTCGATATGGTCAAGCTTTCGCAGTTTGAGTGACTGACAATATGCTTATGTGGCGAAAAATGAGTAATTTTCAGGTAGAAATGAGAGATTTTGAGGTTCATTAGCTTGTCCAGGTGCTACCTTCAGCTTGATGTGATGAGATCATCATTTAGAAAATCAACTAAGCTGCAGTCAAGTTATTCAGGTATTATGAGCACAGTTTCTAGGTGACTGACAAGACAAATGAATGTTTCCTAGTTACTTTTATATTATTAATTTTTTTTTAATGATATGATTAACAGCAGAAAAAAGTGATCATCACCAATGAAAGTAGAGCCCACAGGAAATTTAAAGTTCAGGTTTCAACAGGTTTCAGTCTTTTTGTGAACACAGCAAACGCGCTCCTCTCCAAGTTTTTCGGCCGATCGTTCAGGATCTTGAGGTGGGATGTGAAATGGAATACTGCATGAATCTCTCTGGAACGTGAAACAGCCTTTGCCCAAGTATTTTAAGTCTATTTGAAGCGCTAGACTCCCTTGAACTGATGATATCAGAGCATAAAAAGCGAAGGAAAGAGCCGGTAATAAAATCTGCCGGGTGCAGCTGAAAATACTGCATCTTTTAGTGGCTTTAATGCAGCAATTAATGTTAGTTTTTGGAGGTTGGAGAACAAACCTTCATAAATATTGTGAGTCTGTCATCTCATACAATAGAAATTTGTTGCATAGTGAAGTCCTGACAGCTATATAATTAAAAAAAAACATGTGCCGGATGATTTTGGAGCCTTTGTTCAATCAGTGGTAGTGGTGGAGAAAGACAGGAAACATGGGGGATGAAAGTGTAAGGGAACAAATAATCCTGCCAGCCAAGAATCACACTACAGACCCACTGCTCAGGGCATTTGAGTCCTACCCACTCGGCTCTCAGGTCACCCAGAACTCAGCTCATTTAATTAGTAAGTATCACTAATGAGAGAATGCCCTCATCCTTCGTATAGCAGAGGGAAATTAACTGCTGACAGGATCTCTCCTGGTGTCATCACTCTTTATAATATGGCAGCAGTGCATTACACTGTAACTCCATCTTGATCTGCGTGCACTCATTTACTCTGACCGATGTCACTACTCTTTGTATAAATGCTCTGTAATTACATTTGATGGTTTTCCTTTGCACTTCAGGTTACCTTCTTGTTTTGTTTTGTTTTTTCTTTCTTCTGGCAGATAATTAGAGAAAAATATACTTTTTCTTGTGTCAGTCCTTGAAAAAAAAATCCTCATTTGGTTACAGCAACATCAACATCCCCTCTTTCTGTACAGATGAATCTGGCAGAGTACACAGTGAGAATGACTTAATTGCACACCGTCTGTTTGCCTCAGAGATATGCTACATTTGACAGTCTTGCGTTTGTCAACGAAGCAGAATTTTTAATGAGATGAGTGTTAAAAAAAATGTACAGATGTTGAACACATGATGGGCACGCTGAATCCCCTAGAGCATGAATTTGTAGTTCTTTTAGTTCAGAGTTAAAAGTCAATAGAGTGCAGTGTTGGGTGAATCGCCTCCACTGCATTTTTAGGGAAAAACGCTCATTAGGCAATGATCCCTGTGTAGTGTCGTGTTCGCAGAAGTGTTTAAATGAACTAGAAGAAATGCAGAAATCAGAGCGGCACGGGCTTACTGTGCTGATCTATAAAAGCAAATTTAACATGCAGGGCAAAACGGGCAAGGCATGTGGACAGAAAGACGAGAAAAGACGCATAACGAGCGTGAAACGAAGTGAAATGAAAAATGAACACACACACACACACACTCTAGCACCCCCCAACCTTAAGACCCTTTCCATGGCTTTGGTAAAAACATGTCAAATCTGGCAGTTTTCCTGTGTGTTGTTATTGTATAGCCACAGTGGTCAGTCAAGGATGGAATTGTATTTCTTATATTACCCTCCAGCTGAAGTTTATTCATAGACCCTGCATATAACAGGAACGCCATGTGGGTGTTGAGCGCATACTTGGTGTTATCTTGAACTATGCTTCATTTGTTTTGTCAGCCTCTTTCCTCATTTGCAAGTAAAACATTAGATAATTATGGTCTTTTGCCACTGTTATATCACAGTTATAATAGAGGTCGCTCAGCTGCTTTGCCCTCCTCTGCTGCACTATTAGGTAATGTAATATGTCATTTCACTGCACATCTGATTGGGGAATGATTTCCTGGTAATGTGACGTAACTGTGATCCCCTGCAGTCATCTCAGCTGCTTTGTCATGGAAAAAAAAAAAAATTCACCCTTCAGTGCCTCCTCTCCATGGGTTTCCTCTGATCAGTCACACAGCTCATCTAATGGCCCACTTTCACATGTAGCACACAGAGCAGTGCGATCATGTGTGATCGTGGGACATTTGTGCCTAAATATGTGTGGTTCATTTGACTGTTGAACTGAAGACAAAAACAAAGTAGACAATGTGATATGCAGGAACTAATCCAGCACACAAGTTTATCAGGTCTCTATTTGTGCAGCAGTAAGACCTTAGTTAGTTTTTTGTGTGTGTGTGAGTGAAAGTGGCATCACTGTAGATATCACAGGAAGGATCAAAGAGGAAATGTGCCTGCACAGTGCAAGCAGACATTTCATCATCTCTGGTTTGAGGTGTATAACTTCCACTTGTTACATTCAGAATTGTCCACCTGCAATTATATCGTCTTGTAGTGACTGAAGATGAAGAGTCTGGCAAAAAATTGACTTACAATATTTCAGGGCTTTACTTTCTATAGCTGCCACTGAAGCTTACATTGCAGAATTTAATTGGATTTAAACTGTGCGGCTCCTCTGTTTGATGCAGAACTTCTGAAATTTAAAATACACCCCCCCCCCCCCCCCCCCCCCCCCCCCCCCCGATTCAAGTTGGAAAGATTAGATCAGGAAATGGGAAGGCATCACTTATGATCAGCAAGATGAAAGCGCCGGCAAAAAACTGTCTGCAGTATCAATCTTTGAAGCCACATTCCGAATGCCCAGTGAAAGTCCTTGATGTGGATCAGGAAAATGGTGCTAACGAGCATGTGGAAGTCAATAATGGCAGAGAGGGTGGGAAAAAAAAAAATTCTGGATGGCCCTTGACCTGCATTTAATGAGAAAGAAATGCTCGTAAACCTCTGAGACAGATGCCCTTGCTGCTTGGAAGTGTACCAAGTCATAATGAGCTATTCAGAATCAGGGTTTTTTTGATATTCAGGCATAGGAGTCAAAGATGACCCATTCACCTCGATAATGTATATATATTATACTGCATGCTTAAGAGTGTATTGGCACTTTAAACTCCCATATGGGGGGGGGGGTTAATCAATAGTATTGTATGGATATAAATGAAGCTCTGTTTTTATACCTGTCATTAAAGTGTAAAGGGGAAGTTTGCCATGTTTTAATTGGTCATTCCTACTCTTACTTTTCAAGGGAGACCTGACCGTCGCAGTTTTCACATCGTTTTATTTACCTCATTTACTTTATTTTGAGGTATTTTTCTCGGAGACTTCCCCCCTAGTGTCATGTTATTTCTGCGGCACACTGCTCTGAAAACAAATAAAACATCCACAGAGATTCTCCCAGTTACTCTGGATAATCCTTAGACCTTGCTGCGAGCTGTTTTCACTCAAACTATCAGCGGTGGAAATCATCCAGTGTAACTAGGGCACTGTTTTGGAAACGAGATGCTGGTATTAAAAATTTTAAAGCAGTTTTTCGGTGCTTAGAAAACACAAAAAGATGTTTTGTTCACCTCAGTGATTTATTTATTTATTTATTTTTTGGCAGAGTGGTGGGGCATAGTAGATAACATGAGAGGTTAAATTGACCATGTGACGTACAAAAGATAAATCTCTCTCAATAACACGGGCTCGTGCCAGCCCTGAGAAAGGACAGAAGAATTAAGAACAAAGTTTAATTAGGCAGGCACAGGCTGGCATTCAACCAGACAGGCAGCCAAGTACAAAAGGTCACAAACAAGCTGAAGTGTCCAAAAAAAGGGCAAGTAGGGGTCCAAAAATAAACAGGGCAGGGCAGAAAACAGACTAGAATATCAATTATAGATTAGACAAGTGACAGCATCAAGTGTCTTGTTTCACCAAGTTATCACGCAGAATAACTTTGTATTGATTTGCAGTGACCTTTTCATCTAAGGGGACAGGGAGAACCTAACCGTGCCAGCAAAATGTCCCTGACAGCATAACGCCTCGCAGCAGGGAGTCAAGGGTTCAGGTTTTTCCCTTAATTTCTGAAGATTTGCCAAGCTGCTCCCCAGAACATCAACCATGCAATAAGAGTTTAAGGAACGGTAACTGGCATTGCTGGCATGGCCTCATTTATTCAACCAAATGAGGCTGTTCTCTGACATACTGTCCACATTTGAACCATTTAAAGCCCTACAACATCCACATTAGAGGGTTGTTTAGCAGTTTCTCTTTTTTTTTTTCCACACACTTTTATTTTTGCTTTCACTGTTTGGCTGAGTTTAGGCAAGTTCAGAGTGACAGCCCTGCCTCACTACTGCTATAACCCCAAGTGTCACATGCTGCTGGCAAAGGAAACTTTGTGCTTAACTGAGACCTGCAAGGAACTTTGGCAAAGTTTCATTACCCTGGGAATAAGATCGTGCTCAAATGATTTAATCTACAATAATTAATAGAGATAAATCAGCTCAATAGGCAATAAGTCATTATATTTGTCTCTGTTTTTTATTCCTTTTTTTTTTTTAAATAAAAATGGAAAATCCTAGTGTCTGGGACCTGTCAGGAGGCCAATTTAAGCCCAGCAATGCTGGCATATGTGTGTTGACACACCACAGATGACATTAAATAAGAAAAGCACCAAAGATACCAAAAGCGTGACATTCTCACTAGAGTTTAATCCCGGGATCCGGGATTCCCGGGAAATGCGATCAGAACCATTTCCCGTTTCCCGGGAAACGTTAGACGGGAAACCGTGAAAAAAGTCGCGCGCGTCGATTTGACTTTCAGAAAGAAAAGAAAGCTTCATAATGTTAAATTTAAGGAAATATTGAGAGAAGGGTTCGTTTAATGCGAAAAGCTTTACTCTTCATTTCAGGCACGTTCAGCCTCCGTTTAAGGCTGGCTTCAGTCTTCATCTCAAGCGTTTTAATAGAGGTATTACACAGTTGTACTTTTTTCCTCTTTAATTTGTTGAAATCGTAGGCAATGTGTTTACCCTAAGGTATTTTGTATTATATAATTTTATATTATATATTGTTATATTGCATTATATAGCCTATAAAATATGCCTGCCCTGAACAATAAAGAAATATCTGTTTAACTTCGAGTGTTTCTTTTCCTCGTTTGCAGCCGCTTACTAACAATCATGAATTAGGATACGGGCCTAATGTGTGAAGAAATTATCATGAAATAGATTGCTTTAACATATTTCGCTTTTAAAATGGAGTTGAGTAAAATGTATATTTTTTAGGCTATAATGATTGGCCAGTTTTTCAATAGACGATTCACAGCAAACCTACTTTAACCCTCAGACACGGTGTTATAAATTTGCTGTTGCCAGAATGGCAATGACCAAGTCGTAGTGCATTACTCAAGGCCCTGTGTTATGCCATATTATAGTGAAGTACGGTAGTTTACTTTTCAATGACTATTACAGCGTTCCACTGGTGGAGATATAGCGCAACAGATGTCGCCACGACAGCGTGGCTGAGCCTTTATCAATGCTGTGGAGATGAACCGTATTGTTTTGCACCAGCAGTTGTAAAATATCTTGGTATAATTCCATGTACAATGGAGGAATATTCGAATTATATTTGTTAAGGGAGTGTTGAGGAACGATACAACACCGCATAGCTCGAGCACTCGAATGTCGAGATGTAGGTTTTATTGCGTTAATCAAGCCGACGTTACCCCCTACTGGGCATAACAGGACATAGCTGGAAAGCTACCTCTACAATATCACAATAGGTTAAGGTCGACACAGGCTACAGAAGGCCTAATTAAAAAAAAGAAATAAACTTTTTCCCGGGATTCCCGGGAAATGGCTCGTCATTTCCCGGGATTTGATTCATGTCATTTTCGGGAAAAATATTAAACCCTAATTCTCACTGCAGTGCATCCTTGCTCAACTGTTACCTCGTCTCATTAAATCTGTTTAACTCTACATAATTTGAGACATTTCCACTGTTATTTTCATATTGTTTCTTTTTATTTTCAGTTGCGTTTTGTGCGAGAAAGAAAGAAAGAGAGAAAGAAAAGCTGCATGCATAGCAGCAGTAACAGTAAGGGCTTGGTGTACAGTCCCTCTGGGAATGGGAAGCAGGTGTGAAGGTAAGTGTAGGGATGAGGTGATTGGAACTGTCGGGAACATGCTGAAGGCAACTGGTGTTTGGACTGGAAGTGATAGAATCTTTAATTTTCAACAGACAAAACACACCAGGAAAAATAGCAAAAATGTAGCCGTTGTTCTAGCTCTTTATAGGAGACTCTGTGTTATTTGGTTAATGGCTAATTAGCACCTCCCTGAGAATTCACACCATTGTCAGCTCTCCATATTCCAGTATAAATCACTGGACTATTTCTTGCATGCCCTGTTCTCTCAATGGGAACTGACCCTTCCACAATTTCAAGCAAATCAATAAAATTCTCAGTGCTTTATTACAGAGTGCTTGAAATAGAAACAGGCAGAGGGAGCAGCCCTGATAGCCAGTTGGCTACAGCTCATATCACTTGGGCGGAAATGCTCTGATAAGTGAGCCCCCAATTTGATTTACAGCCAACTGGACCCTTACCATGTCGCTCCCCTGCTCTCTTTCCCCATATTTCCTGTCCGTCTAATAAAAGCACAATGCCCCCAAATGACCTTTTAAAGAAACAGAAACTGTACATTTCACATTTCCTTATACAGTATTCACAGTAGTCAGAGCTCAGTGCTGCTTCTTTTCTTGCCTCCCGCTGGCCTGCATGCAGTAAAAGCTTTTCAGTCTGTCATCTGCTTTATTTAATTGCTCAATATTCGCAGAATTCAATATCAGCGCATGCATGTGTGTGTACTTGTATTACTCATATAGTGAATCTGTTAACATAGTCACACAGCAGGGACCTGTGTCTCGTTTGGGAGCAAAAAAAAAAACTGCTTTCACAGATGAGCTCAGGAAAATGTCAGGACAGTTACGTTGTGATATTGTCAGATCTTCTTCTTTCTCACGTCAGGATATTCTATGCAGATTAGGCAGGGCTGATGACTGAGTAAAGCCTGCAGGAAGCAGAAAACAGGACGACCACTTACTAGGGAATTCATCAAAATATTATCTGTGCTATTCACAGATTGGTGCAGTCAGACATCGCATGGAATCTGCTTTAGGGATCCGGCAGGTTAAGATGGTTCAGTGCCCAATACCAAAGAATCGGGCATTTGTGTTGTGGCATGCATCAATCTCTGTGAGGTAATGTGAGGTTTAGGGCAGTAGTGCATGTGTGAAAGTGGCTCTGGGCTTTTAAAGTAATTTTTGACCAAAAAAAAAATAATAATAATAATAAAAATTTGCAATATATAGTTGAGCCTTATAATGAAGGTGACACAGCCTATTAAGCATAAAATAGCCTATCAGCATTAATAAGTGTAAATAATTAAAGTCTTTACTGCATATCACTGCTCAGTCGGCTATTTATGATTAATTTATGACTTATAATTTATGACTGCATTTTGCATTTTATGAAATTATGGAAACAAAAAACAAAACAAAACAATATTACTTTTATTACTAACCAAGCTGAACAATTGTGGAAGGAGAGGCCTACCAGAAAGGCTCTATAGACCTGGATTAGGTTTCTGGCATTGTTGGTATTTAGTTTTCTGCGCACACAGTTGTTATTAATTTCTTTGTGTTTACAGGTCTTTTATTTTCTGATGCTTTGTTCTTTATGGGCTGTTATTTTCTAGCCTTGTTATTTGTGCCTCAGTTCTTAGCTTTAGTTATTGATGGCTTCAGGGTTGTTTTTACTTGTGTTTCCATTCTGTTCCTCCTTCTGTCTTTAATCTGTCTTTCAGTGTTTCCTCATCTCTGTCTCCATGTCTCAGGTTCTGTCTGTCTTGTCTGTCTGCTTTCTTTACTTACTTTGTGTCTTTACTTTGAAAGGTTGTTTTCCTTCATGTCATGTGTACCTTTTTTTCCTGTCCCTGCCCTCACCGATTCCCTGATTGTCTTCAGCTGTGTTTTGGTCTCCACCTGTTTTCTCTTCCTTCATATGTTATTAGCCCCTGCCACTTGAGACTGCCAGATCAGGTCACGTGTTGTCTCAGTCTTTCTTTTGTCACATTGTCTATGCAGCTGTGTGTTCCCTAGAGTTCCCTGTGCGTTCTGAATACAAATTCCTAGCATTTCCTGGATATTTGTATTCCCTGGCTTTGCTCTCTGCTAATTTTTGGATCTTGGAACTTTATTTTTGAACTTATCAGTAAATGCTGTCCTTATGTTTATTGTTTTGTATCCTGAGTCCTGCATTTGGGTCCGCAGTCTTTTAGACACACAGTGGTCCTTGACACATCCCGATGTTTATAGCATTATTATCACTTTGACCTTCAGTTCAACTCATTGACCTTGAAGGAGAGGTCAGAGGTCAAATGTGACATGGTATTTTAAATCTTTAGATGGTACTTTCTATACATTGACAATACACACCACACTTGTAAGACTCAGCACTTCTAAGTTCCAGTTTTTGACCAAAAAAAAAATCATAAAGTTGACCCTTAAGGCCTTGGTGCATGTAAGGCAAAATTTAATGGATTGTTAACACGACCCCACTCTACACCCCCTACAGTTTACACCCTAAGGTTTTATAAGAGTTCATTCAAGACATCTTAAGCTATCGTGTTTAAAGACAGAATGACACGCACACACACAAACACTACCATAACCTCCTCGGCGGAGGTAAAACTGTATTTATATAGCTCCTTTCAAGATAAGTATCACAAAGTATTTTGCAACCAAAAGGGTCAAAAATATAAAAACAAAAGGTTACCCAGTACCAAGCTTAAAAAGATGCATTTTAGCTGCTTTTTAAAAGAGATCCTTGAGTCCACAGACCTCAAGCTCAGTGGGAGAAACTTCAAGAGTCTAGGGGCCACTGTTTGAAAAGCTGTGTGTATTTATTAACAATACTACAGCAAAACTGCTAGTCTAATTCATACCAAATTTACATGAAAGATAGCCAGTGACCCCTACATCACCTGATTACATTTTTGCCTTAATTGGGTCAAGGTCAAGGTAAAAACAGTCATTCATTCATTGTGTTTAATGACCAGTTTGTTTTATATATAGCTAACAATTTCAACAGTTTAGCAGCTTATCCATACTTTTATTCAGCTCTTTCAACTCTAATCTATAGTTTTGGTTAATGCTTTTTTGGTGTATCTCAGTGTATGAATTTATCAGTCTCTCATATCTTTGTGGAGAAATTTTGGTGAACTCATCTTTACTACATTGCTCAGCTTATTGAGGCTTGCGGGCATTCATTTATGCGCAACTCTCTTACGGCCCTGCCACAGCATTTCAATTGAGCTGAGATTTGAACTTTGACCTGAACACCTTGATTCTTTTTTTTTTTTTTTTAGCCATTATGTTGTAGATTTGCAATGTGCTTGGGGTCATTGTCCTGTTGCATGACCCAGTTTCAGCCAAGCTTTAGCTGTCAGACAGATGGCCTCACATTTGACTCTTTGCTGTACAGAGGAGTATACCAAAGGATTCTAGGTGCCAAGGTCCCGTGGTTGCAAAACAAGCCCAAATCATCACCCCTCCAGCACCGCACTTGACAGTTGGTATGAAGTGTTTGTGCTGATATGCTGTTTTTGGTTTTCTCCAAACATGCTGCTGCGCATTATGGCCAAACATCTCCACTCTGGTCTCATCTGTCCAAAGGACATTGCTCCAGAAATTTTGTGGTTTCTTCAGATGCAGCTGTGCAAACCTACATCGTGCTGCCATGTTTTTTGGTTTTTTTTTTTTAGAGAGAAGAGGCTTTCTTCTGGCAACCCTTCTACTGCCATGAACTTTAACATTTAACTTGCTGACTGATGCCTGTAGAGTCTGAGATGTAGCCTCTGGGGGTTGTTTGCAGTTTCTCTGAGTATTGCACAGTCTGACCCTGGGGTGAATTTGCTGGGATGACCACTCCTGCGAAGATTGTGGCATTGTGTTAACGCGCTTGAATGCTCCAGACCAGCAAACTGCCAAAACCTCTGCTTTTATAGAGGTGCTCACACTTGCTGATCTTGAATTATTCAAGTGCATTTGTTTAGCAGCATCTGGCTGCTACTTACCTTCTTAATTGCTATGGAAGCAGTAAGACTGTACTGGTTTTTCTACTTAAATGAATTATCTTTTAAAAATGTTTTTACTGTCTCTGTTACTTGTATTCCTGGTTGCGAATCACTGATCTAAAGTGTTGATTAACTGATAAAAAAAAGCACTATTTGTTATGTTGGATTGCTTTACAGACTCATGTCTGCTTGTGTAAGCATGTGTGGATACTCCAGAAAAAACCCCAGAGAATGCATTTATGTATTTGTGTCCCTGATCTCTGGTAGTCCGCATGGCTGGAAGCGTAGTCGTCGCTCTTTAAGGTCATAAAAATATGCCGTTTTTGCTTGATGGGATATCAAAAAGCTAAACCTGCAACTCAGCTGGTCTGATGTTGCTGTTGGCACATTATAATAAATGAACAAGGTCAATTCTTGATATATAATAATAATTACACCCCATCAGTAAATCAAGCAGGAGAAACACTTCAGGAGGCTCAGATATTTTTTTTTTTTCAGCAGCGTGATATTGAGGAGAACAAAGATAATCATACTTGCTGATGAGATGTATTGTGACCCAGTTTTGAAGTTTATTCTGTAACAGGGCATGTTTAAGCTCAGTCACTGTGCTGCTTATCTATCCAGATAAGGTTTGACAACTTTCTGACGTGCCTCCAAGATCTGATAAAGACGGCATCACTTAGGCGCAGATTAAAAGAGACTAATCTTAGAGGCCACTGGATCATGATGGCCCTTGAGGCCTTACCAACATTGAGACCTACTTTAACAAAATCATCTACACACTGTATACAACATGTACTGGAAGTCTGCCTAGCCTGGGAGAGGATAGGCCTCCTCCCTTCCTTAGGTTCCCCTCAGTTTATTTTTATTTTCGGTTTTTAGGTTATTGTTTTTCTCTTACCTGAATTTAGTGTCTAAAGTTGAAGGGTGTTGTTTGCTGCAAATCTGTGATATTGAGCAATACAATTAAAGTTTAGCTTGGCTCTATATGATAAATAATGACAAATTTTGAAATTATTTCCAAAACAAACCTTTCTGGTGTTCACAAGCTAAATGTAATAAAACATTTGTTCATTATGTGCTATACTGAAATTATTAATGCTTTTCATGAATTCATTCATTAATCCTTATCCTGTTGAAATTTGAATATATTTTGGGGAGCTGGGACTACTATTCTGAGAAGCAATTTGAGGACATGGCTTGCGATTGGCTTAAACAATAAACTGAATAATCAGTGACCAATAGAGAATGAAAATAATTAATAGTTGCATGCTTCATTGTGAGGTACTTGCAAAAAACAGCCCGCATCCATTTTGGGTTGAAACTAGAACGAGGGGAACTTGAATTGTAAAATTGCGGCAGTCATCTCTCCTTGTGTGGTCACAGTTCTTAGGGCTGAATAAAACATGATATTGACACAACAATCTAAGTCCAGTGATTGAGTACCAAATCACCCTTTCTACCTTCTGAGTCTATTTGGCCTGCCAGTTTCAGAGGGTAAGAAATTCATCAGCCAGGCAGTGGGACTCATTTAGCAGAAGCTAATTAAGAAAGGAGAGCTCAGAAGACCCCAGAGTCACGGCCTCTACCTTAAGGCTTATGGTTTAGTGTAAACGCTTTGTAATGCCTACTCTTTCCAGGAAGTGTTACCTTTGAACAAATGAGTCCTTGACTTATTCCCCCTCTCCTTTATTCTCATGCTCAGAGATAAGCCAATGCAAACGATCCATGGATGGGATTGCTGTTCTATCTTCCTTGCAACCGCCGGCCTTGACTGAGTCTATTTCCATTATCCCACCCATTGATTCGCTCTAGCGTCTTTGTCACAGCAGTGCTGTTAATGTAATTGAACGGGGTTTTTTTATTTCCCCTTCCTCTGTCCCCTTTGCCACGAGTACCCACACACATATACTCACAGCCATTCGCTCTCTCTTTTCCCAGATGTTGCCAGGGCTATTGAGCTGCTGGAGAAGCTGCAGGAGTCAGGCGATGTTCCCGGTCACAAGCTCCAATCTCTGAAGAAAGTCCTTCAGAGTGAGTTCTGTACAGCCATCAGAGAGGTGAGTCACTGCTGGTCTGTAAACACCAACAAAAATTTAGATTGCGTTTCTTGTGTGAGGCTCCTTTTTGATGACCTTTCTCATATTTCTTCTGCCCTGGACCTTTAAGAAAGAGGGCTCTTGTTTACTTACCTATCCTTTTTTAACCTAAGACAAAACAACACAAAAAACATAAGATGTAGGATCACTTGAACTCACGTGCTACAAGATGTATCCTTTGTCATGACCTTCTCCGTCTGACTCCACGGGGCTAATGACCCATAACAGTTTGAAAGATCATGAACTAGAATTATATAACTTTTCCTGAAAGGCCACATTGGACATTGTTAGGCATAGCAGCAGTGCAGGGACCCACACAAATAATCTCACCATGCAAACCACTGTGAGACAAGAATATCATTTACTTGTAAATATACGTAAAGAAAAAATAAGTAAATATATATTTTTTAAAAAGGTGACTCATTATACCCACCATGCATTACACATCTGTGGGTGTTTTTTTCCTGGATAAATCTTCAAAAAGATCTTCCTTTATGTCCAAATTTGGTTAAAATTTTTTTGTCTTTTTAAGACTATTACAATGACTGGAATTCAGCCTAATAATTCACCAATTCATGTTTACCCACTGAGTCATTTTTCTGTTGATTAGAGGAACAAAGGATGTCTAAACAGTGCACATCTGTCAAGTCTAAATCCTGGTTTGATTTGGCTCAGAATGAAAGCTTAGTCTGTATTATAGCTATCACTGTCTCAAAAATGCAAACACTGAAGTCAAATATTTCTCTTTTTTCAAAATTTGTATTAAACAAAGGAGCCTGTCCTCCCGTAAAAGGCTGGTTTTGCAGGTACATTTTACGACCAATTCCTACCGTTTAAAAATAAATTAAGCGAACTCTAGTGGTTGCACACGAAAGACGTGTAAATGACGTGGTCAGTTTTCCCCAGCAAATTCTAAAGAAATACATAAATATGGATTTTCTCACATTTCTGAAAAATCTATGGGGACTAAATGGCATTAGATGACACAGGAAAAGCTTAAATATTAAATAAATAGACTGGTTCCTATATAGTGCTTTTCTACTGTAGTTGAGCGCTCAAAGTGCTTTATACAAAAGGTGGCTGGTTATACAACATGCCTCATTCATACAAGCACTTCAGTGTTTTGCCAAAGGATACTTGGGCATGCAGACTGGAGCAGCCAGGGATTGAACCAATAACGTTCCAATTACAAAGTGACCTGCTTGACCTCACTCTGACACGACACTCGAATCCACATGTAGTAGACTGGTATTGTCGTTCAGATTGGAGGACATGTTGAGACAAAGGCATACGTACTAGCTTATTTAAAATCTATAATCTAATCAATATTTCTTGGGGTATAAGATATGGTCAGACTGGACTGCTATTGTAGCTGGATAAATAGCAAATATTTATCGGTTGATATTATA
Source organism: Archocentrus centrarchus (assembly GCF_007364275.1). Classification (NCBI taxonomy): domain Eukaryota; kingdom Metazoa; phylum Chordata; class Actinopteri; order Cichliformes; family Cichlidae; genus Archocentrus; species Archocentrus centrarchus. The sequence goes on along the minus strand of NC_044368.1, from coordinate 7,153,203 downwards.
AGTTGATATTAGCTATTTGCTGGTCTTATCGGCATTTATATTGTTTATAACAGGAGATAAATTAAAATTCAAAAAGTGAAGAAGAGACGAGAGAAATGCTCTTCAAACATGTTTGTCTGCCAGAGGGCACTCTGCAACTTCTCTGTTGGTAACACGTGTTTGGATGTGGGAGACAGATCAGGTGACCATGAACCATCCCTTAGGCTGCTGGGAGGTTCCTGTGATGAACTGAGTATTTCTTTTTCATTCACGTCTTTTCACTCTGTTTATACACCACTCTGCATTTAATCATTAGTTATTATTAATCTCTGGCTCTCTTCCACAACATGTCTTTTGTCCTGTCTCTCTCCCCTCAGCCCCAGCCGGTCACAGCAGATGACTGCCCCTCCCTGAGCCAGGTTCTGTTGGAAGTTTCTTCCTGTTAAAGGGTTTTCCTTCCCACTGTAACCAAGTGCTTACTCATAGGGGGTCATCTGACTGATTGGTTTTCTCTAATTATTGTATGGTCTTTATAAAGTGCCTAGAGGTGACTGTTGTGATTTGGTGTTATATAAATAAAATTGAACTGAATAGAAAAAGAGTAATTGAGTAAGCAACTATACATAACAAATGTTAGGAAAATTTCCAATATATAATATATTGGAATGTCAGAGTTTAAAATCACCAAATATCATTATGGTAATGGTTTTGAAAATCTAGAAGTTACATTTAACTTTATAAAGAATGGCTAGATTGAAGACACAAAAATCCTAGTCACTTTTTCATGGCAACTTATTTTTAAAGTTCCATTGTTTTTGTGTCCGGTAAGCTGCCAGTGTCAGACAGGGCACCAGTTTAACTTACCGGGTGGAGGAGGCAACCTGTATGCTGTAAGGCCCTGGTTTGAATCTGCCCCGAGGCCCCGAGGCCATTTACTGTGTGTGTCTCCCCCTATCCACTGTCATATAACAATATGACAGGCTAAAAAAATGTATAAAAAATCAAATCTTTTACCATACCATACCATACCATCTTTATTTATAAAGCACTTTAAAACAACCACAGCTGACACAAAGTGCTGTACATTAAAACACAAATAAATAACAATTTAATAACTCTTTCAGGTTAAAAAAAAAAAAAAAAAGTTTAAAACTAGATCCCGCTGGAGTTAAAAGCCAAGGAAAAAAGATGGGTTTTAAGACGAACTTTAAAAGTGGACAGTGAAGGGGCCGCTCTAACCTGCAAAGGCAAGTCATTCCATAACTTAGGACCAACAACAGAGAAAGCCCTGTCCCCTCTGAGCTTCCTTCTTGATCTTGGTACCTCCAAGAGCAGCTGGTCTGCTGACCTGAGAGACCGGCAAGGTATGTAGGGGTGAAGAAGCTCAGAGAGGTAAGGCGGGGCAAGATTGTGCAAAGATTTAAAAACAAACATAAGATGTTTTAGCAGATGTTCACTCAACAACTGGCAGTTATTTTTTTCAGCTATTTCACACCTTGGCTGAAGGTGAAAGGTGACATTACCTGATGGTTTTATATATTCCAGTGGTGCCAAACTGTGCTGTCAGGTCACTGTAAATGCTTTGAAACTCAAACCTAAACCCCACAGTAAGCCTGAAGCAACAACAAGAAAATCAGAGTGTAACTTTAAGTCATTGTTGAGCTACATCAATCAACAAATGACTGCAGCATAATGAAAATGTCAGAGCTTATTGCACTGCCTTATTACAGCTGGAGCTGAACAGCAGAACTCAGAGGCACAGTGGGTTTTTTGACTGCACGGAAAAAAAAAAAAAAATCACATTTAAGTGTTCATGGGGCCAGAAAACATCATGAGCATTTCATTAAGTTGAAGGTTTGATAAGCTCATTAAACTGAATTTTAATTAAGCAAATCACTGTTAGGGATTGGTTTCAATCGCATTTTACAGGGATGAAGTAAAGTGTGAATCGTGAAACTGGAGTTCTTGTTTTTCTCCTCTCGTTAAAATGCTTTCATTCTCGTGCACGCAAAAACAACCACCCACTGATCTGTCATCTTAAGATCATTCATCAAGATGGTGGGGGTATAAAGCAAACAAGGGTGTTCGCTCTACGCGGCGCAGCTGCACAGACTGATAACCACAGATCTTGTGTGTTTAGAGTTCTGTCTGTTGTGATATACTGTAGCACTATGCAGTGACATGTATTTGTTAAGTAAACAGCTGTTTAAAGAGCATCGAAACAGATGACAGAATGGCCTCTGCTGAAAGTTAATTGTGAACAAAGTGAACATGTAATTTGTTCTGGAATGAAAGACAATTAGCCGACTTCATCAGTATGTTGGGAAGAGCGCCGCGCTATTTTCCGAAAGGAATTGTTTTGTAAATTAAACAGACGCAATAAGATTTTACTGCTGCAGGTCAAAAAAACAAAAAAACATAATACGTTTTGGACAATCAGTGATTTTGAGAGTTGTAAGCCAGCTGCTGTAATTTGTGGTTTACAAAGCTTACTTTCTAAGCCAAAAGAAGTTTTTTTTTACTTGTATAATTACGTATGGAGTAAACAAAATAATAAAGAGGGTCTTAAAATCTGAAGGAAACAGAACCAAAAAAGTAAAAAATAAAAAACATTTTGTAATATGTTGAATTGGGGGTATAGAAGAAGTGTTTTGATAAAGATGAGAATAGAAGCAAAGGTTATATTTAGAAAACAAACACTGACTTCTGTATTCAGCAAGCCCTTAACCTTTCCCTTACCTTAAGAGAGCATATAATAAATGAACTAAAGATGGTCCAATATAAAATATATTATTTATAAAAAAAATATGCATCTATATTTATAATATATATCACTTATTTTCAGGAAAAAAGACATAACAATGGCATCCTTTGTCAAACGTGAACTGTATCACTAAATGGTCTTAACTTTAATGTAGGTATGTCATTTCCAGCTCTATATTCTTACTCTTGGACTCTATTAGAGTAGTTTTGCAGTAGCCTTTATCTCATCCACAGTCTGAAACAAGCTGTTGTCCCACCCCTTTAAAGCAGCTTTCTTCTGATTGGCTGCCCCTCATAAACTGAAGGTTTTAATATGGGTGGGGCTTCTGTGCTCACAGCAAGAGCTGTGTGCCTGAGATGACTATAATAGTGATATCTGGCCTCACTGACATCATACTGATCAAAATGTAGAAAAAGAGTGAGAGTTTAGAGCAGTTTAAAGGCTGAGCGTGGATGGATGGATTTTGATCCACCATGCATTGCCAGTGCAGTAAAAGCATACCTGGAGAGAAGAACACAAGTTAACACTATCAGTCATGCATTGGCCTTCTCAGAGCCAACATTATTGAAGCAGTGTGGGATCATCTTGACAGAGTATAACAAAAGGCAGCCAACATCCATAGAAGAGCTTTGAATTCCTTCAAGAAGTCTGGAAAACTATTCCTAAAGACTACTTAAAGAATTTACCAGAAAGCTGCCTCAGAGAGTTCATGCTGTGTTGAAGAATAAAGATGGGCAAACCAAATATTCATTTTGAAGCTTGTTTCAATGATACAAACTCTGTTGTTGCCTTATATGCTGTATTTCTATGTATGGTTGCATGTTGTAATATATCCCTGCACCAATTTAACATTTTAACAACAAAATATAAAGAAATGAGGGGTGGCTCAAGAGTTTTGCACAGGACTGTATGCATATGTGTGACAGAAAATAAGGCAAAGCACAAAAGGTCCCTTATAGAATAAGGAAACAGACCAAAAAAGGAGGGTCATAGGGAGTATGTAGAAGATGATAAAATGTGGTATTTGACAAGACATCCCATTTGAATGCCTTTTATAGCTGCAGTTTAATCTATGAATGTTGGAGATCATTAATTTTTCAGCTTGTGTCATGATAATAGAAAGTTCGCCAGCACTAGCAATGACACCAATGAGAAGAAATTATTTCTGATCAAATGTTATGTAAAACCCCTGAAAACATGCAACAGAAGGGATGGGGTATAGTCTTCTGGTCTGCTCTGCCCAGCTTGAGGAAGCCTGGCACGTCCTGGCACCAACTGCCCGTCTGGCAACCAGCTGACTGATCTCAGTGCCAGTCACTGGAGTGCAATGACAGTGATTCTCAAAAACCTCTGAAAAAATAAAAAAAGGCCCCAGCAGCAGTGGTTGCTGTTTGCCAAGAGCCAAGGATGCAAAGCACTTCACCCACAAAGAGCTGGCTAAACACAGTCACTAGGGAAACCATCAGAGATGCTGTGGGATTAGTGGGCTGCAGCGAGGACGACCATGGCTTATAGTCAATGACACGTCTGGAAAACCGATGCTACAACAGCATCTCTCCATAGTGCTGAGCCAGCTGGAGGACCATTTATAAGTGGTGGCTGTTGCACTCTGTAGATTATTACTGTTATTATGCAGAACATTAAAGGAGGTCATGTTGTGGAATATCACAGCTCTCAGCAGCTGTGTCCTCCGATGCTCTGTTTGCATCAGAAGCAGCTAGGAGAGACAATCTTTGAGTGGAAGGGAATCTCAGCGGGAAAATAGCAGTTCGGCTGGATTTAATGGTCTGATATACTAATGCCTTTTTTGGATATGTTTGTTTGTGATAAGAGCAAACACTTTACAATCACAGGGCTCACTTCTTCAGACTGGTGATGTATTTTTTTTCTCACACAGCCCTGCCTTTATTTCAGTTTCTTAATAGGCACGGAAAATTGCTTTTGTAAGTAACAGCCTGTTTATAGTAATTTGTACCTATAGCCTGTATATAAAAGAAGGACATATGCCCTGTAATCTTAGGGCCTAACGTGACCCCACAAAATATATTATCATATACTTAACTCACAAGCTGATATTGGGATTTCAGACATTTGCTATATGCTGCGTATATCATAGCATATATTGGGATATACTGCAATTTATCAGCAATTGACAAACTAAACTGTTTGTTCAGTGTGGTCCTACTCAACTGAATGCACGTGTAAATTGTTGTACTGTAACAGGTATTTTTAGTATGAGACAGCAGTTGCCAGGCTGTGAGATAATGAGCTGTTACAGTCACCAATAAATATGTATGGATGCAGGACTTTGCACATAAAGTAGGTGATGGATTTTGCTATTTTCTAAGTTTGCTCTGAATTTGGAGATAGCTTTGTCAAGGTAAATGTGTCCAGTGTTGGCTGCTTTACCAAGATTTGCTGTCCTCTACTAACGTTATTGCAGGATGCGTGAAATGAACCCTCCTGTTTGTAGTGTTCCCAGAATATTTTACTTTCAAAAACCACACTCCTTGCAAATCCCATGTGTCATGTCTTCTTTGTCCCATTCTCTTTAATAATTCCATACATGTGATTTAAACATGGATGATGCTTTTTTGATTAGAAAAAGCTGGAAAAAAAATACTAAATCTCCACATATCCACTGCTTTAAATTAATTGTCTCTACAATGTCTGAATATCACAGAGGAAGAAATAAATCAACATGGACAACAAATGCTTATGCTAGAGGAATACCAATATAAAGTGATTGTGAAATCTTGAAAAGTAGCTTTTTATATTGTAATGGCAGTCATTTCAACTCAGTTGCTGCCTGAAAGGTGAAAAATGTGTCCATCAGTCTAAAAAAAAAAAAAAAAGCTCTGCTTTTAAATCCAAAGGAAAATATACTGGTAATTGCTTTTTAACTAGATCAGTTTTTCACTTTAGAGCTGTTTAAAAATTCCTCTCTATAATCACATTCTAATTCATTTTCACTCACCATAAAACGCAGGTTAAACTAGCTCAACCCTCGCCTTGTTCATTTTGATCACACTCACCTTGTGGGATTTCATTATCACAGATGACCTTTTTCCAGTGCAAGTCTTATCCTGTAATCTACGATATGATTCCTTTTCTTATGCACATATGTGAGTCGGCTCATTTCAGAGACTGAGACGGGGGACACACACACACACTAATCTTGTCTATGGAGTATAAACCTGATCCCCTGCTATATGTCTACGCCAAGAGAATTTGCAAAACATGAATCAGCCTTGTTAGTGGATGACAAGCCGACTGTCAATATGAAGAATGGACGGCAGGGAAAAGAGCCAGTTCAGCAGCGTTAGAGATAAATGACAACGAGACAGAGTTTGATGAGCTGGTTGTCTTCCCCTCGCCACGTTCATCAATGGTGTGGAGGGAATCTGGTGTTACAGCATTAGTTTCACTGCAACACCCTGAATGAGTTGTCAGGGTCAATCAGCCTTGCAAATGGGAAAGGAAGGACACAAGACGAGATGACTGGAAGAGCTAACCAGCTGGAAATGATGGAGGGGGGCTGATGTGCAGTATAGTGGGTTAGCGGGACCCACGTGACGAAGACAGGAAGTGCAATAAGCTGGCTCAGAGTGCTCGCGTTTTTCATCAGCTTTGAAATTGCAGTTGATTTTCCACTTCAGCAGAGATTTTCAATCAGCATAATTGTGTTGATTCCATCACAATGCCTCTGACTCCCACATCACATTAAGTTAAAGGATGAAAGGTACATTAAGTCAGTCTGTTCGAGCTCTATATATTCCCTCAGTGTCATGGTTTGCGCCAATAAGAGGGTAACTATAATGGTTTTCATTCTTTTCCAACTACATTAACCAGGCTTAGACCTCTCTTTTCCCCAACCCCCTCCACCCTCTCCATCCCTCAGTAGACAAAACAAGAAGCCATGGTCTGAAGCAGCATCACATCAATATTCCCTGTAGGCATCCTTTCCTAGATAGGCTTTGTAGTCCTTTAGAAAGACTGTGTTTGTGTCCATTTCACTATTAAAACCAGGAATCTGTGGCAGCCTAAGCAGAAGGGAGCCATGTAGGGGAGGGTGGAGTGACTGTATTGGTGTTGTAGGAAGGGCAGTGGAGACATTTGGCTAAAGGAAAGGGGAATTGACAAGATGCCTGCAGGACAACTGGCCTTTTTAGAGCAAAGTGCAGCCACCACAAGAGGAGGCTGACATTCAAAAGCACAAAGCTGTTAGTTCTATCTTTTTTGGCTCTCTGTAGGGCACAGCAATCAGGTTAAATATGAAGGGAGATATCAACCGTGTATGTTCAGAGCACCAATATTTAAATATGATTCATAAATAAGCCAGGACATATTTAATTTTTTTATGCAACACTTCCCTATTCTTCCTGACCACTCAAAGGGCTTTAGGCTACAAGCTATATTTACCATATATTGATACAGAGACAGGGAGAACAAGCAGACTCCACACAGGAAAGCAGGAACCTTCTTGTTATGAGATGACAGTGCTAACCACAGCAACACCGTGCTGCTCATGCTGTGGATATATTAATCCTTTCTGTTTATTTTATTGTCTTTTTTATTGGCACTTTTCTCATTTATTTTTACTCTTTTTTTTTATATACAATACTTTGCGACTGTCTGTGAAATTCGCTTAATAATGTACTTTCCTCTACATGAAATGGGAATTAATCAAACCATCAGCCAGTCCATAAGACCGTTTTTATCTCTTCACTCAGAGCGGTCTGTTAAGGTTCCACAGTTCCAAAAAAGAAACCAGGCAAATGGTGTGACTTTTTAATTTGAATATTCAGCTAATATCCATCCACTTGTATTCCCAAATTACAGTACAGGCTAAATAATTCAACACTCTTTCTCTCTTTCTTTCTTCATACCAGTAGTGCAGTATCTGAAGTCGGAAGTTTTGAGATTTGCAGTTACTTTGGCAATATGTGCTACTTTATGTAATATGTATTACCATAAACAATAGAGAGCAGAAGCAATAGTAAAAGATGGATAAAAGTTGCACTTTAAATCAGAGTGCCTTAAACCTTGATTCTTCTTAAAGGAAACACAGGGGTCAATGGCTGTGGTTGCAAAAGGACTTTAGTCCTGTTGATGTCTATGGGAAAAGAGACTCCTTTAAACACATTACTGACAGATGTATGAGTGCATTTAGAGTCAGTTCATTTTGAAAATTTTAGTTATTCTAGGAGTCAGAAAGGAGGGTCATCCATGGATATGTTCATTGGCTAACAACTAGTGATTGACAGGAGATTAGCCGATGAGTGTGCGTCTTCACAGTCAGATCCACCCCTCGTCATATCCGGTTGTAAAACACCAAGTTAACAAAGGCAGAAACACTTATCTCGAGACTTCAGAAACCAGTGGGTGATATCTTATACTGCGTGTACATATTATAATACTCTGTTAATCCTTTGTTAACTTTCTGGTAGAAACAAAGTTTGGTATTTTGTGCAGCTCAGGCCAATATTAATATCTGATTATTAATTTCCACAACTGAAGGTGTATTTTTTTTTTTTAAAGATTTGATAATATAATAATTTAGACTATTTATTTACAGCACTAATGTGAAGGGGGGTCATGCATAGTAATCAATCGACAGAAAATAGTTTTCAGCATCCTTCAGCATTGTGTTTGATTTTCTGACCAGCAAATTATTGTTGCTTTCAGCAACAGCAGGTAGCTGTTTTCAGCAAACAGTTCATCTATGGTCCCTTCAACACGCAAGTAAATGACCAGCTGGTGAGCAAAGTGAAGCATTTAACTAATACAGTTAAATGCTTCCTTAGAGCTAAAAGAAAAGTAAATCTTAGACTTGGCCAAAAAAAAATTTGCCTTCAAATCTTGCTCCAAATTGTCTGGATCTATATTTTAAACCAATCTGCAAGCATTGGCCCATGTGAAGTTAATTTTGAATTTAATCCAATGTTTTGTAATGATCCTCTTCTGAAACTTTCACCACACCAACAGGGGTCAAAATTTTACCAGAGGGTGTGGTGTGATATTTTCAAATGTGTGCTGATGTTTAACTTGTTCCTATCTAGTTACCTCATTTCCTTAAGAGGCTTTGCCTTTCGTCAGGCTGCCATTATAAATAGGAATATGCTCTTAATGACTTGCCTGGTTAAATAACTTGTTTCACCATCTTGTGGTATAAATGGGTATTACATGAAATTACAGCACAGCCCTACTTCATCCTCAGCTGATATCTCTTCAACACAATACACAGACATTTTGAACATTCATAGAAGTAGTTTTTTTCCCCCACATTTTTCATAGTTTTCGTTCATTTTGAAAGATAGGTTTTAAATTATTTTAAAACTTGGGCATTTATAATAAGCACTTTTGAAACTAATATCCATTAATTTTTAGCTGTATTATTTTAAGTATCTGGAGAATGTAGAATATCTGTAGCTTGTTTTTGTTTTTATGTTATTTTGTTTTATCTTGGCAACCCAGGTGTTGGCAGCCCTTGTGCTCACCTCAGCTATTAATTAGTCTTTAATGCGTCAGTGATGTATACCCAGTGAGAGAACCTGAGAATTTTTTTCTTTTCTTGGTGTCATTACTTTTTGGCTCACTGCTGTGCTGTCTTCTCAGCAGATGCCAAATATTGCATACGCATTGCAGCTCTATCTGTAACGCTCTTGTCATGTATGAATAGAGCCATTAATAAACATTTACATAACAGAGATGATGTTTGAAGGACCAGAATGCTTTACTTGGAGAGATAGCTAAAGCCCATTTTGTTAGAGACTTCTTGTCTAAAAGGTGCTAAGAGAGAGAAAGACTGTCATGGACTGAATAAATAGCTGTAATTAGCACTTGCTGTAGTGTTTTTCTAACAAAAGGATAAATGAGGGAGAAAGGAAGCCACTCTATAGTAAGACAGAGGCAAGAAAAACCTTTTGTGGCATTTATAAAGCTTTTCTAAGCCTCAAAAAGTGCAAAGGTGGAAGAAGTCCTCGGGAAAAGGTGTCATTTGGGAGTGTGCGTGTGGACTGCAGGCTCCTCTTATCAAAATGCATCAGCAGCGCTATGAATCTACAAAAACATGTTGCACTCTGAAGTGCAGCGCTGCACTCTCAAAAGCTAGTCATTTGGTCTTTGAGATTCATGAGCAAACAAGCCGACAGGAGCTCAGGGATATTTTTTACACACTCTTGAGATCTCAACGTACAAATATCTGAAGGTTTGCATCCTATAAGTATGCACCCTTTTGATGATACAGAAAAGTAAAGTCCTTGTAATGTTTTACTGTGGTACGTCAGAGGTATCTGCCACATTCGCCTCCAACAAGTTGCTCTGCTTTGATGAGAGACATCATCTGGGAAGTGGAATTATAATTTATTTCATATAATTTAGTCATAGATATTTGTTTCGAGTTTGTTTTTGCACTGGGAAGTTGTTGTTTGTCTGCTGAGAATTGTTCATTAGTTCCATTAAAATGTAATTGCTTATTTGTTGAATTAATTGCAAATGTCAGAAATGTAAGATTAAAACAACTAGATGATAGAGAATTTTTCTGCTGAAATCTATGCTTTAACTACTGTATTTAATCAAGTTGGTTGCAAAAGCAGGGCTTGTTTTATACTGCCATGTTAAGGGTGGAGTTGTAGAAAAAACAGTATTGGTGGGCAACTTGCCTTGAGGTTTGGAAAGTACACTTGAATCTCAAAGTTTGCTGCTCTTTGAAAATATCTTACAAATAATACACACAAACTGGAGTAACCTTAAACTCCTGAGTTGTCTCTGTGCAGGTAGGGGTCTGTCTGTTTCAGAGTTTTGAGCATTTCTTGAACAGAATGAAAAAAGGGTAGCAGGCAGTAAGCACCTTTGGAGGCAGAGAAACCTACACAGACAGCTATAGATGTAGTGCAGGGAAGTTGTTGTTTATCTGCTGAAATTAATAAGAAATACAATACCAGGATGTGCCATATATAAACCATTTTGACTGTGGATGCTCATGTTAAAGGTGACCAAAGTTTCAAATATTGAGGTCAGGCTTCGGACTGCTCTAAATGCTTGGATTTAGGGAGTTATTCTATTCGGCTCTAACCACTGCACCATCACTGCTCAGCTCTAAAACCAAAAGGTGGAGAGTCCCAGGTATTTAAACTCTAGTGGAGGTTGTCCCCTTTGGAGGTGGTTTTTTTGAAACCACTGTGGCACCTTGCCCCACCCTATCATGTGACCGATTGAGGTCACCTGAAGTAAGGTGTGAGTGGGGGTTGAGGCACCTGGGAAGGGATCTCAAGACTTGAAGATGGCTGACAGCTGGTGTTGTAAGCCACCACCTCTGTTCAGTGATGGTCATTCACAGTGGACATAGATGACTTGTTTTCCTACTCTTTTAAACTAGCTGTCTTCCTGGTCCAAAATGTGAACACTGGGATCCTCAAAAGCGTGTCCTTTATCCTTTAGGTGCAGGTGCACCGCTGAGTCTTGTCCTGTTGAAGTTACTCTTCTATGTTGGAGTGGCTGTTTAGTTTCTCCACTGTAGAGGTCTGAGCACTGCACCGCACAGCATTCACAATGCTGTTTAATGTGTGAATGGGAGTTTTGTCTTTGGAATGAAGCAGTTTTTGTCTTAGAGTGTGGCTGGGTCTGAAGTGCACTGGGTTGTCATGCTTGGAGAACATTCGCCTGAGCTTCTCTGACCAACCTGTTACATAAGAGATGACAGTCTTGTTCCATTTCTCATTCTGGTTCTTCCTAGTTGGTGTCTGACCTACTTTCCTGTACATCTTGCTGATTTGATTAAAGCTCTGTTGGGATAACCACATGTTTTAAGATCTCTCTTTACATCTGTGTGTTCCTTTTCTGTCCCTTCTGCCTTTGAGGGAACGTTTTCGACCTGGTGTTGTACGGTCCTGATCACCTGCTGTGTTCCAGTAGGTATCGGTCTCTGTGTGTGGGCTTCCAGTAAACTTCACTGTTGAGGCTTCCATATCCCTCAGTGAGCACAGCACAGTCCAGGAATGGTAACTTATTAATCTTGGCATCCTCCTTGGTGAACTTTTCTTTTTATCCAGTGAGTTGATCTGATCAGTGAAGGCTTCTACTTCTTGGATTTTGATCTTGACCCAGGTGCCATCCACATATCTGTGGTTAGGTGCTACTTTTCACTTCCTCCATGTAAAGGTTGGCTATAATGGGTGACACTGGGGAGCCCATGGCACAGCCATGCTTTTGTCTGTAGAAACCCTCGTTATATTTGAAATATGTGGTGGTAAGGCAGAGGTCTAAGAGTGTGCAAATCTGATCGGGGGTAAAGCTGGTTCTGTTGTGTAAGGAGCTATCTCGCTGTAGTCATTTTCTGACTGTCTCCACTCCCTCAGTTGTAGGTATACAAGTGAAAAGTGAGACCACATCAAAGGACGCTATGGTTTTATCTGGATTTAGCTTAAGTCTGTGAGCCTTGTTGGTGAAGTCAATGGAGTTTTCAATGTGATGGGCTGTGTTACTCACAAGCTCTTGGCCATAGCTGCTATAGCTCTACAGTTGCAAAATGTCATTCTTACATACATACATAATTGAGTTACAGTGTGTTACTCATGTGTCATCATTCACCACAGTCTCCTCTCTTTTATTCTTTGTCCACTTTTAAGGTGTTCTTAAAAGCCACATCTAAACAGGAAATGTCAGCCCTCTGCACTGATTCAGCAAATAGAAAACATTTTTTTACTCAGCTGGACATACTGTTCAGCAGCCCATGTTTTAGCACCAATTCAGTCCCAGCAGCATACTGTTACTTCTTGTTCTGTTGACTTTTTATGCTGTCTGTAACATTGGGACCAAAATATGCCTTGATTTGTCAACCTAAACGTCTAAGGAGACCCTAGCATTTAGGTCATCTCAGGAACACAGGTTTGGCTGTGAGTAAAGTATTCCTACCCACCTGCTGTGTTAACAAGGGGCAGCCTATCAGAAGAAAGCTTGATTAAAGGGAGGGGAAAGGGAGCTAAAATGGCTTGTTTCATACAGTAACAGAAGCACTCCGCTGTCTGCATAGACACGAAATTCTCTTTCTCCTTTATCTGACGAGCTGCTGATAACGCCAATGTGTTTGCAGAAAGTCATCGTGCCGGATCTTAATAGGATTTTATGTTACAAGATGTTATTAAATACAAAGCCTTGAGTGAGGACCTATCATTTGAGTGTTACTTTGAGATACTAGAAGCAATAATATTTCTCACAGCTTAAGATAAGTCAGTGCCATGTGTTTCCTGTGAGGCTGGTGGATTCAGATTTAAACCCACCTGCATTTATAACACCTCCCTCTCTTCATTTCTTTCAGGTGTACCAGTATATGCATGAAACAATTACAGTGAATGGCTGTCCAGAGTATCAGGCCAGAGCAACAGCTAAGGTAAGGACTGTGGTCCAATATTTCTTATGGTAATAAAACCAAAATATATCATTACTGAAAGCTGTAACTAATGAGTGGGGAACTGTCTTTTAATCACTTTTCCCAGTGATTTCATTCTCATCTGTTCATTTGAACAAAGCTGAATGAAATCAGAAAACTATGTCATTTGATAATGGGCCTCATTAAGAGCGTGCGGGTCATCAAGCAACTACACACGAGTGCCAGTTTTCTAAGAAAAAAACCAAAGCCTCACTGCTAGTCTCATATGCTGAGAGACTGTAACATGTAACATTTATTAAGTTTTATTTTGTTTTTGTGCTAATCTGTGCTAAATATGTGCTTAACTGCATTATGTAAGACATAAATTTGCATCTTTTATTTTCTTTAACTGCAAGCTTGCACACCTATTTGTTCACTGCCTGAGCTAATGTGCTGTGAAGGAAAATTAAAGTTAAGCTTTTTCTTTATGTATCTGGTATCCGTGTATGTTAAATTCACAGCAACTCGCAGTATCACACATGCAAAACAGGCAGGACGTGCAGATCGACGAGCAGCTAGCTGTACATCCTTTGGTAGTTAAAAACACTAGTTAGTGCCTAGAGGCTTTTTTTTTTCTTTAATTTAAACTTGGAAACAACAATTTGAAATGATATCGATTTAAAATGGTTAACATTTTATTCATTTGTTTATTTGGAAACATTTATGATTCATGTTTGTCCTGAAATAAACTCGCCGGACAGTTTTTTTAGGTACACGTGTTCAAGTGCTGGTTAACAAAAATGTTTTATCAGCCAATCACATGGCAGAGACAATTTAGGGATGGTCAAGACCACATGCTGACGTTCAAACCGAGCGTCAGAATGGGGAGAAAAATGATTTAAGTGACTTTGGATGTCGACAGGCTGGTCTGAGTATTTCAGAAACTGCTGATCTACTGGGATTTTCCCACACAACCATCTCTGGGGTTTACAGGGAATGGTCCAAAAAAGAGAAATATTCAGTGAGCGGAAGTTCTCTGTGCCAAAATACTTTGCTGATGCCAGAGGTCAGAGGAGAACAGCCAGACTGCTTCGAGCTGATTGGAAGGCAACACTAACCCAAATAACTGGATTACAATCAGGGCATGCAAGCATCCTGCCTTGTATCAGTAGTTCAGGCTAGTGGTGGTGTAATGGTGTGGGGCGTATTTGGCACATTTTGGGCCCCTTATTACCAGCTAAGCATTGTTTAAATGCCACAGCCTACCTGAGTATTCCTGCTGACCATGTCTATTCCTTTATGACCACACTGTACCCATCTTCTCAATGCTGCTTCTACATTTTACTGCAGAGTGAGACATGTAGAGGATGAAAATACTGTTTTTAAATTATGACTTAAGATTTTACGCTATTTACATGTGGAAAAAAAAGGTGTATGTTTATGCATAGTATCTGGTAGTCAAAGGAGTCTTATAGTTAAGCTTTTGCTGTAGATTTCTTGTTTAGTCAGTGTGCTTTAGGGAATTATAACACGACTCCTAAGGTCAAGCAAAGTTGGAATCAATGGCGTCAAAGCGCATTTCACTAGAAGGCAGGCACTGCGGAACAGAATGATCAAAATGTTTGTTTGAAAGGCTGAAGTAGAAGCTCTTCATCCTTGGCTCAACAGTCATCAGTTAATTAATGTCTTTGATTTGAGCTGTAAATCTACCTTTAATTACATATGTTAGCTCCCAAGAGTCTTCCAGTCAGCAGCTGCTGGATTTTTTTTCAACACAGATTTTTTTTCTTATACACAAATACAGCTGCTAGACTTTACCTTCTGAATGTTTCCATTCATGAGCGTTGATTTAATTACAATTCAGTGCTTAGAACATGCAGGTCTTTTGAGTGAGAGGTGATAAATGCCATGGATGCCAGTTGTCGATTGTTAAAAAAATATATGTATCCTTTTTATGCGTTTGTTTATTTATCTGACTATTTAATATTTCAGACTGATTTTTTTTTTTCTTTGCTGGCTATTTAGAAAAGGTCACAATAAAGCCACAGGTGAAAGACGTGCACTGTGTGAGTGGAATAAGCAGATTGTGGTATTCAAAAGCGATGAGCTTGACCTGCTTGACTCCAGCAGGACGTTTCATCCGCACATCACAAGCGAGAGACACGAGCTTTCATGAAAGAAAACAAAGAGAGGGAGCTCGCCTGATTTAATGTGGAGAGGAGGAGGAAGAGAGGGGTGGGAAGTGACGAGGATCACTTATAGAGTACGTCCTTCATTGGCTCGGTGTAGAGTCCGCTCCTCTCACCGCCGGGAGTGGGTGGAGGATGAGAACAGAAAAGGATGACATAAGCAAAGGGAACATAGAGAGGCTTCAAATGATGAGAGCTGCTTGCCAGCCTTTTTCTCTTTTGTTTGGCTCCACTAAAGCTGCACCTCCAGAATAGTCCTGCAGAGTCTGGTAAATTGCGATTCAATACCCGTTTAAAGGAATAGCTCAGTATTTTAAGAATTACACCTTTTCACCGTCTTGCTGGGAGTGTGATAAAGAGATCAAATCCACATACCTACTGTTAAATATTGAGTTAGAGCTGGGAGGCGGTTAGCAGAAGGAAATGGCTAGCTTGCCCTTCAAAGTGAAAAAAAAATACTCCTTCCAGCACCTGACAGGCACTAATACTGTATGTGTTGCTTGTTTATTCTGTAAACTGTAAACTGACAATTTTTTAGATGAAAGGATTATTTCCTATACAGAGGCACACTCTCATGAGAGGGAAACCAGGCTATTGGGGCCCCCAGTTTTGCAGTGGCATCTACAAAAACCACTTTATTTGTCACATACATATACATGCAGTGAAATTCATTCTCTGCATTTAACCCATCACACACATGGAGTATATAGTACACACAGCACAGCATGGAGCAGGGGGCAGCCAAAGGGCGCCCGGGGAGCAACCTGGGGGGGTGGGCTTGCTCAGGGACCCACAGTGATGCCAGCCCGAGGATTTGAACCAGGGTCCTCTCAGTGACGAACCCTCTTCTTCTCCCCTAGGCCATCACTCCAGGAGTCCCACTTAAACCTTCCATAAGTGCACTATACAGAGCACTAAAGCTACCTTGTCATCCAATATGTGGGGCTAGTTGTGACTGTCTGATATAGTTCATAGAAGCAGTTCCAATTCTAGCTGCTGTACAGTATGATCTTTGGGACTGGTTTTACAGGAAGACTGGCTGTGTGACTGAACTAGAGAGTAACTGAAATACACAATTCTTTTTTTCTTTTTTTTTTTGCTGCGGTACGAAACAGTTTTGTGAATTGAATCAAACAACCTAGAAAAAAATAGAAATTTTGGCCAACACTGGAGTAGCCGTTACCTCTAAGCTAATCACATAATTAATATTTCACAATTTGGGAACTCATTGGTTATTCTGCTGACTTGGCTTCTGGCAGTAAAAAGCAAATTTTTCCAGGTTTCTTGTATAATCAGCGGACGCCTGGGCCGTGGGTTTCAGTTCCATTAACTGGTAATTATTTACAAATGCAACTAAATTTATAAAATTATCAGACGATAATTTTCAGATTAGTTTCAACAAATGCGATCCCTGTTTTGAGCTCCAAACAAAGCACACAAAGTCTGCTTAAGCGTGATTGATCATTTCCATTCCCATTTTTTATTTGCTTTCTGCAATAATGTCGTCGATGTAGCATCTCGGCATGCCACAGCCACCAGGAGTTCACGGCAAATTTGTTTCCATCGCATTCGATCTTGTGCCATTTCACACACATTCTATACGTTGCAAGTGTAGGTGGGGCGGTGCAAGGCATAAGGAGCATCTCCACAGTTGTAGGGCAGTGGGATTGATTGCAGGTTTGTTAACATCTGATGTTTTCACTGCTTTTTAGGAGTGTTGCTTACCATCTGGCAGGTCTGGGATCAAGCAGCCAACAGAAATCTGTTTGCAAAGAAACATTTGAGAACAAAATGTTTTCCCCTTTCAATACTTTCTTCAAATAACATAAAATGTGATGGCGGTTAAAATTTCTGATCCTTGAGAAAGCTGGCTGTTTCCCCCGCACTCAACAGGCCTATTAAAGCTATCTGGTCTAATCACCTAATCATCTGACTTCATACATTTTTCATCTAAATCATGGCAAGAGTGAATAAGCGTATTTTCCCAACCTGTCAAAATATTTTTCAACCCACTAAATATGACACTTTTTTTTTTTTTAACAAACTCTGTTCGGGGTTTTATTTTTCCTCTCAGAGGGAAGGCTTTTCTGTCAACAAAGACAATCTTGTCATCTTTTGGAATCTTCTGAAGCTTCTCGCGTGTGTTCCTTTGTCTGATCTTAAAAATAACATCTCATTAACGATTAGGAGAGATGTTATTTTTAAGTCATTTTCTTTGTCCTTTTGTCTAAGAAGAAAGCAGGAAGACATGATTTAAGCTTTGAAACTATTTGCCTCAGACTTTTCAAAAGTTACTTCTTCTAAATCTGCAATAAAAACGCACAAATTCACTGGGCAATTAAGCACACAGCTAAGGATTTGAACTGACTTAGCTGTGGGGAGCTTCCCATCTGGGAACACTGGATATTTTTGAAAGTGCTTTACTCCCTGCAGAGCTTTCCACTTGGACCACAATTGCACACAATCAGCATCAACATATGGGTAAAGAAATTCATACTGTATGGCGCTGAGAATGAACCGCAACAGTGATGAAATACATGACAGAGTTTTGGTTTATCTGCCTCTCAAGTGTTTTAGTTAGAAAATCTGCAGACAGTTGAGATTTGTGTTTCACTTGAACAACTCAATTCACTTTGATCGCTTTGTTAATTTAATCAATTCAGCCTCTAATTTCTGGCCCAAGGCTTTTATTACTGATCTTAAAGAAGGCAGAGATTATTAGAGCACAGAAATAAACAAAACAGGCTGATTCTAAAGTGACACTAGATACATTAAGCCATACTTTTACAGTGTTGCGTGCCTACTGAGTATCCTTCAGCAAATTTTTCATTTAAAATGCCCCCTGTGTGTGAGAGTCACCGGCCATCTGCCAGATTGTTTTTCATTCACAGAAAGCCCGATAAACTTGTGAAGGTCGATGTGCTGTGAGGCCTGGGTGGCGACGGTATGCATGCTGAGGAGCTGCCTCCTCAGCGGGTCAGGGAGGGTGAGTGGGAGCAGCAGAAGAAGAAAGGCGAAGGACAGAGCGACAGGAAAAGAAAGGAGAAGGGGAGTTGCCATAATACAATAAGCAGATTAATAGGCAGCAAGAGAGGAGAGATAAATGAGCAGAAATAAATGTGGATCTGAAGATGCATATGAATATGGAAGAGAGTACAGATGTGGGGATGCTGCCTGGAGGGAGCCTCAAAGACCTCCAGTTGCCAAGCTCCTCATCTGCTGCTGGGAATTTCGATTCACATCTGCAAAATCAAAACAGAACTCATCCCACCCGTACTTTCTTATCCTTCCTTTTCCGAGTCTCACACACCGTAAATGATGCTGACTTAACAGCGAGGCACCTGTGGCATTGCATCTGTGGCTCTTTGGGAACAGGCTTTCTTTTTCTCTGTTCATCTGTCATCAGCTTTCCCAGCTCGGCTAACAAGCCACTAGGTGCTTTGTCGTAAGCGTACAAGGAGCGTGCAGCTTGGCTTGTGAGTCAAAGAAACTTCACCCAGCTGGAAGGGATACAGGAGGTGGAAGTTAGATGTGTTAATCCATGTGCTTGGAAAACCAGAGAACTTCTCATGTGGAGTCTAAATCCCCCAGCCCAGACCAAATCCTAACGCTTTGTTACAGCCGTCGTCGCTGAAATGAGAAGGTGCATCAGAGGTTCACAGGCGGCTTCACAATCACTTTGTAATACTTCAAAAAATTGTTCTTCCTTTGCTTTCATTTTCACAGCACAGAAGAGAATGAGAAGCTGGTGTAAGCTGCAGAGCTTTCAAAAAGAATTGCTGATTTGCTTAAAGATGTAGTTTGCAAAAGCTGCAAATCAGATTTCAGACTGATTTCTTTGCATCGTCTATAATGAGGGCGCTATTTAAGAAGCTGGTGTGCATGTCTGCCTCCTTTCTCATCTTGATTATGCATTTACCTGTACTGTGTGTCATGGTCCTGGGCCGTCTGCCCAGCGTTTTGTGTTTTTTAGTTTATTTTCCCTGAGTGTTTAATTCCCAGTGTGTTTTGATGATCTTGTTCCCTTTGTCTCTGTCTCCCCTGCTCCATGGTCTTGTCTGTTTTGTCCTGATGTCTTGTCCCTGACCTCCTGTGTTTTCATGTTGAGTTATTCCTAGTGTTGTGACTAGTCTGCGTCTCTGCCCCGTGTCTGTGTGCCAGTTCCCCGTATGTAGTCTGCGTGCACCTTGGTTAGTCACTTCCTGTATTATTTTGACAGTCTTGTGTTCCCTGTGCTTTGTGTCTAGTTTTGCTAACCCCTGTTATTAGTTTCATTTGCTTCACCTGTTGCTCCCTGCTGTTTCCTCTTGCCCTGATTACCTGCTGTGTATTTAAGCCCTCAGTGTTCATCTGTTTCTTGTCGCGTCGTCTTCAGTATTCCCTCGCTGTGTGTCTCCCTGCTCCTCCTCAGGTTTTGGTTTAGCTTCTTCCCAGTATAGGTTTGTTTTGTATTCTGTTATTTTCCAATAAATCCTGTTTTGTGAGTCTGCATCCTGGGGTCCAATTCTGCCTGCCACACACACGCCATGACACTGTGTAACCCAAAAGGAAAAGAAATATCCTGCCTCTCAACCCATGACAGCTTGGATAGGCTCCATCCCCTGTCCCCCTTTCCTCTGTGACCCTAAATGGTAAAAATGGTTAAGCTGATGTTTGTTTGCATTTATTTTCCATATTGGGAAGTTAATTGTAGCACCTGGAACAGTTCAGGTATCTACTCAGATAACAAGATCAACCCATGGATTTTTCAAGTTTGCCTTTCTGTCTTTTAAACGTGCTGTAATACTGTTATTATCATACGCACAATGCTGATCCATAGACTGTAAATAAAAAATGGACATAAACAAGATTTAAAGAAAGAGGGTTGGATATTATGAAAGCCAATCAAGGTAGCAACAAAGTAACTACGCCCTAATTTTTTTTTCTCTGTATAAAACTTAGTCCTGTTGATGTCTGTTGTAAAACTTGATGTTCATTTTGTATATTAATACAAAATGAACATCAAGTTTTACTGAACAAGACTTGAAACTATTGATTCGGGCTATAAATTCATCAAGAAAGTGTTTACTAACAAGAGCAGTGAGGTCGTTTTTTTCATAGATCTCTAATCAAATTTTTTCTTTTAGCATTCAGAGCAGCTGCCCCCTGCTGGCCATTTCAAATAATGCAGTTTTAAGCAAGGAAGGGCTAAAGTGAGGCCTGGTGTTACACTATGAATATAATTATGTAATTTCAAAGAACACAATTATGTGCAGTCAAAGCTCTTGCAGTAATTATAAATGTACTATACTCCCCCTCAAATGGCTCACCAGTGGTTTGGTCCATTCCTTCAAAGGTTAATATAAAACGTGTGAGAGATATTGTTCTTTACTAAACCCCTGGGTTTAAGGCACTCCCATGGACATTTGCATATTGCATAGCTGCAATATTAATTTCATTGCACACACAAGGTTGAACCTTGTATTGAATCTTGTGTGTGTCAGGAGATGTATGTAGAAGTGTCTAATTGGCCGTTGAGATAACTAAGAAACTTTTTTACTCCTTTTCTCTTCCTTCAGGCCACAGTTGCAGCCTTCGCAGCCAGTGAAGGTCATTCACACCCGCGGGTGGTGGAGCTACCTAAGACGGAGGAAGGGCTGGGCTTCAATGTGATGGGCGGCAAAGAGCAGAACTCACCTATCTATATCTCCCGCATCATTCCTGGAGGCGTAGCTGAGAGGCATGGCGGCTTAAAGCGAGGGGACCAGCTCTTGTCTGTGAATGGAGTGGTGGGTCTCACCAGAGTAATGTTTTGATCCAGCACAGGGGAAAAGAGGATCAATGGATTGAAAGTAGAGTGTAGATAAGCTTCTCAGACCCTATTTAAGCCTGCTTCCAAAAATATATATCCCCACTGAAGCATTTTTAGCAGCTTCTTGCCAAGTATTTGATTTCCAGCTTGATATGTGAGTCAACAATCACAAGAGTTATTGAGGTCGAAATGTTGCACATGTTGTGAATGAGGAGCAGAAATTTCTTCCACTGCTGGAGAGATTTGAGCAGCATAAACTGTAAGCCAAGCCTGCTCATTCCACTTAATCACAAGGTGTTAAAAATGGGGGAAATATTTTTTTTCCTTTGATGAAGGGTTACTATTTTTTAAAAATATATTAAAATCAGCTCCTTTTAATATTCTGCTCTTTCTGTGTCTCTATAACCCCCCTGCAGAGTGTAGAGGGAGAGCACCACGAGAAAGCGGTGGAGCTGCTGAAGGCGGCCAAGGACAGCGTGAAGCTGGTAGTTCGCTACACCCCCAAAGTACTGGAGGAGATGGAGGCTCGCTTTGAGAAGCTGCGTACGGCCCGGCGGCGTCAGCAGCAGCAGCTCCTCATGCAGCAGCAGCAACAGCAGAACATGGCCTCTCAACAGAACCACATGTCGTAGGTGAGGCGCTTCATTGCTTTAAGGGTGAGGGGTGGGGGGGAGGTGGAAGCTGAAAAAGGAAAGAGAAACACTGCTGGGGAAAAAAAAAACATTTTTAATTGAGAACATAACTTTAAAAAGTTGTGTTTATTCACGATGAAGATTACATAAGGGAACTGTCCAGCTCCAGGTGATCAATTAAAAATTTGACAGAATGAGGAGGGTTGCAGCCCATTTCCACTGAATTAATGACCTGAAGCCAAGGAGACCTTTGGACCTGCACAACTTGCAAGCCTGCTAACCAAGTGCTATCACGTGTGGCACAATGCCACCAGCACTGCATTGAGTCCAAAAATGGGTATAACCTGTCATGGTCCGGGGTCCTGTGGACCCCTTGTTTTACTTTTGCTTGATTTTATCTGTTCTGTTTTGGGTTTTGGTTGTGGGGTTTAGTTTGTTATTTCTAGTTCCTTGTGTTCTCCCGGTATTCTGTGTCAGGTCTGCGTCTTTGTTCCCTCACCTTACTTCCTGTTTTATTTTGATAGGCGTATGGTCCGTGTGTATTATGTTCAATTTTGCTTCCCCTTGTCTCATCAGTGTAATTTGGTTCACCTGTGTTCCCACCTGTTTCCACTTCCCTCATCAGCACTCCTGTGTATTTAAGTCCTGTGTTTTCTCTGCCTGTTGTTGCGTTGTCATTGGGTCGCTTCCTGGTGTGTGTTGTTATCAGTCAGTTACTCAGTTTGTCAGTTTAAGTTTGCTCCCTTTATTGTTCTGCCGCCCTGTTCTCAGCAGTAGAGCTGCGTTTTGAGTTTACCCTCTGACTCTGCTGTTCTGCTCATGACAGAACAGCAGCAGCTCATGACATTAAAGACATTAAAGATGGGATTTTAAGAGAAAAGTTCACTAGGAATGATTTTTACTATTCCTCAAAGATCGTCTGCTCTCAAATGATTGTGTATATTCATGGTGGAGTTTGCAGAACTTTTTAATGGGAGAAGTACTCCTTATATTTGCATGGTTCTCCTGTTTGCTTAAGCATCAAATCTCAGATGCTACTGCAAACATGTTGCATATCTATTCAATCCGATTCAATTTTATTTATATAGCACCAAATCACAGCAAAACAGTTGCCTCAGGGCACTTTATATTGTAAGGTAAAGACCCTGCAATAATACAGATAAAACAATCAGATGACCCCCGATGAGCAAGCACTTGGGAAGTCAAAACTCCCTTTTAACTGGAAGAAACATCTACCAGAACCAGGGTCAGGGAGGGGCAGCCATCTGCCGCAAGAGTTGAGGGTGACGAGACAAAAGATACTGTGTGGAAGAGAGCATCTCTGTGTTATCTTCATTGTTAATGGTAGTCAGCAAACAGCTTCTAGCCTTGTTGCTATTGCAGTATGCCTCTTCGCACTGTGAAGTTCTGTCCGATCTGTCTTAATTATTGATTTGGCCACTTCTTTAATAGGTATATTTTGTTTTTTTCAGCCTTGACCTCACATTGAGAGTTACAGTGAAAAGCTACCAAACACAATTTGAACACTTGGAATCAACTCCAGATTTTTTTTTTTTTTTTTTTATCTGCTTAATTTGTCATGAAATAACAAGGGAACAGACCACACCTGGATCGATAGTTTTATTAAACCTGTTGAAATAAAGCTGAAAGTCTCCACTTCAGTTACATCTTGATTGCACACCACCACAGAGGATTTGAAATCAAACAGAGGCAAAAAAAATAAATAAATAAAGTGCTATTGTCCAAAAATGTATGGATCTAACAGTATTATCTTCCTGCTTCAACACTGATTTTTGTTTTCTTAAACTGTGGCAGAGTTTTGGATCAGAAAGTGTGTGCTGCTTTTTGGACTTGCGTGCACTAAAAGAAATCAAAGGTGGATAGGGAATGCAGATATCTACAGAGACTACACCTTTTATCAGTTTCTGTATGAGCATGAGCAGGGCCTCAGGCTTGGACCTCCCAGCTGTTCTTGTTTCAAGGTGACCGAGCTTTTATTGTCACAAAATTCTGCTGGATGAATTATTCATTTTATATTTCATATCATTTCCAGACAGTGTACTTTTACTATTTAAAAGAAAATGTTTTTGTACCTCTATTTGCCTCATTCCTCGGTTGTTAATCTCATTTATATATTTATTTAATGTCAAGTATATTATGAAAACTTTCTCCTGAATGTTCAGGCACAAAAATGCAAAACATTTTGCAAACTAACAATGAAAGAATTCAGTTGGAGAACAGTGCAATGGAAACAAGTTCAACTCTTCTTTTGAATTTTATCCAGCATGCTCTATTTTGCCCATGTAAGCACTCTTATAGGCTCGTGTGCAGGTATAGCAGACATGTGCGTCCCAGCACAGAGCCTAAAACCTCAGTAGTATATTTTGCAAACTGAGCAGCCTGTGTCCTCTGTGCAAACATTACTGATCCTTCTTCTTTGCTGCCGGTGATTCTGTTGTAAGGGTTGTAAATAATTCAAGCTTAAACCGATTACATCTGTGGTTCATGCTCTGCAGGTACGCAGGTGCAGCCTGGAGTGTTGTTACTTGTGAGCTAAAGCTGGATGGAGGCTCTAGCTCTGCCTTGGTTTAGACAATATTTTTACAGTGCCAAATTAGAAGAAGGCCGCGCACTGCCAAGCAAAACTAAACCTCACTCTTACTTACTGGAGTGAAAAACACTAAATTTTAAAATCAAAAAGAAAGTGCAGGCACTGCTCAGACTGTGAAGCCAAGTCATATCATGCAGTGCCTGGTTCGGTCTAGACTTCTCAAATTATTTGCTTGGCGTATTAGAGGCATGTGTCCAAGATCTCTGTGGCATTTCCTGTTTGATGCTAAATCCCCCCCAAGCATATCTCTTGTCTTGAGCTTGGTGCGCCGCGGCTCAGGAAGCCGTTTAAGGAGTTTGTAACAGTGTGTTGTGGCAGAGCCACAGACGGCGAACTGAGCAGGGATCATGTTTTATCAATGTCGGCATGCTGACCACAGCGATCCGCTTTGGAATCCAAGAAGCTGCTGACCGAGTGACAAGAGTGCAACATAAGCCATTCTCTGTCAGAGTTTCTGAGGGTTTTCTCTCTGTATTAACCAGCATAGACTGTATGTAAAGGTCACCATCCTTTTTTTTTTTTTTTTTTTTTCTAATATTTTTTTGGGGAGCCAGAAGTTGGTTAAAGACATGCATCCATAAATGGCATTGGTGCACTGCACAGAGACAGATACCTGCAAAGTAATTGAATATTAAGACGCGGAGAAAAAAAAGCAGAGTCTTGTTGGACTGTCTTCTAGTTCACACAGCAAGACACTAAGGACACGTTGGATAGATTATGTCTCTCGTCTGTTTTGAGAGTAAAGTAAACTTATGAGTAAATGAAAATTTAGCTTGGTTTCATTTGGTGCAGCTGTGTTTCACGGCATTGCTCTCAGCTTGTTTTTCTTGTCTTTGCGATCTCCAGGTTGTTCCAAAAGAAGAAGAAGTGAATGAGAGGGAAAATGTGGATCTTTTAGGTCATCTGTTTGCGTTGAGGATCCCAAAGGCATCGCTCCATCACGGAGGAAACCAACAAGTAGAAGACTCTTCCACTCTCTCCCTACCAGTGTACCACTGATTACTGAGCAACAACAACGAGAGCGTTTGTCCTGAATTTGGTGCTTTGAAAAACAAACGTGAGGGAGGCTGACACTGAAAGTTTGACTTTATATTCCCTTTTATAGGTTCTTCACCCCAGTCGTGACTTTTACTGAATACTCCTTTTCCTGTGTTTGTAGTTTGGTTTATTTATCCACTTTGTTTGCTTTCATCCATTACGCAGTGGATCCTTTGCCATTTTGCCATAGATATCATTTGTACAGTGGTGTTTCTATTGATTCCTCTACTGGTGCTTGTGTCTCCGTATGAATGACCATTGATTTCCTTTTTTTTGTGTCCTGTTTTTGATGAACTCTTTTTTACCTTCTATACTGTAGCAAGAAAAGATTTTGTATCTTGTAGGTTTAGCAATAACACACATTTTTGTTTTTGTTTTTTTTGTTTTTTTACATTTTACCACTAAATTCACGACCGTACATATACAGACTTCGTGTGCAAATGTAAATCCTTGTAAAGCAAATCGTGTCTTATGCACTGTAAGGCAGCTCCTGAGTCTAAATCGATCCTATGTGCCATTTAAAGAGATTTAGAGACAGCACGTACAGTTAATGTGCAATAACTGCGATTACAAATATGTTATAAGCTACTCCCAGCTGAAATTTATCTAGAAAATATATGTTACAAGGAGGTTCAATTCAGTCGTCAGAAATCCTAACTGTTCCCGACAGATTACCAGAATGTAATCATTTTAACGGAGTGGGAATTAAAGGAATATTGTGTTTATTTTTCCAGACCTGTGTATTTTATAGTTTACAAGATCAGAGATTTAACATAAAGATTTATTGTTCCTTTTAAATATTATGTATTCTTTCTATGATGTGCAGATCACTTGAAATCTATTCATTGTATAACTGCTAAATACTAGCACATAGTCCATGTGGATGTGTTACCTGCATTTTTGTTCTGAGTGGAGTGTTTTTTCCAGTGGATCTGTTGGAGAAATCCATTTTCTTTATCATCCAAGTACCTGAACTCCAGAGTCAAAGTGGTCTGTGTTTACTTTCGTCTCCATCTTTGGTGAGCTTCTTGTGGTTTTCTGCTCCGCCGTTCCCCGAGCTCACTTATTTGTATGTCTTTTTTTTTTAATCTCTTATTTGTTTAATGTTGATTTTCTTTACATTTTCTGCAGCTGGCTTTTTTTTTCTCCTTTATTTATCCCAAACATTAAGCATCATTTCCTGAATGTCAGAGGATTTTTACCCCATGCGGGACTCTGTGAACACCTGTATGCTAAGAGCAGCTCATGTAAAAGCTGATGATGTTATAAAGCTTCATGGAAATATTACAGATAATTTCTTCAGAATGGCAGCAAGTGATGATTTCCTTTTCATCTTTAACCTTTAAACCCAGAAGAGCAACAGACTACATTAATGTGACTATTTCCCAAAAAAACCTATTGACACTGAGGTCTACTTAATGGCAGAACACTGGTATTAGGTGACCTTAATGTCCAGGTTTTATATGATTTACAATCATTTCTGTCCTTCACAGTACATCTTAATAAGACAGATCCCTTTTTGTACCTTTAATTTATCAGTACTCTTTCTTAATTGACTTGCATTTTTGAAGCGGATGGTCCTGTATTTAACGTAAAGATGAAAAATAGACAACAAACTCTTGATATGCAATTGTTATACATACTATATTTGTATAAATAAATCTATGTGCTTGTGTACAGTGATCAACTTGTGCAGTCTTCCTTTATATTTCACATGGTATGGTAGCCTAGCACACCGGGTCCCACACCCTCCCACTCTGTGATGACTGTAACTGCATGTGGAGTCACACTTGTGGCTGCTAAAGGGTCTCTTACTTAAAGGGAAGAGCAGAATTAGAGCATGCTTCAGTGCGCCTTCAGTTTTGGTTGATTGGTTTTAGTCAGTGGTAAACTGGTAACACAAATGAACTCACATGGTGTCACTTCAGCGACTGATGTTGATCAAAGGCTACTGGCGTGCTTGGTGCTGGCATGGACGGCTATGAGAGCACCATCTCTGATCTGATTATTCTTAGAGGAAATCTGACTGGACAGAAGTACCAAGATGAGGTGCTTCAACCTGTATGTGTGCTGTTTTTGGGGCAGCACCCCTCCCTGTGTCTGTTTCAGCAGGACAACACGCACCCTGGCACTGCCAGAGTAGCAGAGGCCTTTCTGCATCCATTTAGTCCCAGTATGTTTCTTATTGAACATGCCTGGGACGTGCTAAATCGATGTGTTCATCAGATACAGCCACAATGACCACTGCGCCGCTGCAGGCTGCACTCATCCAGGAATGGAGAGCAATTCCTCAACAACAGATCCAGACACTTTTACAGTCTATGTGCAGACAGGTGACTGCATGCATCACGTCCAGTCTATAGGATCTATTCAAGACACAAACCCGTTTCACTTTTTAACTAATGTGCTTAGAACCCCTCACGTGGACCCTATTTTTGTAAGTGGGTGAAATTTATTCCACAGCCCTTTATCAGCTACAAATTACAGAGGTCGCAGACTTGGTATTGAAGGGCTTTATAACCCACTTCCACTGAAGTCTAATTGGTTTGTAACAGTACTTAATGCAGCAGACCCTCCACACAAACAAAGTGAAAGTGTGTCAGGGCTGGGACAGGACTGGGCTTTATTATTCAGGCATCTGTGAACACTGGCACCCGGCGAGAGGTTGATTTATTACTCACTGATAAAGTATTTTATACAAGTGTATTAGATATATATTTAGATTCTGACCTCATCAATCATTCATGTAGGCCCTGTGTGGCAATAATTTTAGCTTAGCTGCTACCCTGGGGCATATTTATGTTTTAAGATGAAGCTGGTAAACTGACCCAGATGCAAAGCACCACAGAAGCAGGCAGGCAGGATCTAGAGTAAAAAGTCATTTCAGTGCTGCATAAGAGACATCTCAATAAGGCAATCCAAAAACTGAAAGAGAGGCACAAAGAAACAGTGAGCTGGATCATGAACTCACAAAGACACACAGAGAGAAAATGGTGTATGTATGTGTATATGACACACATTAAAAGGGGACATGATCGTTTGCATATTTTTTTGATCATAATTATGCACCTTTAGTGTAAATGAGGCAATCCTATAGCCTTGTTTTTCCCTTTCCTTATAGATGGGGAAGAGTAATGCAATAATAAATTTGCAAACTGATGCAAATTCCTGCTGGGTGGCTCAAATGGAGGTAAATATGCACCCATGCAAGTTCACAATATTTCAATATTTGACACTGTATTGCAAAAGCCTGTTAGCTGAGATTTTCCCACAGATGCCAGCGACAATCACTAATCGAAGGATAAGCTTATATCAGGATTGCTGGGAAGCTGGAGCAGTATGATTCAACTTTACTCTTGTATATAGACAGAAATAAAAAATGAACAGGGCTGGGGAGGAGCAAGCAAAATTGTAGGATTTTCTGGTAAGTCCTGAAAAAATGTTGCTGGAACTTGATTCCTCCATCAGTTGTACTCATTATGGCAGTCAGGGGTGAGTACTTCTGGGTTGTGAAGTGGTCCAAAAACACTTCAGCAAGGTGAAACCTCACAAAGAGCTGTTTGTGGTTCACACCTTGTCGGTATGTCAGAACAGGAAAGGCGCCGTCCACCTCTTGAATTCCAAACTAGCACGTGCTTTGCGATCTGCGGTGGCTCTATAGTGTGGTGGTTTGCACATTAACCTAACTAAGCAAAAGATCTCCTGCTCAATCCTGGGCAGAGGCACAAATCCCTTTGGGATTATGCGAAGAAGGGCATCTGGTCAAAAATCTGCCAAATTATTCATGTGGAGTGAATAAGGGAGCATTTATTTTTAGTTACAGGCTAGAGCTGCTTCTGCTAATTCTAACTGAAAATGGCTCAGTTTGATTCCTTATTGCAACATCTGTGGTTGAACCAGAGACATTATAAAACAGAGAGACATGAGAATCACAACAAACATTTCGGAGTGAGGTGAATTTTTTTTATAACTCATCCACCTGGATAACCGACCGTGTTGATTATCAGATGCTTCAAGCATCGGTCATTAAACCAGCTCTCTTCACTGTGTGTGTGGTTGGAGCTTCTTCTTCTAATATTATGGCTTGTTGTGCAATACAGACCATCCCAGAGGTTTGTGAGCACTATTTAGCTGATAAGATATATAGTATATGCTTATATGCAGCTTGGTAACCAGTAGGTGCCATGTGAGGTAACTTCTGGCTCCAAAAAAACAACATGGCGGCAGTCAAAACAGTAACTCTGAAGCATTTAAAGGTTATGTCGCAGTGGCCATTTCCATCTTTTATACTGTCTCTGGTAAAAACACGGTCCTGTTTCCTGAATGAGGCGTGCAGGAGCAGCTGCATTTAAAGCTACAGACACTCAAACAGCCTGTTCACATTGTGGAGACATGTGATTTTTTTAACTTGTTTTAAATAAGAGGGGTAATATGGGATCTTTAAAGAGATATTGGGGACTTAGAATATTGCAGTCTTTTCAATAACTGGTTGCTGAGTGCAACCTTTTATTTGGAGACTCTGGCAAAAATGACTTCAGGTGCCTACTCGATTACAGCAGCTCGGGTCTGATTGTGTTTCAGTGATCTAAGTGTAGCTGCTAAAAGGTCGAGTGATTACACCTTGTGTACTGAATTGTGCCCCTGAAGCTTTATCCAGGTTTTTAACCTTGGAACAGTAAGTCATCAGCCTTTTTTTGGATCAATACATAGAACAGACTCTGAAACTAATAAAGAGACCCTTGTAAGTGGAAGGTGCTAAACTCAAACGGTGACAACAGAAGCACAAAGCAATGTGTTGTTCATTGTGTTTCATACAATAAATGCTCTGTTAGTGCCATCCGCCACCAAATAACCGATGCAGCAGATGATTGAAGCCTGTAGCAATAAAACTCAAGCATGTGGGTGACATTAATGTAGGTGACATATTTCTCACCCGTGTCTACAGATGGTAAAGAGAGCTTGAATGTAACACTTTCTCAAAAGGCTCACTTCTCTGGCTCTGAGACAAGATAAAGATGATAAAACAATCTGAATATTCTCATCGATTTCTTTCATTTTAACTTTAACTTGTGATCTCATTTGTAATCTTTTATCCAGGAGTGGTGACACTCCAATCCTGCTTTAGTAGGGATATCAGTTTGGATGCACTGCTGTCAGCCATTCAGATTTAATACAGGATGACTTCAGGATTTTTTTTTTTACACAACCAAACGTTTTGTGCTATTTTAACAAAATAAAAATTTTCACTGAGCATGCACACAGAGAAACTTTTTTGCAGCATAAATTAATTATTTGCAAATGAAAGTGAGTCCCTATTTAAATAGAGATGAATCACCTTGACATTCATAAACTTCCTCCAAGCAGAATAATTCCTCTGAGAAAGAAAAAAGAGAAAACTGAAAAACATTATTAAAGATTAAGTAAATAAAAAAAATATGAAATATATAGTAAGACCTTACCACACACCTTTTTTTGAAACAAAGATGTACCTTACAACTAATATATGATATTTGTTGTTTCATCGTTTTCTGCTTTGTTTTGTTATAGGGCACATACCAGCCCTTTTTTTTAACACCTTGCTAATGTCAGGTTGGACCCCATTTTTTGCCTTCAGAACTGCCTTAATTTGTTGTGGCATACATTGAACAAGATGCAGGAAGCATTTCTCAGAAATTTTCATCCATATCGGCATGATAGCATCAGATACTTGCTGCACGCCCATGATGATAATCTCCCATTCCACCACATCCCAAAGACGCTCTATTGGATTGAGATCTGCTGGATGTTCAAGAAGCCAGTCTGACATGATCTGAGCTTTGTGACATGGTGTGTTATCTTGCTGGAAGCAGCCATCAGAAGATGGGTACACTAAGGTCACAAAGGGATGGACATGGTCAGCAGCAACACTCAGGTAGTGAGTTGGTAGTGAGGTCTCCTCACCATTATACCACCAGATGCCAGAACCATTGATATAAGGCAGGGTGGGTCAATGCTTTGATATTCTTTCCTAATTCTGACCCTACCATCTGGATGTTGCAGCAGAAAGCGAGACTCGTCAGACTAGGCAACCTTTTCTGAATTTTCGTCCACTTTTGGTGAGTCTGTGTGAACTGTAGCCTCAATTTCCTGGTCTTGGCTTACAGGAGTGGCACCCAGTGTGGTCTTCTGCTGCTGTGGCCCATCTGCTTCAAGGTTCAAGATAGATAGGTAGAACTTATTTGACAAAATATCATATGCAGCAAAAGAAAACTGTATAACCCTCCAAGCATTAAATTGTCTAACCGCACTGAGCTATCAGCGGTGTACAGCAGTAGCATCAGCGAAACATCAGGTTTAACATAAACATATGTATTATAGCGTTGCTCACAGTTCAGAAGTGTGCCTAAATGATCTCCTCTCCCTTTTCTGCCTTTGTAGTTCCTCACTTAGAGAGTAGCATCACAGATGTTGCCAGAGGGCAGATTTAATTCTCCAAAGACCCCCGCAGTTAAAGTTTCATTATGAGATCAGTATTTCCCCCGAACATGAGAAAATATATGAGTTACTCTACAGAC
This sequence comes from Archocentrus centrarchus, assembly GCF_007364275.1. Taxonomy (NCBI): domain Eukaryota; kingdom Metazoa; phylum Chordata; class Actinopteri; order Cichliformes; family Cichlidae; genus Archocentrus; species Archocentrus centrarchus. The sequence goes on along the minus strand of NC_044368.1, from coordinate 7,121,276 downwards.
ACACTATCAAGAGGATCGTTTAGAGACAGCATAAATACAAGATCTGCTCTTTGAAAATGATCAATAAATACATGAATATGGCTTCTCACGTGCAGGACAAATACAAGAAACATCTCTCTCTTGTGGTCTCACAGAGTACTACAGGTAATGACTGTGCTGGCCTTTGAATAATGTTATTACACTCGTAAAAAAAAAAAGAGGAGTCTCTGTATACCGTACAAGCCTCAAATAAATAAATAAGACTAGGATGACAGAAAAATGTCACCCCTCATAGTAACAAATGCAACCTTCATGCGAACTTGCGTGGTGAGGGTGAGATTCATGAATCACAGGTAGCCATGGAAAATTACATAAGCGACATTTGTAGTGTAGGTTGCAGCTGACAGCAGAGGTTAGTGAAATACAAGCCTCTGCTAGAATGTTTCATTGCACTGTGGCTGAGACAGACACACTGTTTAACTGCTGGTGTTTGTTTTTGGAGGGTGTTGTATTCCTGGTGTCTCTGCACTGGCAGATTAAAGTGTTCTTGGACTAGTCATCTGGATAAACACTGGAGGTATTTGTACTCATATTTCTCATATTTATTATACTCGTATTTGCATTTTATGCTACTTCTTTCAGTCACCTGTTTCTCAAACGATTTTATCTTTGTTGGATAAAAAGTGACTATCACAAGGATTTAATGGTATTATTTTGTATTACACGGGCAACATTCATTAAAATGATCCAACAGACATCACTATGAAACCTCCCTATTTAATTACATTCATTTAGAGTTTTTTAGCATTACAAGTCTTCTGTAATGCTAAGTTTAAATTGGATGTTATCTATTAAAATATGAGATAATTTGCATGAATAAAGCCAAGTTCAAAATTCTTGTTTCATTTTGCTGACATATTAGAGGGAAGGGTTTTACAGAAGGGGCTTTAAATTCTCTTTTATCACTTCATAAATCATAAAAAAAAAGTCAACAGGCATTTTTTTATGATGAATAAAATGTCCTACAAATGATACACTGAATGATACATTAACAAACCCTTCTGCATAGGGAGGAAAGTTTGGAAAAGTTTGTAGGCTGCAAGAGATAATGATGCAGCTATTTCTGCTCAGAATGTGACAAAAGAAATTTACTATCAAAATTAAACACAATTTATGGGTAAAAACCAAACAGCTATCAACATTAAACTTCCCCAGAATGTTTGCTTAACACATTTAGGCACATTAAGTATTTAATCTAATTACATAATTTATCTCAATTGCAATACATTTTTATAGTCAAAGTGCAGTTAAAATAAAAAAAAAAACCCTTAAATCTATTTTTTTATGAGAAAAAGCTTTAAAAAATACACAAAACATTTAGTGTTGCCCTAAAAATATGGCCACTGTCAGAAATATGTTGTTATCTCATTTAAACTTATTAGAAAGTCTTTACCATTTTATGCTTTCATGGGTTCTCTCAGTTTTGCCTATTGTAATTATTTTGTAACCTCTTGGTCACATGCAGCAGCAATTAGGCCCCTCATGATGGTACACAATCGGTCAAGTAAAATACTGGATAAGAAGCCAATGCAATGTGCTTTAGAGGGTCAAAGAGAGTCAACATGTTAAGTTTTTTATCATTATATTTGTTAAGCCAAAATTGACATACAAATGATTTAGTTTAATTTAGTTTAGTTTGCAATACCCACATCAGTGGCCTCAGGATCACAGCTCTACTCTTTGCAGATGATGTGGTTCTTCTGGCCTCATCAGGCAGTGACCTGCAGCATTTACTAGGGTGGTTTGCAGATGAGTGTGAAGTAGCTGGGATGAGAATCAACACCTTTAAGACCACCGTCCTCAGCCAGAAAAGGGTGGCACGCTCGCTCCGGGCCAGGAATGAGTTGCTGACCAAGTGGAGGAGTTTAAATATCTTGGGGTCTTGTTCACAAGCGAGGGGAGAGTGGAGCACGAGATTGACAGATGCATTGGCAAGGTGTCTGCAGTGACGTGGATGTTGTATCTGTGAGGTGTTTCTGGCATGTTCTATGGGGAGAAGCCCCAGGGCATGCTGGAGAGATTATGTCTCTGGCTTGGAAGTTCCTTGGTATACCCTGGATGAGCTGCAGGAGGTGTACGGGGGGAGAGAGAGGTCTGTGTGTTTCTGCCAAGACTGCTGCCCTTGTAACCCGAACCCGGATAAGCAGCAGAAAATGGCTATGTTGTGTCCATGTAACATACTAGTTTCTAAAAAAAAATAAGAATAAAATAAGAAAAAAATGTAATGAACAACCACATAATTATAACCGATGCATTTACATGTAAACAGGATGTTAATGTTTTAGATGATCCAAATGGAGCTGCATCAGATTTGTGTGGTTTACATTACATTTGGGTTTTACATGCTAATTTTTTTTTAAAAACTTACCTCTCCAGAGTAAAACATACAGTAGTTGTCCAGCAGATAATCTGAACTCTCAGAGAATGAACAAAGACAGCATGGAGTATGACATATGTGACCCCCTCCTCCTCCTCAGTCACACAATACGTGCAATTAGAGGCCATTTGTTCTCAACTCCTATGTTGATGGCGTAATCAAGGGTGTTAATGATGACTCACATTTGGTAGGAAGGAACAAATAGGTATACACACACACAGAGACGCACACCCACAAAGCTTCACACATCACAAGCACAGAGACACAAAAATGCGCTCAGATGTTTGCATTTTTCATTTTATTTACACAGTTGTCTGTTTTTATCAAATCATTTCTGTCATGCAGGAGCAAAACCATACATTAGACTTTTACACTGCTGTACTGACTCATCTGCAACAGGCTCCAAGAGTGATTACAGCTGTGTAAAAATGATAAATGGTATCAGATGACCTCTATCAGCGATCCTGACACCTTGTTAGCTGAAAAAGCTCCAAGACATCTGGGACAATCCACGCATGAGGCACATAATAAATAACTTGCCCTTTTATTTTGACAAAGCACACTTTTTTAGACTCCTTATCATGATTATGCAAATGAATATATATATCTACCATCTTAAGGATTAATTTAACTGTTTTGAAAATAAGTCTAATGTTCTAAATTTCCTGTCTAATAATCTGCAAAACCACCAAATTGTGACTTATGAAAACTGGAATGATAGCGGTTGCTTTCAGCATCAGCGAACTGTTCACTGTTAATTAACTTTTCCTGAAAAGCTCTATTAAAGTGAGTAAGATTCATGTTAATTTTTAATTTATGATTTAAATAAACAAACAAACTTAGCATCCTTTTTATTTTTGTCAGAATTTCAGCTTGGCATCTGCTTAAATTAAAAAAAAAAAAAAAAGGAGATTTCTGAACACTAAAAAAGCAGAAAACAGTCCAGAGACAAACACAAAATGCTCATGTGTACAAAAAGACAAAAGTATTTAATAATCACAAAAGCATGAGCTGTAATAACGTAGTACAACACTGCTTTGTTCAATTCACTTTTAATTATTATGTATATATAGTGCCAAAAAGCCCAACATCAGTCATCTCAGGCAGTTTACAATTTTAAAAAAGAAATTATTTTAAAAAAGATCGTGGAAAAAGTGGGGAGAAAAGAAAAAAAACTGTTGAGACTCAATAGAAGTGAAGTGAACTGAACTGCTTAAATACCATTTTATTTTTGAATAATGTAACAATACATTAACTGTTATAATTAAATATGTCTCATTGGGCATAATAGCAAGTATAGAATAAATGGGCATTTACATTACATATTTACAATCTCATGTACAGTATAAAAGCCGGCTGCTGCAGGTCCCTCAGATTCTGCTGTGGTTTCTTCCCACTTGCACAAAACTAGTTCTGATCTTTTTTGTTTGCAAATGCAGCTGCTGTTTGGTAAAAGCACAGCGCAAGCCTGAGGCAATATATATTCACATCAAAGCGACGGTTTCCCTCACAGGACGTGGTAAACGGGCCTGGATCCGGGGCTCTCCGGCGTGCGGGGCTGCGAGTCGGAGCTGCCGGGGGAGAAGGTGGACATGTCTCTCAGAGCGGTCGGCCCACAGCTGCCGGACTCCACCGAGGACAGGCGGTCCACGATGCTGGACAGGCACTCCAGGCTGGACGCTCCGACTGCTTTATTGTCCACACTTTCTAATGAAGAGCATAACAAACTCAAATCAGCCAAGTTTTCCATGTTGTATGAGCTGACTTTAAGGGTTAAAAAGTAAAGAAGGAAACTTTAAATTCATGTAAAAATATATTTTAAAAAACTGTTGAAAAACAGGGGAGGTTTATTTAAAAATCTTATCACACAAGGGGTCAAATAAACTATACATTAAATATATACTGCTGTTCAGTTATTAGTTTTTTAAAGCACTGCAGGCAAGAATGCACATTATTTTCATACCAAACTGCTGCTCGAGTCAAAAGGCCTTACCATTCTTTGCATATGAATAGCCGTTGCTGTAGTTTGCATTCAGCTGTTGCCACACTGGACTGTTGCTGTCAGCCTGATAGGAAATGAGAAATTGAATTTACCCTTGAATTCTTTCAAATACTTACAGACAGATATGATATGCTGCTTGTTTAAACCGCTGTGTTATACTGGATAGAAAGAAAACACGCCGTGCCCTCCATGATATTCTGGACAGGCTAATAAATCCTGAATTCCAAAGTTATTGGTTTCTTTATTTCACATCCACCTTAAAGCCAAAGTGGTTTTGCGTGCCCTCCCCTCCCCAGCCCGACTCCGAGTGTGGCGAATCGATTGTATCAGTGGAAGCAACACCAGTTTGTGCAAGATGACACTTTCTCCTAGTAAATCTGCAGAAAATCCTGGCAGCGGTGCAGAACATGCAGTCAGGATGGAATGCAGAAAAGCACCCAGTTTTTCCTGCCAGACTTCAGTAAGGTGGATTTAGCTTGGTTTATTAGGGCTATAAAGTGTCCGGTGGTGGGAAAGCCATTAGTCCGCTCCAGCATTATAAGTTGTTTTTGTATTATCTGATGCAAAGTCACCTTCATACAGAGATTCAATCTGACCTGTAGCTTGAAATAAGCATCACAAGCAGAGGAAGGAGATTCTTGTAAGACTAGAGAACAGATGTTTGCATTAAGGAATAACAGGTAATCTATGACATGCATGGAGAAGCATGATAATTGAGGCATCGGGCCAAAACAAGCTCATTTGATTAATAGGTTTCTAAACTGGAAATCTGGGTTCTGTTTTGAAATTAAGTTTTATAAGGTAAAGAGAAATGCCAAATGTTCAAGACTGACAGTGGCTTGGTCAACAATAAAGGTGTTTTCCAGCATCATCTTTGGCCCTGATACAACCACACATTTACATGAAGAGACTGAAGATGAGGATCAGAGGTCTTACCATGCCATCAGAGCAGCTGGACAGTGGGCTCCCAGGCTCGGAGCTGCTCTCTCCAGGTAGGCCATAAAAATTTTCCACCTGCTCTCGTAGCAGGTCCTGCAGGCTCTCGATGTACTGGATGGCATTGCGCAGGATCTCCACCTTGGGCAGACGCTGGCTGGGGTTGGCTGAAGTGCAACGCCTCAAAGCCTCAAAAGCGTGGTTCACCTTCTTCAGCCGCCGGCGCTCACGCATGGTGGCAGCGCGTCTGCGGTCCACAAAGCTGGATTTGCGCTTGCAGGCCTTACAGGCCCACTGGAGGCAATGTCCTGGCTGGTGGGGGGCTCCTGGAACCCTGACGTGCTCGTCCTCCTCGGAGCCAGCAAGCTCCACGCCAGGGCCGAAATCCAGGCTGTCTGGAGAGGAAGCACATGCTCTGTCGTAGTAGACCTGGGACGGTGAGAAGACATCCATGGCTTGTTAAAGTCTGAATGGATGGAGAAATGGATGGTCGCAAAGGAAGGAAGGAGGGTAATAGAGTTTGGGTGAAAGAGAGAAGACCTCTGAGTGATATGAGGGGTCTGTTGCCCCAGGCCCCCCTTATATGCCCCCAGGCCAAAGCCCAGGGCCCACATTGGCCAGATCTAATTACCATGGCCCATTGGCCCAGCCAGAAGGCAGGCAGGAGTCAGCTCTTCTCCCTCCCTGCCCCATCCCAACCCACTGCCTCTCACCCCCCAGAACCCTGCGGAGTTTCCCACATCTGCACTTACTGGTGTTTTCCCACTCATCAACACTTCCCAGTCCTTCTCTGACAAGTCCACAATTAATACAATGCTTGGAAATGTTTCAGGAGAGTGCAGCGTTAACCAGAGCATGCCATGTTTTCAAACGCTAATGAGTACATTATTTTTTTCTTAATCTATGTGTAACCAGCCTTTAGGTATCATGCCATAGCTCACAAGGAAAGTGACACTTGGCTATGAAGACATAAATATCACAGAGTGGGTTTTGTTTAGTAAAATTGTGCTGAAAAAGACGGCGACCACTTGTTGGAGTATGCAGGCCAATTTTTACGGTGAAGACAACAGCGTTGCAGATGCAGCCCAGCTGCAAAGGAAGGTGTAGCATTTCAAGCCCTGTGAATTCACATTAGTGCGGTAAAGCCCCCCCCCCCCAAAAAACACTCAAACTCATCACTTAAGGTGCTGTGAATGAGCTGATCCCTGCTTGCCAAAGCTCATTAAAACAGTAATTATTGCACTGACACCACTGCACAACTCCCTGCAGCATCTCGGGACCAAATTTTAACCATTAAAAGTTATTGACGTGACTGAAGCACACAACAGATGGCCGTGATGGTGCAGAGGTTTTCATTCAAGAGGATGACTCAGGGATTAAGGAGTGAGGATGTTTATAGTGGAGATAATTCAGCATTTGTCCCTGTAGTGGTTCTCCAACATTTTTCTTTTTTGGCTGATAAACATTTAAGCCACACATCCCACAGTTTTTAATCCATCTTCAACAATAACAGAGGATCCAAATTGAATTTTTGAAGGTCAAAACTATAGCCGTCAGCAAACCACATTCATTCATATGTGGTCGACAGCCCACCAGAGAGCCCCAGCCAACAGTTTGACTTTAAAATGAAAATAAGTCCGTTTAAAGGATGCAAACATTTTCATCAAATGCAGTTTTTAAAATCATATTTAGATCATTTCCTTGTAAAAAATAAGGTTATTATAGGCTTCTCTAAACAGCGCTGTGGATAAACCGTCTCTATTTAAGATCTGCAGAAATAACTGGAAATTCCGGAATAATGTTTTGCACAGTTTGACCCAGTCCAGCTGGTTTAGGTAATGATGTTGGTGACAGCTTACAAGGATACAATGCGGATATTTCTCACAATGTGTCAAAGCGTTTGGCAAGTCACCCCCCCAGTCACCACCACCACCACTCTGGGAACTGTGCACACCTAAGAAAACACCAGTACCTGCTGCTGCCTCTGAATTGCCGTCGGAGTTTGGATTAGGCACAGCTGAAGAAGACATCGGCTCGCCTGAGCGTGTAGCTAGCTGAGAAGATCAAAGGCTGTTTGGGCTGAGAACAACTCGGACAATGAGAAAACCTGGCATCGGCCGATAGCTTAATTGAGCCGGGGCTTTAGATCGGTGCAGCACATGGTGTAATAATATGGGGAGATGATATTGGGCGCGCAGGCTGGAGATGTGATCTGCGCGCTCGTCTCGTCTCTGGGGAACTCTCCGAGGCTTTTTGTTGTTGTTGTTCTTCTTCTCAAGGGTCAAAGACAGAGTTAAGTGAAGGGCAGGAGGTGATCTTTTTATGTCGATGTCTCTCACGTCTGAAAACATTATTTCTTCCAAACTGCCTCATGCTTTGACTTTTTCTTTGGAGCGGCACCATCCCCCAGATAGAGAGGCAATGTACCGCTTACATCCCTCCTCCCGTTTGGTGTAATGAAAAGCTTTATTAAAATCTACTTTATTTATTTATTTATTGTAAGTGTGAAAAAAAACGGGTTTAAAAAGTGAGATTTGTATTTTTTACTGTTTATATGACAATCTCAGTTAAATTAATCTTGAGCATAAAATCCAGGTTGTTGTGCATTAATCGGTCAAGCAATGATTTTATAGTATTAATAACTAGAGTTAAATTTCTAATAACAAAAAATGTGTTCTGTTGAGACTTAATTACCCTCTGTGTTCACTTGACCCAGTGGTTCAGAAGCCAAAAAACAAAGAGCTCATGACCCATTTTTTTTTAAACAATCATGAACCTTTAAATTGAATTTCACTTAAATACACTGTAAACCCAGATAAGTTGAATCTACTTTAAAAAAAAATCAAGGTAACTCGTTGCCTTAAAGTTTTTAAGTAATGAAACAGTTGAATGAGTCCAGGGGACTATGTTCAGTGTACTCGAGACATTTTGGGATGGAATGAAAGATCTAGTTGAATGTACTAATAACAGAGTTTCAGTAAATGAAGATACTTAGTTTAAGCAATCACCACCCATTTATTTCACTCAGCTTGTTAAGTAAGCACTACTCCATTTCCAATTGAACTAAATTGTATGTTCTAATTGACCAAACTTATAGTTCATGAAAAAATAAAATGTTTTTTTGATCAATCAATCTCCCTATCCTTTTCATGGTCTGGAGCCTATCCCAGCTGACAAGGCAGTAAGATGCAGGATACACCCCGTACAGGTCACCAGCCTGTTGTAGAGCTGACACAGAGAGAGACAGACAACCATTCACACCTGTGGGCAATTTACAGTGACCAACTAACCTAACCCCAGTAACTGCATGTTTTCAGATTGTGGGAAGAAACCCACACAGACACAGGGAGAACATACTAACCCCAAACTATTAGATAGCTATTCTAGCTGTGAGGCAGCAGTGCTAACCACCACGCCACCATGCTGCCCAGTAATAAAAATATTTTTTACAGTGTTGAACTGTGTCTGTTTAAATTTGGTAAATAAACAAACATGATAAAACTCAGCCCTGCTGAATGCTGGTACATTAACATTTACAAATAACATTTGTCCATGGAACAATAAAAAACTATACGAGAGAGAGTTGTGAATAAAAACCAAACAAAAGGACCAAATATCTGCTATTTCAAACTCCACACAGCAAGAGGCCCAGGCCAAGGTGGACTTGAACCCAGACCTTCTGGATGGCATTCTACCTGTGAGGCAGCAGTGCTGACCATCATGCTACCATGCAGCTGCTCATTAAGCCGGTCTGTTTAAACTGGTATAAACTAGATTTTTAACAGGCACAAAACTTGATGATATTAAGTTGTTTGAACTCAAACCCATGATTACAATAAGATAGACCATCAAAAAGTACAGTCTACTCAGCATTAACAAGTAATGTTCAAATTCTAGGTAATTTTAAGTAATATGAACTCAGTATTTTTAAGTGGAATCAAAATCTGGGTTTACAGTGTATGCAACTGAAGTTCATACTTTTCATCTGGCACTCCCTGCAGTGGCTCTGCATCCCACTAATGGGGCCTGCCCCACAGTTTGAGCATACTTCTTGTTTACATACAGAGATATCTTTCAGGATTTTTAAGGGGGGATAAAACATGGAGCTCAAATCAGGATATTTGATCAAAAATGAAAGAACACAGTCTCACAGCAGTGGGTAATATAGCCACTAAAAAATATAGTCATCTAAAAAAAAAAAAACTGCTGGGTTAGGTTTCAGAAATATTGTGGTTTGGGTTAAAATGCTTTTCTTGGTTGCCACTGACCCTGCTTTGTCTACAAAGAAGTGCTTCTGACTACTTATTTTTTTTCCTGGGGGAGGCTCCCTCCAACAAAATGCGATGTTCATCTTACAAAGTCCAACAGTGGGCACATCCCTGTTTAAATATTATGTTGAATAGATATTAAAAATATATGATCTGGAAAGAAAATCTGTTGTTCTTATGGGGGTTCAGACCTCAGTTTGCCTGACATGATAAGGGGCGGATAAAAGGGAACAAAAAAGCAAGACAAGAAAAAATGTACTCAAAAATCAAAATCAAAAGAAAGAACAATAGATTATTTTTCAAAGCACAGTGTTTTTGGTTAAAGGCTATTTTCCACCCACATAAAATCCAAGTCCATTTTACATTCCCCACAAGAACTAGTGAAAAAAAAAATGAGTGGCAACACCATTTGTGTTGGCAGTGAGCAGAAAGAGGTGCACCGCCAGCCCCGCCAGTACCGAAGCCTTTCCTAGCAGGATATTCAAGGAAAATCTGGGTAAATCAGAGCAGTCAGCCTCCAAGCTTATCCCCCCACCCCTCCTTTAACGGCTCGCCTTTCATCAGCTTTAACTTTTAAAACGCTGCCTTCACAGCCAAATGAGAATTATATGGTGTCATCAGTAACACCGAAATCCCTGTAAAGTCAGACAAGAGAAAGTCTGGACTTGGGGTGGGGGGCTGTTTCTGTGTGCGTGCATGCAGTCAGATGGTTCAAACACAAAAATAAAACAATGAGGTTCAAAACACAGTGAATACAACTCTACAAACACAGCAGAAAACATGCTTATATGCCAAAAAAGAAAAAAAAAGAAAAACACCTCCAGGTCCCCACACTGGATTGAGTTCTTTTTCTCAAATGTGATTATCAGCCTCTATTGTAACAGATATTGCATTCACAGCTACACATATGAGCTGCAAAGTAAGTATCAGCGCTATCAGTATGAGTGAGTAGGAGCTCATTAAAATCACATTACGGTTCAGCACTATCGGGTTTCTGTCTGGTTTGTACAGGGAAAAAAAGAATATTTAGAATAAGATATATGTACACTGAAAAATACTACATTATATAGAACCCTGCGTTAGTGTATCTTTAGCTTTAATAATTTAGCTTGGTTATGGAAGGAGTGTTAACATCAGTTTTGCCAATAAAAGTACAAAGTAGTATGAAAATACCATGAAAGCAATGCTACACAAGCTTCTACTTTGAAGTATTTTCATTAAACCACACTCAAGTAGCTAAAGAAAAAAAAAAAAAACACCAGAATGATGCATTTTGAGTGTTATGCTGTATGCATAACCTGCAGCTATACATGCTGCAGTAAAAAGGATTTCCAGTATTTTTATATTAAATGTGGCAGAGGAGTTGTGTAGACAGGGAAACTCACACTGCCCCAAAGCTAGAAAGAATAACACACAAACTGACAGATGTTCCAAGAACACTGCAGGTTTGCCAAACCACCAAATTAAAAAGCAAGCTCCATTCAATTACCTGGTCTAGACCAGTTAATTAATAAAAGGACATGTAGAAATGGTGTGCATTAATGAGAGGAAACACTGGCATTAAGTATAAAATGAAAAAAGCCTCACAACTGTGGGAACAAAAGTCCTTCTAATTAGCTTTGTAGAGCATATTGGCATCCTGAACCAGTCACTCGACACACTTCAGACTACTTAAAATACATGCAACACCAAACAGATGATGGCCTCCAAACCTCTGAACTTTCTTCCTGGCTGTTTCTAATGAATTATTAAAGATACTGAACAAAAGTAAAGACAACATACATAGCAAAAAGTAGTTAAAAGTAGAGCAGTAACTCCTCAAATTTGTTTCCAAGTACATTACTTGAGTAAAATTGCTTTTCTTTGCACCACTGCTAAAGTAAAAAGTTTGAAATATGCATTGCTTTCCCTTGGCTTAATATTTCAGTGAGGTCTTTAACTCCTTATGAACTTGGCAAGTGTGTGCGTGACACTTTGTGTGTACATATCTGTGTGTGTCTGCAGGCCTGAGAGATGAGGCAGAGTCTCAAAGGTCAACCACAGCTCTGTGTCATCTGCTAAGATCTGAAGGAGCGCAGCACACCCCCCAACATCATCAACAAACACCCCTTTATCATGTCAATACAAGACTCAGTGGACTGCCATGTCGTTAGCATCGAGTCACACGTTTAAATAGCTCGTATGTAAACACTTTGCCTTGAGATGACGAAGCTAGCGATGATGAATTAATGGCTCAGATAACTTCATTATCCTGCTGGGCTTTGCACACATGCCTGCAACCCAAGTTTCCACGTCCCCAACATATGATAGGAGAGGAGAGCAGAGGCACGCTGTGTTTGGAGGGGACTCGAGTTACTGTTGTGGGCTCAGGCCTACTGGATGCCAGTTGGAACAAAGAGAGGCAGCCCGGCAGCAAAGTATTTCAGGGCAGTTTAGACGGTTTTTATGGACCTCTAATAGCCGTGAATGTTAGGGAGACTGGAAGATATTGAACAAATAGGTTTTTTTCTGTTGTTTTTTTTTTTCTTCCTTGCAACCAGTAGAAGTGTTTTTGAATGAGGTGGCATAGGGGACTGAGAACAAGACAGGGGAGGCCCACTGGAAATCAGACTATGTAATCAGATGATAGAGAAAACATTGGGCACAATTTACAGACTCATGTTTAGCCCTGTTCCACACAGGCTGGTCTAAGTATTTTAGAAACTCCTGATCTACTGCAATTTTCCCACACAACTATCTCTAGGGTCTTAAAAAAAGAGAAAATATACAGTAAGCAGCAGGTGAAAAATGCCTTGTTCAGGCTAGAGGTCGGAGGAGAATGGCCAGACTGCTTTGAACAACAGAAAGTCAAACAGCCACCAGTTACAAACAAGGTGCGCAGAAGAGCATCTCTGAATGTGAAGCAGATGAACTAAAGCAACAGAAGACCACACAATAGAAGATTGGAGAAACATTGCCTGGACTGATGAGTCTTGATTTCTGCTCGGATGGTAGGCTCAGAATTTGGTGTAAAAAACATGAAAGCATGAAGAATGGAAGTGGTTCGGAGTGCAAAAGGGGGCCCAACTCAGTATTAGTAAGGTATACCTAAAGAAGTGGCCAGTGAATGTAATTTGATATTAGAGGATCAGATGTTGGGGTTTTCTCTCTATTATTGTAGGGTCTAACATTATAAAGCACCTTGAAATGACTATTTTTCTAAAGTGGAAGGATTTAAATAAAACTGAATTGAAACTGAAAGCATAACATTTGCATCCAAAGTACAACGGATTAGAAGTAGAAAGATGCATACCATAGAATTATTTAAAGTATGAGTACTTTAAAATTGTGCTTCAGGAGAGTAGTTTAGTGTGCATCCATGCTCTATTTTGTGTTGGTCATGGTAAGATTACTCTTGAGAGCCAACAGGAACGTATGAATCCAGTTGCCTAAAATGTCTTAGATTTTGTACATTTCAGTGATTTTTTAAAAAGAAAAACATATTGCACATGTGACAAAAAACCCCACTGGCATGCCCTTGAAAATAAAAAAAGTACTACAGTTGGCACAACTGCAAAAGTATCCCAGTGTTATTTATTTGTTGGTCAGCTATGTACAAATTTTTAAAGAGAATCTTAGCTTCTTTACAGGCACGGGCATCTTTTGAACACAAAATAAATACAGCTAAACTTCATGTTAACATATAATATGTACAAATCTGTTGCTCTTCCTGTACAAATGACATAATTACAACAACAAAATTTATAACGTTAAAAATGTCGTTCATTAATATCTCAGTTTTCTGAGACATCCTCACTGAAGTTGTCGTTGGCGATGCTGTCCACGATGGAGGAGAGCCGCAGGAGGCTGGAGGATGCAGAAGACTCACTGGTTCCTGAAAAGAGAGGACTTATGATACCGCAAGATGTTTCGTATTTATCTTACATTTGCATTAATTTGCACATGACGTCAAGCAAAGTGTGAAAGGCGGTGTACCATCTCTCTGGTTCATTGCTGCAGTGGAATGGTCAGCAGAGGTTGGCCAGGCCTCAGAGGATTTCTTCCAGAGGCACTCATCACCGGCCACCTGTAAAAATACACATTATCGTTTTAGCAAGTTATATGAAGAAAAAAACTTGTTGGTTAATGTTGAAACAGGCTGCTATTATTGACAGACTATAAGAAAATAATTTCAATGATTCAACGACCATGATGTGAAATATATGTGATTATATTAGTGAATATTACACTGTTAGTCCCAGATAGATTAAAATATCAGTGCGGCACAGAGTCATAAACATTCATTATAAGCACCACAAACACATTAAACGTCCATACTGGGATTTTCTTGACGGAGCAGGGAATAACGTGAGACCCACAGATGCTCAGATGTAGACATTTATGTGAACAGTATGAGGAGTTTCCTCTCGAGGTTGGTATGAGCTTACGTTGCTTTCTTTTTTCTCCTGCTCGTCCAGCGTCTGCAGCAGCTCCTGCAGCCTCTCAATGTAGCTGATGGCGCTGCGTAAAATTTCCACTTTGGGTAGTCTCTGGTTGGGATTGGCCACGGTCTTCCTCTTCAGCACGTCGAAGGCCTCGTTGATCTTCTTAAGCCTCCTCCTCTCCCTGAGCGTCGCAGCCTTGCGCCTATCCGTGGGAGCCGTCTTTCTCTTGCAGATCTTACAGGCCCACATGAGACACTGGCCCTCGCAATGCGCTCGGAGACCCGGAGGCGCAGGGACGTGCTCCTCCCCGCTGCTATCCCCGCTGGACAGGACATTGTCGTGGCCTGCGGGTGACAGCGGGCTGTCATTACCGTTGTACAGAGGGGAAACCCCCGCTATGTCCAAGTGTTGTAGTGGTCCATGATCTGCTTCCTCCAAATAGCGCAAATCATTAAAAAGATAACTGTTGGTCTCGAAAAGGTCCATCATATTGTTGCGCCCCTCACTCTGTTTTCACAGTGGCTCTCTGGCATTTAAATAGAGCAGCAAGGACACAAGTCAACAGATTATATATAGAATGTGAAACTCTATCCAACGCGTTGGCTGCCACATTGCAACAAGAATCTTTTTTTTTTTTTTTTTTAGTGGGTCTTTACGACATACTGACTTTGTGCAGACAGAAATGTCCCCTCGAGTTTCATAACAGGTGCATGTGCATTATGACATTTCCCAATTAAAGAGCAAATGTTACAAGATAAGAAGATTATTGCTTCGAGTTTTTGTACTAATGTTATAATTTGTAGCTAAAGAGTAAAACATGCTGACATTGCAAAAATCTCCGTTGGATGGAGGATTTTCCTAATTTTATCCACTCTGTTCTTAACCACTGGGTTGCAGGAGGTGGGGTAAATGCTGATAGGTCAGCAGTCATCTTCAAACAAAATTCATTCAATTTTCAATCTCATTAAATCACATTAATTGACAAGGACTTCTTGTTCATCAACACCAGCTGACACAGAGAAAAACTCCCACCTATAGACAGGCAGTTAGCCAGTTAAGTCAGTAGTTAAGTGCTTGATTTTTGAATTTATGACTTTTAAAATATCATTACAAAGGTTTCCTCACTTTTTAAATAAGCTTTCACTGGGCGAGAGGCAGGGAATACTGCTAACCACACAGCCCATCACAGAGACAGACATCCACACACTCTAATCCACACTAATAGTCAATTAAGAGTCACCAGTCACTGACATTATTATTGACATGCACAGTTTTGGTCTGTGAGAGGAAACCTGTGCAGGTGCAAGGAAAATATGCAAACATCTGCACTTGGGCCTCAGGCAAGTTTGAAACTAGAACTATTTTTACCATGGGTACAGTGAACAAATGCATTTGGGGCTATTTAGATGCCCTGGAGCGCTTTTTCAGAAACTCCACACATGGAAGGACTCTAATAAACTTATAAACCCAAAAATGGCAAATCAGGTTGCATGATAGGTCGTATACACTTCGACCAAATTTAATTTTTTACAATTTGGTAACCCACTAATGGTTCGTATTTATGGTGTGTTATTCTGATTACATTTTCAAACACTATTCTTACCTTCTTGTGAACAATAGTAAAACAGTAATTGTAACTTCTAACAACTTGATGAAGTATTCCAATGTGAGAAAGAGGCACCAAAGTATTCATTTCACTGGATCCATGACAAAACACCTTTTTTTAAATCAAACATCAGGCTTTAGAGCAATAGGGATTTTCTAAATATTATTTTTAACATTTTTGGTGACCTTGACCTTTGACTTTAACCTTGAAAATCAAATCATGTGTTCTTGGGTCCCCAAGGAATATTTCCACAAAGTTTCATTAGGCAGACAAACTTGAAGGGCACCCAGTAGAGCTCATACATCGCCCACCCCAAATTTTCTATGTGTGGATACTACGCTGCAATAGATACCACCCTTTGTTGTTATAATCAATTATAAATTTTCAGCATTCTGGATCATTAAATCCAGAATCCTCCTTCAATCTTGAAAAAACGTTGCTATCAGAAAGACGTTATGGCGTTGTTGAACCCTGATTCTGAATTATCCTCATAAAGAGTATTGTCCTTATCTCACAATGGTAAAGAATCCTTTTAATTTTCCAAGTTATCGCATTAACAGACAAACAATCCGACAGACCGACCAACACGACCGAAAACATAACCGCCCTCCACCTGTCAGTGGGCAAAGTAACGAATAATTCAGTAAAAAGTGAAACAAGTAAATCCACTCAGGAAACGAACTCAAACTAAACTGACTTGAAAACAACATGAATCTAAATAAACAGAAGGAAAAGAAACCATATATCCGCTATAATAACTCTTATGTGCTGTGCTTGTTTTAGATAGTGGGGACTGTGTGGCCAACTGTAAGTTGTATACAGTCCCAACATAAATAGATGGGAATGTGCACAGTCAAAGGAGCTTTGAGAAATGCCTGAACTTGATGGTATAAATAGAAACGTGGCTCAGTCATTTCAGATTCATAAAAGAGATAAAAGCCTGTGAAGAGGTGATATATTGCTTGTGGCATTTTTGCTACAAACGGAAGAGGCTATGATTGGAAACTTCACAGGCAGGAATGTGAAGGATTCCTATTTCCGTATGACTGCATGACCTTGTGTTTTGAAATGAAACAAGATGATCTCATCAGGCAGCAGCAGCCTTAGAGACAGAAAAACAAACACAGCTTTAGATGTACATCCAGATAACAGTCACTTCCTTTATTGAGAGACATATGAAGAGCTTTTTTTGAATGAATGAATGAATGAAATTCAAAAGCACCTGAGCAGAAGAGGCACCAACACCTTGGGTTGTGTTTTGCGTGGTGTGTATTAATGCTGTTACACAATCAGCTCACGTGGGGGGTCATTTGACCCTGCATGTGGAAGTTCCTCCCAGCTTCTCTTATGCTGTTGTGGAAGAGTCATGGATACCTTTCATCATTTGACAGAGTGCCTAAAATACTGCCACAAGTCAACAAAGCATCTCAAAGTCATCTTACGCACATATGCTTGAACACATTAACTCAGTTAATCTAAGTTCACAGACTCTTACAAGCCACATAAGAAGCCACACGAGAAAAGTAGGAAGTATCATCTTCTAAGTTGTAGTTTCAGTACAGGAGTAGCTCTCAAAAACCAAAATATCTCTAAATCCTTAAATATTTAGCTCAACAATGCAGAAGAGGAAAGAGTCCTCTATTCTTCCTGTTACATCTGATTCAAATCCAGCAATGACACTAATACGGTCAATTCAGGGACTACATTGTGCTGTACTGTTCATTTGTATGATTTTCACACCAATAAATATATGCAACCTGAAAAATTAAATAATGATATTGGCCTTAATCTGGTGTTTACTCTATGAAACACAAACGAGCCTCTGGATCTGTAGGAAATGCCTTAAATCTGCATTTTTTTTCTAATGGCCAGCAGGGGGCAACTCCTCTGGCTGTCTGTTTCCATAGGAGTCTATGAAAAAATGCCCACACTACTCACTTGATTTCTTACTTCAATAAATATTTTCCCAGTAGGTTTTTGGACTCAATTGGTGATTTCAAGTATTACTTAATACAGCATAATCTTAATTCTGTAAATTCTGGTCCAATTTAGAGTTAAACAGATGATAAAGCAGAATTTGTTTTAGGGCATTTCTATCTTGTGACTGACAAATTGCTATGGTAGGAGTGCACAGTGTCTTTGGTTCATCTGTCAGATATACTCTTGCTCACTGTATAAGCATCCACGAAAGTCAAGGCTTCATAACAAGACTTTACAAACAGATGGTTGATGTCACAATGACTGCCACCATCTTTTACATACAGTGTGTTCAACAGTTAAGTTGCTGTTAAATTTTCCCTTTCTGCCTATACAAATGATAAGGAGTCCCAGAATGTCTTGTCTGATCACCTACAGTACGAGCTGGAAGGCGATTACTCAGAAACACTCCCCACATCATAACAGATCCACCAGATCACCTCGCTGCTATTGTTTAGGATTCAGGTTTTTCCTTTAACTCGTCACCCACCTGTGTCTCTAGCATAGGTACAAAGTTATAGTGGCTGAACCTGAAGATGTGATGTATTTCATTTGTGCTTTTTGTCATGGTCCCCCAGTCCTCCAGGTGTGGACCTGTTTTCCATCTGTGTCTCCATCCTATCATTCTGCCTTTCTCTCCTCTATCTGTTGTGGGTGATTGTGTTATCCTCTCTTCTAGGAGTGGGCGTGACTGAGGTAGGAGTCAGGCAGGTACACCTATTGCCTCCAATTACTTACAATACTTGTTTTGAGGGCATGTTTATATGCACAGGGCTGCTCTTCAATGCTAACTTATTGAATATGTGTTTATTACAAGGAAAGGGCTCATATCCATAAAACCCCTGGTAGAAAAGCTAAACACAAAATGCTTAAATTAAGCAGCTGGGTTAAAATAGCAGATGTGTGTGTTGCTGTACATGCAATATTGCAAATGCATGAGATTTCCTTTGTGTTTATATTTAAAGGTGAATATTCTCAGGGGCTGTCACTTGTCAAAAACAATATAGTTTTTTATTATTAGTTTGTCATACAGCAGAGGTGACATGTACAATATAGAACAGAAAGTGTGTGTGTGTGTGTGTGTGTGTGTGTGTGTGTGTGTGTGTGTGTGTGTGTGTGTGTGTGTGTGTGTGTGTGTGTGTGTGTGTGTGTGTGCTTATGAACATCGAGGGAGGCATTTGGAGTCTGGGTATGTTTTGTCAGATAAATTTTGCATCCCCATAGCAAAACTAGCGCTGCCATCTCTGTCACAGTTGCGTTCTCATTTTCATGTGAACAAAAAGTCATGGTGAAAAGAAAAACATGATGAATAATGACAAATGAACAGTGATTATCAATAAATTGGATTATGAACAGAATATATATTAAATCTAGACTCAGTTCAGGCTTTAATTTTGCCTCGATTGCTGTGCTGCAATAAAACATGCACGTTCTCCAGGTGGACGGCGTTGTGTCCCCGCTGTGCCCTGATCGTGTATTCTCTCCCCAGGGGCTGGCCTACTGTGCATCCTGAACCTGACCGTAAATTCCCATCAATGTCGAGGAGTGGATGCTTCAGCTGTCAGGGAGAATCATGGGATAGCAGGGGCAGAAACTTACACTGGAGGATGTAAGGGAAGGCGATGCAGTCAGGATGGGCTGCATGAAGCGTAAATCTGCCTGGAATCCAAAGAGGCTTGGAGCCGTCAGCTCTGCAGTCTGAATACTTAACAGGCAAAAGCTGAGTGTAAAGAGCTGACACAGTGGCTGTATTTAAAATGTCTGTATGACATATTGCTTCTTGAGATTGTCTTTCAGTGGTAAATAAAAAGGTCATTGTGCAGCAATTCAGTAGTGAGACATTCCTGTTTAATGGTAGACTTTGATGCTTTGAGGAATACATATATTTTCTCCTTTACTTCAATTTTTAAATTAAAACCACTCGTGTCTGTCCACTTGATGTGAAGCTACAGGCCAAAGACTGTTAGCTCATCACAGCATAAAGAGTGGATCAGTGGCACATGGGAGACGTTTGCCTGCAGGGCTTTCTGGCAGAAAGCTTTCTTTCCTTTTATGTCATTTTCAGTTTTCAGTAGCAGTTTAGTCGGGTTAACAAAGTCTTAGAGCGCGTGTTTGGCAGAAAACCTTAAAGGCGGACTTCTCTCCTGTGTTTAATTTCTGCACAAGCATGATTATAATGCAAACCACCAAATCAACCGAGCGGGTCTGTTGCCTAGATCTAACCAAACTGTGTCTGAAAAATTGAAAGCAAGAAATCTTTCTTCCAAGAGGTCGTGAAGACAGACTTCTCCCATTAAACAGTAGCTTACACAGTTCTTTGCAAGGGTAACAAAATTTGATCACCACTACATTTAAAGATCAATAATAACCACTTCATATCTTGTTTGTTTAAAACATCCAAAAGCTACAGAGCGCGTTATGTTTTGTTCTTTGACATTCTGTCAAATGTATTTTGTTGTGTTTCCTAGTTTGGCTTTTAGTTTGGGTTCCTGATGTATTTTTGGTTGTGGATTACTGTATATTTACTTGGGAGGTCCTGTCATGAATGTTTTAGCTGTACTGCTTTGGTGTTGAGTTTGTTCTGCCTTTGTTGTGTTCTTCTCTGTGGCTTCTTCTCCGTGTTTATTTCCAGGTTTGTGTGTCAAGTTCACATCTTGGTCTCTGTGTGTTTTTCACTTTGGTAGTGTCTTGTATCTCGTGCAGTGTGTTCAGTTTTGATTCTCCCAGTTTTGTTAGTGTGCTTGTGTTCACCTGTTCTCCATAGATGTTCCCCCTGCACTATTACACCACCACCACCAGCATCCTGAACCATTGATACAAGGCTGGATATATCTATGATTTAATGTCACTGTTGCCTAGTTCTGACCCTACCATCCAAACAGATCACTAGTTTCTGTAATACAGAGACAAGCTCATCTGGCAAAAACAACCGTGCCACGTTTAAAGTCATTTAGATCACCTCTCTTCCTTTTCCCCCACTCTGATGCTCAGTTTGAACTTGACCATGTCTACAAACCTAAATGCAGTGAGTTGCTGCCATATCCATCCATCCATCCATCCATCCATCCATTTTCTTCCACCCGCCCAATTCAGGCTCATGGTTGGACTGGAAATGATCCCAGGTGTTACAGGGCAAGAGGTGGGGTGCACGCTGGATCCAATCTCTCACAGGCCTAATATGGAGACAGATGATCACATCCATGGTCAGTTCAGAATCAACAATCTTTGAACTGTGAGAGGAAGCCGGAATACCTGGAGAGAACATCCACACTCCACACAGAAAGGCCCCAGCTGGCTGCCCACTGAATGAAGTACCTTCTAATATTAACACACACACACACACACACACACACACACACACACACACACACACACACACACACACACACACACACACACACACACACACTCTCATGCATCAGGGGCATCAGAGATTTAGTATCTTGCTGCAGATCAATCCACTGACCTTACGATTGGCAGTAAATCCAGTAAATTTTAGAGCTGCTGGCCTTGTTTTTTTTTTTTTTTAACCTTTTATTTCTGGACAGAATGAGGCCAGCAGTTTCCTCATGTTTTCAGCCTTTATCCTAAGTGGAGCTGCTCATGCTGAGGGGAAAAAAAAATCCCCTTTTTTTCCCAAAATGTCAAACTAGTCTATAAATATGTTTATTTGAAAGCTGCACTTTCTTTTGATTTTCTTTTACAGTTGTGCTTTTTAAGTGTAACGAACACTGTGCCAGTCTTGAAGGTGAAAAACTCCACAGAAAGCAGTTTGGTAAAATTGCTTAATGTCACCGGAAATTCAAGAAGAAGAAATTTTTAATAAGGAACTTCCACACTTTGACAGCACCTCGAGTATTAAGCATATTAAAGTCAGATGTAATCCCAGAAGGGACAGACAGTAGCTCCTCCAGTGGCACTTCAGACACTTTTTCTTTAGTGAAACACTGATCACGCAATGGAGGAGCAATGAAAGAAAGAAAATTAATACACCAGAGTGCAGCAGATACACTGTATCTATTGTCTCCTTGGTAAAGACAGAACATGTTCATTAAAAATTTGTTTTTTTTTTTTGTTTTGGTGCTTAAATACTTCTACACACAACTTAATTCACACTAACATTTTGTTAAAGAAAGGTTCCTCTTTCTCTCATATAACACTAAACACCAGTGACATGCATTCACATATTCTTCCATGTGACATTGTCAGCCAGTGCCCACTGACTCATGTTTGTTGGATTAGGTTAATGAATGCCACAGTTGTGCAATAGCTTATTTATATCTCTTTTTTCTGTTTCTTTAGTGTTTCTCTACACGCACAGTCTCAAAAACTAATGTTCATGCCTATCGTGTTCTCATACAGTTCACGTAGGGTCTCGAACACACAGGTCATGTTCGTGATTTTTCTCCTTCTAGCGGGTGTTAGAAGTAGGATCCAGTTAGGACTAGTGCTGACATGAGGGTCACAAACACAACTGATAATGAACATGAACTTTAGGATCTCTTCTCTCTGAGCTTCCCACCCCCTCCCTGCCGCCCCCACCCCCCCTTGGCTTAACAGCACCTCCTGACTCAGACAGGCATGCACACTCATCGGGGTGTTTGAGAGGAAATGCTGAGCACCGTGACGGACACAGCGCATATAACCCAGCTCCACACCTGGGATATGAATTAGCCAATCAGAGGTTAAGTACTGTGGTCACGGGCCTGATGACAATACTTCACCTGGGATCACAGCTCCTTGACCTTCAGGGTCAGCCCACAAAAAGATACCAGTAGATGAGTGGAAAAGAGAGCTCATATCTCAATAAAGTTATGGTTTAAGACAATACTAAAAATGAATATATTGTCACCGTCTCCTCATTTTGTTCTTTCTCTTATTGGTGTGTAGGGTAGTAATTTGGTAATAATGGGGTAATAATCTTTATAATTTTTCTTAGACACTACAGCAGCCACAGAGAAGAGGAACCTAACTTTTAACTAATAATCATTTTAAACATTCACCCTTCTCACATTATTCTGCAGCACACATAAGCTGCACTGTCACATAATTACCAGTTAACAATATAACCTTCTGGCTACAGTCTACACAAATCCCTATCCTAATGAGAAGGGAATACAGGAGACCTTTATTTTAGTGTTTAAGCATAAACGCAAAGCTGATGGCAAAATTGAAAACAAGCCCAGAGAGCACTTCACAGAAAAATGTGTTCACAGCGATGCTACTGTAGAAACAGGTATGGGTGAAAATTGCTACAAGTCTGACTACTCATCACCACTTTTGTTATCTGGTGAAATCCATGCTTTGGATGCTTGGCTTGGGACAGCATGCACTCATCTTTGGCATTAACCTGGGTCAAGTGATCTTTGCTGCTAGCGTTGTGTTTGCCTGTTGTCTTTGCAGGTCCTGCCTGTTAGCAGCAGTGGATAATCATTTCTGGCCTGGGCACGTTTCGCATTTTACCACCATATTCTTGATTCTTTAATGCGATCACAGTTACATTTGGAATATCATGGTCCCAGCAGACCTGATTTCTCTTATTTTGCTCTCTCTCAGTTCTAAGGTGGAGTTGGGTGGGCCTTGGTCCCTTGGGTGGGGCATCCATGACCCAGCTTCAGTCAGCACACCTGTTTGCCAAACCTCCACTCCTCACCAAATTGTTATCACCCTTGTAGTGGTAATCAGGTTGTCAAAATATGAATGGTTTCTGCTTGTCTTCTATTACCAGACCCTTGTCTCTGCTTGTAGCATGTAACATGACAATCCAGTGGAATCTCATATTACTTGTCAAATGTTTCTCCATAAATTATTTTGTCAGTGTTTGAATAACTCATAAAGGCAGGGGTGTCATGGTCCTGGGCCATGTGCCCAGCATTTTGTGTTTAGTTCTTTTGGTTTCTGTTTTCATTGAGCTCCTGTTATGTTTTCCAGTTTGTATTTGGTTTTGTTCATACATCTGAGTTCCTGTCTTGTTCTTAGTTACAGTTGTTTTTGTATTGTTTTTCTAGTTCCCTTTCTCCTTGTCACCCCTGCGTCTCTGTGTCTGTCCTGTCCCTCTGTCATGTCTCTAGTCTCATGTGTTTTGGTGTTAGTTCCTTTGAGGTCTGTCAAGTCCACATTTCTGTCTCTGTCTTGTTACTTCCTGTCTTATTTTGGTACTGTCTGGTTTCTAG
The DNA here is from genome assembly GCF_007364275.1 of Archocentrus centrarchus. Lineage (NCBI taxonomy): Eukaryota > Metazoa > Chordata > Actinopteri > Cichliformes > Cichlidae > Archocentrus > Archocentrus centrarchus. The sequence continues at coordinate 7,097,474 of NC_044368.1, read as the reverse complement.
TGCAGTGTGTTTAGTTTTCCTTCCTGTGTCTCCCTCCCAGGTGTTCCTCATCCCCTCTTTACCTACTGTGTTTATATTGTCAGTCAGTTTAAGTTTGCTCCCTTTGTTATTCTGCCGCCCTGTTTCCAGCAATAAAGCTGCGTTTTGAGTTTTTTCCCTCAGGAGCTTGATGAGGTGCTCACCCAGTTCTCTGGCCAGTGCATATTTTTCTTCCTCCTGGAGCATGTGCTCTCCCGTTTTTACCTCGGCTGTTTTGAAGAAAAAGTCGCGTTACCGCCGTAGCCTTGGCGTTGCCGTCAGCTGCGGCTGTTCCACAAAAACTTAAACGTTGGCCATAACTTGAGAATGACGTGATCTAGAACGTTCAAATTCACACCACAGATGCATACTGCTCAAGCTAGAACCATCAAACTTCACACACTTGTTCACTGACTTTACTATAACAACACTTTGACACCCCCCACCCGTTACGAATCCAAAACAGCCGAGCGTTGGCACCAGCTCAGCGGTGCGTTTGTTAATAATGGTATCACTTTTGAGCCTAACCTTTTTTCCTCCAACAACTCCACAGTGGTGTCATTGAAGGGTGAAAGAATGGACAGGCATGCAGTAACATTATGTTCATCAGATGTTAGCCCAGGGATGTTGGTTTGTAAACTTGACAAAGCTGCCCCCACAGGCTCCCTGAGCTCCACCAGTCGCTGGAGCATGTGAAATGTGCCGTTCCACCTGGTTTCTACCTCCTGAAGCAATTTCAGTTTGGGTCTCCCCATCTGCACTTGAACAAGAGCCAGCTTCTCCTTTAAAAGAAAAAGTAAATCATGTTATTGTGACATGCAGAAATATAAAACAAATAATACATTAACAGACATGAAAATAACATCAGGGAACTAACTTGCACAGTTGTGCTGCTTTGGAAATATCCCACCAGCTTCCTTGCATTGGACTGAATTGAGGACAGGACTGGGGTCAGATTGAAAGCCTTTTTAACAGTGAGGTTAGAATGAGGGCAGCGCAGATGGCATGGCAGTGCTGCAGGTCCCTAAAACAGGCAATCATGTTGGGTCCACCATCAGTTACTAGGTACGTTATTTTAGATGTTTTCCCCATTCCTCCATGATGAATATCATCACACTAGCTAAATCTTCTGCTGTGCCTCTGGGAATTTCACTGCACCCAGTAAAGCTGACTGGAGACAGGTGTTTCCATCTATAAAATGACAGGTCACAGCCAGGTAGGCATCCATGTTAATGGATCTCCACATACGTATCTGCTGTTAAGCTGACTGCTGCTACATTCTGGACCACCAAGGTCTCATCCACCTCTTTCCTTCTAATCACTGGAATAAAAAAGGACAAGTTTAAAATAAATATATTTTTGGTTCTGTCAGTTTCATTATTATTTTTGATTGGCTGATTTTGGCTGGGCACAGCAATGCCTCAGCATGCATGGGGTTCTGTTGTTGTACCCCAATTCTTCAGCATACAAACATGTCATCTTGGATTACCAGAAAAGACAGTAAAAAATATAGCACACTGCATAACAAACATAAAACACATGAAAATGTACTTACTCTATTGGGAGTGATCAGATCAAAATATTCCCACACCGGGGAAAACTTTCTCTTTTTCACAGTCTCCATCAAAACAAACAGCAGTGTAACAAAACGCATTTCTGTCACACACAAACCAACAAATCACCAAAACTAACCCACAAAGTGTGAGTGGAACCACTGCAGTAGATATATGTTCATAAATCAGGCCAATCCTCAGACCACTTCCTGAACCTGCGAGGCGTTAAACATCATCAGTGATGTCACACTTCCAGGATTTTTTTGACACACGCTCCAAAGCATCTGCATGGTACGACCCATCATGAATTATCTGCAACCTGAAAGATTCCCTCATGATTCACCTGTTTGGAAAAGACTTGCCTGAAAATCAAAGCTGGCCATGTCTTGTCATGACTCACCTGGAAAATTCACCTGTCTGTCCACTCTCCTCCAGCTCGGTGTTCTGGAACCTTTGCCTGCCACCCTCACCTGAAATCTCATAAAGAAAGCAAAGTTAATAACTCTAGTCAAAATGATCAATTCTGGCAAAATAGTCTGTTATACTCAGCAGAGCAGCTACAGTGACTATCACTTCATTCCCTATACTTAATCAGCTTGCTAAAGTTTCATTACCTACCAGAAATAATTTCATACAGTATGTCAAACCAGCCATTGCTAATTTTCAAAGGCGTATTCATAAAAAGCATAAGGCTTTAACCATAAGACTGCTCTTATATTTTGAGCTTCAATTGAAACTAAAAACTTAATTTACACTTGAGCATGCAAATGATACAGTTTGGCATATATTTACACATTTGCAACATGTACTATATTTGAAACAAATGTTGGTGTAATTGAGCTGCTTAACTGTTACTGTTATTTTGATAATATGGAGTAAGAAAACTCGAGGTCACTGTGCACTAATGCACAGTTAGTAGGCTGGAAATTACTAAGGGCCTTGCTGCACAGCCTGGAAAAGCGCCAGACGAGGCTAAAGTCTTGAACAAACAATGGCTCCTCCCCGTGAGCCAACAGGAACTCTGAGACAGTCAGCAGCAGACGGTATCACAGGCCCTGCTGCCCTCATGATAGCATCTCCCTAATCTTTTGGTCTGGCTCTCTCCAAATTGCAGCCTATAGACTCAATATTGGTCAGACAAAGCAGAGAGTAACAGTCTCATCAGCTAAGCTAACAGACGGGACCTCTCACTTGTGCCCTGAGCCGTGGGCTAGAGTAGTGTCTTGGGTTTCAAAGGCAAAAGGGGAGGGGACACTGATGGCATCTGCCTTCTCTCTGGTGGACGATGCAGGGATCCAGTTCAAAGGCTCAGCGGCTGAAGTGCATCAGTTAGCGAGGGGAAAGAGCTGGCTAACTTGCCAACTCTCTATGACCTCAGAGCATACATTATGAGGCACATCGAGAGTATTGCACACTGGTCAGGCAACATCAATAGCCCCTTGCAAATGGACTGGTATTGATGGACTGGCTTAAAGGGTTGTTCCTGCAAATGGATGCAAAGAATAATAAGAGTGTTTAGAATGGAGAAACAAGGAAGAAACACCAGCACAGGGTAGGCAGATTTTGCCAGCTGTTTGCATGTGTGTTCCATCACTGTTTCAACAGGTCTCCATTGTAATAAACACTAAGAATGACCCTGTGCAGCTTATCACCTGACATCCAATGGTGATTTCGTTTGGAGTGATCCGACGGCCCCTCCTGATTGATTCTGTCCTCATTCGGGGGAGTGATGGATTAGCCTTTTGCCATTTGGTTGGTGAGTGTTTGGGGCTATATTCCTGTCTGCCTGCCAGATAGAGCCACTGATGAGGACTTAGACAAAGGGCACTGGCCTTGACCTGGCAGCAAACAATATGAGACCTCTTGTCTGGCCAGTGAGGTGAAACGTTGACCCTGCTGGCCTTCGCCTGTCTAGACCTCTGGCTCTTATTCATGTACTTCATGTACTATTGCCTGACATCAGAGGGGCAGGAATTATGAGAGGCATTTCTAAAAAGTGAATTCCCTGCATACAAAATCCAAATAGAAGGTGCTTTTTTAAAAGCAGGGGTTTCTTTTTCTCTTTTTTTCCTTTTTGCTGAATTGCTTTGATGCTGCAGCTTGTAAACGATATGGTGGAGCATCACTATCATGAATATCACACTGCCTCTGGGAGTCGGGAATGTAGCCAGCGATAACACAAAATGAATCCAATCATCAGCAAGTGTGACTGCAGTCATGGCAACCGCAGTGACAATGATCCACCAATATTAGTTTTTTCTGAAGTATCTAAGCCAAGAACAAAGTGTGTTTTGTTACAATGAAAATTACACTTTTGAATAACAACAACAGCAGACTTTTCCAGGGCAGGATAAAGTGTCTGGCTCCAAGAGAAACTAATAGGATATTGATGAATGTCGGTGTTGACGAGCGAGAACAGGGGCACTGCTGTGCTGTATAATTGGTTATATGGGGTTCTATCATTAAAACAACAGATAGAAAGGGCACACGAGCTTTGGCTGGATGCAGGTAATAACACGATAGCCACAGTGGGTAAAGAGCACAGCCACGTCCGGCTCAGCTGTTACGAAGAGCCTTTGTTATTTAAAACCAGTGCTTTATCCTGCTGATTGAAAAATATACTTAATGTGATCGTTCTTCCAAAGGCGTATCATCCAAAGTCAACATCATTTCACTTGAGCTTTGTGAGGCATTTCCCCTCCAAACTTGCCTGTGTGACAGTTTGACTCATCAATCAAACAAAAATGAAACCGGTTTTAATACCTTCTCAAAGATATTTCACATCATTGTTTTACTGTGGGGCTGTATTTTTTTTTTAACAGTTTCTGGTTTCCGCAGTGATGAACAAACGAATTAAATACTGGTTGATGTCCAAAAATGCTGAAAGACTTGGGAGTAAATAATATGAGGACTGAGGTACATAACCATTTCTATCTTCTTCTCAAGCTGGTCATAATGAGACTTTACTTGGTTTTATGTGATTAGCCGATCGAATGCAAAACAATAACAAAAACGTAGTCATATGAGCCATATACTAAAGCCATAATATATTTAAAGACAGCATAGTTTTACATTTGGGTTTCTTAGATGTTTTCATTTCTTTTGCTTTCTTTTATCATAAATGCCTCACAGCTTGAAAGAGAAACCCATTTATAGCTTGTAATAATCACTAATTCTTCAATATTTTGTGCAATAAACATTTGAAATACACTCACTGGGCACTTCATTAGGTACACCTTGCTAGTAGTGGGTGGGATCCCCTTTTTGCCTTAAGAACTGCCTTAATTCTTTGTCAGATACACTCAACAAGGTGCTGGAAATATTCCTCCATATTAACATGTTCGCATCACACAGTTGCCAGGAAGCTTATAATCACGATGTGAGTCAGCGATGACAGGAGGCCTAATTTCATTAACAGCATGAAAGAGTAGAGCACATCCTTCAGACTAAAATGAATATAGATCGGAAAAGTGGACACACAAATGCAGTTTATTCTACAAAGCAGTGAATGATAATTGTAAAAATATTCAGTAGGCTGTACTCATTTAGAAGTAATCCACAGAAAACATGAAGAAAACAAAGGTTTTCCCTTTAAAATGCAGATGATGTAATTTTTTTTAAATGACGCTGTTTATGATATTGACGTCCAATTATGCTGACTAAAACCTTAAGAACTCTTTAGATTGAGAAATCACAGTAAGATATTGGTTTACTCTTCATAACTACTTTCTGGATTAATGTTTTAAAGTTTCAAGTTTGGCACTTTGGCCATCAAATTCTGATAAAAGGGGAACTATCAAGAGTTATCTGTCTAGCTAATCAAGGTGCATCTATAATTCATTGTGATATTAAATCACATGTGTGGCAGTGGAGTAGTTATGGCAGTACTGCCCACCCGGTGGTGTTGATTTGTACAGCTGCTGCATATCTGTTAATCAGCTTCTCCTGTTTTATGCAGCAGAATGCTGGAACGTGGAGACACACACACACACACACACACACACACCATGGAGCAGCCACAGCCATGCCAGGCTGCACACAAAGCCCAAGAAAGAGAGTTACCTGAGGTGTTGTTTGGTGTGCTTCCCCTGCCATGCTAGATTTAGCAGAGTACACAGCTTTTGTTTGTATGTGTGTGGTTATATGCTGAGGAGCACCCATGGGTAACAGAATCCGTGCTACAGGATGCTACAGTTTTGTCTTTCAGTACTAGGGTTTAATCCCGGGATCCGGGATTCCCGGGAAATGCGATCAGAACCATTTCCCGTTTCCCGGGAAACGTTAGACGGGAAACCGGGAAAAAAGTCGCGCGCGTCGATTTGACTTTCAGAAAGAAAAGAAAGCTTCAGAATGTTAAATTTAAGGAAATATTGAGAGAAGGGTTCGTTTAATGCGAAAAGCATTACTCTTCATTTCAGGCACGTTCAGCCTCCGTTTAAGGCTTCAGCCTTCATCGCAAGCGTTTTAATAGAGGTATTACACAGTTGTACTTTTTTCCTCTTTAATTTGTTAAAATCGTAGGCAATGTGTTTACCCTAAGGTATTTTGTATTATATAATTTTATATTATTATATATTGTTATATTGCATTATATAGCCTATAAAATATGCCTGCCCTGAACAATAAAGAAATATCTGTTTAACTTCGAGTGTTTCTTTTCCTCGTTTGCAGCCGCTTACTAACAACCATGAATTAGGATACGGGCCTAATGGGTGAAGAAATTATCATGAAATAGATTGCTTTAACATATTTCGCTTTTAAAATGGAGTTGAGTAAAATGTATATTTTTTAGGCTATAAGGATTGGCCAGTTTTTCAAAAGACGATTCACAGCGAACCTACTTTAACCCTCAGACACGGTGTTATAAATTTGCTGTTGCCAGAATGGCAATGACCAAGTCGTAGTGCATTACTCAAGGCCCTGTGTTATGCCATATTATAGTGTAGTACGGTAGTTAACTTTTCAATGACTATTACAGCGTTCCACTGGTGGAGATACAGTGTAACAGATGTCGCCACGACAGCGTGGCTGAGCCATTATCAATGCTGTGGAGATGAACCGTATTGTTTTGCACCAGCAGTTGTAAAATATCTTGGTATAATTCCATGTACAATGGAGGAATATTCGAATTATATTTGTTAAGGGAGTGTTGAGGAACGATACAACACCGCATAGCTCGAGCACTCAAATGCCGAGATGTAGGTTTTATTGCGTTAATCAAGCCAACGTTGCCCCCTACTGGGCATAACAGGACATAGCTGGAAAGCTACCTCTACAATATCACAATAGGTTAAGGCCGACACAGGCTACAGAAGGCCTAATTAAAATAAATAAATAAATAAACTTTTTCCCGGGATTCCCGGGAAATGGCTCGTCATTTCCCGGGATTTGATTCATGTCATTTTCGGGAAAAATATTAAACCCTATTCAGTACAACTGAAGGCTGAGCTACATGAAACAGGACTCACCTGTCACTCAGAGCTGCAAAATTTTTAAGCCCGAATACCATTTATGCTCCAGGCTGCAAACTTTTTATTTCTGCTGTAAAATCTGACATAAATTACACTCACTAGTCATTTCATTAGGTACACCTTGCTAATAGCAGGTTAGACCCCCCTTTTGCCTTCAGAACTGCCTGAAATCTTGGTGGCACAGATTCAATAAAGTGCTGGATACATTCCTCAGTGATTTTGGTCCATATTTAGATGAAAGCATACCTGCCATTTGAGTACAGTAAACTCATTGTCATATTTGGGAAACGAAACAAAAGAAAAGATTCCCCTCACCATTATACCACCAGCCGCAACCCCTAAACTGGCAGGAAGGATCCATGCCCTTGTTTTTGCCAAATTCTGATCCTACCATCAGAAATTAAGACTCCTTTGATGAAAATTAGGCAAAATTTTTCCAATCTTCTGTTGTCTAATTTTGGTGGGTTTGTGTAAATTGTAGCCTCACTTTCCTGTTCTTGACTGATGAGTGGCATCCACTGTGGTCTTCTGCTGCTGTAGCCGACCTGCCTCACATTCAGAGATGATCTTCTGCATACCTTGGTAATGAGTAGTTATTTGACTTACCGTTGCCTTCCTATCAGCTCAAGGCATTTTCACACAGAGAACTGCCGCCCACTGGATATTTTCTCTTTTTCAAGCCATTCTCTGTAAACCCTACGGATGGTTGTGTGGGAAAATCCCGGTAGATCAGCAGTTTCTGAAATACTCAGACCAGGTTATCTGGCACCTTGCCACGTTCAAAGCCACTTAAATCACCTTTCTTCCCCACTCTGTGGCTCAATTTGAACTTCATCTTGACCATGTCTACATGTCTAAATGTGGTGATTTGCTGATTAGATATCTGCACAAATAAGCGACTGAATAGGTGTACCTAATGAAGTGGCTGGTGAATATATGTTAAAAAATATGATGCACATGTGGCATGTGTTACATTAGTGTGCTCGCAAAACATTTAGAAGTGTTATCCTTCAAAAAACAAGATGATTTATTATAATGTTTGAATGATGTTTTGTAAGTATTTGAGGTTTGAAATCACCAAAAGTTGCAGGTGAAACTGACACACAAATTACACCCATACCACGGAACCAGCCTCAAGTCAAGCCATTAGAAGTTTTTGGCTTTATTTTCCACCTCCAAATGTTGTTGCTTGGTTTTCTCGAGGAACTGCATCATAAGTGAAGGCAAAGATCTTGAATATTTTACCAATGACATAAAGTAACCCAAATAGCTACCAGCACCTTTTGACTTGAATATTTATGATTTTCTGACTTGGCTGAAAGCAATAAATTAACTGAGATTTACAATTGATCCCTACAATGTTGACAAATGGGCTCAGAAATGTGTGTGGCCCTGAAATGTAAGTGAACCCTGAGATTCTCTCTTTTGACACTCGTGTGAATTATTCTCAACAGGTTGCTCTCCACACCTAAAACCCTTCCGACTAGCATTACTGTCTAAACACAGGAGAGGGTAATTGAGCACTGATAGTTGTGCATCTGCAGTATGCCAAGTTGAGCACGTGCATTGCAGTGGGACACTGCAGGCACTTTAATCCGAAGGTGCGTCAATGTTGTTGGTACGCAGAGCCAAAAAGCAAAAAGATGTTCTTAAAGCAAACTGCGCTTGCATGAGCCCTACAGCATACTTGGTGCTGTGCCTTTCACTGGCCTTGAAGGTCATCACCACCTGTTTGATTCAATAAAAAATCTAGCATTACTGTTGTGGAGGTTATTGGGTATTGAGTTTCATTGTGTGAGTGTAATAGTGGTGCAGGTGCATGCAGGGAAAAGGTCCAATGGGTGTAGTATTATTGATAGGGAAGCATCAGCCTGCACTTTGGAGCTATTTCATTTCATTGTCCTGTGGTGGGGGATAACCAGGATGGCATTTACTAATACAGTGTGTTTGCAACAAAAAAAAGGTTAACAAAGAATATAATGAGTCATAATCCACTGCAGAAATTAATTGTGGATTCAAAATAAAGGTCAGGACAGGCCTGCCAGCTCTGCTCACACAGAGAGAGCATCAGTTGCTGTGAGAAGAGAATATCTTTTTCCAGAGAAATTCCCTGGCTGAGGTTTTAGGGAATCGTTACCCTTAATGACTTAATCCAAGTTCAGTCTCAGTGGCCTCAGCTCTTTGTATGTGTATGTGTGTCTGTGTAATCCTCGCTGTGAGATGGAAGCCCAGAGCTGACCTCATTGTTTGGTTTCACAGGGTCTCTGGAGGCCCGGGGAGGTTCTGAGGGCTGGTCCTTACAGCAGAGTGGTCTAAAATACTGACATGCAGGCCGGGGTCCGTGGGGAGTGCCGGCCCCGGCTCCTGTTACCACCGGGTTAGTCACGCTCTGTGAGATTTATGTGTGGAACAGTAGTGAGGGTTTGGGTTGCACGATACCACCAAAGTGTCGCGATATTAATCCCCCCCTCCCCCTGCAGAAATGAACTTGTAATGCCAAAAAAGTCTGAGTATCATAGATCTGGGGGAACTTTTAAATAATAAAATCTTCAGTTTTTTTCAGACACTGCATCATTTTTCCCGGAGACATCAGATGGTTTAAATTATGCAGGGAAAGTATGTTTTTTAATTACATCTGTTCACTTTAATTAACACAGCGTTAGACTTCTGCCCCAAAGATGGCGTTTAGGTGATAAGGAAAAAAAAATGGCAGAGAATAGACAGAGATAGAGTTTTCTTCAGTGGACTGCAGAAGGTGGTGAATATAAGAAAAAAAAACCACTACCTCACATTGTATTACTAGCAAATGCAACTCAAGAAATCAAAACCAAATATGTTCATTATGCAGGAAAGTGGGTGTTTTGCTTTAACTTGTAATTATGATATGAACAGTGATTGCACAGTGGACTAAGGACTAATGACACGGTCTGTGTTTAGATTATTTGCCCGTAAGCCTCACTTTCACTGTGCGAGTCTGTCTGCTTCTGGGTATGAAATCTCCGGGGAAAACGAAGGCTCAATTGCGCAGCCAAAACAGGAAACTGATAACCTTTTTGTTTTTACCCGGTAGCTATCAGCAACTCTCCTCAGGTAGCTGAAATGGTGGATGCTATAACAACCAGAGTAACTGTGGAAACTCTACCCAAGGGAAGGAAAAAAGTCAAAACAGGTGAAGATGGAGAGTGATTAAAACTGAAAGTAAAACAAGAGTGAACCTCAGACGGGCATTTTTTCCATGCAGAGACAGCTCTGGGACTCAGACGCAACATCCACAGTGCATTATTTCCTCTAGATCAATAAGAGGTTGGCAAGGGGTTGGGTTGTTTATTGCCAATTTAAGGTAGAGACAATTATAACTACAGTATGTTATATGCTGATATGGCTGATGTAACACATAGCAATGCATCATATTGCTCCTTTACTTTACAGATCCTGCTCTATAAAGTAGCCAAATAACTAAATCTGTTGAATCGATTAAGTAGAAATGTAAAGTTAGTATTTATATAGAGCATATCATTGGGGAATATAAACTGGTCAAGTTTAATCACATTCAAGCCCAACATGATACAATAAAGTGTTATTTGAATGGCAGAAGAGGGCTTTATTGAATGCAAGAGTCATACCAATGGTACTGCCTTTCTAAGACTTTTAAGAACTTTAAGGGAAGCAGACTTCATTATGATTTTAATGGTTAAAAGAGCTAGCTCCAGTGTGCTTTTTCTCTCCTAATGCACCAAAACTGTCAACTTCTATTGATGTCAGGGGTACTGTAACCCCCGGCATGTTTGCTCTGCATTGCTACAAAAGCCATTAGCATGAATATACCTTCAGCGAAGTCAGACATCAATGCTGACACATTCTCGAACCTCATAAATTCCTTTGGTCGTGCAGGCTGCATCAAGACCACAAAATCCGTTCCAATTTGAAATCAGTTACTTCTTCCTAATTTGTCACTGCTCAGACATTGTCCATCTGAGGATTTCATGTAGGTTAAAACAACAACCCAACACAAGAAATCTAACAAGATAACTTGTGGAGACCACACAGCTAGATGACTGGATGCGTGGAGGTTGTTTTTAAAGCAAGCACTTGTCCTGGCTGACATTTGGACAGGCCACTAGTTAATGTGTTGTTTCACACTGTTTAGCGTTGATAGGGTGGGCTCGTGGTGTGGACGGAGCCAGGCGGGACCACCTCACTGGTGGCTGACCCTGGTCCATCAGGGCAGGGGGACAGGTGGAGCAGGACCCCCCATACTTAACCGTGGACCTCCAGTAAAGAGCAGCTACTCCTGTCTGTTGAGATAGATGATTAAAAACTCTAACATTTACACCAGTTTTCATGGAAAGTGTATTGTATTTCATGTATTGTAAGTTAATCTGTTTCCATTGAGGAGAAATGCACTTAGTGAGCCTAAAACATCTATTTGAGGATGTTGAGCAGTTTTTGGAAGCTGGATTTGTCAACTGCAAGTGTTTGCTAAACAAAAGCTGTTTTATTACACCTCAGTCTTTGTGTAGGAGGTTTTAGCATCCCCATGCTACACAGCAGAGTCATAAGAGATGCACACACACACACACACACACACACAGACACCCTCCTCCTGCATGGATGCAGACCACAAACAGGCAGCATAAACAATGCTGAGTCTGCCTTGTGTTTTATCTCCTCACCACCCACAGTTTACGCCAGCGGGGAGCTGAAACCTTGCGCCGTCCGGGGTTCATCTGTAAGCCCCCCGGCTAATCACCATACCCGCGCCAATCACAGAGCATGGCTCCAGACTATTAGAGCTAAACCACCCTCTGGCCCTCAGTCAAATTATCAAAACACAAACTTGTAACTTTAAACTGCTATCACGCATTATTTCAGTTTCCCACCAACCCAGTTCCGCTGCAGGCTGAAAATGAAGCCAGCTCTGTCTGTATGTTTGCCCCTTTGGAGAATTTTAGACATTGTTTTAAGAAGGCGGTGCTGATGTTTGAGACCCTCGCTCTCATTTGGACATTCTTTGTGAGTGAGGAGTTCCTTTGGGGCCAGTCTTTAAGTTTTGAGTCATTTCTTCACGGCTCTCAAATGGAAAGAAGCTGATCTTAATGATGATGATGAACAATAGGAGGAAATGGAGTCATCTTGGACCAGTGATTCCCCTTTTTTTCCCCCTCAGCTTTTCTCTGGCAGTAGTCTGATCCACTTGAGCCATTCTTAACAGTGCTTGACAAAGGAATGCAAATTCATCAGGGCAAGGTTATTAACACCCTGAGTTCATCACCGTAGTCATATTTTAGTCCCAAAAGGGATTATTCACTGATTCCAGAGCTGTTCTTGATGTCCTGCCCACTCTTTCTGTATTGCACCGAGGCAGATGAAAGGCATCATCAGTGGTTGTTGGCTGTGTTTGTCTGACATGTTTTCCTTGATTCCCTCACCGCGTGTGGTCCCCACTGGCCTGCTTTCAAAAACAGACTCCAAAGCCTGGGTAGAGGTAACAACTAGAAAGAAGAGGCCTGACGTGTGCAGCTGCACATGTCACAAGACGGATCGACTAAGGAGCACAACAACATTGGATTTTGTAGTGAAACATGCAACAAACAATTTAAGACAACACTTTATTTATATATTTAGAAGTCAAGCTAAATAGATGACAAGAAAATAATCTTTTTAACAGCTTCGCTTGAAGTAAAGTGGAAATTTTCACAGACCCACGAGGCCAGTTTTAGCTGCTTCAGTCAACTTTTAACCAGTATACAATCACAAAAATCATTTTGTAATATACAGGATACATAATGAGCTTCATCTAAACGGTGGGCTCTCCCTAAGAGACAGGGTCGAGAGGGGCTCAGAGTAGAGTTGCTACTCGTCCACATTGAAAGGAGCCAATTGAGGTGGTTTGGACCTCTGAATAGGATGCCTCCTGGATGCCTAATGGGTTAGGTGTTTCGGGCATGTGCAACTAGGAGGAGGCACCGGGGCACATCCAGGACACTGAAGAGATTGCATCTGTCAGCTGGTTTGGGAATGCTTAGAGGGAGGTTTGGGCATCTCTGCTTTGGCGGCTGCCCCTGCAACATGGATGGATGGATGGATGGATGGATGGATGGAAAAAATATCATATTTACCTGTAGAAAAATGCATTTAATGTTCTTGTCTCATAGCTGTGCATGAAATCAGAATTACTGATTATTTTACAAAATAGCCCTTTAAACAAAACATTTCCATCATAATTGGTGTCCATAAACTGCATGTATTGGTTTGTGGAACCATTCTGAAGGCCTCCGCTGAGCATTTTGATTATCATCACCTTATTGGTGGAGGGCCAATGCACAGTGACTTGTCAGTCACTTTGCTCTACATACCATTTAGACTGCAAACCTGCCCGTGAGACCAACACCATCATAAAGATGGCAGATGGCACCATTGTGGTAGACAGGATTACATTCAGCGATGAGGCTGCCTACAGAACAGCGGTCGAGAACCTGGAGAACTGGAGCCGAGGGAACAACTTGATCCTCAAAGCAGCAAAGACGAAGAAGCTTATCTTATCTTATCTTATCTTATCTTATCTTATCTTATCTTATCTTATCTTATCTTATCTTATCTTAGTGACTTCAAATTGTATAACGTACTTAGGTCTGCTCCTCAGTTCACACAGATGCTGGTTATGAAAGGACAGGTTAAAGTTAACTTGTATGCACCAGTATGTCATTTTCCACGCTCATCTGCTCCATGTTAACTATAGCTTACATTACACTGAGGGATAGTGATGTCCTTTGAACTGTCGAGGTCAGCAGTCTGACAGTTCTTGTCACACTGAAGTAGCTTTCTTTGGAATTGTATATTTAAAAAACAAAATGACATCAGTAGCTGTTGTTACTAGATTGCCAGGCTTTTCTTATCTGAAATGAAATGGGTCATGTTCTTTTCCAGTGTGATGTTTGCTTTACGTATTTCGGTCACTGTTTAGCTGTTTCTCTACTATTTTCAGTTGCTCTCTTAGTCACATTGCCACAGCAGGTAGCTCCACATGTTTGATGTAGAGGAGTTTTTGACGCCTGATGCCCTTCCTGATGCAAACCCAAAGGGATTTGTGTCTCCTCCTGGGATTGAATCTTTCATTGGGAGACGAATGTATAGACCACTACACTATGGAGCTACTTGCTTAGCTCTTTCTCCATTAAACTTAATTCAAAGCATTTTTTAGTATTTTAGTGTTTTCCTTCAAAACCTGCATCCCTTGCCCACTTTTTTGTGTTAAAATAATCCTATTTCCTTCCAAGACTGCAGATGCACATGAGGGAAATATGGGCTACGTTTGGCACTCGTGGCTCACCAGTGGACCCGACATGGTCCAAAATACATGAGGCAGGCTTGAAGTTTGTTATACAGCAACTACAGGACAGATGTGGCCCAAATGTCAGGATGACACTTGTCCCATCTGTGGTGCTCTGGAGTCAACACCCCCCAGTCAAGGCCAAATGTGCAGATGTGGGCCACATTTGGCAATCTCCCCTACCTAGGTTACTATCACTCAACTTGGCAAAGTTTTATCGTGGAACACCACAGATAACAAGCTACCCGGGGACATTTCTTTGGTTTCACGTCACGTAACAGCTTCTTCTACTTCTACTTTTAATATGTGTTGTCTAGTTATTTTTTTTATCTTGCTTGTAAGTAAGGAGTCCTCACTGGGGAAATTGTCACTGGATTTAGTAGAAGGGGATGGTGGGTATAATGGGAGGAGCTATAGGACAACCTGGGTAAACACAACAGGGTCATCTGAGGTTCAAACCCCAGAAACTGATGGTTCAGTCTTTCTCTGTTTTTCTTTCTCCTCTATTTTTCAGACACATCTGAAATTACTTTGGGGCCAACAAGGGTCCCAATATCATCTTTATCTCTCCTGGCTTCTGACTTTTCCTCTCTCTCACACACACACACACACACTCACATATACAAACACACTATAAAACTTTTCCATTACAGTACTCTGCAGACTCAGTAAATGATGAGTGTATCTGCATTTGATATGTTTGTACGTGCGTGTGTTACTGAAACCATTGCACCAGGTGAGATCTATCCACCGAGACACTCCTGGACAGAACGCGTGGAATTTCAAAACCCATCTCCTCCTGAGACGAGTATGAAGATGATTTGCACCCATGCAGCCCCAGCTTTATATCACCGCAAAGAAGTCTTCACTTCACTTCGCTGTGCCCCCGGAGTTAAAGTTACATGATGAATGACGGGGCAATCAGATCAACTTTCCAACGCAGCGAGACACAGCCGCCCTTGAGACAACGCTGGAGGAAGAAATGTTTCACAGTGATGCCAAAAGGACATTCAGATAAAGACGAGCAGATACAGAGTATGCAACTCAGAAGATAACAACTGATAGGCAACAATGCATTCCTTTAAGTGATCATTTATCTCTTCAGCATGAATCAGTCCTCAAAACCTCATTATCCTGAGAGGAATATGAAGAAGTAAGAGGAGGGGTCCAGGGGTTTGCTTTGGGGTGACGGGGTTAGAAGGGATTGGGGTGTCACTGCTCCGCTGAGCCTTCATTGAGCACTTGATAAATGCTCTGTAACCAATGGAGATAGAGTGCCCCCATAGCCAGGGCGAACACACAATCTTCTCAGCAGATTAACTCCCATTGATTTATAGAGATTTACCTCAGGGAAGAAAACAGCTGGCAAAAGGACAAATACCAGAACTGGCATGACATAAATTCAACGTAAGGAAAGTCAGCTCATTTGTTAAAAAAGATGATTCTTTTTGTTGCTGCTTGTATCCATGATCTTTGTCGCTGTAAAGCAGATGCAAGATAGAATTACTTAATAGGTGGTTTATGACATTAAAAACAACAGGGCTATGTGACAGAAAATCATGACAGAATGTGCACTTTCATGTCCTGTAACCATATTATCATACAGCAGTATTAGAAAGTTTTTCTGGCTAACATTAAGTAGCAAACAGTTGCACATTTATGCAACTGCAGCCAAATTAGGACTCATTTGTTTCAGTCCACTTGATGGATTTGAATTCGATCCGCGCTCTCCGTTTATTGCTGCTCCTTGGAAAAATGTCTGACTCTTTAGTTGGCGCTTTGTTAGTTTGTTAACTTTGTTGTTTGTCTGGTGCAGAGTGAGTTTATAAAAACATCTGCAGATTGTGCAAAAAATAGATTATTAGCCACAAAACCAAAACGATAAACTTAAAGAAGCCAAAATAGTTTGGATTTATTGCCACTGTAAATTCTTATTTTAAAATGTTCATAATCTCTCCATGATTCCATTATATGGAAACTGATTAACTTAAAAATGTAACTCATTTAATTGGTTTTCATTAGCCTCGTGCGTTTCCTAAGAATCCTATTAAATGGACAAATTTGAGCTTTAGCAAATTTAAAAAATTGTTTGTTTGTTTTTTTACAGTTTAGAATAAAACAAGATATAGAATCTCCTTACCATATTCAAAACACATTTTTCTACATTGTACTCTTATTGCAGGGTTGTCAGGTCTGCAATTTTACCACAGAATTGAGCTACTTTTAAAAGGTTGCCATCGGCTAAATTTGTTTTGCCTTTTGGTTGGGTTTTAAGGAAATCATATCAATATCTATGAGAAAAATCCCTGTATTAAGTGAAATTAGCCTATGACTTTACTCACAATTCCTCAAGTGCCGTTTCTAAGAATCCCATTAAATACACAAATTAAGAGTTTAAGCAAATTCAAAACATTGCCTTCACACAGTTTTGAATAAAATAAGATGCAGAATCTTGGTGGTTGGTTGGGTTTATGAAAATTGTATCAATATCCATGAAAAAAATCACTATATTAGGTGAAATAATTTACTTATAGCCAGTTTTGGGGGGGCTAGATTTCATTAGTGTTTTTGACCCAAAAACCTGGCAACCCATGCTTAATGACTCAATGTTATAGCTTTCTGGTTTGTTTGAACTTGGCATATTTCTCATTAATGTGTCATGGTAATTTTGCACACTTCACCTCCACCATAGAGATTTAAGGAAGTGAGGAACGCACAGCTCTGGGGCTTTTTAATAACACAGGGGGGAAATACAGCAGATTAAAATAAACTGTCATTTTTCTTCAAAAATGTAGAAGTTGTAGTTAACATCTTAAGAACTCATTAATAAGTCATAACTTTGTGAAAATGAAAATGAATTAAAAACTGAAGTAAATTATTGAATGTTATGGTAATTCCCTGATGGCTTGTCATGAAAAAAAAATCATCTCTTTGAGTTTATACCTGATAAATTGATCCACTGTTCATATGGCAAATATTGATCAGTGCAGCACAGGTAACAGTGGTTATGGTGTTATAGAGACAACATGTGCTTATAGACTTTATTCTTATCACGTGTGAAATGGCCTTCCTGCCAAGAACTGATTCCACAAATTTATCTGGGGCATTAATAAACCTGCCAGCAGTTAGAGATGTCTGAGAAGGCTGAATAATTCAGGCTCTGAGAGGAAGCTATTAAGTATAGATTATATGAGAAGTTGAACTCAGGAGAAAGGAGATAATGTTGAAGTCAGAAGGTAGCCATGGAGCAAGAAACTAAGATGGGATTCACTAGGAAAGAATACAGTTTTGTTTTGTGAAGCTCCCCTTTCTCTTTCCCATAACTGCCCCTACCCACTATTAACACCCCTCTATTAAAGTGAAATATCAGATGCTCCCATGACATCAGCTTCCTGTTTTGGCCAAAAACCCTGAGTCTTTGCCACAAAACATCCACTCAGCAAACGTGTTATTTTTGCAGGCTTATTCAGACAAAAGCATATTAATAACTGCACATGGTTAAAATCATCATTTATGATGCCCAGAGCTTTTGTTTTCTCAAGCAAAGCTTCAGGCAAGTCAGGGCAAGCCCAGCCATGTCACATTACTTAAGGGGGACTTGCACTGAGTCATGTTTCGACACATAAGCCACATCATGAGTGATGAAGTCAGGTTGCATCGGTCTGAGCAATGTTGCATGAATGCTGCATTGTGCATTGTGTTAGAATGAATTAGTCTCAGCACCTGCACATGCATAGGTTACATAAAGGTCTCATTAAATTCATCATTAAGTCACATTTCACTTCAGCTTCAGACGTGAAATTACAGTGAGCTCAACTGCACTACACACTCTGTAAAAAATGTTGGTAAAAACAGACTGTTTGGCTAGGTGCCGTGCACATCCATTGTAATCTCACATATGTTTGGGTCCCATGATAGTTCCTCATTGATCGCCACACAGAATATTTATAACTTCAGCACAGTCACCATTAGCAGCTTTTGCTCTGATATCAAAAATGACTTCCTTCATTTTCTTGGTGCTTAACTCAAGAAAACGAGCATCAAGTAACAAACTCATTCGAGTGTGTGCAATAATTTGTTTCAGCTTCTATGATCAAAACAATTACTGTATCATCAGTAAATTTAATATTAAAAACATCACGAGTTAGCCCTACATTCATTAGTGTAATGAGTAAATAAAACCAGAGGGGTACGACTCCCCTGTGGAGCTCCAGTGTTGTAATAATAGTAGATGGCACAACAACATTTACTCTAATAGACTAAAATGTATCTTTATAATAGTGTTAAATGCAGAAGTAAAATCCATAAATGTAGCATGCATATACAAGAATGAGTGTATGTCGTGGGGTTTTGAAGAATACAGCTATCATGTCAAGCTGCATAATTTCATATCACATTATGGCATGTTTTTGTCTTATTTAACATCAGTTTTCTCACACTGATAAAATATAAAGCTCCAGATGTTTTAAAACCAACCACACACAGTGAAAAAAAACACCTAAAACATAAATGGAGTCGGTTGCCTTTTGGGAAAGGCTGTTTTACAGCATGCATGTCCAGTAACAGTCTGTGTTGTGGTCCTCGAGCTCAGATCAGAAGTCTAAAGGGAGCAATGAGAGTTCAATATTTGTTCAATTGCAGCTCATACAATAGTTTCCTCCTGTGAATGCAGCCTTGTATGAGCTGCAGCTGTAGCTGAGTTTTAGGTGTGCCTCTCTTGGCCTTGTGTGTAATAATGTTACACAGCTGCCGCTTGACAGATGTGCACCTCTCTCAGTTAGACTCACATGCATACAGATGTGCACTGAGAGAAAAAGAGCGACGTCTTGCACCCCTCCTCTCCCCCTGATTATCCTTCCACACCTTGTTGATGGGACCGGAACTTTCCTGTGTTTCGTCAGGGTGGGCCCTGCCTGACTCATGGGGTTGAATGAGAGGGGTCACGACCCGTGCTGTGAACTGCTTCCTGTTTCTGTTGAAGAGTCTTCCGAGACCTGCAGTGATCACAGAAGAGGCTGACGGGTAGCTGGAGTCCATCCGGTTTGAGACGATGCTGCCACAGTAAAAAACATACATCAATGGAGCAGTAGCTAGAACAAGGGAGAGGGGAGAGAGTGAAATGCTGTTATTTACTGCTGTGAAGGCTACAGGGAGTCATACATATGCTCACTCATACTAAGACCAACGTAGCAGAGGGGAGACAGACTGTGGGATCTGAGTAGCTTGAAGTCTTTCCACACTGCTGCTGGCCATTAAATATCAATTTTATCTTTATAATAAGTTGTATTTACCCTTGCAAGTGGCTTAAAAAGTCAATGTCAATAACTGCTGTTCCTCAAATGGCCACTTGAGGCTGGTTCCAAAAATGAGTCAATCCCCATAGATTCCCACATTAACATGTCCAACTTTACAGCAGAAATAACCATGTTTACAGCATTATTATAATTATTATTATGGTGTGCACACACCAAACACAGAGTCAGGATAACATACAAAGAGTCACAACAATGAGTGTGCCCAAACTTTTGGCTGATACTGTACTTGCCAGTCGCTTTATTGGGTAACCTTTGCTAGTATCAGGTTGGACCAACTTTCGCCTTCAGAACTGCCTTAATTCTTCATGGCACAGATTCAGCCAGGTGCTGGAAACATTCTTCAGAGAATTTGTTCCATATTGACATGATGGCATCACAGATTTGTTGTCTTCACATCCATGATGCAAATCTCCTCTTCCACCGCATCCCACGGGTGCTCTATTGGATTGAGATCTGGTGACTATGGAGACCATTTGAGTGCAGTGAACTCACTGTTGTGTTTAACAAACCAGTTTGACATGATGCAAGGTTTGTGTCATGGAACGTTATTCTCCTGGAAGCAGCCATCAGAAGATGGGTACACTGTGGTCATAAAGGGATGGACGTGGTCAGAAGCAATACTGAGGTAGGCTGTGGTGTTTAAACAATGCTCAGTTGGTACTAAGGGCCCCATAATTTGCCAAAAAATATCCCCCTCATCATTACAACACCACCAGCAGCTTGAACTGTTGATACAAGGCAGGATGGGATGAATGTTACAGCAGAAATTGACACTCATCAGGCCATATTTTTCAATCTTATGTCAAATTTTGGTGAGCCAGTGTGAACTGTCGCCTCAGTTTTTTGACTGGTGAAGTGAATCACTTCATCATGGCACCTCTTATGGGCCATGATGCCCTCTTCCTAAATGGGCAAGCATTTAGGAAGAGGCCAACAGAGGCAGTGTGATGCTTTGAGCAATGTTCTGCTGGGAAACCTTGGGTCCTGCAATCCCTGGACTAAATGAACTAGTTCTTATAGCGCTTTAGTATCTAGTTGAGCACTCAAAGCGCTTTATACAACATGTTTGCATTCACCTATTTACACCCACCCACTTTTTCTACATTTAAGTTTTTTCTATCTACCATTCACATACATTTACACTCCAATTAATACATCAGGAGCAACTCGGGGTTCAATATCTTGTCCAGGGATACTTTGGCATGCTGACTGGAGTAGCCAGGAATCAAACCACCAATGTTCTGATTAGTAGATGACCTGCTCTACCTCTTGAACCACAGCCACCCCATGGCTGTTACTTTGACATGTACCACCTACCTGAGTATTGTTGCAGACCATGTACACCCTTTCATGGAGACTGTATTCCTTGATGGCTGTGGCCTCTTTAAGCAGGATAATGCGCCCTGTCACAAAGCAAAAGTGGCTCAGGAATGGTTTGAGGAGCACAAGTTTGAAGAGTTGACTTGGCCTCCAAATTGCCTAGATTTCAGTCCAATCGGGCATTTGTAGGATGTGCTGGACAAATAAGCTCGAGCCATGGAGGCCCCACCTCACAACTTACAGGACCTAAAGGATCTGTTGCTAACATCTTGGTGCCAGATACCACAGCACACCTTCAGGGGTCCAGTGGAGTCCATACCTTTGCGGGGCAGGGCTGATTTGGCAGCAAAAGGGGGACCAACACAATATTAGGCAGATTGTCATAATGTCATACCTAATCAGTGTAAATCACCATTCATCCCCATCCTGATGCTCGGCGTGAAGTTCAACAGTTCGACTTGACCATATCTACCTCCCTAAATGCAATATGTTTCTGCAATGTGATGGTAGAAAAAGAAGGTAGATGAGGCCACAAATACCCCAAAACACAACGTACATTAAGAAAAATAGATTGAAGTATCAAAATTAAAGCTCTGAAAGTCAGTGTTAGTGTAGAAGTGTCATTGATGTCATTGTGTTTAAGCAAATAGGATACGTAATTATGGATTTTTTTAAAAATATACAGTACATATAAGCTTTATCTCTTATCTAACAGACCCAGCTGCCTTATGCAATTTTCTTTCTTTTCTGACCCCCTTATGCCCCACTGACAACTGTCACACACTGATTTAGGATTATTTTTAAATCAGGAGCTGTCGAGGTTTGATGGGACGAGGATGGGATTTCTGTATCCCTGGAGCCCTTGTAAATCTGGACAGTTTACTGCAGAGAGGGGGAGGAAATAGCCCTGCGCTCTCCTCGTACAAGCCCATCCGTAATCCCACCACTTCCTCCTCTTCGCTCTCCTGCTCGGGCTCACGCCGTAATGCATTTTCCGTAACTAACAGCCGTTGTTTCCCGATTGTCACGCTTCCATCCTTTTTATTTGGAATGTGTGGATATACTTGTGTGTGTAGCAGTAGGATAGGGTGTTGGGTTTTTTTTTTTTTTTGCTCTCTGCTGCCTGTGGAAATGTAGAAATGAAAAGAGAATGACTGCAGTAGAAGGTCTGGAATTGCAGTTAATATTAACACCATCCTCCTCCGTTACCACCTCTTCCTCCTCCACACGGGTCCTCGCCCCATGACTGAGCTCTGGCAGCCGAGTGGGGTGCTGCAAATGTGGGCCTCCCACTTCCGTCACGCTTGCCCCTGCACTCTCTCAAACACGAACACATGGGTGTCAAGTCCTCTCGTGCTGGCAGTGTCCAGCCCCTTTCAACAGCTTTTACTCCATTTAATTAGCCATGTCCCCCCCATCTCTAAACAGAGGGCCCATGGCGGGGTGAAGCACACACACACTCTGCACAGGATGGCACACTGAGTGCTTTTGGCAGCAGTCAGAGGGCAATCAATTCACAGTCTTCTCTCTTAGTAACATTCTTCACAATACTTCCTGACAGGTCTGAGTCAAGTAGCTCATGTGCTCCACAGCATTTAGTGAACCTGACTAGGAGGTCAAGTCCCTCACAGGAGAGCAACAGGTTTTTGGGAGCTGTGCCAGCATTAAGTGATGAGAGCATCGACTATAAAACTCACCTGCCCCCCTAATGCTGGGTTTAGCAGATAGGCAGCATGTTTTTGGCACTACGGGAGGAAGAAAAAAAATCCCCAACTTTGGAGCATATTATAATGCAAGTGATCTGAGAGGGACCAAGACTTTAGCCAATCACACATCTTTTCAGACCACATCAGGAAAGTACTACAAATCAAAAAAGTCAAAAAAATGGTTTTGATCACACTGGCAGAGCTTTCAGCTACTCTGAATGGTTATTCAACATTAAAATGTTTGATGGGTTATATTTAGCAGATATATTATAGTGGAGTTCATTCAGAAATATCCTTTTCACTCATGCTCACTTCCCTCAGTGCACAGTCATGTATCAGTCTCCTGTGAGTCTGACTGTCTGATTGCTGAGCTGCGGGTGGGATCGGGAGAAGAGACGTGAGCAATGAAGGAGTGACTGGAAGCTGGTGAGTGAGCGGGTGAAGGTCAGATCTCCGAGTCAGTTTGGCTGCTGCTTAGTGGTGACTGAATCCTGGCGGGTAATATTTCTCTTGCTGCTTATGTGAACAGGAAGTGAACGAGTAGGCAAACAAATCTGAAAGAATATTTATCATTAATAGAAACATGCAAACTTTTTTCAGCATCATCGTGTAAGAAGAACACAGGGGAGGGGAGGGCTGCAGGACAAGGGCTCCTCATTATTTTAATACCATCATAAAAATAAAACCTATTACTTCTTTTAATAAAAACACAGTTGTTGGTACTAATTATATTACCAAGGCAGAAATTAAACAATTAACTTAATATATATTTTTTGTCCAGTTGTCCAGTCATGATTGAAAAATAGGTTCAAAATGAAAGTTGAACAGATGCTGGTTTGAGTTTAATTCCTTCACTGCAATAATTCCACCTACAGACCTCTGTTCTACATGGAACCAACATCAGCGTCTGTCTGTCTGCGGTTCCGTTTTGAAGCCGTACTGTGACCACTTTCGACCCAGGAGATGACCTCAGAGTTTCAATCATATTTGCTGAGACAGTGCGGGGCAAAAATGATGGTTTTAAACTAAGCTGTATATGATTTTTGTTGGGAAATAAACAGATAAGAGTTTGCTGTTTTATGCAAATTCTAAATTCCTATTTCAAAAACCAAATGCCAGTTATGCAAGTTACATAACATTTTTGTATACTGCAGTAAAAGCAGCCCGGACACCCCAAAGAAATGTTATACAACTCAGCTCCTGCAATTATGTGCAATTACTAAAGATGTTGTTTAACAAAGACCTATCCTCATGCACCACGATGAGTCACTGATTTCAAAAGGAATACAGATATGACAGCATAGTGCAAACATTTTCATCTCAGGTAGGTTTCTCACGTTTTCCTTTAATCACGACTCTAAAAGAAACAACAAACGCGGGAAGAATAAAAGACGACCTCAATACTTCAAAGCTGTCTGGAATCCCATCTCCTCATAATCTCCTCAGCACTCCTGCACAGGAGGTGAGGGGCTTTTCTGGGTGTTTTCATTAAAATAGATCCAGGCTGACACCTGAGGAGAGGGGATCACTGCAAGTCCTCTGCAGGTTGTCGCAGGGCATCAGAGCGCCACAACCAGAGCTGAAGGGTAAAGGTTGAATGGTGTGAGAGGTAGCCTATGACCCCCTGATTTGGCTCGGGTCTAACGGTCAAACTCTTAAGGGGGAAACCCCTGTATGACCTGGCTCACCCTGTGTGTAGCGCCGCACTGTCACAGACACACTGCCTGCACAAACATGGAGGAAGTAAAAGAAGGCATAAAGAGGTGAGGGTAGAGGCAGATTTTGATGGGAGACAAAGGTTCGGCCGTGCGGGCCTTCTGGGACTAATTCCACTTTAGTTCAAGTCTAGGTTAAATGCGCTGGGAATGAGTCAATGCTGGCCGCTGAGAGTGTGACTAACAGAGCGGGTCAGTAACAGGGAGCCCTTTTTTGGCTCCCTTCTGACCAAAAACAGGCTGAGCGGAGGGCCAGAGTGAAACAGATGAGATGAATCCATCATCAGCTCCATATTCTCACTCAGTCCTTAACGGTAACAAAGTGTACTTTAAGGGGATAGGTCGGGGGGGAGCTGAGTGGAGCGTGGGATTGTGGAATAAACAAGAGATTTTAAACATGTCATCCAGATTTATGGCAGACCTCTGAAATGGTAATTCTGAACATTTAGGTGGCTGCTCATTTGGGGTAATAGTGCTTTTCTACAGCCATTTAAAATCCATTACAGAGAGTGAAAAGGTATACTTAAAAAACAGTTTGGACATAGAAAGTGTTTTTACTTGCACTTGCAAAACTAACACTATTAACAGCCAACATTTTAACAGCATGTCCACTTCAGTAAGGACAGTAAGATCCAGGTATGATCTTAAGTATATGAAACTTTTGTTTGGTGTGTCAGCTACAAGAAAAGCAAAAAAATAAATAAATAACAGTAACAAATATTCCATGCTGATTTATGCATACAGATAAACACACTCTTGTATTATAGGTGGAGTGTGAACTGTTGTCTGCAATATTTTAAGATCATGGTTTCAAATTCCTCTCCTTCTTGGTGAGACTGAGTACTACGTACCTATTTTTTTTTTTACTTCCTGCTGTGTGTTGGGTTTTGCCTTAGAGTCCACTGAATTCATCATCTACTGTACTTTAGTTATGGCTGAAAAAAAAACTGCAGTTCTTTAAATGGCCTCTTGAGGCAGGCTCCAAAAAGTCAGTACCCAAAGACTTCAGTGTTTACAGCCTGACACACACACACACACACACACACACACACACACACACACACACACTGCAGCTGGCTAAGGGTGCAGACACACGAGTAATAGCAGCAAGCAGCTAGTTCGCTTTTCTTAGCATGAAGACTGAAAACAAGACTCTACAAGAATCTAAGCCTCAGAAATTAACCCCTCTGTACCTCATTTATTTAAATAATACCAAAACAATAAGGAGCAAATCAACAAGTGTCACAGCAGAATTTGAGATAGCCTCTAAGACTTTGTGAGTCTTTGTCTTTGCATTCACCCAAACAGAGCTCAGCTCCCCTCAAGCACAACACAGCAGATAAACACCTAGCCCCTCATTATCACTCTCAGCCCAAACAGCAGCGTGTTGACTGGCTGGACAGCATTTCCTCTGAAATGAAGCCAACATTTGTTCCTGCCTGCCACAGTCCCCTGATCCTCAGCCTCTGGAACCCTCAACCAATTGTTTACTCGTTTCAGGCAGAGAGATTCAACAAGGATTTGACCGCTGCGGGGAGGAAAAGGAGAGCAGTGGTCAATGCATGCTGATGAACATCCTTCCCTCTTGTTTTCCACCCTTCTGCTCCCTTTTTTTGCCTTTCCAGAAAGGATGCCGAAGTGTAGGCCTCAATCCGATTTTCTAAGCATACATGTGGGCGAATTCATGTGCTTTCATGTGTCGATTGCGCTGTGTGTGTTCATGAAAGCCTTCGCGAGGAGAGATGGGGATAAAGTGCAAGCGATGACAAAATGCATCCTGGCCTGACACCTCAGTGTTGGTGTGATTTGGAGACCTAGAGAGGCAGAGGTGTTAACAGAGGAAAAGCAGGTGGTAGACTCCACTGTGTGGGTCTGTGTGTCAGTGCTCAGACGTAAAGGAATAAACCCCACACGCTCAGTTACACAATTTAAAAGAATTACAACAACTGTGGTGCAACTGTCGTACGCTTTTTGTGTTCTGTATCAAATTGACTTAATTCAACATCGAAGTCCTTCAGTTTTTGAATAACCAGGGAATCAGATTCACAGCAGTGCAACCAAATCAAAGCAAAACAAACCAATACAGCTGCCAACATGGTGCACATTTCCTTTATGTGATACATTTTGCACTAAAAAAACTATATTAATGTTCACACTGCATGAAAATTCAATTCCTTTTCTAAATTTTCTGCAGCCATACTTGCCTTTAAACGCACCTGTATGTGTTAATAAGTCAGTGCATAGTCAGGAGTACTATTCTGCACCATTTTTAAAAAGATAACAGCACACAAGTAAGTCATCAGCAACTCAAAATTTATTCTGCTCCGTTAAGCGTAGGCAATATATAAAATGAATGTGGCTTTCAGGTATGCAAAAGCAAAGCCAAAGCACACGTGCATTAAACCCACAGTCTCTCAAATGGTCAACAGGGGAGGGGTCAAGGGAGGTCTTTTTTTAATGTGTTCATTTTGCAAATAATTATCCAGAAAGTGGAAAAGACAATGAAGCGGGGTCTGTTTGACAGTCTGGACTGAGTTTTCAATAGTGGCACTAGCCACACTCAGGCTTCATCACTGCCAGACCTGTTGAATCAAGAAATCCCTTAACTAGAACCAAAATTACTCCAAGGCGCATCGACGACTCATCCAGGAGGTCACCGAAGAACCCACAACATCTAAAGAACTGCAGGCCTCAGTTGGTTCAGTTAAGGTCAGAGTTCATGATGCAACAACAAGAAAGAGACTAGGCAAAAATGGCATCCATGAGAGAGCTCCAAGGAGAAAACCACTGCTGACCAAAAAGAACAGAGAGGCTCGTTTCACATTTGCCAAAAAGCTTCCTGATGATCCCCCGAGACTTTTGGGAAAATATTCTGTGTACTGACGAGACAAAAGTTAAACTGTTTGGAAGGTTTGAGTCCCAATACATCTGGAATAAAACTAACATACACATCATACCAACAGTCAAACATGGTGGTGGCAGTGTGATGGTCTGGGGCTGCTTTGCTGCTTCAGGACAACTTTCTGTAATTGATGGAACCATGAATTCTGCTCTGTACCAGAAAATCCTGAAGGAGAATGTCCGGCTATCGGTTTGTGTCCTGAAGCACAAGCGCACTTGGTTTATGCAACAGGACAATGACACAAAACACACCAGCAAGTCCACCTCTGAAAGGCTCAAAGAAAAAACAGAAAACAAAGCAAAGGTTTTGGAATGGCCTAGTCAATGTACGGATTTACGTGTGATTGAGATGCTTTGGCGTGGCCTGAAACTGCCTGTTCCTGCTCAAAAGGCTTTCAGTGTGGCTGAATTAAAACAAATCTGCAAAGAAGAGCGGGCCAAAATTCCTCCACAGTGATGGGAAAGACTCACTGGCTGATATCACAAAGGCTTGATTGCAGTTCTTGCAGCCAAGGGTGTCACAACCAATTATTAGGTCTATGGGGGGGGGGGGGGGGGTTACTTTTCCCCAAAAGGCCAGGGTAGGTTTGGATAACTTTTTTCTCTTAACAAATGAAATCATCTTTTAATAACTGTATTTTGTATTTACTCGTGTTATCATGAAAGATGTAAGTGTGAGAAATATACAGAAAAAAATAAGAAATCAGGAAGGGGGGTGAATACCTTTTCACAGCACTGTAAGTGAATGGTTTAAACAGTTCAATGAGTTTGAGACGTAGTCCAGATTCAGCTGAACATTCATGAAAATGTTGCTATTTTGGCCTCTGTAGGTGCAACTGATGAAAAAGCTTGGGAACACAGTGGTTCCCAAGCTTTTTATAATTTATTATATGAAAAGCAGTTTATGACAGCATATTCTTCCCTTTGCGGCGTATTTAAACAATTATACAGTTCACACGTTATTGTGAAAAAACAGAGCTGGTGACCAATTTTGCCATCAGAGAGAGAAAGCAGACACGCATCGATGGCATCCCAGCGTTCTGCTCTTTCCGCCTCTGCTCCCTACAGCTTGCTGCATTATCCACATTAGTTTTGTCTGTCTTCTCAGCCATTTCAGAAAGCCATTTTCACAGGTGCAGTGTGTCCCTGATGTAGCATTACGGCCTTCAGAGGTGAGGTTGCAGGCAGGGGCAGAAAATAAACAGTAGTAAACAACAGTAGCAGTAGGGAGTGGGCCTCCCTGCTGTGTTGATTATTGGAGGGCTGTAAACAGGCCTGATCCCCCCCGGGAGCTCGCCGAGCGGGAACGGCTGCTGCTGACTGCCTACAGAGAGGCCAACAACATCTGGGCCTCAGCTCACCTCATCATGCTCCTGTTGCTGTGCAAGACTGGAGTGTGTTTGTGCATCATCACTGGCAGGAATAAACACAGATAGCAGTAACAGGCAGTCAGCAGAACCTGAGGAAACAATGCTGCAATTTTATGTAAAAATACCATCCTGGACATGAGGAAACAGGCCACGTGTAGATTAACTGTGCAGGGTATTCTTATCACAGCAAATTCGACTGCAAAAATTAATATAAAACCACCAGCCAGGATAATGAAATCTGAAATTTTGGCACACAGAGGCAGGTTTCATTGTTCAGTATTCATCAAATCAGTAGTGGGACACACTGTGGGGTCACAGTATCTCAATAATCAACATTTGCATGAGCATTTATGAGTATTTATTTACTGCTGTAACACAATAATTTCCCTCATGGGATTAATAAAGTATCTATCTATTATCATAAGAGGATGACAACATGTTACTCTTTCACACTGTATTATAGCACCATCTGCTGGTGGAGTCTTGCAATTGTAAACTAAGCAGCAATTTTTTAAAAATTGCATAAATATGTTGAGATGTGGAAATAAAAACTGTCTCATGTGTATTTTATTGTCTTGTGTTTTCTTATGCTTTCTTTTCTATTTTCTCAAAGTTGTCAGTTTTGATGAGTTTAAAGCTACCATACGATTGATTTCATCAAACACGTTTAGTTGTTTCTGGTTTTGTTTAATCTGACAATTACATTTCGTGTTGGCATTGTTGTAGTGATTACTGAAAATTTAAAACTGGCAAATGATCCCATAAACTCATCGGAAAAGTGTCTACTGAGGTCACAGAGCAAGCGTGCCAGGAGCTGTTTTCCCCATACACTTATGTATAAGCTATCAGAGGAGTCTCCCCCTGCTGGCTATTGGAATGAATGCCAGTTTTAGACACTTCCAGACTGGGTTAATTTTCTAGAAGCTACATCTTTTAGTTTTGTGCTTACAGAGTGTCACACACACACACAGCACAACTGTCATTAATGGAAGCATAAACAGCCATGCTTTTCTTACATTAAAACATTGTGCCCGTTTAAATAAATTTTTTTTAAAAAAGTCTTATGAAGAACTTTATTCATGTTATCAAATTAACTCTAGTAAATAGTTGAGGACAATGTAAACTTTTAAACCAAATTTGGCAGTTTCTAAAAGCAGCAGTGTTGGGATAACTTCTTATGATCACTTTAGTAATAATTATTGTTGGTAGCTGCAAAGAGCTGAATTTTTACCTTATATAACATTTATGAGTTTCAGGTTGTTACATTACAGGTACCATAGACTCCTTTCAGCTGCTTGGATTTTCTGCAGTATTTGTAAGTAATAGTCTGTAATTTAATATATCGTTTTCCACTGATTAAATATACTCGAGCTCTCGAGAATAGAAACTGGCTGCTGGTGCCTAGCAACCCTAACAAATCAGTAATTTCCCACTAACTACAGTATATCAGTGGAAGGAAAAGCATGTGAGAGATGAAAAACAATAACCACGTGTGAGATATTTGTGAAATAGAGCAAATTAATAAATCAAATCACAGTTATTTTCTTTGTTCCTCCAATTTATTATGAAAATGTACACAGGGATTAACGGTAGGACTTCTGGTAGCGGGCACGAGCTCCAGGTCCACCGAACTTCTTGGACTCGCAGCGGCGTGGATCGGCGACCAGAAGGGTCCTGTCATACTGGATCAGGATGTCCTTGATCTCCTTCTTGGAGGCCTCGTCCACATCTGCAGCAAGAATAAATCACTTCAGATTAATTTGCACTCTTGCACATGTTCAACTGTTTCAACATTCCCATAACAAGGTATTAGACACAATACTGCAAGTACAATGCAGTAAGAACTGTACTACTTCAACTGTTATATCAAGCCAATAGTATCCATGGAACACTTTTTCCTTGTGCCATTCTTTAAAATGTATTATAAACCTGTTACAATTACAGACTTCAAGTCACTTCATACCTACAATGGAGCCCTGATCTTTTCAAGCCATCAACAGTTTCACATAACAAAAATCTTATTGCACATTAAACGGGTCTTTATTCTCATAGCCGCCTTGTAAAAGTGTGTAGTGTCCAACTAAAACCATGTTTGAGAACAGCAGGTATAATCCAGTGAATTAAAGCCAGCATGCTGTTGTCTACTTGGGAACCACCACTCACCCAAAAACTGAGTAATTGTCAGCAGCAAGAAAACATGCAGAAGCAACACCATGGACAAGTCCTTAGAGTGCACGCTACATGCCATGTTTGCATGTCACCCCCAGTCTTTCAGCTAATTTACTATCCCTGTCTGTAGTGAGCTTATGAAATAAAAGGGGAAAAATGTTTGCTCCCCAACCAGGTAGTTTCTATCAGAACAGCATAATACACTGAAATTATGGAAAATCACGTAAAAGCTCAAAGCAGAGAATTTGAAATGCACAGGACATTTTACCAGATAATTTATGTCATCCTATTCCTGACTTTCTGCCCTGCTCATGTACTCTGTACAGCATGACACGAGTTCCACCCAAAAAAATTGACAGATGCATATTTTTTAGTGAAGTAGAGTTGCTACATAGTGTACCTGGAAGAATCACAAAAATAGACAATACTGGCCACGATCAGCTCCTGTGGGCACAGCAGTTTTCTCTAAGCCACTGCTTAAGACCCCGGAGTGATCAGTGTGACTAACACTTCTAATACAACTAATGCAATCACCTATCTCAGCAGAGCTTTACGCAGAATAGCACAAATGCATAACATACTCTATGACTGCATTCAAAATCTTGCAGTTGTCAAATCAGTAAAGCTATACTGTATTTGATCCTATCCATATTTTCTGTACTTCGTTATTGTTTGAGATGCAGTTTACTGCCCTGATTTCTAATCTGACAGCTGTAGCCTTCTTGAGGCCGATACATCACGATCATCAGTGCTACCTTTTATCAACTTTGAAACAAGCATGACTTTTTGTAAATAAAACAAGTCATTTATTGCCCTGAAATGCACCACAAGAAAATCAAACACTTGCCATTAAATGTGCATTTTTACAGAAGCTAGAGTGATGATTGTGTTTTTTCCTTTGGTGCAAAAACAAAACAAAAAAACTTCAGAACTTACACTTCTGATAATATGCAACCAGGGCTTTGGAGATGGCCTGACGAATGGCTGAAAAAGAAAAACAATTAGATGTTTAGAGCCCTTTTCTCAAAACCAATACAATCATAAAACATGACAAGAAAATCGTCCAAAAGTGTGAGAGCACAAAATGTTCTGCTTACCATAGATCTGTGCGACATGTCCACCACCCTTCACTCTGACTCTGATGTCCACTCCAGCAAAACGCTCCTTGCCAAGCAACAGCACTGGCTCCAAAAGCTTATTTAAAAAAAAGTGATCATATATTTATGTCAACTTTACAACATTTATTTTTCAAGAGAAAATTCAAATGCAATTTCAAATTCACTTAAAACACAGAGACGGACAACCATTCAAACCTATGGGCAATTTAGAATCACCAATTAACCTAACCCCAGCAACTGCATGTCTTTGGACTGTGGGAGGAAACCGGAGTACCCAGAGATGGGTATGCAGACACGGGGAGAACACTCGAACTCCACACAGAAAGGCCCGGGCCAAGGTGGATTCGAACCCATACCTTCTAGATGTTCTTCTGTGAGGCAGCAGTGTTTAACCACCATGCTGCCACAGCATCTTGTTAAAAAATGGATTTTAAATTGTTGAATACAGCATAAAATACTCTAATATACAGATGTGTCTGTAGGTACAAAAGCAACTATTCTGCAGCTGAATTTATGCTTCCATTTCAAATAAATAAATAAAAGCCACAATGTTGTCCAACATCAAATGCTGAGAAGAATTGCAGACATGTTCCAGGTACTGTTTACATCATGTGGCACACTTTCATGCTCACCTTGTACTGGAGCGTAGCAGGCTCCACCATCTCCAGGGGTCTGCCGTTCACCTTGATCAGGCCATTACCCCTCTTGCAGTGGGCGACTGCTGTGGCAGTTTTCTGTAAGACAAACATCAGATGAACACCACCACATTTATTAAACCCACCTGAAAGTAAATGTGGGGTTAACATTACTGTGTACTTAACTAAACTAAAACACTAATGCAGAAAGTGTCTTCATCTTCAGTCTGTCAGCATCAGGAGGCACTGGTGCATGACTTTATTAACCTGGGGCTCTATCTTTACACTAAACTGAACTGAGAAAACCCACCGTGGAAAATGAATACAGCTAAATAAAAATGTAAATCCATGACATATACAAAAATGTATTGATCCTGGATACAAGCATGACAAGAGATAATATTACACTACGAGTTTCCTGTGTTGTATGCGTCTTGGTTCAATTTAAAAGCTTAACTGACAGTACCTCCTCATTTCAGGGTTATGTGATGGACTTGGGATTATCTTTTTTTTTTTAAATTTGACAGATTTTATGCGATTAGTATAAGGATAAACGCGGTTTAACTTTGTCATTCAGAACCCAGACCCATACTAGCACCAGCGCTAGCGTGGTAAGCTAACGAAAAGCAAACATCAAAAGCAAACGAAAACCTCACAAGCACCACTATCACATCTAACAGCAATCACCAGCTTCATGGAAAGCATCAGTACTTCTCAGCGTCATAAATACTGTATAAACGTGCTTATTTACCACGGAAGAGTTTTGTAAAATGACAGGCCCACCACCTCAGCTACTAGCCACTGCTAACAAGACAGGGTAGCCGCAAACTCACACGTGGATTAAATTGCACATTTTTACTTACTTTACGTCCAAACACCTGGACAGACTGCAGAGGACCTTTAGCTGGCATGTTTCTGAAACACACAGAAGACAACATTTACATTAAAAACCGCTAAACAAGCATATTTTTCTATTATTTTGCCGGATCATTCTAAAGCACACACCGTCTTCAGCTAGGGTGCCGTACGAAGAGGCCGATGGGGTTTCACACGCGCAGCTTCAGGGGCTGCTGCACGACAATGCGAAGTGTTTTGGGATAGGCCTTGCGACAGTTGACCTCGCTTTACCGCCATTTCACATTAACCAATAAGAGTGGAGCGTCCCTACCGCTGATCCAGAATGGCATAAAGCGCGTCTGCAGCGCAGCGGCAGTGTTGGCATTTAATAATGACGTGTGTTATAGTGCACTTTAGAGCAGCTCGACTGTTTGAGCTTTTATGCATAGTTTTGTGTAAATATGACACATAGTTGGCATTTTCCCAACATTTCTACATTGACCTACTGCATATTTATAATGTACAGTGCCATGTGCCTGATTTCTCATTTGTCACACTTGCACGTTTCAGATCAAACAAATTTTAATATTAGACAAAGATAACCCAAGTATATGGACACCAGAGTCTTTTAACTTTTAGAGCTCTGTGTGGATGAGCAGCAGCATACATCAGTGAACCTTTACATATCCATGCATTCCTGTCAGTTCTCTGAGGTCATGTAATCAGGACCTGCTGGCTGTGCAGCATGCAAGGCTGAGAACTAAAGGAGACAGAGCTTTTGCAAGAGACTTAAAGTAACTATTTCACATAATATCGCTTTATGAAATAATGAGATTAGAAATACTTTATTTTATCCCATGTTTGGGAAATTATTTTGTTACAGTGATTAAAATACTGATGAAATAATAATTAGAAAGATATCTGGTAGATGACTCTGTCAGTCAGATATAATATTATAGAGGGCAATAGCATGCAGCATGAAATATTTCCTGTATCTGTCCTTGTGGCAGTAGAGCTGATTTGGGTGCTTCACTGCCTGTTCAGTAAGTGGTGCAGAGGGTTGTCAGGATAGATAACTGTGTTTTCTGTGTCTCCACTACAGCTTCCAGAGTATCTAGTTTGCAGCCAATCCCAGAGCCAGCCTTCCTAATCTATTTCTTCAGTCTGTTGGTGTCACTGTTGGTACACTGCGCTCACCACAACTGACTAATAGAAAATCCCCAACATTTCGCTGCACACATTGAAGGATGTGGAGTTGTACTGCAAGTCTGAGGTGTACAAAGTGAACAGGGATGGAGACAGCACAGTCCCCTGTGGAGCTTCTGTACTGCACATCGCCAAATCAGATAGAGCACATTATTTTACACGTCATAGTTATTTGAAGAGTATTTTTGCTCTGTAAGTTGCTACTTAACCCAACAGCCTTTTGTTATGACAAAACAGTTCTAAAATGTTTCATTACCTAAAGCCTGGAATACAAATTTGGCATTTAAAAGTGACCACTTTGTTCTCTGACGTTATCTCCCACATATATTTTGTATAATAAACAAACTGTGACCTAATGGAAGCCAGTAAAAAATGGCCATGAGTGAGTTGTCTCTATGTGCTATTCAGAAAGATTAATTTCATGTTCAGAGGAGGAAAGTACCTGTCTAAACAACACAAACCAGAAGAAGAAGCAGCACCATTCAGCTGCTTGTTAAAAAAGAAGGGTCGGGACATGGTATCAGAAAAACGGGTACTGTTTGTTTCTTCAGAGGATGCTTCTAGAAGTAACGATAAGCTGTACCTAGTTGATAAACCGTGCTAAAAAGGATTTGTTATGGAGTGTAAGCATGTCTCATCTTTATCCAATAAACAACAACACCCTCTGGTGTTCATTAGAAAAATAACACAGTTTTAAGTGTAACGTCACTGCTGGTTCAGCTGGGGGCAAGGTTGCATCATGAACCAGAAGCTGCCTGGCAGAGATCAGTGCAGAGCAGGAAAGCACGACAGGTTACAACCAAAAACCAAAACTCTGTGCTCCTCGGCTTCTTTAAACCTCATTTTTAAGCCTCTGATGAGCCTAACCACAGAGATCACGTGACTCAGCTTTGCTCAGGGTCGAGGAGCTGAGGGCTCAGGGTATGGGAATGGGAATGGGAGATGACATGGGAAAAAGGAAGTGGGGATCTTTTTGGACACCAAATATCCAACTGTAGTCCTTACACTAGAGACGGCCTTTGATCTGACCACAAGCTTGGACAATGTTGACACAACCATACTAGACCCTGCAGTTTGTGTCAGGAAACTGCGTCCCCTTCTCCACTTTCTCATGATTCAACACTGATGTGACAAAAGCACATAAAGTCTTGACTCAGTCGGCTGTAGGTGAGGCTGCATAATTGCACCAGGTCCCTTCTCTTGAAGCCATGGCAGAGAGAGACACTTGTCAAGACTGTCGAGACAGACGCACATCCTGCAGTCCCTTGGGGATGTTGGGGATGAAGAGAAAACTGTCAGCATCAAGGCGCAGTCTTACCCTTAAAGGAGGGAAGCAGTTGGACCATTCCTGTGGTCAGAGGAGGAGTGAAGATAGATAGCATCTTGGGAATCTGTATACAGTGATGTGAGTCATGTGCGCGGTGTGTAGTGCCTACGTAAGCCTGATATTTATCGCAGGGAGAGTGGTGTTTATAGTGTCGGACACGGGCGAACAGGCACCTGGCTTCTTTTATTGTCAGACTGTGTTCTCCCTTTGGGTCTGCTGTTCTAGATGGATAATGAATTTTACTGCTTTTAGTCTCCGTTTCAGCACTGCAGGCAGTATTCAAGAATTCAGCCTGTTGTGCTCACGGGGAGCCCCTTTGTTCATGCATAGTTTTACATAATTTTACCTGCCTTGTTTTACAGTGGAGTTGTCACTATAAGCAGGTATTTACTATACTTATGATATTTCAAAATGAAATATTAACATCTTCTGAGTTCTATATGTGATGATATTGTATGTAAATAACTGTAATTGTTGTTTTTATATGCTTTTGTACAGCATACTTCCATGAACTTTTATTTGTTCCATTTGCCAAAAAAAAACAAAACACAAAAGACTTCAAACCCGCTGGTTTGAGACTCCTCACAAGCTTCAGCATCAGTATAATGTCATTGTCATCTTGTGACTGCATTTTAAGAGGGTGGAGCTATCAGCTAGCTGATGTTCCATTAAAAATGCTTCAAAAGGCACAGCAAACAAGCACCCAGACTTGATGAGATGAAGCCTTGCAGACAGCTGGCAGCTATAGGTGTCAGACTGGGTGCCATCTCTCACTTAAAGCATCTTTGCTCATAATAATACATAAGTGTAACCAACATTTAAATGCAATACAGTTGTCACAACAGGGTATATTACCATTCTTTGTACCAGAAAATGATCATGCTTTTTTTTCTGTTGTAATTCTGTGCATTTTAAGTAGAACCATGCAGAAAGAGAACCTATAAAACACTCAACTTCTTCAATATGTAAATACAACAACTGTGGTTCTGCTGGGAACTGAACCCACGACTTTCTGCATGTAAGGCAGTGCATCATTGAGCATTGTTTCTAATCACCTGATGAATTAAACTCCAACATTCATGCTTCTGCTATGGCCTATACCAATTTCTTATAAGAAATATTTGGTTCATTAACACCTAAAAATTCTGATGTGCTCACCAGACACTGTCACAAACATTTGGTGCTTTGGCTTTAAGTAGACAGACGAGAAAAATACTGTATATACAACTTTAAAGCCATCGGAGGCAATTTCAGAATAGAATATTAAGAAAAAGGCTATGTGAAATGAATTAAGGCATAAGTAGGTGTTTGACACTTTTTCCTAATGCTCTTGTGGTGACAAATTGAGCCTGCTTCTTTGAGGAGTCATTTATATGACAGATGCAGTCCAGAACCCAGTCTGCTTTTCTATTTACCTTTCACTTTATGCGTGACAAGTCTGAAGACTTTATTAGCCAACAGATAAATCAGAGGGATGTAGTTCTAGACCAGGAGTGCCAATATCTACATAAGAGTCAGGCAAACAGAGGAAACACTGAGTGGGAACCCAGAGCTGAATGACAAGCTTTCCGATAACTCTGTGTTTGTGTTGTTGGTCTCTACAGCCCCCCTCCCCATTACTGTCTGCGTACATGCTAAGACTGCTGAATCTTCCCTGATTTCCTGCTGTGTTCTGCAGCCCACTAAAGCAGACAGTCCTTTTTGCGTTACTGTCAAATTCATCTCACAGTATCCAGACCACTCAACCATTTATACTCATATTACTGCTTCAGATAGAGATATTTTCAGCTTCATCTTTGCCAGAAAACTGAAAAACGAACACAGTCACATCATAAGTTATTCTGTAAATACACAGTAAATGAAAAAAAAAAAATCACAACATAGAGCTGAAAAGATCCGAGACTTAAATCCCACATGGACTCCAGGCTTGATTGCTTTAGAAGAGGTGCAGAGCTTGCAGAAGGAGGAGAGTCTGCAGTCATCCAGTTAAAAGAGCTGCAATAAATAAAGAACACACCATATATGTGCATTTCCTCTCCACGGCCTTATGGAAACACATCACCTGGAGGAGCAACCCCTTGACCTTGTCTTGTCACAGCACCCTGAGCATGAGACAACGCTCTCAGATTTACAGGGGAGGAGATACTGTTCCTGGCCGGCCATAGTGTCTCATTTGACCATAATAGGCCTTGCGGTGGTTGAAAAAGTGTTGCCGGTAATTGAAGTTTCCCCGAGCAGAAGGACAAGATCTGCTAAAACCCAGTAGACGGAGAGAGGCCTGGAGGGGCGCAAAAAGGTTTTGTAAGGTATACAGAAGTGCAGTTGTCATGGTGACGATGGGAAACTCTTTTGTGCTTATGAGGCAGAAAAGTGCCTTCTCCCGGGAAACAGATGTGAGGTCCATCAATCTGCTGGTCAAAAGAAATATAATTCAGGATATCTAGGTTTACCTTTTATATCCATAAATAGTTTTTTTCCCTTGGTGATATGTTCACTGCCATATCTGTAATTTAGATTCTGTTCCTTTCTTGGTTTTTTTTATTTTATCTAGTTAGTGCAGCCTGCTTTATTTTGAAGACTAGTTCCTCATGTGGCTTGCTGTGGTCATTCATCCTGTCTTTGTTCTTCTCCAGCCCTTATCCCTGTCTTACTGAGTACACCTCACCCTTCTCTCGCGGAGATATAATGACCATCCATTCAGGACTTCTAGTATTACTTCTAAACTAGTTCCAAAGTGGAAGTTGTGCCAACATCTGTGAAGTGGACATCTGTTGTCCTTTCTGAACATCCGTTGGAGGGCCTTCTTGGACCTTCTGGAAGCTTATTTACCAGAATGCTAAGAATAAGCATATTCTTTTATCAACTACATAAACAAAAAACTCAGAACTGCCTTACTTGTCCAAGCATTCCTCTGACATTTTGGTCCATATTGATATGATAGCATCACACAGTTGATGCACATTTGTCAGCTGCACATCCAGGAGTGAACTCTGCTGTTCCACCACATCCCAAAGGCGATCTATTGCACTGGGATCTGGTGAGTCCGTTTGAGTGCAGTGAGCTCATTGTCATGTTCAAGAAACCACTTTGACATGATTTGAGCTTTGTGACACGGTGCGTTGTCTTGCTCACAATGTGCCAAGAAAATACCCCCCCATTACCATTACACCACCAACAGCAGCCTGAACTGCTGATACAAGGCAGGATGGATCCATGCTTTCAAGTTTGGTTGTAACAAGTGATGATTTAAGTTACTGCTGCCTTCCCATCATCCTCCTATCTTCCATCAGCACCAACTTCTGGCATCAGCAAGGCATTTTTGCACAGAAAACTGCCCCTCACTGGATATTTTGTTTAGTTTGTTTCCTTTTTTATTAACTACAAAAAGCAGGCACAATCAAAAAGTATCATAAGCCAAACCAGCCATTTTCTGTGACACCTGCATATGCAGTGGTTATCAAGTGTGTCACACATCAGCCTCTAATGGCAAAACAGCACTCAAACAGAAACTGAAAAAAAAAATGACTGTTTTCTCTTTGGTTATTTTTTTATGTATATATTTTGATCTAGTCTTAGTACTGCTGGGTCAAACGTTGAATTCAGAGCGAAGAAATTGCAGTGCTGGGCTGCCTTCAGACTTATCCTGCAGCTCCAACTTGGAGGCCAGATGAAAGTTGACAGAGCATGGGACAGCTGCACGACCCACTGCTATGTGGTAAATGCATGCTGAAATAGCCAAATTAATGGAAAGGGCTCAAGTCCAAACCAGGGTTCAATATCAGGCTACATTTCAGTGCTATGAGCTGTTCTCCAGTCAGGCAGACATCAATATTTACTGCTGCCATGGCATGAAGAGAGACAGAAAGGAGGCGGTGGCAGCCATTTTGGTACAGGGGCGACTTTATACCACTGTCAGGAAATCCCCTCTTTGTGGTGCATTGGTGCACCACCTTGGGATTGTTGTTTCTTAGTAAGAGGCCCGAATGTGACAGAAATACTACAGAAGCAGTTCTCCAGTCACTGGTTGTGTAAGTAGTGTACTGGAAAATCTGACAAGTGTGGAGATCTACTGTGAAAATGTAAAAGGTTAAAAATAGCAGACCAAAACCAAAGTAACTTCTTGTTTTCCAGCTCTTGTAATCCTTACATGTATGGTAGCAAAGTATGTTGTTCTGACATGTTCAACTTTGTTTGAAACAAAAGCTCAGATAGCTTGATTTGTACGTTGCTTTACAAATTCGAGAATCTTGTTGTTATGCATTAGCGTTTAATTCAAAAGCAGACCCAAGTGCTGATACAAAAATGAGGTGCAAAGCTCACATTAAACCGTCTGAGTGAATCTAATGTGGCAACGAAAGGTGTCGCTTGTTGAGTCTATGCTATGAAGAATTAAAGGAATTCTAAAGGTAAGTACTAGCAACGTGTAACTAATGAAATGTAAATTTAACAACCACAAAAGACACTGGTTCAAACCACGAGTCGTTTATTTGTGGGGACGTGTCTTTAACTACAGTTTGTGAAAGACTTTTGTCAATTTTTTAAAATTAAGCAATTAAATATGAGTACCAATGAGGTCTGAGTTTTGCGCTTTTATTCTGAAAGGAGGTCAACAAACAAAATAATAGTTTTTGTGCTGATGAAAATCATTGGTGATATTAATCATTTGAATCTGATTTTGATCAGTGTTGATTAGCATGCTTACATTAAACCTTTTATTCTAATTCAGAAAACACCCTCATTTCCAATGTAGTCGCATTAAAGTGAAGTTTTTTTAACCACTGTTCAAATTTTGATTCTCTTTGTTTCAGGTATGTTTTTAAAAAAGCAATTTCTGAAATTTGTTTCCTTTATTTAAACTAACAGCAGCGTAACACGATCATATTTGGGTCATGAAAGCAAAATTAGTCCATTCGACTGACTCCAAAGTCATGCTTATGTATTTCAGTGAGGCTTATTGTTTACAGGGAAGATTGAGGAGCTCACTTGAAATCCTGAATTCATGCTGCTGATCTGGCATCAGCACAGGGCCCAAATGGCCAACATAACAAGCTTTTCATTCGACATTTATCTGTGCTGTCACATAATGCAACGGTACAGTGCTTCCCCTCAATCTCTCTCCCTCACTTACACACACACACTCAGCTCGCCCACACAGTCTTCACCATCACCCTCCTTCATCTCCTGCTCCATCTCACTCTTGGTCTTTTTCCCTCCATCTCACGCTTTCTGTGTGTGTGTGTGTGTGTGTGTGTGTGTGTGTGTGTGTGTGTGTGTGTGTGTGTGTGTGTGTGTGTGTGTGTGTGTGGGGGTGGACTCTGGTCAGGGTTCATGTGTGATGCAGTGGGGTGAGAATGGGACCATCTGGCTGACATCGGCAGTAATACATCCAGAGAGGGTCGCCACTACAGCAAAGACTTCCTTATTCTACTTTTTCTTTTCCCCTCCTCTCCAAAGTGCTTCTATCAGATGGGCTCTGAAACCCAATACAATGATGAATATGATCATTGTCAGCAACTAGAACCCCCTCGTCCCTCTCTCTTTCTCTGCTTGTTCCACAAAATCATGGCAACTGCTTGTTAGAACTTGTGCTTTATTGCGCTCATAAGCACACATGACAACTGCTTTCAATGCCATGCCACCGTCTTGTGATTTATGCATTTTGTCTTCACTATCTTAGTCAGATTGTTACAGTATTGTGCTCAGTCACTCCATGTTCCAGGCTCCCAGGGGTAAAGGAGACGAGGCTGGGAAGCTTTGATGGGAAAGTGGGCCAGCGCTCTCAGCCCTCCACTGGAGAGCTCCTTAAAAGGCCTGGAGAGATGATGTCGTGGACTCTTTCCTTTTCTCCCCTTATGTTTTTTTTCCTCCCTCCTACAGCAACGGAGAAGCCCGGCAGCAGAGCCAAGGCTTTGGCCAAACTCATCATCCACATGAGTGAAACACACGACACTGATGACTTCATTGAGCTGAAATAAGGCTTCCATCCATCACAAGTCTGGAAGGGCTCGTTATGAAAGATAGGATTTCCCGGAGTGGGAGTTATTCTGCCTTGTTGTACTCTGCTTTAACAGTTTTTCACTCTTTATATTTCTGTGTTGCTAAACATTGTGGAACTGCTGCAAAGTTCCCTTTATTTTGATGCAAAAGCAGAAATGAGGAGGAAATGGTATATCACAATAGCAACAAGAGATGCAGAAGTAGACTTGTGTAAGTGGCAGTTGGTTAAGAGTGAAACCTTATATTTAGATGCTTTTTGCATGCATCGGCTTTAAGCGTTACATTAAACCAATCAGAATCAGAAGCAGTGGATGTCCTCTCGTGCAGCTGCCGTCCTTTATGTGTTTCAGCAAGCCAAACTCATTTTTTCCATCATACCCTGTGCGCTAGGGGTCAAGAACCACTTCATGTACACAATGCGTGAAAGGCAAAAAACAGATCCCTGTGCTCCCTTTAACCCCGCACGCCATCATTTTAGAGGCCTTTTCCAGGTGAGCTTGATTGAGACGCATCAGGCACGTGTGGGCGAGCTCTTCACCCTTTCCTCACAAGGCTTTAATCTATGAGCCATCTGCTGTTATCTCGGGAATGTTCTCCGCACACTTCATGGACATATATGTACCAGC
Organism: Archocentrus centrarchus; assembly: GCF_007364275.1. Lineage (NCBI taxonomy): Eukaryota > Metazoa > Chordata > Actinopteri > Cichliformes > Cichlidae > Archocentrus > Archocentrus centrarchus. The sequence continues at coordinate 7,054,860 of NC_044368.1, read as the reverse complement.
GCTTTGACATCTCCACTATTTTTAGCACCAGCCCGCCACTGGAGGTTGTTATGATGATGTCACGCAGGCTTTCAAAATAGATCTGATTGTTTATCTTGGATTATACTTCCTGTCCTCTTTTCATGTCCTGTTTGTTTGTGTCTGCTTATCTGTCAAACTGTTCGTCTTGTTTTGCAGGGACTTGTTTTGCCGGTCTTACATCTTGAGTTTAATTGTGCAGTCTTCTCAAAGCAAAGTCAACTTTGTTTCGAATCAGATTCCACTTGTTAATGTTAATCCTGTGTGAGAACCACTCTAGATTTACAAAGAAATGATGTTTGAATGAACAGTTTATGGAAATACTCCTATTTGCCTCGTTGTGGGGACGTAAACCTGTGATGAAACATAAGATGAGATCAGCGATGCTCGAACATCTGCTCGGTAGATATTGCCTGAAGTGTCAACACCCACTTAGTTCCTATACTCTTGTCAGTAGGCAGTAAGTGTAAATTTGTAGCTGAAGCATAGCCTGTATATAAAAGATGGATCTGGCCTATAGGGTAAAAAAGTGAAGCCATTCTCTCTAAAGACCAGCAGTAGGCAACTTTCCAGTTAAAAAACAAAAGCTAAGACGTCTATAATGGAGAAAAAAACATTCATCTTGATTTCAAGTTCAGCAACAGAATCATGTTTATTTTGTAAATTATGGACACATTTTGAGCTAAATGTGCACATCTTTGAAAGTCTTTCTGTACTTTTTTGGGCAGTTATTTTACTTAAATGAACATCAATCTACAGTAAATGGTCACTGTGACGCAAAAGAACGGCTGACTTTGCCCACAAATACGCTTTTAAAAAGCCCCCCCCCCCTTGGAAGTTATGTTTCTACTGCCACCTTTGCTGTTGCTGAATTTACCCATAGATTTAAATTTGGGATTCTTTCAGTGCAGTGCGTGTCTCAAAGCAAACTATTTTGAATATTCCTCCATTGTGACTGACCTAACTCTTTATACAAAATGACTCAAAATAAGTGACTGAGATGATAAACTTAAGAGGAAAGTGTTTATAGAGGTCCTAGTAGACTCTAGACTAGTCTTTTTGCAACATAGCTTACTGTTCTCTATTGGTTAGTGTACTAATAGACACTAGAAAGTTGTGTTTTTTTCTTACTATTCTTTTGTAAGTGCATTTCTTTTTAACCCTGTTTTTCACAACTGAGTCTCTCAGTTTCCAGTTTGTGTTGCAAAGTTTTTGGCTTAGTGCCCAATTTCACCTAGTGACAGGAAGCAACCTCCCACAACTGCTCACCAACCAGTCAGGGAATACCTATTTTTCCCTACCATCCATTGATCGCCAGGTGGTCCCCAACTGGTCTTTAGGCCTATGTTACTGGGAGCCTAGCCTACTATAAAAACCTGTATGCCATTTACCTCCTATACAACCAAAACTTAGTTAAACTATCCCTTTAAGGTTCACTTAAAGGTAAGAGCTACTTCACGTGTCAGGACAAGAAGCAGAACAATCAGTCTACTTTTTTGGGTACTAATACCGGCTGATAAAACCCAACTGCACCACAGTATACTGATCACATTAGACAGGTGAATTATCCTGCCTCTCTCTCTGCATTTGGAGGATCTCGGTAAGTGGAAGTCACCCTCTGGGTGTTTTGAAAGGATAAAGAAGACATCACCACCACCACCCTTTTGCTCTATCCGCTCCTTGCAGGTATGAGAGTAGATTGGGGCTGTCGCAAAACACCACATGTGATAAAAAGTGTCATCCGTCACCTTGTCAGCTGTAACACAGGCACACTTGGCTGTGAGGCCCACGCCTAACGGATAGCGCAGCAGAATCGAACACTACAGTTGGTCGCTACAATTGAAATTACACAGTTTTACCAACACAGTGCTCATTGTGTCCTGGACCTCGTACAGTGTTCAAAATGCCCTTCATTTACATTCCACTGGCTGCATTCTGGACTTGGGAGATGAGGACTGTGAATATTGGCACTAAAACTGCCTTAACCCAATTTATACAGCACTCTAAATTTAAACTACATCACAGAGAGCATTTCAATCATCAGGCTCCCACAGCTGCATCAAAAACGAAAGCCTATTTGCATGATAAGCAGAGGAAAATTCAAAGGGGACTTAAAACGAGATAACATCCAACCTCAAAGAAAATGACTAATTTCTTTTTTTCTCTGTTACCTGCTGTTTTTCTTCATAAAAGAAGTTTTTTTGTGAGCGTCAGCTTGCAAAAATACACACTCCTTGCTGCATCACTGGTCATACTCTGTGTTTTTAAACTTGCCTGTTAAGACTAGTAACTGATTGCACCAGCATTTGAGCCGAAATGACAAATGCTTAGCATATTTTTCTCCCCTGCAACCTTTATTCTAGCTTCTGCGGGATGCTGCAGAAGTTGGTGCTGATAATACTGTCAAATGGCTGCATAGAGAGTAATAATCATATGTGGGTGGCTTCACTGCAGCTGAGTAGCACAAGTAACACTTATCTATTTTGGGCTTCTGCTTGAGGGCTTCCTTTGTGAAGTGTGTGGATGGAACATAAGTGAACATCATTTCTGTGTAATAGGGGAGAGTTAAAAGCTCGATTTTAAGGCTGGACATATTTCTGGGCTTTAAATCTTGATTATTATGTCCATTGTCTTGGTTTAAAGGCCTTTACAATTTTGGGGGTGATTTGTAAAAAAGCACAAGTCAAGTATGTGAAGATATCTCTGAAGTGGAGGTTTATTTTTTTTTGCCTGAAACATTCTGAGCAGAAGAATACCGTGTTTATTTATACCGGCACAGTTAGATGACATTTCCAAAGTTAAGTCCCCTGAAACAGCCTTTTGTCCATGACAAATGAGATGGTCTGTGACCTTTGACCTCGGAGAATGCACTCACTGGCCTTGCAAACCCTGACTGTCCACGGGGGCTGAGTTTAGTTCTCAGCGTGTAAGTGGTATTTAAACCCGATAGGGCACAGGCTTTAAAGACTGAACACAGCTCTCTTTTTCCGCTCATGCTCCTTTTCATCAAGGTGAATGGAAATAATGAGGGCGGTGGGTCACTTCACAAGCTAAATCAAGAACTTTACAACAGGATAACCAGACCCTTAAAATAACTTAGTATTGCCAGTATACATGGGAGCATGTGAAATCATTTAGAGGAACTCCTAATACTGCTTTGTAGCCATATGGAAAAGAAATAGAAACATGACTATAAAAAATACATGCAAGACTTTCCTTTTGGGTAAAATATAAATGTTTATCTTCCTGGATTCAAATCTTTTGATCGGCCTTTCTGTCTGGAGTTTTTATGTTCTCCTTATCCTTTTTGGGGTTTTCTTCCACAACGTGAACAAAGGAGAGGGTACATAATTCTTATAATTATGTTGCATTCACTTACTTTTATGAGTAAATCACAGTATGAAACACACATACACTGTATTAGGTACACATTTCTAGTACTGGGTTGGACCTGGTTTTGCCTTCAAAAGCGGTCTTAATTCTTCATGGCAAAGATTTAACAAGGTGATGAAAACATGCCTCAGAGACTTTGATCCAATATTGACATGACCGCATCACACAGCTGCTGCATATCCATGATGGGAATCTCTTGTTCCACCACATCCCAAAGATGCTCTACTGGATTGGGATCTGGTGCCTGTGAGTACAGTGAGCTCATTGCCATGTTCACGAAACCAGTTTGAGACTGAGCTTGAACATTTGAACTGCTGGTTAGCAGCACTACTTAGATAGATTATGGCATGCAAAGAATGCTCAGCTGCTCAAATTCTAACCCTACCATCTGAATCTCACAGCAGAAATCGAGTCTCATCAGACCAGGTGAGATTTTTTTTCCCATTGTGCTGTGTGAGCCTACGTGAACTGGAGCCTCATTTTCCTGTTCTTAGCTGAGCAGAGTGGCACCCAGTGTGGTCGTCTGCTGCTGTGGCCCATCTACTTCAGCATGTGTGTTCAGAGATGTTCTTCTGCACACTGTAACGTGGTTATTTGAGTTGCTGTTGCCGTTCTATCAGCTTGAAGCCGTCTGGCCAGAGAACAGCCACTCACGGGATATTTTCTCTTTTTAAACCACTCTCTGTAAATGCTAAAAATGGTGGTGCAAGAAAATCACAGTAGGTCACTGAGTGGACCTAATAAAGTAGCCGTGACTGTAAAGGAACTTGTTTATTTGACTCCTGCCTTTATAAATTGAATGGAAAAATAAATGTTCATATTGAAAAATATGAGAGAAGTTTGTTTTAAAGAGCATTTTAGCACTTTTGAAGCCATTGTTTTGAGTTTCTGGCCCTCAAATTTACTGTTTTGGTTCAGGCCCAGACTCATGAAACCCTTGTTCCCACCTGTAGTAGGTAAATGGCCTGCACCTTTTGTAACCTGAGCTAGGTTCTACAGAGTGCTGTTGTTTGTTATTCATATACACCACAAACAAATTGCAGATGAGTTGCCATTGGGAGCAACTTGGGATTTGGTGTCTTGCCCGAGCACACTTTGGCAAACACAGCTTTAAACGAATGCCAGTGTTGTTTTATGTGGAGGCTCAATCCTCCTGCTCTAACAACTGAGCACGTAGTAGTCAACTGATTGTATGATGCTGAGTTACGTGCTCGTCATCGACCGGCCAAAAAGACACGTTTAATGAAGTATCATGATACTTCCAGATATATCCAGATATTTCTCTCCCTGTTGGTACAGACCTGATGAGAGCTGTAAGGAGTATAGGTTGGCTATAAACACAGCTCTAAATGAATGCCAGTGTTGCTTCATATTTACTGGATGTGTCAGTAGGTTTGGTAACTGTTTGCTGACTGTTAGCTTTCAAGCGTGATATCTTCAACTGTGGTAACTAACATAAGAAAAAAACAAAAACTTTTAAGAACTCTAAAGACTTTTTCAGACACTAAAGAGACAAAAAAAAAATCTCATTTAACTGCTTCATGTGACTAATTTAAACTGCTGATGTCTCATTTTAGCTTGGCGTGCTGTGGATTCTGACTCCCATCTCTTTCCTTGGATTTACTTCAGGAAAGAACCTCATCATAACTAGATATGAGGAATGACTACAGTGGCTAATAACTCAGTGTACGTGTGGGCATATGAGAGTTGTTAAGAAAGACTTAGACTCCTTTACTACAGCTGCTGTTTGGCCTTTTTAATCCCGCAATTTGTTTCCTTACATTCTCCTCCAGATTCATCTGAATAAAGATATAAAACATCTTCATCTAGCTGGACCATGATATGAGATTTATTTCTGACAGCAGAAATTGATGGTCTCTTTTTCCATGGTTTGCTTGGCTGGAATGATTCATCGTAGCTTTTAGTACAAACCCATTACAGGCTTCACCACAGCTCCAGATTTTGGCCTATTATTAGCCTCTTTTCTCCAGGAAACAAGGTCACTCAAATAGCCTTGTCTTATTAGGCTGCCACTACTCATTTGGCCTTAAAGAGACATGCATTGCAGAATTACATGTGTCCTCATCGCGCACTAAGTCCAATATTCATTTGCACATGTTTGACATGTTTAACATAATGCAGTCACTCTATACTAGTCATCACAAACACCCATTGCTATCATGCCAGTATAATGGTCAAGGACTGAAAGGGCACAATCAAGTGATGCTCTGGCTGTATAGCCCCTGCTAAGTGAAAGCGACTGTCCTATTTCTGTCCAGGGTTAGTGCTCAGCTGTCGTCTGTGAGGAGATACACTCCCCAACCCTGCACTGTCATGCCCTATCCCCCTAGTTTGGGGTGCAGGATGCTCTTGCTGAGAAATATCTGCATGTTAATACATTCAGACTACCACGTGATGGCTTCCATAGTGTTCTGGATGTGTGCAGCGAGAACATGTGACATAGTTTCTAAGATGGCCTGAAGAAGCTGCAACAGATCTAGTCTGCATTGAGGTCATTCATGACCTCAGCTGTATGTTTGTCTGTGTGGAAGCGGTGCTTTAGTCATAAAAATGTTTCAGAATTTTGTCTACAAACTTTTCATTTAGCGGTCAGACATCTCCACAGCCTAGCACTGTAACTAAAAGAGGGTTCAGGGTCAGCTGATTCAGCCCTAACTATAAGGAAGGTTTTAAGCCTAATCTTAAAACTGGGAGCAGATTCCAGAGAAGAGGAACCTGAAAGCTGAAGGCTGTGCCTCCCACTATTTCACTATTAAATACCCTGGAAACTACAAGTAAGTCTGTCGTCCAAGAGCAAAGTGCTCTGTTGGGGTCATATGAGTACTATGAGGTCATTAAGATAAGGTGGAGCCTGATTATTCAGGACCTTGTATGTGAGGAGAAGGATTTTAAATTTGATTCTGGATTTAACAGGGAGCCAATGAAGAGAAGCCAAAATGGGAGAAATATGCGCTCTGTCACAAAAAATGAAGTGTGCAAATAAGGAGCATCCACAGCTGAGAATAGGGTCGCACCATGTGACCATTGGCCATATCAGATTGCTATTATTATTTGTCTTAATTAGAATGGTCTGAAATAATCTGCCCCTCACCCCCCACCTACTTTTCTCTCATCTGCGTCTCCTCTGGCTTTGTTTTACTGACAGTTAGTTTCTGTTCATCCCTTTCTCTGCCTGGCATGACTGGCCTTGGACTGAACATGTGATCTCATTTCGCTCTGCCTGTAAATACTTTGACAGTTGGAGTCCCCACGGTGACACTGGACGGGAAGGTGAAGTTCTGCACATAGCTGACATGCAGTAAAGTGTAGACCTGATCATCAGGGGTGCTGGGCCCAGTCCAGTCAGTGCTTAAAAACCTTTCAAGGAAAACTATTTTTGTATTTCATTAGAATCAGCCTTTTCATTGTCCACTGAGCTACACACTCTCACCTGATTCCACAGGTTGGGGCAAGCTTTTCCGTCCACCAGTGACTAACTGGTGTGTGTTGAGCTAAGAAAGCACTATCAGTCTTTCTCAACATCACATTTTAGACATCTGAGGATAACATCAAAGCATGACTATTTCTATCTACCCGATAAAGCTGCTGTCTTCCCACAAGTTGGGAAAGGAGATGAGTGTGTCAGTATTGCAGGCGCCAACAATATGCTTTGGGTGACATGGGAGCATGGCAGCATTGTGTCTGGCTTTTCTCCGATGGGACTGAGATGTCCACACTTCACCAGACACCACTCTGTGAGTGCTGGTTATTTAGGTCACCTGCACTGACATGCTGGTGATATGGCTGGATACAGTTACTCTATGGGCGGTGGAAAACTATATTTTCAATGTCTGATCTCGCTGACTTGTGCCACTACCAGTCACTTCCAGCCTGAATTGACACCAGGGACAAGTGGTCTGATTTTCAGTTTTGTTTTAAAGTTCTGTTTCCAGAAACAGTTTACGTAATTTGAATTTCCCGCCAGCGACTCTTTAAAGAAAAATTGGGAAAGGGGCATTTTTACCACTATGATGCTGTACGGTGGTTTTGTTAGAATAATGTTTTTCTTTTCTTGCTTGACATAAGATTTATGGACTGCCTTCATCATATTTTTCGCTTCATCATGTGCCAAATGTTTTCAGTGAGCACCAGGTTAGAGCGCCAGGGATGTGGTTAGCCATTGTTTTTGCTGTGTGTGGCCTTTTTTTTTTTTTTTTTTTTGGAAAAAGAAGTCTGAATACTTATCTAAAATCTTTCAACATTAATGGTGCCTTCACAGATGTTCAAGTCACCTGTGCTATGCATACTAATGTATTCCCACGTGCTATCATGGATTCCTACACTACAGTAAGTATGTATTTAAAATTTTAACATTGTGAGCCTTAACTTCATTCTTCTTCTTCTTTTTAAAATAAAGCTTAAATGTGTTGGAAAACATTATCTATGCAACTTGGTTACAACAGTTACAGTAATATTTTTTATAGTTTAGATTGTTTTTTAACAATGGGATCGTTTTAATGCCGTAGGAACCTTCAGAATACTGTATGGTTGACATCAGGCTGGCTAATATCCAATGCAGCCTGTTTGGTATCATCTAAACACATACACACTTAAACAGGCACACGCTCAGGTAAACAACCCTCCCCGACTCGCCTTGCACACCTCATCTGTTTCCAAAAACCACAAACGGTCCCCTCGGAAACACTCAGCTAAAGCGGTAAACAAGCGCTTCCTCTCAGGGATCAGTCATAGGTGCAAAGGGCCCCGACGCTGATGTCATGATGCCGGGAACACGCCTACGGTGACACAACTTTGAGGTCCGTCGCTGGGTTTTATTCGTGCACATCTCAGCAGCTGGAGACGAATAGTGAGAGTGCACCATTATAATTTTGTGGCATCGATACACTTGAATCACTCCCAGACACTTTTATCCCCTCAAGGAGCAGGAACAGAGGCAAACAGTCACAGGAGATCAAAGTGAAGAGTAATGAAAGACAAGAGTTTGCCTGGCAAATATACAATGAGACAGCCCTCTTAGTCACATCTGAATGTGAAGGGTAATGCTGACAAATGATTTTTGTCTCAATAATGGATTAGCTGACGACTCCTCTCACATACTATTAACTATAATGAGCCAACAACTGTGGCAAAAGTCATTTTTCTCTTAGTCAATAAGCTCTCTGTGTCACTGGCATTACTGAGATAAATACAGCTGCTGGGAGGAGGGGAAGCAGCAGGATACATAAAGAAGATGCATTCAAGATATTTGATTGGTGTTAAGAGAAGTATGTGGACACACACTGAAGAGCTTCCAGGCCCTCAGTGCAACATGGGGCCCATCTTACATCACTGAGTCGCTGACACTGTCGATTTTGAGCAGATTATAGCAGTTAAATGCACAGCACGTATGAGAAATATTCAAATGCATTTGTGCTTTTGCATTTTTTTTCCCTCCTGGCTTCAGTACAAATTGAATTTTGAGTGAGGAGCTACACGCAATGGGGGCATGAGGCAGGGTGCACCCCGTACAAATAACCAGTCAGTCACAGTGATAACATAGAGACAGACAACCATACATATCTACGGCCAATTTAGAAATGCCAGTTAACCCAACATACATGTTTTCCTGCCGTGGTGGAAAACTGGGGAACCCAGGGAGAACCCACGCAAGCACACTGAGAACATCCAACCCTATCACATATTCAGAGCATGGTATTCGTATATTGACAGAGACTGGAAAAATGAATCATATTAAACAATCTTCATCTTCTCAAACAACAGAACAAAAACTTCTAAGTAAGCACATTTCCCCCCCCTTGTTTGTGATGCCTGCAGCTCATAAACCCGCTGATGTATCACACAGATACACAAACACCTACACACAGGACTCTCTTATTACATTCAGAGCTGGAAGTGACCCACACCGCTCCTCTTGTTCTGTCAGTCACTGTGAGATCGGCTCTTCCTCCCAAACAGCAGCTTGCACATCACTTTCCCTGCAACTCTCCTAGTATCAGCACACCAAAGCCTCTGGCCAGCAACTTCCTGACACTGACGCTGTTGGTGTTCCACATCACTCTGACTCAGTAGAACTAAGCACATTTCCCATGACATTTGTGTAACATTAGGAATCAGCTGAGCTGTGTGTCCTCTAGGACCAGTTTACTGCACTTGCAGGCAGTAAATTATTTAAATGTGTCTACATTTAGTGTCAGCGACATGAAGAATACTTCTGAAACGAGAAAATGGGGTTAGGGTTCACACACTCCACACAATGGTTCACGCTCGCAGTTGTATAAATGTTTTGGATCATGATTTTGCTTGAACAGCTTGTTATTCAGGATGTCAGCTTCAAGTTCAGTAGGTGGGTGGCATCTAATCATGCACTGGCACTATCATCGTCCCTTTAAATGTCTTTAAACAGAAAAAAAAAAACCCAAAACAAAACATCATTATCATCAGTAATGACACCGCAGAGTAAAGGAAACAAAAGTGGCTGCATGCTTCATACCTACAACTTGAAGGCAACACCGCACCCCCTGCTGAGTACACATGGGTGTCTGCCAACAATAACACAAGGGGGTGCCAGAAAAAAAACACACACACACGCACGCTTTATGCCTGCGTGGCCACCTTGTTTTCACTCCAGGTTGAACTGGACCACCCTGGTGCTCGAGTCTACTAACACTTCCAAGTGTTTCCCATCAAATCATTGCAGGTACTCTGTAATAAGAAGGCTTCCATTTTCCTTTGGGGAGCAGTGTCTTTTTTATGACATGGAAACTAAACATGTTACATAGTTGGGAAAGCCATTTCATGAATGTGGGTGGAAGAAAGGGGAAATGCCTCCAAATGAGAGTTTGTTAAGTTAGCATGACAAAATTCCTTCCACTTCCTAAAATGAAAAAAAAAAAAAAAAAAAGTCACATCTGTAAAATCAAAAGTTCATTTGAACCTCTTTGATGATGATAAAAGATAAAAAATAAAAAAAAATCTGTACAAAAATACATAAACAGAAGACAAAAAGTACTTAAAACGCGGATAAGTTCTTTGGTTTGTCAGTAATCATATTTATAAAGTTTGTTTTTCGTTATCGGGCAGAGAAAATACACAGGAAGATGGAAAATGCTGTAAATCAATCCATAAAAAAATGAAGTGTAGAAGCATATGGGGTGCTGGATGGAGCATAGGAAAAACTCAGAGTAGGTAGCAGATTTGCAGGTTGGCATATAGTGGGACATATAAGTGAGTGTGTGTAATTAAATGTACGAGCTTGCTTTTGTAGGCTGTTTCGATTCTGTCTACATGATTCTTTCCTTTTTCCTCTCTTTCCCAGTTTCTTGAAATATAACATGCCAAAATCTGTCCTCTACCATCTCGGAAATAAAGCACCTTATTGTACCACTTATACCCAAAGGGGCAGAGCTGCTTCTCACTGGGGTGGTACCCCCTAAGGTCCTCTGAGATGGGGGTACTTATTTGTGGCTTTTATGTTTTCAACTTACTGTTGATAATTTTATACTTTAACACAAATTTGGCGTTGGTAATGTTTATCTTTTACATCTGCTTCAGGTTTCTAGTTATGTAATACTAACATAAAAATGTAAGATCAGTGCTCTGTTGCAGCAGCATTACTAAACAGCGCCGTATGTCACATTTTTATTATTAGTATTATTACTTAGCTGCTAATATACTAATATTATATTATACTATTATAGATAAAGCTTCCAGGCAGTATATAATAAATTAAAATTATATCAGCTGCAACAATAAAGTAATGTACACATTAATGACTCACTGAAACAATGGAATAGTGCTGTGGTGCCAAAATGGTGTGAGTATTGTGCAATTTTGTGTCAAACATTAATATTTGCAATGAATTGACTATATTAGTTCACATCAAAGTGTCTGATTGATAGTGAGAAGGTAAAAGTGATTTTTAATTTAGTTTGGAGTAAATTCCAATTAACTAAATGGTCATGCTAAGCATGGATGCTGCAAACATGCTATCAAAAATGCTTTCATCTGACATTTATAATTAAAAGAAGAACTGAATATGTTTCATATGACATGCAGGATATTTTCTGATAAGAACACAGATGTGTCTTAAGGTTTGGCGTGCCCTTTGGTGTGCCTTTGCCACAGAATGTTTTGAAAGAACCACCCAGAAGAAAGGGGAAATACCTTCAAACAGAAAGTTTGTTTAATTAGCACGACAAAATTCATTTCACTTCCTGAAATGAAAAAACTAACCTCAGCAAAAGCGCTGGCTCATTTGAATCATTACTAATTATAACACAACATTAAAAAAAAAAAAAAAAAAAAATTATTCAGCACAACTTTTTATACAAAAATATATAATAGTCCCCAGAATCTTAGGTACAGGGAGATCTTACTGCCCACAGCAACTGTGTTAAGTTAAATAGGATTTCTGATTGCTGTGGCGCATAGCGCAGAGTTCTGTATCTGCTCTGGTATTAGCATAAGCACAAAAACTGTGCACTAGGAAATTCATTACATGGGTTTCCATGGAAAGGCAGTTCCCGAAGGTGTAACGTGTAAGTGGCCCAGTACTTTTGCTTTCTTGTGTGGAACTAAATTCATCTGACAATTAAAGGAGAATTGGTGATATTTCATATGACATAAAGCTTTTTGTGTATTATAAGAAGAACAAAAGTGTGCCTTAAAATCTTGGCATGCCTTATGAAGTATCTTTATAACAAAATGCTTTAAAAGAACCACCCACGAGAAAGTGGAAAAACCTGCAAAGAGAATGTTTGTTTAGATAGGACGATAAAATTCATTCTACTTCCTCAAACAAAAAAAGAGCTAAATTAATTCATATTATTACTAGTTATAATACAATATAAAAAAAGAGAGGACACGCTGGAGAGTTTGTCTTTTGGATGGACTGGGAACACCTCACTGCCCCCCAAGATAAGGTGGAGGAAGTGGCCTGGAAGAGATTAGTCTGGGCTTCCCAATGGATGGATGGATGGAATTAAAAACAAGACTTAAAGTAGATAAATAAATGAATCCTAAAACTTAGGACAAACTGAATAGAAAAACAATGTATGTTTTCACTGTGTTTATTTCTTGCACAACCCCCCCCCCCCCCCCCCCCCCCCCCCCCCCATGCGCCACCCCGGTAACACCCCTGATCCAGACACCCTTTTCCTACCAAGCCTCTGGGAAACAGAAGGTGAGGAGTTTTTTTATCCTTATAAATAACCTGTATATCACTGTTTTCTGCTGCAGTTACATTCACTGATACATCCTATATACCTGGATTGTCACTTCTGTTTTCCCAGCTATATCACGGCAAACCATAGCTTAGAGGTGGTTAAAAAATATTAGCTGCTGTACATTAGAGTGCCTCTCTTAGAAAATGCTTGTGAGCCAGCAGAAGGTTATGCAATATTTTTAAGCACTCTTGTCTTATTTGATGGGCACAGTGTATAAGGGATTACCATGCGCACTCACTCACTCTCCCTTATAATCTGCTGATAGTGACGTTATACTGCAGTTCCTGGTCTTCAGTTCTCGCGAGGATACGGAAAACAATCCAGACGCTCGCTCTCGCTCTCGCTCTCGCTCTCTCTCTCTCTCTCTCTCTCTCTCTCTCTCAGTTTCCCCCTCCTCCCCAGCCCTCCCTTCCCACGCCCCACTGCGCTGTGGGATAGTGGCACTATAAAGTATATCCTCTCTCGGAGAAAGATAAGAAGCCCGAGACAGGAGGGGGATGAAGATGGCGGACGCCAAGCAGAAGCGGAATGAGCAGTTAAAGCGATGGCTTGGCTCGGAAACGGACCAGGAGCCTCCTGTTTTGAGAAAGAAGAAGGCGAAGGTGAAGTTCGATGATGGCGCCGTGTTTCTGGCCGCCTGTTCAAGCGGTGATACCGAGGAGGTGCTCCGAATGCTTGACCGGGGCGCTGACATCAACTACGCCAATGTAGACGGACTCACCGCCCTCCACCAGGTTTGTATTCGCCTGCCGTGTGTGTTTATGTCAGCCGCTGGCACCATTAGACACAAATATCGACTGGCTTTTAGCAAAAGCTTTCTCTGGTACACCTGTCAAATGGAAGCCATTCTCATCCCGTTGTTTACCTACCTAGCATAGTCGTCCTCGACGCAGAGAAGGGATGAACACGCTGGCTTCCTCCTGAGGCTGGTTAACTAGTAAACAGCACTAACTCTGCATACACTTTGCAGAGTACAAGTGACAAAAAGCGGCAAAGTCAAACACTTCGCTTCCAGAACTAATTTTACTTTATGCCTCCATAAACTATCCTGAGTCTGAAGGTGCAGTCTAATTGCAGTACTGCTTCGTTTTTCGGATTGAAACACTGGCTCATTTTATGTTGTAAATTACAGTCAAGTCGGTCATGCATCCAGTGTTTGTATGGTCCATTGATTACTGTCGGATGCAATTTAGTGTGTTTAGGAGTTTAACATAAATATTGCTCATGCAAAATCAGTCCAGCAATGCATGGCTGCTACCTGGCTAACAGTAAAAGCCGTTTTGTTGATAAACCGTCCTCCGCGACTGTGGCTACTTGCTAACTGCATTAGTTATAACGTCATTCGGATACAGGCTAATATTACCATAGCAGGGCAATATGTACCTGTCACTCTGACTTAAATATTCACCCTGTCATAAATATTGTGCATATTAGTTTAACTGTGACAAAGGAGTGAATGTTAACAGCGCACTATTAGCCCAGCGGAGTGCCTGCTAACGCTGCTTTAGCATGCTACAAAAAAATGTCGCTAGCTGTTTGGGGCTTTAGCTGAGGTTAATTCATTCATTAGCTGGCCGGAGAAAGGGCGTCAGTGGTAAATTATGGGCCTCCTAATTTGACGCCGTTTTGTGTGTATTTAATCGAAATGCTTGTGTAATTGATGCTTTTGCTATACCGGGATGTTAGCCCTGCCAAGCTAATCATTTGCCCGCTAACTAGCATCTGTACTTCCACAGCGAAAAACTGAAAATGGCACTTCATCTTGGTTGCTTTTAGTCAGTGACGACAGGTACTGCCGCTACGTGTGCGGTAATTTCAACCCAAACAGGGTGAAATCCCTGATTTTTAAAAGCTTTACAAACTACCAAGGATCCAGTGATGCAAATGGGCTGCTTGATCGTGCGGTATGCTTACATAAAGTTAGGACCAAATTGAATTTAGTCAGGTATACAGAAGCTAGACTTGAGTTGAAACATAAATGGCAAAGAATAGGATCGTGTAATTATGAATGAATTTGTTTGTTCTGTGCCTCTGATGTAGCTTTTACTGTTAAACAAGTAAAAACGTATTAAACAATAAGATTTAATAAGATGAGGTGTTTGTACTTGCTGTATCAAGAATTGTGCAGACATTTTTTTTTTTAAATATCTGCCTGCTTTTGTACTAAGAACATTGCAGTTAAATGAGGTGTAAATAAGCAGGGTTCAGGGGAATTCGGGGGGATTCCAAAGATCATTTCACTCAAACTGATTCCGTTTCTAGTGCTTGCGATCCTGCATGGGATTGAACGATCAGAACAGCACTGCTGTTTCAGAATGAAGTCTGTTCAGTAAATAATAGAGAAATGAACCAGATTCAGAGCGTCGCGACACTCAAAAAAACAATCTTAGAAATACTGTGTGCCTCATTGCCTACAGAATTTCCTACAACGTTGAGTTGTGCATCATCTTCTCACATTTTCTTCAACTGCAGCTACTCACCTGGCTGCTGTCTGTGACATCCTTCAGAAATTACATGCATGATTTGGCTTTGTGAGATGGTGCAGTTACATTGATAGGCTGATGGAGAGAAGCAGACACAGTCCTGCAGAAAAAGATAACCCTAATCTGACCACTGTTCACCGCATCATTCGCAAGTTAGACCTCGCGGCTTATGATGCTGTAGAACATGTTACAGACCTGGGTCCTTTTCACATATTTATTAATTGTGAAACTGGAAGGTCTGCTGCTGATCTCAGAGAAAGCAGAATCGCCTCCTTCCCTGTACAAAGATGCAGATGTGGGTAAAAGGGGGTAATGCGCTGGAGATGACACTCTGTAGGAAAGCAGAAAAATGTCATCAAAGCAGACTGTTTTCTGTGTGATATGTTGGAATCTACCATAGCGGAATATTTATTCAGCTTGATATTCTTTCAAATTGACAGTATTTTTGCACTGTTGAAATTTGAGATTATTTCACATTAAATATTGAAGTTTTGGCACACCTGGACAAATGGCAGTAAGGGGAAAGGGGATTTAAATTCATTATTTATATAGTTATGATTGATTCGAAACACCTTTGTCTGAAGAGGGGAAACAACACCCCCCACCCTTCTGTTTTTTTTAAATCCCCACAAATTGCGCTCTGGAAATAAATATTTTAAATTGAAGGCATAAAAGCACCAGATATTGCTGGTGGAAATGAGCATTTGTTCATCTTGTGTGCACTTGCGTGGATAGTGTTTACATGGTGTAAGGATTTACAAAAGTATTCACATTAAATGTTTTATGCTTGCATAGATCTCCTGTGATGTCACCTCATTACTCACCTCCACATGTCTAGTCTTAGTAATTATGAGCACTGCTTTATGCACCACCTTGCTCCATCGTGTGTTTGTCCAAGATTTACACCGCTACACAGATTAAAATTTTTAAAAGCAGGTTTTCAGGCATGGGTCATCAGCTTTGTCTATATGTGATTTCATGCACGTTGGTAGTTTCTTTATTAATTTACCATTTATAAAGAGACCCCAGCCCCCCACCCCCATGCAGACTCATTGGGTGGAAACATTGCCTTTTTTTGGGCTGATGTCCAGAGATGAGTTTGAGTGAGGAAAGAATTTGCAGTGCTGCTCTCAAACCTAACCATCTCTGGAGACAAGGGGCTGCTCTCTCTCTCTCTGTGTGTGTGTGTGTGTGTGTGTGTGTGTGTGTGTGTGTGTGTGTGTGTGTGTGTGTGTGTGTGTGTGTGAGTGAGAGAGAGTGATAGGCCAGCATGTGATCTCTGGGTTTGGGGTCTTACTAAGGAGCTGAGGAAGGGTGATAGAGGGATTTGTGTTTAAAGGGCTAATCCTGGGTTCAACTGTTGTTAGTTTTCTTAGGTGGAGTGAAGATGAGCTGGGTAGTCACCTGTTTTGTCTTAATGTCTTTGTGTGGCTTTTCTTATTGATTTTTAGACAGACCAGAAAACCTCTAGAGGATAACTATCCTGGTGAGAGATTAACCTCTGCCTTTGTTATGAAATGTGCCATTTTGCTGCATGAGGACTCACTCATTGCTGCATTCTGAGTGCAGCAATGTCACTCCCATTACTGGTGACCGGTGCAGGGTTATAAATACCACCACTGCCGCCACAAGTTCTCCTAACTGGGTTTCAGGAGATGATACTAAGTTTGGGTATGACTCAGAGTCTGTAGCTTTGCTTTGTAGTGTAGCTATGGTATAATCTCACATTTAGGCAAGAGGTTGTCTCTCTGAGTCATGAACCTTGTTTCTTTCAAAGTGACCTGTTGCTGATGAACCTGTAAACACCTCCATGTATTTTTGCAGAACTCTTACGCACATGGATGCTGTGTAAGATGATGTTTGACCAATGACAATAATCAATGATGTAATTACAATTGTATACAAACAAGAACACCACGGTGAAAAGTCCAACTTGTGCCAGGTCATGCTAGAGGACTTTGAAGTCCAGTTGCATAAGGACCAACTTCATTTTCTTCTCACACATCTCAAATATGCACATTCTACAAGATTTTAAATTAATGACACACTTGTTAGGGTTACCGTGTTGGAGCGCACACTATCTTCATCAAAAGTCCTTCTAGGCATTCACTCTCACTGAAGGCACAATCTTAACTCTAAATATTAGACATGTTTGAGATTATTGGGGCAACTCTTCTCAGTTTTTAAGCAGTACCAGAGATTGAAGACTGGTTCTGTAAAATTCTCACATTGCCAAATATCAGTACCCACCAAGGTCCTTGGCAAGATTCCTCCTTGGGTGAAGCAGGGCTAAAATGTCCCCAAACTCCTGTAGTCTGAGCCAGCATTAGTAAAGCTTAAGTAGTTTGACAGATTCAACTTTGTGATTTGATTTACTGAGACAAATTAGGTCACCCAAACATGCACTACACAGACGCAGGTTGAGGGTAGAGAGGGATGTTCAAGTGAACGGGGGATCTCTTGGACAAGTGGAGATCCCATCAGCTAAACTTGTCCCAGAGGGTCACATTCCAAGTCCTGTCGTTCTAGCTCGTGCATTCTTCACATGGCGGTCGCTGGAAACCATAGCAAAGCGGGAGCAGAGAAGACATTCCTCAGCTGTCACCTAAACCCCTCCCCTCCAGTCATTCCCTCTCTGGCTTGCCTTTCCCTATACAATGCCAATGCCCAGCAGACTGTTGCTCACTGAGCTCCATCAAAGCAATTAGAGTGGAGGTAACTGGGGCTTGTCGCTTAACACAAGAAAATCTCCACACTGACCTACACCTGAACTTTTTCTTTAGCACTCAGGGTTGCTGACCCCCCCAAGGACCAAGGTGACAGTACTCAGCTCAGCTTAACATGTCAGTTGAGCATTACAATGCCTATGCTTTGTTGACATTACACACCCTCATTATTGCCCTGAAGTCTATGAACATTATCTTGCACTGTCTCCATGACGACTCGAGGGTTGCTAGTCACTTGTGTTGGTGGATTTGCATGGACAGAGTGGGAGTTGCATAACAGAGCGCACATAGAGAGACTCTCTGGCGGTGCTTACCAGTTTGAAATAAGAGTCAACCTCGTGGACCTGTAATGGAACAGTTACAGTCCTATGTTGTGGATGATGTGAGGTGGCTGTATTTCTTTTCATCCGGAGCAGCACCAGTCATTTTAACACATTACATAATAGCTGCAGATCTCGCTACAGTCCCAAACATGAGATTCTTAGCTGTGTCTGAGGCTTGCAGTTGGCCAGTGAGAGGAGCAAAAAAAGTCTTTGACATGTTACTGTCCCCCTGATAAACACAGCATGACATTCTGTTACAGAACCTAGGCCTCCTGTCTTTCTGCTTCAGAGAGAAGATGCTGCCATCTCATTTGGAGAGGCCCCAAGATTGCTGAGCTCTAAATATCTGATGTCCCCATTCTGTGGTCTCGAACAATGTCCTACCTAAATAACTATCTCATTACATATCACAAGTAAAGGCTTATCTGCATCAAGCACAGAATTGTACATTCAGTTTCAAGCACCTGTAGTGAGCTAGTGGAGCTGTCCTGCAATATTGATAAAGTTGCAATAAACATCTGTCTTCTGTTGAACTTGCATCTCTGAGATAGTGGCTCCATTTCATTGCTGACAAGCATGCAAAGTTTCCCTCTTACACTAAAATTCCCAAGTAATGCACACGGGAGATGTGCATTGGTTATTGGTCTCCTCGATTACTGATATTCTGTATCAGTCGTGAAGAAGTCTTATTGGTCAATCCCTACATTAAAGATCTTTTTACACTCACTTGTTCTGCTAGCCAACAAAATAAAGGTCCAGGTTAGCGACTTACTAAGAGAGGCTTATAATCCTCAAAAATAAGTCTAGCTTGATGATCTGCCTGTATAATAACCCCCAGATTTGTCTGTTAGATAAAGACTACCTAGGATTACATATTTTGGTGATGAGCTGGAATGCACAGTGATGTGAGTACTTCAGCAGCTTGTGGGGTTTTGGAGGGGGTGTACAGCGTGTGGTCGAAAAGCTTTAGGAAAATGAGCACAGATGACAAAGCAAAACTCTAGCATGTAAATTTAATTAGGAAGCCTGTTAAGATTTGGTACAATATGTGAAGCATTTTTGAATGCGCTGCCATCTGAGATGTCTGGTCATCAAAAGCAACATGATTAGGGTCTGTTTGAATGCTAGGGAAATCTTTGGCTTTCAGGTAGCTTTAGAGGGTGTTTATTTTTTGACTGATACTAACCTATTCTCGAACATGGTTTGGATATTAAAAACACAACTCAAAATGACTTGAAAGTCCAACTGTTTGTTTGATATTTAATTCAGTGTCATTAATTTGTTGCTTACCATAGAGGACCTTTAGATATACTGGAAGCAAGATGTTATGAGAGCAGTCATTGCGTGTAGGATGTAACAATACATGGCACAAAGGCGCTTTGATGTGTATAGGGGATGTTTGTTTTTGTTAGAACTAGTTTTGTGAATGAGTTTATCTAAAGAGGTATTCGGGCAATGAATGATTATTGACAGTGTGATAAATAAAACTCCATTTTAGAATGTTAGCTTAATTAAACATGTACAGATTTATTTATTTTTAATTACTACAGTATTTAGGCTGAAATGTGTTCTTTATACCCAGTAGTTACTGCCGATTTTACAAGTCTGCTTTCAGATCACTTTTTTTGTAAAAGGTTGCACAAGGCCTTAAGGTTCCTTGTTATGGTTTAAGGGCAGACTAACTGGAGCTGCGTAGTCACTCATGCATTTCTAACATAATGCTGAATACATTAAAATTTAACTTAATAATTCATGGATATGAATGTAGACTGTCTAGATTTTGTTCTTTGTCTAGCCCAAATAGCCTTCACCGTCACCCTTGAATATGTTTGAATGTGCCTTTTTGTACTCAGTCTTAATACCTAATTACTGCTTACTATAAGAGTTATGTTTGCATATGGTTTATAATTAGACATCACTGTTTAGTATTTCAGAACCTGGTCTAAAGGCATACAAAGAGAACCAGTTGTACAGTCCATATGAAAGATGGTATATTGTTATTTAGTCTCCATTTTGCATACATTTTATATATAATTGTCCTCTGACAGCATTGCAGTCTTTAGAAAGCCAAGGAGATAATATTGCATCATGAAATTAACTACATGAAGCAAAACACAGCTTACAGAAGTAAACTGCAACTGCCTATTAAATTAGTGGAATGGCTGTCCACAATGAAAGGTGTTGAACTTCAATGTACTGTATGTTCGCATGTAAGATAAGCCTCAAATTAACTTCTGACAGAACTGCAAGACATCTAGCATAATACTGGATTCCAGTCTGGAATGAATCACTCCAGCACTATTGTAACCGCAGCCTGCTTGA
Organism: Archocentrus centrarchus; assembly: GCF_007364275.1. Lineage (NCBI taxonomy): Eukaryota > Metazoa > Chordata > Actinopteri > Cichliformes > Cichlidae > Archocentrus > Archocentrus centrarchus. The sequence continues at coordinate 7,034,350 of NC_044368.1, read as the reverse complement.
GTATATATTGGAGTCCCACAACATATTTTACCTGCATATAATTGGCAGGTCTCTCCTTGTCAAGCTGGCCCTCCTTGCTGTTTCATTCAGCTTCCTTACCAACCCCATAATCATCAGCAGGAAGTCCCTGTGGTGTTTGCGCGCCAACACCTCACAACATGCGAGGTCATCTGCTGATTGTGACACGTCTACGATACTTCCTTGCATACGATATTGAGATAAGGTGTGGTTTAAAACTGAACAACACAAATGAACATAATAACAAGCATTCGTAGTTAATATATCAGATCAGAGCATATGTTTATTTGTAATTGGTGAATGTTGTATGGCTGCTTGAAAATGGCAAAAACAATATTTCTGATTATTGAACACAATTGTTTAAACCTTATGCATTGTATTGAACTTGACGTCTTTACAGGGGATTGTCTTGAACTTTAGACATTCTTCATTTGAATTCTATTTAAACTAATAAGGGAAAAATGGAGGTAGAGAGTTGGGCCCAGACTAGTGGATGTTTTGACCATAAAGCACGTCTTGTGAGGGCAACCGGAGTCTCTAGGAGGTAAAAAACAGCTCCCAGCAACTGTTAAAGATCCTTCCACATCCTTTTGCCACATGATCCTTTTACTTCTAGATGCATTTTCTTGACCATGAATGGATTGATCTTCTTGAGGCTCTTTCCTTTTGAACTTTCAGTGCAGTGGCTAAAGCTTCCTGCTGTGAAGGATGCACTTTATTTATTACGCAAGGCAAAATGAGAGCTTTGTAGCAAAAATGGAGGCAAAAAAGTAATTGTTTTATCCTGGTTATCTTGTTTTCATGATCATTGAAGGCCAACATTGTAACTTTAAATGAAAATCTAATAAGGTGTTATCATTGAGTTTACATGAAACTGTTTGACCTTTTGAAGAAGGAACTGTAGTGTAAGTTGGTGCAGATGATTCCTGTGTGGTTTTGACACTGCTTGTGGCAGGGATAAAGTGACAGAGACATACCCACCATAGGACCTGAAATGGACAGACTTTGCTGAAATGTTTCGGATGAGCATCACTGCAGGTTGGAACTGGTTCACCTGGGGCTGTAACTGCTGGGATCAAATTCCTCAACAGAGTAAACCTGCTGCCACGTATGAGCAGTGCTGATGTGACCTTGCCCAAAAGTGCATTTCATGTCAAACAAAACATCTTATGTCACACTTAAGTTTTTAGCCAGTTGTAATTATCGCATTTCTGAAAGCTGGCTGCACTGCTCTATAAGAATGTAGGAAAATGAGACGCTGATTTCAAACCAAAGGCTGCTATTTTTACCAGCCCCCTTCTTCTAAGCGTTTTTGATGAGGTCAGTGTTGTGCTTTCTTTGATGGTTATTTATCACTCTTAAAATTAGACTGCATTTCTTTCACTGCATCATGAAAGGGCCTGAGAGGTTGATGATAAATAAAATGCAAGCTCAACTGCAGAACTAGTAAGGGATTTCGTCAGATGCTTTAACAGATTAATGACGACCACTTGCCTTTCTGTCTGCCCCCACTTTTTCAAGCTGTGCATAGTATTGAGCTCCTGTGAAATGTTTGTGGGATGACTTCAGCTTGTTTTTTTTCCCACCCTGTGGCACATAGTGCCTGTCTTCTACTTAAGCCCGGTCTTCTTGAAGCGATCCCGCTGTTGTTTGCTTGGCGGCAGGCGCACGTCTCATGCTGAGTGTTTTTTATGAGCTGTTTTTGAAGTGAAAACACCTGGACCCAGACACCGTGAATTCCTCATTGTCTTACAGAACAGCGAGTACAATTAAGGCAGAGGCTGCATGTCCGTTTGTTGTCTGTAAGGGTGAGGTTACATTCTTTTCATTTACTCTCAAAATGGCTGCATCTTCAGCTGACAAAGAGAAAACGGTGATTGGCCCATTATACTTAACCTGACTTTGACATAATATCCATGCGCCTTTATGCGCCTAATGATTGATTGATACTGCTTCCACAATATCACAAAAGATACTTCATCCCCACTAAATAGTCCAAAAATGTTGCTGCCTTCACTTGTCTGCACCAGAAATGCTACACTACTTAAGTGATTATTCATATTTTATTAATGTATGACACCAGATGTTAAGCATCCAGAAAGCAGCAACCTCCCCATTCTGTGATTGTAAGTTGTCAACAAACATGTTGTAAGGTAAGACAGATTGCAGCTGGACAAACCATCGCGCTTCTGCTGTAGTTCAGTCAGGAAAATAATTGTACGTCAGTTGTGTCAGAGTAAACTGGCATATAACCACTCGACTGGAACGCCTTCCTTCTGCACAGGTGTGGATGTTAATCCACACTCAGCAGACTGATCGAACATCATGTGACAGCAGTATTATGTATGCATTAGTTCAGCTGCATTAAAAATACAGTTTGATTATTGATGAATGTGATTAATGGTTTCAGATATCTATTAAATAAATGCTTGAGTTGACCTGACAATGTTAGTTTGTCCATTACATTGACCTAAATTATGTCTCATTACTTCTGTTTTCATTTGTGCACATATTTAATGATAATTTTGAACCAAATTACAAGAAATTTCAAACTAAAGCTCTTTAAATATTTATTTTTAAATGTCTTGCAGCACACCTGCAGTACCTTTACGACCTCTCGAGGACCCAAACTTTGGGAATCACTGGACACTGGAAATAGCTTAGCAGAAAGCTCCCTAATACAATTGTTGTTCATACAATTGTCTTAGTGCTGATTCAAGAGTGGCGATGAGATTGAATGAACCTTCTGATTGCTGTGCTGCGCCATTAGCGTTCTTGTAAGCTCATGCAGGCCATACTTTTCCTGCAGCTAAATGGCAGTGTCAGTAAATGGGCCTGGGCCTGGACCTTGACAGTCTAAGTACTTTGGCTGGTGATTCAAAGAGACTTACATAAGTATGGCCTCTGTGTATGCTCAGAGCTCATGCTTTCTTTTTGTGTATCTCTTTCATGTTCATGTTTTGTTCCTCAGTGAGCAAACAAGAATCGATAGCCTGCCTAGTAAAGAAAAATGAGTGGATCTTTACTGATGCAAAAAGTAAATGTATAGAAGGATGAAATTAAATTTCTCCCTCATTTTACACACTTTTTTATTAAAGCATTTGAGCAGAACTAATTATACTTGATGACAGATGGCAAGTGCTAGTGATACTTCAAAGTCAAAAAAGTCGCACTATTATAACAAAAAGTCTGATTGCAAAATAAGACCTGATGAAAGTTAATTAGTGTCTTCAAACTCAATTTTATTTCCCTGTTTTATGGAGCATAAATGTGAGGTCAGTGAGTCCAATCAAGCTATGATGTTAATAGACTGTAAAATTAATAATTAATGACCCAAAACCACTCAAGCTGCTGTATAGAGAACCAACAAATTATTACGCTTTGGCACTAAAACCCAGTCAAGTTATGATCCTCAATATCAAGATCCTGAGCATTTTCTTTTAAAAATAGATCATGCTCATGAGGGGAAAAAAAAGCATTTTCATATATGTTGATGGTAAAGACCTATGCAGTTCTTTTAATTTGTTAACTAATTATCGCATGATGGTGATTATTTTTTTTCGCTGTATTAAGTGACATGTCACACATGATTTATCTCTGAGGGATCAGCTGCATAGGGGTGCATGTTTAAGGAAGCTACTCATTAATTACTAATCGATGTGGCTAAGTTTAAAATCAAATTAGCATTTGTGTTTGAAAGACAGTAAAAATAGATGTCTGTCCTCGTAGAGGTAGTGATGGCTGGAGGGATCTGGGTGTTGGGAGATTTCAGACCAGAGAGGAACAGGAAGTGGCTGTTTATTTTTCTCATTTCCTCTTTGAGGCTCCACTAGTGAGCTTGCTCCTTCCACTCCCTGTGCTTTTATCACTGACACCAACCTGTAACACAGACACATGTGCACACATGTATATTGCTCTTTACACCACCAGGTTCAGGCTCTCAAATTTTTTTTTCTTTCTTTCATAGATTACTGAGAGGTCTACATTCGATCTGGGTATCATTCAGTTTGCTATTTCAGACTCACTTCTGGCAGAGATTATATAAGGAGAAGAAATGGCAGTCAAAGAATCTGGAATAGAAATCAATGTATCAAAACAGTCAAATTGGAAACACATTAGTCAATCGTTTTGTTGCAGTGATGCATAGGCACAGTAGAGGTCCACTAGAGTTTCAGCTTTGCAGTGGCGGGTGTATCTCTTCATTCATTTCATAAAAAGTTAGGATGTACTGTACTCTCCTTTCTTTTTCCTGGCTTATATCTGTAATGCGGATACATGACTTTTGCTCTGTGCTCTTGTGGGAAAAGCAGAGATGCTGTTTGCGATGTCACTCTGAAGTAACCTGTTTAAATAGCCACAATATTTTGTAGTAAAGGTACCTCTTTTTAGATTGGATCTAATTGGAAAGACTATACATGTAGTTATTATGTAAGTGATCATTGGATTCCCTGTTCATTTTAATATGGGCTTAAAAATAACTGCCCAGATCTGTTTCAAGGTAGTTGCTGAGGTGTGAGACTTGCTTCTAGATGCACTTTGTGAAACTCGTTTTCTGGACTTGAGTTTACCCATTTTTCACCCATCACACAGGCGTACAAAAAGGTAAAGTACTCCATACGGAGTATGGAGTACTTTACAATGAACAAAACAGAATCTACACACACAAGATTTCACTATATCGAGCTTACTTTGAGCCACTTGAGTGTGAATTTAGTCGTCTTCGCTGTCTGATGGTAGTAGCCATTTCATATGCATTGTTACTCTGGTGATCCATATTTATATAAATTGATAAAATGCCTACCAGGCAGATTTGCCCTTTCCATTTAACCTCTTGTTGGTGTGAGGGGTGACAAAGTGCCATTACGTGGAAGGGGTGTACTGTGGCTCAATGCCTCTTCAGTCAACTGTCAGTGACTGCTTACTGAACCATCTGTACAGAAGCATCCACATAAGGGCTCTATTATATGGAAATATCAACAGAGGTTGCATCTCTCCATGGCAGTCTGACCTCTGCCTCTCTTCTCTCATTGCCCCCTTGTGCCATTGGACCCCTGACATAGAAACAAACTTGGCTCTCAAGTAAGGCTATTGTTTCGGCTTCTGTGCAAAAGCCCAGGCAATGCATACAGTTACAATCTTGCAGGCCTTTTTTCCCCTCTTCCACAATCCTGGTCTCTTTCCATGGGAATCCCAGGGCCATATATGGTTGTCCTCAGTAGCCGCAGCAGCAGTTAGAGCACTGAAGCCAATGCTGTGTGTGTGTGTGTGTGTGTGTGTGTGTGTGTGTGTGTGTGTGTGTGTGTGTGTGTGTGTGTGTGTGTGTGTGTGTGTGTGTGTGTGTGTGTGTGTGTGTGTGTGTGTGTGTGTGTGTGTGTGTGTGTGTGTGTGTGTAGTCTAGTTACAGCTCCCGACAGAGCTCATCTAGTGTAGGGACCCAGCTGGTCGCCCTGCAGCGCTTAAGCCCTCCCCCTCGAACCCTCTGGCCTCATGAACCCTGCCAATAGCACAGGAGCTGAGAGCTCTTTGTCTCAGACGTAAATACACACACACCCACATGCACAGACGTGTACTTTCAGATGTATACCATCCTATTAAATAAAATATCCTACTCCAGTTTTCCTACAAATACATATCTCTCTTTGTTTTCCTCTCTGGTGTGTTTAATTTTTAATGTTCCTTACAACTCTTTGTCTGTGTTGGCGGGTGTGTGTGTCTCTCACACACAAACATGCAAATGCAGACACATAGGGCTCTCATACTTACATGCAGGCGGTAAGAAGGAATTCCTTTTGTGGAAGTGGCTGTGCGCCTCTGAGCCAGTGACGTAGCCCACGAGGAGTGGCCAGAGCGCTGATGCCTGAAGCCTCAAGGCTAGGAGTATTACTTATCTGGGAATTTCTCCACTGGTATGTTAGTCCAGGGCCTTGCTGCTTACTGGCTAGGTGGTAGAAGAGAGAAGTTATACTATCTCAAGGGGGAGGGAGAGAAGTAAAGTAAGGAAGGCCAGCTCTGAGCTCCAGCTGAAGCTACCTTACTGTCCATTCTGTTGCTTTATAAAGGAGAAAGCTGAGCTTTCCCTATAAGCTTAAAAAAATATATGTTTTTAAGCTTTTATTGTTGATCCCCTTAACACCAGTTCTGAAAGCTACTGGGCCTCTTTTCCTCCTGATTTTTGTGCATGCAGAGCTAGATAATGCCTTTCTGTCACACACTGGAGTCAGTTTCTGCCATCATCCCATCTCAGCACTGAACTAGAGTAGTTTTACATCATCCAAGATGAAAAATGTCCTTACTGAAGGCGTTGGATGACTGGAGCGTATTGCTTAAAAATGAGCTAATAGAGTTGTTTTTCTGAGTCTTGATTGGTTTCTTGTAATGAATGGTGGTGGTGGTGGTGTCAACCCTCTTTTCCAAACAGCCGTTTTTTTTTTTTTTTCCGTTTTTTTTTTAAAGGGTGTCTGACTCTTGTGGTTGTGTAGTTGCTTTGATCCTGACCAAACACTTAATCACAGTCATAGTGAGAGTGACTCAAGCCTTCTGTGGTCTGAACCTTCTACACAGTCACCCAGCAATCAGACTAGCAATCTTCTGTTTTACTGCTGTTGTAGATCTTATTAGGAGGTGGGGAAAAAAACTAATGGGGAAAGGTCCTTATGAAAACAGACTGCGAGGTGTGTGAGTTATCCTGAGCAATCTGGACATTGTTCCTAAACAGATATGCCACTGTTGAGTTGTGAAACACATGCTGCCATTGGCAAATAAAAGCAAAGATCTTTCCTGGCTAGATTCTGTCTGATTATAGAAAAATCATGGCTCATATGCATATATCAACAGTACTGTAAATTATGCTCAGGGCAAGATTAATTCATTTCGTGTTAACCCAATGTGGATATCAGGTTGTTGAGGGCTTACTTTATGGCCTTTTAATACTAATTACACGATAATCTTTCTCTAACAAGCAATTAAACAGATAAGCAGTAATATACAGTCTTGCCAACATGTGCTGCCAGACAGATGAGCTGAATTTGCTCATGGGTTACACAATGATAATGAAATCTGTCTTTAACGTTGTGGCTCGATTATGTAGTGAGTACTACAAGTGATGCAGAGTTACTGCAATTTTTACACGCTGTGTGTGCTCTGTTGTGCAGGAATACATAAACACATGTTAAGTGGCTGACACTTTTGTCACTTCTACACATATTTCAAATGTTGCATTAACACTTCAAATGAACTCTGAAGCACTAAAACAGGTTTCGAGCCTAAAATGAATTTTATACAGCAGTTGCTCAGTTTTTAAGCTGCATGGATTTCCACATATATCTGAATCTTGTTCTAGGTCTATTAGCCATTTTTACTGCAAATCATTACAGTATGGAAGTGGAAAATTATAATAAAATCAAAGCATATAATACTGAAAACCATACAGATTTACAGGGCCATAAATTACCTCCCATTATTTATTACCCTTGCCACACCAAATAGTCCAGTTTCTGTAAACTATAAAAAGTGAAAGGAGCAATAGATTGGTAAATTAATGGTTAGGAAACATTTTTATGATTTCAAAATACCACAATGGCACATACAAGTATACACAAGTGACTTACTCAAGCACTTGGCAGTTAAAAACGATACTCTACATGACATTCTGGTTATGTGAATGCCTGAAGTTCTCCTGTTTTATACGTCATCTGTGGTACCAGTTGATGGTACTTCTTAACAGCCAGACACACAACTGTCAGTCACGGGTGTTACCGTGGGTGCGCGCCATTGACACTGTCATTCACTATACAATAGCTGGCAACATAATAGGCTGGCAGCCTGTGCCAGTGACTTCCTTGGCACTCTGAGGAGTAAATTGTGCAGAAGACACAACAGCAGCTTTCTTCAGGGTGCTCGAGTCAGCCATCTGAGGGTGCTGCTAAAGGAAGTCAAGAAGGGGAGTGGTCATGAAGTGTCTCCTTGATGTGGAGTGGCGCTAAATTAAGCTTGGAGCTCTCTGTAAGATGTCCCACTAGATAATAGACCTACCCCTTTTTTTGTTATGACATTCAGTAGCTATACCCTTTCCCTATAGCAGGCAGAAGACTTTGTTCCTCATAAAGTGTTTTGTATGGGGTGTCACATTGCAGAAGCAAATGATGAAAAGTTCATAACTGCATGAATTTTGCTAGTGGTTCGGGGCCTTCTGTTGGTACAGTGTGGTTTTAACGTGGGCTAGACACAGGTTTATGTAAAGATGTAAATGTGGGACCCATGTAAGGAAATGACAGGTTTGGGTTTGCATTTAATAAAAAGTGAAAACCGTTAAATTGAAAATCAACCATCTGCAGTGTCCACCACTGTATCACAAACCAGCAGGCTACAAGGTCTGTCCTATGCACTAGGAATTTCAATTTGAAGAGAAGCATACACTCAGGATTTTTTTCTTTTTTTATTAGTCTACTGTTCCTGTTTTTACATGCAAATGTTATTACTTAATGCCATTCTAACTGTTCAGCTGATGTCTATTTACATGCAACTTTCTCTTCAGGCTGAAATTGGGAAATTAACCCTTGCCTCCGTTTCTCTTCCTGGCATATGACACATGCAGCCCTGCTCTTCTGTCTGAGTCACAGTACCTTTTAGCAATTAGCATTACAGCAGGTGAGTAGCTCTACAGTATGGAGTGCTACGCCAGATTGTACTGAAGCACTGCAGCCAAGCCAGTGTAACAACTTTTCTTGTGAACTCCTAAGTCAGATTAACAGCTTAACAAAGAAACCAAGGAGTAACTGTAATATAGATGCACATCACATTAGGTATAGCTTTGGGTGAGTGGCTTTATATCACTGCATTGAGTTTAGTTTGTTAAAACAAATGCCTTATTTACAATTTTACAAGTTAAACACAAATAAGAATTTATAGCACAGTTAAATAGAATACAATATAATAAAATCTTAAAATATCTTAAAAATCTGAAATCAAAACAAATGTAATAAAGTAAAATAACTATAAATACATTTTAAAACTGTATTGTAATATGTAACAAAAAAAAAAAAATCAAGTTCAACAAAGCAAGAGTATGGAACGGCTTACTAAATGTAGTTAAAACAGTGTAGCAAATATCAAAGGCATAATTTCACAAGTATTTTTTGACCATAAAAGGTCCTGAGTTGCTCCGATAACTGTTAAATGTTCTGTCTGCAAGAGGTTTAAAAAAAAAAAAAAAAAGATGGCACCACAAGATGCTCCTTTCGTTAGTTTTGTGATGTTGTCTTGCTCAGTAGTTTGCTGCAAGCACTGCCTTCAAGGGTTATCCAACGAACCCCCGCGTGTTTTTAAAATGAAGTCTTTTCTCTATTTATTTATGTTTCTTACAAAAGCCCGGCAAGGCCTGAACCCATGTTCTCTCTTTGGCTTTTTTGTCATGGCAACACGCCGGCCTCCTTTCTTCGAAGCACGTCACGGGTGCATTTTTGGCTTTTCCCATCTTGTATGCAGCACTTGTATAGAGTATGGTTTGAATTCCTCCATATTATCTCAGGATTAGGTTGACACGCGTGGTATTGTTGTCTCTGTCCGGATCTGCTCCATATTTATCTCTGCTGGATTGGAATTGTTTAGTAATTTAATTACACAACTGTGCTTTTAAACAGCCCTCCATGGTGCAATAATTTATAAATATGAAAAGGAGAGAGATGTACATAGTCCTGCTTAAGATGTGTGTCCAAGAAATTCATTGGCAGCTGCACTTCTTTGAAACCTTGGCCTCATAGAACAAGTCAACAATGAAAACACTGCTTATATCGAGCATTTGATGACTTTATTTAGCAAGATTAAGCCTGATGACATGTTTATGATCTGTGTGTATTTCCTACTGTAATGTTTACAGTGGTTGAGTAAGAAGGCAGGTTTCCCTTTCCTGTTGCACAAACAGCCATTTGAGGCCAGTTCTTTGTTGACAAATGCAAGCATATAACACAGACACATTTTATGATTTAGAGCAAATTAGATGTCGTTTGTGACTGATGTTAACCCATCAGTTCAGGTAGATTTGCACTGGCTTTAAAAAGCATTACAAGAGTGCATTTCTCTAATAAACATGGTGTTTTCTGTTTTGTCACTTTCAGAGTACTTTTAAAACTTTAATTTACAATCTTTATTTTCTTCATGTGATGCTTCTTTTGTATTGCATTTAATGGCTGAACTGATGGACTCTAGTGATCTCTAGAGATGGCAAATTTCTCCAAAAAGCTTTGCTGATCAATATTTTTCCTGCATAGAGAATTGTGGTACTGATAAAGAGATATTTGCCAGCCTCAAAGATGAAATCCCTACTTACACTGTTGTAATGAAATTTTTCATTCATTTTAGCTTGGTTTTGTTAATCTTGGATTCATTTGAGTATAATTGGAATTTCTTTTTTATCAAATGGTGAGAAATCATCGAAACATTGATAGGTTTTTGTAAAATTGGGTAACATACTGCAAAGGCAATGAGTATGTGGCAAAGATACTTCCTAGATTGTGTAGTCCCCCTGCCCCCCGAAAAATCCTGGTTCTATGTATGCTGTGCAAGATTAAGCAAAACCTACCACAGAAACATGAAAGGACTGTGGGTGAATGTAGAACCTATTTGTTGTTACTGATTATTTTAAAATTGCAATAGGGTCTTGTTGGCAGACTTTATTCTCATCCGGACTTCACTGTATGTTCTTCCTGAGCCACATCCCACAAAACTGAAGAGATTAAGAGAGCTGTTTTCCGAAGCTAACCACATAATGCACATTAATGACCGGTCAAATAGAGCATCCTGTGTCCATTGATTAGTTCTTGATTTTTATTTATTTATTTTCCCCCTTCCCAGAAGTGTCACATTGTCTTATGGAGGACCTTTTTTTTCTGAAAGAGCAGCAAGGTCTCAGCCATTATGTTTTATGGCAGCACAGACTTCAATGAGTTATGACTTTATTGGCTCCATGATGAATGTTGGAATTAATGTCGTTTAAGGGCTAATTAGAGAATGGCTTAGTATCATTGAGAGAATTTATGCATAATTTGGAATAAATTTGAATCTTCCAGTATAGTAAATATATTAATAATGGAAATAACTCTCCATTCACCAAATCTTTTTCTAACACAAATATTGAAAATGCTTTTTTTTTTTTTTCTTCTCTTCTTCTTATGGTATATCAATATAGCATCTCTTTATGTGTGACTGGACTTTAGTTTAGCTAGGGATGCAGTGATATTTTGACCATATTGGTTTTGTTGAATGGTACCAGCCTATCAACTCACAGAATGACTGGAATTCACATTATTTTGGTTTAATCTACAAATATATTGAGAAGATTAATTTAAGTAGATATTTTTGTGCAAGTTATTAAATAAATCACATTTTAACTCAGATTTAGTTTATACTTTGGCCCTTTTTTTATTTTTTATTTATTTATTTTTATTTTAATCTGCTCAATGCTATCCATTAACTTGCCTTCAGGCTTCACAAGGCCTTCTCTTTTCCTCTGAGGGACACTGGCCAAACAGGTTTAAATGACTACGTGTCTGTTTCAGAGTTAGTCACTACATGTCAGCACACTACAGCACCTATATGTTGCTCAGGGGGTGATTGTGCTGTATAAATAGGATTAAGCTCAGCTGGAGTGTGCAGTCTTTCTTATATCAGCATGATAACCAGAAGTGCATGGCATGCTTAGTTTATGATGTGCTAGAAAGAAAGATTGATGACGCCATGGTACTTGTTGTAAGTCTCATTGCTCTTTTTCTTTCCCTTGGGTGTGGGCTCTTTTAGGGTCATTGAGATTTGGAGATGATAAAATGTTCTGTTAAGTTTGTCATTCTGAATTAGACTTTGTAACCCTGCGTCTGTATCCAGATACAAAGCAGAAACCTTTGAATTTTACCTGTTTCAGTCTGTATATGAGAATCTGATTGGACAGTGACTATAATAAAGCAGAACAGAGCTGTTGATTCAAAGGGAAATTGTACCATTGCTTTCCTCTGTGCACAGTTCCAGAGCATGGACATCATTTCTTTTGATGATGCTGTAATAAATTGGAAGTTTTTCAAGTTATGAAAATGTCCAGTTTTAGGATACCAGGTTAATGAATATTTTCTCCTTACAATTGAACTTGTAGCTAATATCATCTTTTATGTAATGGGTTTTCTACAGCACTTGGATTAAACATCTAAGTAAATATTAGACATTCAAAGTTTTATTATTTTTAATTTTTATTGTATTTATTTAAACCTGGACTTAAAAATTTGACAAAAAAAATGTTGCCAGTGCTGTCTTCAAGGTTGCCTGCTTTTGGTAAAAAAAATAACCAGAACTTAACTAAAGAACAGCTGGTTATTCATCAGCTGTTAGCCTGCTTGGAAATGCCTAACGATTAGTCATTCTACTTAAGTCAAAGACTGGTTAAAGTAGAAGATTTAGAGTAACTTTTAGGTTTATGCACAGTGTATGTACTACAATAAGTATTTGGACAATTGTTAGATTACCCTTGATTCATACTGCTGTATTAAATCTACAGCGAACTCTTAAGTAGCTCTATACCTCATGCGCAGAGGTCTGTATGATATGAATATGCAGTGTAAACAATATATTGATTGGAACAAGGATAATATCGCTGAAACAGACTTTAGTACGGTCTAATTGCGTCTGGCTTCCTGATAATGACAGTGTAATAGAATGTTCTGCAAGTGTGCTATAATGGTGCATGCATGCTGGCAGTACATGCATAGCAACATTTTGCAGCGTTATCAAATTGAATTTAATCAGCCTGGATCAAGGAAGAGCCTGCAACATATTCAGTTTAAGTTTGTCTGCTTTGTGATAAGATTGTTAGATTTGGGTCAAAAGACAGCCTGAAATCATACTTGTTGGTGTCGTTTGTGTTTAGCAACTTTGTTTTTTTTTTTTTTTTTTGTTTGTTTGTTTTTTAGCACTGGTGCAACTTTCTATTTTCTTACACATAAAATGCTTTCTGCCTTTGAACAAACTTTAAATTTTCTTTTTTTTTTTTTTTTTGTTTCTAAAAAGGTTAAATTACTACTACAAACTTTGGAACTATTTCAACATCAGCTTGCAAACAAAACTCTTATCTTCCCTAATTTGAGCCCATTTTTGGGGCTCCTATACTAAGCATACTCTTGATTCAGGCTGTTCAGTCTGGCACCTGTCAACCACAGAAAATTACAGCCATTAAGGGATTACCTTTGTTGGGCTCCAGTAGCTGCTGGGAGGAGTCAGTGGAGGAAGGCTGGTGACGCACTGAAGAGGGAGGTCGCAGGAATCACTGCGTTCACCTTAAGGGGCTTGTTTCCATTCTTGGACAAATACTTTGAAGAGATAATAAGCGTGGAGGATGACCGAGGGGGAGGATTTAGATGAGGTATGGGGGACAGTTTTCAGATGAGCAGCAGAAAGCTGTAAAGATAGCTGCCAAGTATATGCACATTTTGCAGCTGTGGGTAAGGGAATATAAAGTACTAATCTATATTTATTTTTGCAATTCAGATTAAAATGTCAGAGTAAAAAAAAATGAGACTGTTGCCTCTGCTTTTCATGTGTGTTATCATTTGTGTTGTTGCTTGTGGAAGAAAGCCTTGATGGACTGTACTTAGAGTTGAAACAACCAAGCGAACAGCTTACTTTCACTTCCTTCCTTCCTTCCTCGGGTGCCAATTGAGCACACTCAATAAGCATCTGTAATTGCCACTTATCTTCATTTCCAATCCTACAAGGCAGTAGACTCATGAATCCTGGAGGCTATGCAGAGCAAAATGGCCACACCAAAGACAGTGATAAATTACAGCTGTTGCTCCTCATAGGGAAAAAACATGGGGCTCATTATGTAATGGTAAAAGTCTACGTGCTTTCTGTCAGTATGATGGTTATTATAATTGCCTGCATGTGCAGAATTTTGACACTCAAAGGCTTTGGCCTTCCCCTAAAGGAAAATCACAAGAATTGTGATGGAAATACTTGCCCCTTTTTAATTTTCCAAAAGGCCACCATCAGTCCAAACAATTGGTATCTGTAGGTTTATTCTGAGCGATGTGTGTAGATTCCATAAAATGAGACAAATTCTCCAAAACACCCAACCCGTAATATTTGATCAGACAATTACATAGTAGAGGTGTCTCAATATAGAGGCATTGGCAGCTTGCAGGTCCCAGTGTTGCCCTTAAAGAAGAATAAATATAAATAAAAGTAACAATAACCCAGATTATTAAAACTGAAAAATTGATATTGTGTTGAAATTGCACATCTGACAGTTCACTAAATACTCCAGCATCAGTGTGGTTAGAATTGTGGACTTGCTGTGCAAGTAGTTTTCGTAGCCACAACATATCTACACATTTTATGGATGAGTAAAGAAAGGTTGACTACTGCTAAAGGTATTCACTCATTGGGTGCTGCAGCTACTTCTCTTGGGAGAGACTCTTACCACAACAAACCTGAACAAAAGTTAGACTGAGTCACTCACAGGTGCAGTGGTTGTTATTTTGAGTAAAGGTTGTTGAGGAGTTAATTTGTAATTGTCTCCTCTCCTCCCCACTTCTGTTTTGAATGTTTGAACCAGCACTAGCTCCTGTGTGCTTCATGTGCTCTGTGTCACTGGCCTTTTTGAGGCACTGCAGTTGTGTAAAAAGTGAATCAGCATTACTTTATATCAGAGTTCAGACTGGTTAAGGTAAATAGTTTATTCACTGTTGACCTTATTGGTGAATTCCCATGTTTTGGCCTAGTATGGGGTAAATTATGTCCTGGAATAACTAAATGTGGTAATGTCCATTCTGTATAATCTAACCTAAATATTTTTTTCACTGTGTTGGAATTGGGATATTTATGTTGACATGCATGTACCTTGATAAGTACTTGGCTTGCCTTTAATTAGTTTGCTCAGCTGTGGCCATAATGCAATATCTGTGCTTTTAGGTTTCTTTTTGAATCATTTTTGGCCAGTTTTGCCAGCGCAGCTCCTGGATAGGGACCACACAGTACTGTTAGCACAGAGGCACATAATTCACCTGTGATGATGGCATCAAACTAATAAACCTGTTTTACAAATGATGAGAGCTGCAGACTTGATTGTTGAGTCCTTTTATAACAAAGTGCGTCTGCACCTTCAGGGACTCGGACCCACATAAAATCCTGCAGCCTCATACACAAACACTCATTTACATGGTCAGTAAGCTCAGGGAGGCCTCTGCAGGCGCTCTTTAGCTGTGGTGCTGTAAACGGCCCAAATTTGGACAAGGATTCCAGCCAGATAGCGGTTTGCCCCGAACGTGAGGCCATCATGCGTTCACGTGTCTCTGTTTCCCCCGTCAATGCTTTTGTTGTCATAGCAACTACAGGCTGAAAGTGTTCAATTATAAGTTTGAGAGTTTTCTTTTTTTTTTTTTTTTTTTTATATTGTGTAAGTGGTACTTATTTTGGATTTTAAGTGTTTATCTTGATTATTTACTACAATGGCTGGCTGTTAATGTGGAATTCCCAGATAATTTTTAACAGTTGAGCTTTTTTTTTTTTTTTATCTAATTTATTTTTGGGGGAAGGAGGGGGGCACAGATTCACTGTAAAATAAACATTAGCTTTTAATACTACAACTTCAAGACCTTATTTATGACCCCTGCTTTGCAGGTCACCTAGTCTTTGATGTGAGGCATCTTTTTACCCTCAGGCTCTTTGTGTGCATTGAATAAAAAGTGCGTTCCTCTCCTCTTCTCACTACTTCTGGTTTTATTCACTGCCTGATTTGGATTTCAGCTTTTGAGCAAGTAAAACTGCTTCCACCCTGATTGTACATGAATTGTATGCAGTTTTTAATAGAGTATAAATTTAAAAAATATATAATTTGATAATTAAATCCTGATTTACTTATAAACATCACGCAGTTATTGAGCTTAAACATGACTTTAAAAAAAAATAAAATAAAGAAATGGAAACAGTTGAGGGGGATTCTGGGTTTTCTGGCAGCAATTGTTTTTGACCATAAAGCCCATCTCTCAATGACAACTATTGACCCTCCAGATGGGAGCAAAAAAAACTCCATGCAGCGTCTGACTTAAATGCCACAGGAGGCTGCACAGTAGCCACAGTGCTGTCATGAGAAAGCTGAAGCTCACCAACCAGGTGAAAGGCCCTGATGATCCAGAGAGCGGCAGCTACAGGCAACCGAAAGTAGTCCTTCCACAGGTTCACCTATCGAAACTTTGACATTTCTCTTCTGGATGTTATCTTGCTAACTTGAGTCTTGTATCATAGCCAGTTGGCATCATATGCAGTGCTTTGGTTGCCATTCTTTCTGTCCTTTTCCTCCTTTGTATTGACCTCACACTTGTTGTAAAAGCTAGCAACCATCAGTTATGGAGATGTGCAGCAAGATTCCAACAATAATGCAAGTAAATGGGCAGCAGATGCTGAGAGTGCAGGAAAAAAACTGCTTGAAGATATTGATTCATACTTGAATTAGTTTTAAAAAGAAATGGATGAATAAATTCAACAGGAATAAAACAGCTGATGATTAGGTGTGCGTAAAACTGATGTTACTTAATGGTATAGAAAGAAAAAATTCTCATTTGGCAGTTTCACCGCTTCCTAAGGATCTACATGGTAAAGAAGGGATGCAAAGTGAAAGGAGCAAGGAAGCTGCATTAGCATAATGAAAATCACCCATGGTTGTTGATTTAAACATTGGTGCTACTAGAATGAACCCCTAGACGGGCATTTTAAACACCTTCCTGATGGCCGCATTGGACAAACGCAAGGCTGAAATTCACATGAAGAAAAACAAAATGAAAAGCATTTTTTTGCTTAGAAAACTCAAAGCTGTGATGGGTATATAATAACCTTGGCATGCCTTAAAACATTGTTTGCAATCTAATGAAAAGGAAATGAGGTTTTAACAAAAAATGTAAATTTTCTTTAAGCATTCTATCAGTACTTGACTAACAAATAGAAAATGCAAATTTGTCCCTACCATGATGCAATTTTGCCTTCATAATCTAAGCAAAGTCACAACACCTCCCACGTCATGAGTCAGAACATCTTATATTAATCTAATTTGTGTAGGTGTCACTTTCATTTTTGTTGTGCCATTCAGATAGTTTGGTTTGGTGGGGGCTTCCAGGAAAAGGTTCAGTGTTATCGCCACTAAAGGAATGATACTGCTTTATGATGAACACTAACTGCAAAACTGCTCATATAAATACCAAAGGAGACTTTGTGTTCCTGATCTTAAGTGACTCTCGGTGATGTGGTGTTTATCCTCCTCTTTTAGTGGGTGGTCCTCTTGTGTGCTGCACAGTAATGTTACTTTGGACTGTTTGTGGTGTTTTGATCAGAGTAAAATTTATAGTTAGGATGGGTCATTTGACCATGTGCATTTGTAAGAACATTTATAAAAAAATTTTTTTTTGGTTGTTTCACTTTCTTAGTTTTGTCACAATACTGGATTTTCAGATTTTAGAGAAGTTGCCAAAAGAGGGCCTAAAAACAAACAAATGTATATTAAATAAACAAGGCTGTGACACGATAAAGATGACAGCACGTTAAGTAGGAGGAGGTGGGAATATATGGGCACTGTGGTACATCAACTGACTTTGAGAGAGCAAGAAAGTGCAGCTGGTATCGGTTTATTAATGTTGCAAAAAAATAATTGAAAATTGTTTTAATATGCATTCAAAATTAAACACTTGAAAATGTATAGCATGTGTGCAAAACTGACCTTTTTTTTTTTTTTTTTTTTTTTTTTTTTGTTTTTGAGGTTTTGTGTTTCTACATTGTATAACTTGCAGGATAAACCAGCAGCATATACTGTATGCACAGCACCCCACTGCCTCTGTCAGCAGCGTTATGTTATGTGGCACTTCTAGCACCCCTGCTATGTGCAAGCATTTTGTGAATGCTTCAGCTGCCAAAATCTCCCAACAATGCACATGGCAAACTGTCTGAACCAGTGTAATACCCTTTCCATGCAAGATGTAACTATAGCACAGGGCATCCCACTGACATAAGCACTTGTGCATGTGTACACAAGTGTATCCACGTGCACTTGAAAATAGTTTAACACAGTGAAGAGGTTGTGGCCTTACTCCTTTTCTCCCTTTTTCTCCACTCTTTTAGGCATGCATAGATGACAATGTTGACATGGTGACTTTCCTGGTGGAGCATGGGGCCTGCATCAACCAGCCTGACAATGAGGGCTGGATCCCCCTCCATGCTGCAGCTTCCTGTGGATACCTAGACATAGCAGAGTGAGTATCAAGAGGCCTGTTTAGTGCTAGTATCTGTTTCATCAGGTTTGATTTCTGCCGACTCATCTTCCCTTCCTGTTTTGCACTGTAGCTTATTCAAAGATATTTTGTAACTGCTGCACTCCTCATTGAACCTTTGCATAAAGTTTTGGTGAAAATGTGAAGGACAAAGTGACTCCAGGGCTGACACAGCTGATTATATAATTGAAAATAATAATAATGGGGGGGGGGGGGGGGGGGGTGTGACTTTAGGCCTGCAATAATTCAGCAAATTGCAGTAATGATGTTCACAGCCCTACTCGGCTCCAGAGTGTGTGTTTTACAAGATCGTGGTGCCGTGTTTTTCCATAGCAGAGCTTGCTTAAAACATCCGTTCTGTAAGTTAGCTGTTTTCTCTTTAAATCTCTACGTGGAAATAAGTGTGCCTATGTAAATAGTTCTATCTCTTACTGGTTGGGCCTCTTGTGGAGTGCAATATTTGAGTCGTTTGATCTGCCCCCCCCCCCCCCCCCCCCCCCCCACTCCCCTCTAAACAGTAAATAGTGCTGAATGTCTACAGTCGGTTTCAGATTTGGGTTTTGCCTGTGCAGACTGTGCATTTAAAACCAGAGAGCTGTCTATGGGTGAAAAACATTCAATTCTGAAGCTGTTAAACCCTATAGAGCATTTTACCTGCTAAAGAGGAGACTGAAGGGAGTAACCCCCTAAAACAAACAACTGAAAACCTGTGAAAGCACCACGAACGAAGAATGCAAAAGTTTAGTGATGTCAGTGGGTCTCAGGCTTGATGCAGTTATTGCAGGCAAAGGATTTGCAACTAAATCCATCCATCCATTCGCTTTTCCAATTGAATCTAATTGAATAATTGATCTTTTCAAAACTTTTGCTCACAAGAAAAATGGGCGGTTTCAAACAAGATTTTATTTTCTAAACTGTGTATCAGATCCAGATAAAAGCTGAGATGTTCTTTTGGCTCATTCTCTCGTTCTTTTGGTCCACTGCAAAAATAAAGGGACTGGTCTCACTGTTCAACACTTTTGGAGGTGAGTGTATTTCTATATAGCTACTGCTCAGTATGGCCCACTGCAGTGTTATCATGTATTCTCTCTGTACAAATTGGATATCGAGCTATGTGCCTGAGATATTAGTGCTATTGACACCAAGAGCAAAAAACAAAACTCCCTGAAACAGACTGTCTACAGCAGCCTGAAGCTTGTTTGGGGATGGGGGGTGTTCCTTGCTTTTGGGGGTTGAATAAACCTAATGAGCACATTGCATGTCTATTGTACTTGAGTAACTTGAGTGTCTTGAGACCTTCAAAAAACAAAAAACCCAGTAAAATCATCTTTATTACAATGCTTGTAATTTTTCTTTGGCTCTGGCTAAAACCTCTTTAGGGGGTATGCAGGAAAAAGCCAAGATTATAAAGCTCCTTGAGGCCAATTTGATATTGGGCAATGGAAATAAAATAGATTTGGCTTAAATACGTCATCCTTAATGACTGCCAATTGGGAGTTTGTTGACTCATGATGCCATTTCTGAAGGTGTGCCAGAATCAAAATGCCAAAAGCCAATCATAGTCAGGGCAACACACTACTTGTCACATTTAGACAAGAGCAGCAGCCCATTGTTTCTGTGATGTAATCAGATATGGAGTGATCAGGGTCATCTGAACTAAGCTCTGGAGTTGCACTCAAGTATTTCCTTGCTCCTTTCCTTGTTTTTTTTTTTTTTTTTTTCTTTCTTCCAGGTAAGAAAACTGCTCATAGGGCAGAGATGCTATCAAAGGATATTTAAACTAGCTAAAGGGGGCTGATGGAGCTCAGTTGTGCTCATTGTTCAGCTTGTTGGAAGTGTGCTATGACCTGCTTTATTTGTTACATTACAGGAACCTGGCTAAGAATTTAACCCCCCCCCCCCCCCCCCCCCCCCCTTCCAAAAAAAAAAAAAAAAAAAAAAAAAAAGAAACCCACAAAAAAACATTGCAAGTAGTTATAGGAGGAAACTAGCTTCTCAGAGCAGCAGGCCTGCGTTTAGCAGGCATCATGAACTTGACATCAGCACGAAAAAACAAGAAGCTTTTTGTTGTCACATTTTGAAGGAAAAGGTCAAGTGGCCATCCTGATATTTGTGACTAATGGAGACATCATGTCATGGAGAGAGAGACTCTGCAACTTGATGTGGGCGGTGAGCTCTCAGCAGGCCCATTTTAATTCCAGCATCTTCATTCATAACAACGGGAACTGCAAAGTAGGGCTGTATCTGTTCCTGGGAGTGACCACAGCCTTCTAATTGTAGGCTTGGTTCAAAACCTCCAGCCTGCAAAGCCATGAAAACTAGTAAAGCCAACTAAAAATAGGCAGAATAGAAAGTCCAGTCAAAAAGAGATAAAACTTTGAAATGTAACTATGTAGTCAGTCAGTTGCCATTTTAAGGGGGGGTCATAAGAACAGCATGTTTCAAGTGGCATGTTGGTCTAATGAGAAGGGCTTGAATTGCACCACAGCTTTAAATGGAGGCAGCTGAACTCAAGATGTAGAATGGTTGAATTTTTTTTCAATGACTGCTGAGGAGTCAAGTGTTTCAAAGGTGAAATTGCCAAGTAGCCATGAATGCAGTGTTAAATTTTGTTTATTTATAGAAAGTTTCATTGCTTAAGCTGTGATCTTTCCTGCTTTCAGAAGACTGTCAAGGAGTTTAGATGAAATCATTTAGTACAGATTTGAATTATCTTAAAGAGGTATTGGTTTTGGTAAATCAAGGGGGGGGTGGCTGTAGCTCAGGAGGTAAAGCAGCTCATCTACTAGTTGGAAGGTTGGTGGATCCTTGGGCAAGAAATTGAAACCTGATAGAAAGCACTTAGATTTAGAAAAGCACTTTTATGAATGGGTGAACCAGGCATGTTGTATAAAGTGCTTTGAGTGCTTAAGTAAAGTAGAAAAGTGCTAAATAAGAGCCAGTCCAGATACCATTTACCAAAATGAACAAGAAGCATCAAGCCACCGCAACAGTTTTAGTCCTCCTTGGTATTGATTGGCTAATTCTTTGGAAGGCTTGGTGATGATGAAACACTGTTCTTCAAAAAGAAATCCCCTCATTTGGTGTTATAATTCAGATTGTTTCCCATAAATGACACCAAACTATTTCTGTTTTAATAGCTTCACATTCTGGCTTCACAAAATATTCCATTCCATTCATTCATTCATTCAAACAAAATGAATTTTTTTTTTTCTCTTGTTTTTTCAGATCAAGTAGAGGAAACAATTATCATCAACCAAAACATCACAATTAGCACTTTTTTTGTTCCTCAGACTGAATTCTTTAAGCCATGGACTAATGCAGGGAAAAAAAAAAAAAAAAAAAAACACTCCACCAAGCTGGTTCCAGCTTTCTCAGTCAGCAGCTCACAGATCAGCTTTGCAGGATGGAGCCTTGGCATGGACCTTTTTGTCCTTGACATGAACTGCAAACAGTCCATCTGTTTGCAGTTCATGTCATTGAGCTGATATGCCTATCCTGAAGAAAACCTTTAACTTTTTTTGCTCTGCAGTAAGATGCACCATCAGCCTGAAAATGACTTCATCACCAAACCCATTTCTAATGGAATAAGAAAAGTATGCACAATTTTACTGTGCACCTGTGCATTTAATGTTGAGGTAATGATTTCCATCTCCCTTGGGCCTTTACCTGGCATGCAATCCTAGATCATAAATTACTGGGGAATCCTGTTAGAGCAGGTTTTGATTGCATGTATGTTTTTTATGTGTGGGGAGCAAAAGAGTTAAATTTGCTGAAAAGCAGTTCTGGAAGAGCCTCGTCCTGTCAGAATGGAAATGTTTCATCATCACTGACCAGTAACTTTTGAAAATTGTTTAAGATTATTACACATGGACCAGGATTTATTCCACTCATCGCTAAATTTTCTTAGCTTCTTAGCTGTGGCATGTTCACTGTGCTTACAGAGAAGGTAGAGGACCCACTACACACTATGTCAGGGTAATGACTGTCTAAACAAGAATGCAGGTTGTGGTGTAGCTGTTAGCTAATGTTGGCATTGAACCAAAAGCAACATTGCACGTCACATAATTTTGAACTGTTTACTCATTTGTTAAAGGAGGTGACATTTGCCTTAAGCTTTTTATTTTTCCACTCTTGAGAGACTAAAGTTGACACCGACTTTTTTTTTTTTTTTTTTAAGTGTAAATATCAGCTACATTGAATATTGTTTTGGAAAAATATTCTGTTGCCACTTGTTTAACTGTTTTGTGTGTTCTATTTTGTAGATATCTCATCAGCCAGGGTGCCAATGTAGGCGTTGTAAACAGTGAGGGGGAGACACCTCTAGATATTGCAGAAGAGGAGGCAATGGAGGAGCTCTTGCAGAATGAGATCAACCGGCAAGGTACAGCATTACACTCGTCTTGAACTCTGTTCTTCTAGTGTATTAATATTTTTGCAAAAGTGAGCCCTTATATAAGTTTACAGGAACTCTTTTTATTTTTGTCATAAATCTACAGTGACATCTAATCTTACCATTCCGTGCCCCAAGTAAGTAAAAGAAACCCACACAAGCAAGACTGGATAATCTGCTTTTAGTCTCTTGGCAAATATTAATTATCTGGCACAGGGCTATAGAGATTCATTTAGTCCTTAGTTCATTTAGTCCTGCTTATTAAGGACTGAATAATTTTATATTCATGCTTTTAGGTTAGACAATGTAATGCTACCTTTTGTTGCCACTGTGTTTAAACAAAGTCAGCATGTGGCTCATCAGCGTTAATGTTCATTCTGACTTATTGTTGCAAACCGTGAGGCACAGATGATTCTGTCTCCAGGTAAAAACACCTGTGAGCTTTGAGTAACATGTTATCTCTGCCTGTGGCTGTGTGTTGAGGAGCTGCCAGAATCTCGCACACAGTGAAAATCAACCCACGAAGCAGTGCAAACATAAGTGAATCAAAACATGGCTTTGTTTTTTTGGAATAAAGGAAAAACCCTGTATACAGCACATACAGTTTGTCTCCTGGTCACAAGTTGTTTTGGTGCATCTCTATGAAATTGTTTCTCACACGAGGAAAAAAACTGGATGCTAAGCTTTTGGTAGCTTAAGTTTACTGTCTACACACCGTATAAATAGCTCACGGTTAAGCACTATTGTGTTCCAACTTAGTCATGGACAGGACACACTTGAAAAAGAGATTTTAATCTCAGTGTGTTTTTTTTCCTGGTTAAATAAAGGTTTGAAATGAAAAATCATGTGACTTCTAGAAACAGGCCGGCTGGCATGCTGGAAGTAACAGCAGCTAGGGGCCTCTTTTGTATTTCATGCTTGTATGAGTGTGTTTTCAAATAGGATCTCAATTCTCTCCGGGTGCCAGTAACCTGCTGTTTTCCCCAAAACTTACATAATATAGGAGAGTGATCCAGTTGTGTTATGACCACTCGTGATGATTCAAAACCGAAACGTCAGGTCTTACTATTTTTGGCCAGGGCACTCTTGATAAAAGGCCCTCCCCTATGGTGAGGGGCCATGCACAGACGTGCTAACTGGCCCCAAGCCAGAAGGGTGCTCCTCGGCTCATATTCACTAATAAAGTCAGGCTGGCTTGCCCTTCTCTTAGGCACACATTGCACTACTGCTAGCATTTTAACATCTTTTTCTTTTTCTTTTTGTTAGCATGCAGCAAGAAATGTTACATTTTTGCTTAAATACCTTAAGTGTTTTTGTCGTTTAGAAGGATCGCTCAAAATGTAGTGGACATGTTGCATGATTTATTTATTTATAAACCAAAGATGGTACTTGGTTCAACATTGAATGACTAAACGTTATTAAATTCTAAGAAGTTTTTTAGGGAAACGTTATGAATGCACCATGATGTTTTTCATCACATCTACACATACCAAATTGAAATACCGGTAAGTAATATTAGAAGACATGTTCTCAAGAAAATTATTAATCTGCATCTATACACTCTTCTTGATCCAGGGACTCAATTAGAGGGAATTGTTTGGAGGGAGTTTTTAGTCTTGGTGGAGGCATGCAGTCCTAGACTGCTTTTCCTAATCATTTGTATTAAGATTGGAAATGCACACCTTGCCCATTATACATGTCTTAGTTTTGTCATCAAGTTCAGAAGGCGTGTGTGCGTCTGTGTGTGTGCGTCTGTGCGTGTGTGTGTGCGTCTGTGCGTGTGTGTGTGCATGTGCGTGTGTGTGTGTGTGTGTGTTCCCTCTCAGTCTTTAGGGGAAAAAAGGCTCTCTGAACTGTCAGTCTGTGTTCTCTTTAGTTCAGGATTCAAGTATTTGAACGCTTGTGGCATCCAGTGATAATTGCACCCAGAGCACTGTTTGCACCATATTATGTAATGGTGGGTGAGATTTGCACCCACCCAAACATCAGGTTTCTTGGCCAGTGGCTGCTGTCAGTTTTGATTTGCCCGATGCCTAATAGATGCACTGCCTGGTCCATCCTCACACTGCCTCCTCTGCAGTCCATTCCAGATTTCATACACTTCTTTGATCACTGAAAACATATTCCATATGTGGATATTAATAATTTAATTATGAAAACAGTCTTGCATAAACTGATTTTAAGATTAAATCTCTGCTGCAGAATGAATTTCCAAAGCTTCTGGCCTAAAGGCAGCTGCAGACAATCCACAGCTCAGTCCTTTATGCTAGAGGTAGCAGGCAGCATTATGCAACTAGCTGTTGTGTAACACTTCTGTATGTTTGTAATGTGATTTTTCTCCTGGCAAATAGATGCCAGTCATGAGGTAAAACTTGTTAGTGATTGGCCGTGGTTTCCCTTTTGCAGGGACAATCCCTAGATGCTCTCCTTGACCCTTTTGTGTCAAGTGATTTTTAAGTGCCCTGCCATCTTCCTTGTGTTCTCCATCAGCTGCATCATGCAAGCTGCTGCCTGTCCCTGTAATGGATTGAATTTGGACAGCCTCACAGTTGATTCAAGGTATTGTTAGCTTGAGAAAAGAGAAATAATGTGGATTCAACTAACAGCAGCTTTTCTTCAGGTCAAAATGTAGCCTCATTTCATTTGACTTCTCTTCACATCTACTTCTTGGGTGGGGTGGGGTGGGGAGTGGGGGGTTTGTTCTTGGTTCATTGTGGGTTTCGGTTAAGTTTTCTCTTTGGCTTCATCAAACAATTTGTATAGTGGTAATGAGACAAAGTGGGACCCAATGCCTTTTTTGGTCTAGTAAACCTTTATCTTCATCTTTTCATTGCTCAGGTAGAAGATGTGCTGTTCCCTTGTAAAAACTTTGTGAACTGCTGCCAACTCTTCCACTCGCCTCTTGTTCTGTAGTCCTACTTGGCCATTAGGCTCTCTGCTTTTTATAGATGCAGTGCAGGCTTCGTCCCATGTTGCCCTACCTGGCTCGTCCCAATTCACAAGATTAACCCAGTGGTTTTTAGACTTTTTCAGAAGACATAAAAGGTTTAGACTCTCCCCACAATTTGTATGATTAATAATTCCCGTTAGCTTAGTTTCCATAAATAAGTCATAGTTAATCAAATCAGCTTGGTTTAACTCCGCTGGTAGATCACAGACTACTAGTGGTTCCTGATACTTTGTTCACCTCTTCATTGACCCAACCAACCTAGTGAGATTTAGATTACATTTCTTCTATTTATCTGCAGTAAACTTGTGGGTGTTTTGATTTGATTATACAAAGACTGGCACTGTATGATTTTTTTTTTTTTTTTTTTTTTTTTAAAAGAGTTAAAACAGAATGAGAGCATTTTGATAGAAATACAGTGACTTACCCGGTCCAGTCTTTGTCCCAAAGCTGCTCTCTTTGAAATGAAACTTGAAAGCCAGTCAAGACATAAAGCCACTCTTTTTCTATTTGGTTTCACTTTTAGACTTTAGGGCATGTTGCACATTAAGACGATTAATGAGCTATCTTAATCAGATATTACTATTTCCTTGCTTAATTAGTGTGGTGGTTTTGTATGGTAGATTTAAGATTGCTCAAAGAGATATGGACAGATTTGCATGAAAATTTCAGCTGTCTTTGCACAACTTGAGCTGCGTCTACACAGGAAGCAAATTCCAGTGATGTGGCGACCAGACACCATAAAAAGTTAATGACATTAAGTGACTGCGGGCAAAAAGAAAAGCATTGGTAACATGAAGTGAGCAGATCCAGTGATAAACTTTGCGGTGAGCGATTGACGCAACTACCAGTGTGGGCGCAGGATACTGGTGATTGCCACAGGTTAGAAAACCAATTAGAGCCTTCAGTGTTCACTAGCAATCGGTGTGACAAGTAAATTGGTCCCCATGTGGACTCCGCTTTAGAAATCATTAAAAAAAACGTGGCAAATTAAAATGAAATCCAGAGTTGACGGGTTTTTATAATTGATTCAAAATTGACTAACAACTCAAACTATGTGTGGAGGAAAAAAAAAATAAAATCTGACAACACATCAGGTGTGAAGAGACATTTGTGCATATATGTACTGAACCTCTGATGTCCAGATGACTAAGTAAGTTGCACTTCAAAAGTAAAGCATTTGTTAAAAAAAAAACAGATATCATGTTAGTTATTGGAAATACGGCAAACATCATTAAACCATGAACTATAATATCTCTGAGATTCACATGTGTATTATGTGGAGCAATTATTTAGCCTTATGGTTAGAAGCAATGCTCTTGTTTTAGCTTGCATTGAGTGAGGGTTTTTTTTTCCCCCCTATGACATTTAATACTCACTGACCTGTTATCAGATGAGATACTGGAATCCAGTTGACTGTGTCTGACTAACTTTGTTTAGAAATAAAGTGTTCATCTTGTGCTCCTCTCCAGCTAGCTGAAGCTAAACCCCTGGGCAAATGCAGACTTTTCCTCTGCCCTTTCTTCATGCCAGATTTGTAGACACAGATGTCCTTTCATTGTTTTGAAAAGCTTGAGGTTTTCAATCATTCTAGGGTTTCAGGAAATGAGTGATGACATTTCCCTGGGTGCAGAACAAAAACCTATAAGATCAGCTGAAGTTTTGGCTCTCACCCCAGAGCGCTTTTTGGATCATTGTTTATACAGTTCGTTGGAGTTATCTCTCACAGATTGTGCAGCAGAGCATTTCAGACTGTCTTGTGCTCCAACTAGGTATCATCAAGACAGTATAGGCATGTCTGTACAGGCTGCTCTACATCCGGTGTATAGCTTCAGCATATTGACCCACTTAACCAGCTGGAGCACGAGTGTTTGCAGCCACTGTTTTATTACTAAATTGACAGATTATTGGCACAAAGCTGTTGCCTAGAACAGAAGAAATGTTTATCACCTGAACATTTTGAGATGGTAGCAGAATGTTTTCTGTTTCCCTCTATAGAAAATTTCTTAATGAAGTGCAGCAATGCCGGGCTTAATAGAATTACAGTTTGAATTTGTTCAACAATTCATCTCATTCTTCACAATTGAAATATTTTCTGTTATCTCTGCTGTAATCCAGAGCAGAGCTGTCTGAGTTGGTGAAAAATTCATTCACTTATTTAAAAACCAGAACAAAAAGACCACACACACACACACACACACACCCACCCACACACACACACACACACACACACACACACACACACACACACACACACACACACACACTGAAACTGTTCAAAACCAGTAAACTAAGAAAACGAAGCAGGTGGACGTCACATCCTGGCTTTATGTTCCCTGATTACAGAAGGTTGTAATCAGGGGACTGAAGTGTGAGAGCTACACCTAAGCTGTGGTGACTTTTACACTTGGTATGTGGTAGTACAGGTATATAATGGTACATTAACCCTCCAGGGGTGCCAGATGTAACAAATATTCAAAATTTGCTGCTGTTAGTAATGTTTTTTCCCCCTCCACAGCTGAATATGAATTAACACTGTCTCTCCCAAACATTTGCATACTTTACTCTGGATGTAAACAAGTGGAAATCACAAGTATCTTGATCGAATTGTGCCTCGTTCTCTCTCTAGATTCATTGCTGCAGCAGGCAGCTTATTCCTAAGTAGCAGCTAATCCCTGGGTGTTCATTCCACACTATCATTCTCCTCTATCTTATCAGGGGTTGATATCGAGGCAGCCCGGAAAGAGGAGGAGCGCATCATGCTGAGGGATGCCCGGCAGTGGCTCAACAGCGGCCAGATCCAAGACGCGCGGCATGCGAAATCTGGAGGGACGGCACTTCATGTAGCTGCTGCGAAAGGATACGTTGAGGTTTTAAAGTAAGTAGTAGTACACAGACTGTAGAACATGTAACAGTTTGTTACATAAAGCTTCTCCCGTGTGTTACTTTGTTTAAACACTATTTATAGTAAAGATGGTGGTGATGCCTAGTGTCACTGCTAATACCAGACATATCTCGGTCTCTGCATCTTGTCATCTTGCCTTGTTCTGACATCGTCTCTGTGGGTTGTTAATACAGTTGCACTGCTCAAGGATAGAAACCGCAACCGCCTGTCCATCTGGTCTGGGAAGCCAGCCAGCACACTCTGCTGCCATAGATAGCTCTAAGATCTCTGATGTTTAGCACAACTACCGAACACAGGACAGAGATCCAAATGTTTTCCAGATTTATTGGCTGAAATATTTGCTAAGCTCACCCAGCTTTGCTAAGGGATGACTAAGATTTTCAGATTACGTCTGTTTTTTGCTTTTTTTCTTATTCTTTTCTTCGGCAAATCTATATCTCATAAAACTGACCTGGGGTTATAGTACTGATGCACACCTAAGAGCCTGAACCCTGGCAATACCTTGAAAGATTGGTTTACAGAAATAAATCTGAGAACCCCCTCTGATAAGTCAGCCTGTAACTCCTTCTCTCACCCTCCCCCATGTCTTCTTGTGTAGGCTTTTAATCCAAGCAGGGTATGATGTAAATATTAAAGACTACGATGGCTGGACTCCTCTACATGCAGCAGCACACTGGGGCAAAGAGGAGGCCTGCAGGATACTGGTTGAGAATCTGTGTGACATGGACATCATGAATAAAATGGTGAGTAGCTAATACACTCAGGAATCCAGTGATTGGGTCCTGTGCCATCTTTAACATTTGTTTCCCTTCAGGGTCAGACTGCTTTTGACGTGGCAGATGAAGATGTTCTGGGATATTTAGAAGAACTACAGAAAAAACAAAATCTGGTGAGTCACTTTGGCACCTGCGCAAAGTTCTTGAAAAAAATAGGAGAAGCCTTCTCATGACATAAGTGTCTTATTATCTTCTGAATTCCAGCTGATGAGTGAGAAGAAAGATGTTAAGAAATCTCCTTTGATTGAAACAACTACCACAGGGGACAACAATCAATCACTGAAGCCAATCAAGAGGTAACGTTACAGTGAGACATGATCAGTGGAAATGGTTAACTGAATAACATTTTTGGACATGTTCAAAGCCCCCTAAAGCAAAGGTATGACTAATGAAATGTCTTTTTAGTTAAAATATGTTGTGACTTGTCATCTTTTATTGTTTTCTACATAGTCTGTACCTCTGCACCTCCACACCAAAGATATTCCTAGTTGACTAGTAGCTTTTAGTTTGATCAGTTAGGAATCTGTAAATGGTTTGACTGTTAACCCTGCTATATTACAGACATGCAGAACAATGATAATGAGCCTTTAACACCTCAACAGCCATTGATTTGGCATTAAATCTCTTAGGGTTTGATTGCCATTTAGCCACATACTAAATAAACATCTGTAAAATCCACGATTATACTTTGATTGTTCTAAAAGTTTCCCTTTGGTTATGCTAAAGTAGATGCAAACCTAATTCAAAACACACTGGGCTTAGCAGCGTTGTTCCGGCTCCCAGTTCAGCTTGCAATCCCACTAAATGTCCTGCAGTGCATCCCAGAAGCCGCGTTTTCCCACCCTCTTGTTAAAGATAATGCTGCGTCTGTTTTAACAGAAGCCACGCACTGCGCAGAGCAAATGAGGAGGGCTGGAAGGGAAAAAGAAGGAACACCATGGAGAATCCAGTCAGTTTTCAAAATAAAAGAGGACGTGCAAGCGTAACTAGCTAACTCCGTTGATGATACCACACCTTATCTTTGTCATAGGTTGGCTGAATCTACCTGCACTTTATATTTAGTCAGGCAGGTAGCCTTCTGTTCCCATTTCTTTAACAAGTGGGATTGCTCTCCTGCTCACTCTGTTTTTTTTTTTTTTTTCCCCCATTTGAGTTTCATAATATTGGCAGACTATATTTTTAATTAAAATCTTTGTCTCCTTCTTTCCTGTCATGTTTTTTTTTTTTTTTCCTTGTTTCAGCTCTGAAAGTATCTTGTCATACATCCTGTAATTGGTCATGAGTTAGACACCACCCCCCCACCCCCCCCCCAAAAAAAAACTGGATCAAACTGAAAGCTCTTTAAAAAAAAAAAAAAAAAAAAAAAAATCCAGACCAAATTACTCAGGTGCAACCCCCTACTCTGCACTGATGCTGTGTTACTATACTGTTAACTTTGTGTGTTTCAGCAAAGAAACGCTGCTTCTGGAGCCCGAGAAGAGTGCTCCTCGCATTGAGACCTTAGAACCTGAAAAGGTGGATGAAGAAGAGGAGGGCAAAAAGGACGAATCAAGCTGCTCTAGTGAAGATGACGAGGAAGAAGATTCAGAATCAGAGACTGAAGCAGGTACTTATTTTAGACTTTGTGTGTGGGCTATAAAGCTTGTGCATTTTTCTGGTTGCAACTTTAACTACCAGCTCAGTTTTTTTTTTTTTTTTTTTCCTCTCTTCCTGGGCCTTTTATACTACTTCTATGATGTATTTATGTATGTATGTTCAATAAGCCTTATTGTGATAATTATCACACCTCCTTGTTTTTAACTTCCCCAGAAAAGGGTAAGCCTTCAGCAGCAGTAAGCAACAGCACAACGCCAACCAGCGTCACGGTGTCCTCTCCAACTAGCCCGACTAGCCCAACTAACCAGGTGACGACCCCCACTTCACCAGTTAAAAAGGTACGATCCGGTGAATTCGTCATTTTTTTTTTCTTTTTCTCTGAGGAGGAGAAAAAAAAAAAAAAAAAAAAGACAAACCTGTCAGAGATAATTGGCATTTGAGGAAGTCAGGCACTGCAGCCCAGCCATGACGTAATCACATCGCTGTCCTCCCCTCAAACGCCCTCCCGCTGTTGCATGAAGCCCCGGCACATTTGTTCTACTGAGACATGTTTGTGCCTCATTGTCAACACAAATCAATGAAAATCCTTTTACTTGTTCTCACTCTGCAACAGAAACCTGATTTTGCAGTCAGCTGTTTACATAAAAAATTTCACAGCTTAAAATAATTAGAAAAGTAAGTAAAAAATAGCTCTGGCTTGCTTGAATGAGAAGAGCATATAATTGTAAATGGCATTTAACAAATATGGCAGTAGGGTGCACAATGAGAATGTGATTTCCCACTTTTGAAACTGCTGCCCTCTGCTGGCAGAGTAATGCCAAGCATTTAACTAAAGAGAGCCCTGTACATTTTTTTCCCTCTTGGACTGAAATACCTAATGTATTTATTTAAAATGTTGTGAATTAGCCTTAAGTAGTTTAGAATAATAAATATAATTTTTTATTTTTTTTGTTTCTGACTTCTTCTCTTGAAATGAACTTCTTGTTCCTGTCCTTATTTGAAGCCTATTTCTCACTCACATCACAATGTCCTCTGTCTAATAAGTTATGAATGTCCAGATCCAAGTGTATGGATCTTATTTTGAGAACATTAATGTCAGTGAGCATTGTGTGGTGGGTCTAGGCTTTAAAATGCCTGTCTTTGCTGATCAAGTGTGTTTCTTTTGCTGCTGCTTCTGTCTTATTCTCTGTCTCAACCTCTCTGTCTTCCTCTATGCCCTCCCTCCCTCCCTCTCTGCATCTTTCTCACCCTGGGCTCTTGTCTTGGTTGGCTTTAGTTTGAATGTATTACTCCCCTCATGCCTGTGGCGGAGCCAGGCTGTCCTGCATTGTGGCGTCAAGGTTTGCGCAAAACTGGCATTTCTCTAGTACCCAAAAAACTTATGGTGAGGCCTTGGTGTGCACCAGAGTTCTATAATCCTACCTGCACCCGTGCACTGACAAAGCACTAAACACACCTAACCACTCTGACCTGATCCAGACGATGTAGGGTTTTTCCACTAGTTTGAGTCCACCTGCTTTAAGGGCACTGTGCAGCCGCAGTAAAGCTCTCTGTGCTTCCTGAAAATTCAGCTTTGAATCCTAATGGCATTTAGTTTTACATCCGTGTTAATGATGTAAACCAAACATTTCCTGCTGTTGGTTCTTCATGCTAAAAGCTTTCTGCTGGTGAATGAACAGGATGCTTTTATTGTGAAGAAAAAAAAAAATAGAAAATGCATGCACACCACAGAACTAAGCTTCATAAGCAGGTCATTTGAAACCAGTTGACCTTTCTGTGCAGTAAGGATGGGTATTAAGAGTTAAATTACTTACTCTTACTGACACTGCTTATGGAATCGGTGCTATTACGTTTTTTTTTTGCTTGTTTTGTTTTTTATTTAATTGTATAATTTATATTAATAGCCTTACATAAAAGTACTTATTGTGACTTCTTGTTTATAAGTTGTTTAAAACTTTCCAGTTAACAAGTTATCAACAGAATGTGATGAAATAACTATCATCGCATTTCCAAACATTTTTTTACCATGCTGAAGTGATATCAGCTGAAGTTGAAATAGGGCTGGTCTGTACAGGTAACTCTGCTGCACAGTGCTGCAGCTTGTGAGAGCGAGAGTCGCCCCTGCAGCTCACACACAGGCTGATGAAATGTGCAGCAATAAACAGGATATTTATTTCCTTAAGTAGACCAGCACAGAGCAGAGAACTGGTTTCAGTACCCATCACTCCTGTATGGTGCAGTGGAAAAACACTCACAACAAGCCAACACGGTGCAACTAACTGTGGATATTCATCGCATGACAAACCATGAACAGTGGAAAAACCAAAATGGGGATATAGCAGCTTTTCACCAATTATCCTTGCATGGTGTTTTCACTTGTAATCACCAGATGCACTGTCTTAATCCTGCTTTCATTTCTTGTCTGTACGACTTCTGTTGCTTGTAATCTTCTAATAGTTTTTCAAAATGTATATGTTGGCAGGCAAAACTTCCACAGGCTAAACGAGCTGTTGCTAAAAATTACTGAAGTCAGCGTCTTCTGAAAATGCCGTATATCCAGGAATATATTTTACACTTAAGTATTGCAGTCAGGAAGAGGCATATGTTTTTATTCTGAATATAGCAATGATCATGGATCTCACAGCTGCATGTTTTTGAAAATGCTCTTCCAGGTTTCACCCTAAAAAATAAATTAAAAATTGCAGCACTTATAAATTAATCCAGCTTGTTTTTGACCATTGTTTTGACCTGATTGACTTGTTACTCACCATGATGACTAAAAATCTCTAAACGTCTTCATACCATATTTATGTATGGGCAACTGTGTCTCAATTAAGCTGCTGTCCTGTCCTCTTATTCAGGTCATTCAGCCTGCTGGAAAGGTCTCAACTAAAGTGGAAGAGGAGAGGAAGGACGAGTCTCCAGCGTCGTGGCGTTTGGGTTTGAGGAAGACGGGCAGCTATGGAGCGCTGGCAGAGATCACAGCCACCAAGGAGGCTCAGAGGGAGAAGGATACCACTGGGGTGATGCGGTCAGCCTCAAGTCCCCGTCTCTCCTCATCTCTGGACAACAAAGACAAAGAGAAGGTCAGAAGTGATAAAACAGTTTTTGGGATTGGTAGATGATGCTGCTTCTTATTTCTTTATCGATCAAGATAAGTGAACTTTTATGTAGCGTTACTACACAGCTCCTTTACAGTTATGTCCTGCTTATTCTGCTGCCTGCAGGAAAAGGATAAAGGAACCCGGCTTGCCTATGTGGCTCCGACCATTCCGAGGAGGCTGGCCAGTACTTCAGACATTGACGAGAAGGAAAACAGGTAAGTTCCTGGAGCCAAGTGGCTTTGTACAAACGCACATTGGCTGTTGCTCACTGCTGGGTGTCGCAGGCAATAAGCCCCAATGCTGTGCATGGTGTGGCCTTAAGCAGCTGCATTATTTATTTTTTTTTCTAATGTGCAGTAATTAGATTTAGTAATCAAACACATCAGGGAAGATTTCATAAAATGGGAAACTCATTCCTGTCGTATACATGTCGGTTTGGAAACATGGGGTACAATTTTAGCTTGTGCTTCCTCAGGGACTCTACTGCTCTGATACGTAGCGGCTCCTACACCCGACGACGCTGGGATGACGACCTGAAGAACAGTGAAGGAAGTGCCTCCACTAACAGAACTCCCAGCTACCAGCGCAGGTTAGCCTCGGCTGCCTCTGCCATGAACCCCATTCCTATCAGATCTTTGATCTGATGTGTTCATCCATCATAAGGTTGCCTTTGTGTAGCTTTGGAACTAAATTAACTTTGTACACATCGATTGTCAATTTTATCAGTCACCTGCAGGGCAATTTGCTTTTAGTTCTGTCATCAGAGATATGTATGCACATGCTTCCATTTGCAGCAGCTACTTTGAAAGCCATGTAAATCAGCCCAACGCCTCTCTGTCACCGCCACAGAGTCTGTTGCATGACTCTACGGGTCCTGTCAGGTTGCTGTGCCACTGAGAGATTTTAACAAGCCTACATTCAGTCTAATAAATCAGATAAATAAGAAATGCCTAGTGTTGCTCATGGCACAGAACTTAGACGTGGACTTATGCTGCATTCATGTCATATGGAAGAAATGCTGACTACACCGATGAAATCACATTAGTATGTAAAAGCTGATTGGGAGCTTGTCGTGTCTTGTATTTCTTCAGATTCCTGCCTTTTGATGTTGCCAACCAAGGCACCCTTAAATCTAATTTTGAAATGAGGAGAGGGGGAAAAATGAGACAAAACATCTTCCAACCATTGGATGAATTTAGATCATCCCATGTTTTTAAACTCCTGACCAGTGCTTTTATTTGTCCAGCTACTCCCAAATGACATGAATGCAAAAACAGTGTGTCAAAGCTTAATAGTCTTAAATACGTATGTTTCTTGTTCTCTATGTATATATGTGTATGTCTGTGTGTGTGTGTGTGCTCCTTCACCGCTAACATGCCTTTCTCGCCCACCTGCCTGCCAACACGCTAGCACTTCCCATACGCTAGGGCGGAGCGGCAGCACGCGGGACGTGCCAGCCAAGTCTTCGTCAACCTCCAACTTGGACCCTAACACCTGTAATACTAAACCCTGGCAGCCACCTTCCTCCCACTACCAGTCTTACAGCATTTACCGCAGGTACACCAGCCTCAGCGAGGCACCACCACCTCTACAAATACCTGTCTTCTCTCACTCCCTGCGTTTCTGCTCGGCTGGAGTGCCCACCATGTGTTTTGTGTTCCCTGTTTTATATTAAATGTCCTAATTGATGTTTATATCCATCTACTGGATAAAGGGTGGTTAAAACGTTAAATAAAGTCAGAGTTTAATGTGATCCACGGTGATCTATTACATTTACCATCTTATTACTTGTCCAGTACTTTTCCTAAACTCCAGTCCAAACAAAAAGTATTAGTACCTTCTTCAAGCAAGTAGCCCCATGTTTCTTGTTTGGATGAATACATACATGTCCTGTATGTGTAAGTGGTCACTATGATCTGTTTACAGGCATTAATATAGACTGTGAATGTCGCAGGAACTGTTTAAAAACACTCATCTATCTTTTTTTTTAATACAAATTATTATTATCTTATTATATGATTCAATATGAGAACTCATTAGTTTGTTTGTAACTTTAATACTGCAATTAATAATGCAGTTATTACCTCACCTGGCCAAAAGACCAATGAGTTTATGCCATAGATTACCAGATGAGTCTTTTAATTATTGCATCTAGAACTATGGAAGAAAAAAGATGTCACTCTTGTTTTAATTTGCCCAAAAAAAGCTTTAGAGCAAACAAGCTGTCTTTGATGGAGAAAAATGCAATGCAGTGTAGCGTTCGCCCCTTAAAACAAACTGGTTGGACAATTTTTTTTTTTTTTTTGCCTTAAATAAAAAAACAAACACGCACACAACAGTCGTGTCTTAAAGTAAAAGTCGAAACTGTGATTTGCCGTAATCAATCAGCTCTACTTGCATACATTCCGTCTTACTGGTCATTCTTCCTTCAGCGGCTCATTTGGCAGACGACACGAGGACTTGAGCTCCTCAACCACTTCCTCCTCCACGACCACCTCCACCTCCTCATCTGTTACCTCGCCCACAGGCCATCGCGGCCTGCTCTCAAGCCTGGGCTCCTCCTCCACTCGCACTGGCTCCACCAGTCTCACCAGCAGGTATGATTTTTACACCGGGGGGGGTAGAGAGACAGACGCGGCTGTAAAACATAGTTTGTACATATGAATCCATACAGTAAACAGCTGGTGTCATGCACCCCTTCTCTAGGCAGCAGAAATACTGGTTGGTTTAACTATTCATTTACTATTGTAACCCCACCTTTAACCAAGGCCGGCAGCTTCATCCGTCTCCCTCGCTGTGATGGAAAATTGCAAGGGGTGTGGACTGCTGCAGGGAAGGAAGGCTATTTGTAGCATCACTGCTAAGATTAACCACAGAAACTAAGACAACCTGATCTGGTATCTTTTGTATGCAATATATAATACTTTGTGCTAAATGCCATGAATTTAACCATGTGATTTAGTTTCAAATTGATCTTTAATACAGTTTTTATACAGGAGAATATTTAGCCTG
This sequence comes from Archocentrus centrarchus, assembly GCF_007364275.1. NCBI lineage: Eukaryota > Metazoa > Chordata > Actinopteri > Cichliformes > Cichlidae > Archocentrus > Archocentrus centrarchus. The sequence goes on along the minus strand of NC_044368.1, from coordinate 6,997,312 downwards.
CTCCATGAGATTGTGCTCAACTCTGTCTGTTTTCTGTTTGTCTTAATAGTTTAAGAGTAGTCAACCAGTTTTTCCTCCAATTTAATCAACTAGTAAATTAGTTGTCAGGAGCATACCTAATTTCCAGAAGTTTCTCAAAGCTTGAACAGGTTTTTTTTTTTTTTTTGGTTGTTTCCTTTCTTCTTTTCTCTGTTAAATGTGTATCCAGTACAGTTAGTGGACTTAAACACTTCATCGTATTACTAGGTTTTGTTTATTTTGTTAAAACTCAGCAGAAGTGGTGCCAGAGACTTAGCACTGTGGTGCAACCCATACAAAATAGTAAAAAGATGGTGACCTAACTCTCAAAATAATTGTATAACAAAGTAAGTCCGACATGATCATCTGGCAGGCAAGAAAATGTATAGTAATTGGCCCTGCAGTGTTTATATGGGCTTAAGATCCTTGCATTTTTTTTTTTAATTGCAGCAGCTGAAAGGGAATCTGTGAGCTAAAGTTTGTGTTTAAAATGTCTGTATAAACAGGTACTGGTCAGAAGAGAGTGCAGAGAGGGAAAGGGAGAAGGAGAAGGAGTCGGCTGCTGTCGTCCCCACTATAAACACTGGCTCTACTACGACCACCACGTCTACCACTACCACCACCGCCATATCTACCACTACCACCACTACCACTGGCACCGAAAGACGCAGGTAACGCAAACACCCACATACATATATCCATTTTATTAGTTTTCCTCTTAAGCTTGTGATTATTATTATTTTTTTTTTTTAATTAAAAAGTGGTTGTAGTTTTATTTCTGGTAGTCTTTGAATAGTTTTTTTCCATTTAGAAAAGCCGCTGTCATTTCCATAGGGTTGTGTTCACTCCTAGGCTCCGTACGGACACTCTGGGAAGTGAGTGAGAGTTTCTCTGTGAAAGGGGAGGGATATGAGTTTGCGCTTGCACGTGTATATTTGAGTGGGGTTGAGTGCATGTCTTCCTGTAGCAGCGCTGAAATAAGCCACCTGTCACGGTGGGAGTGGGGCCGGGCTGCTTCAGAGCCTGAACTGCTCCAGTGACTTCTCCTTATAAGGAAGGTGGGCAGAAGCAGCTCATTTTCCTCAAGGCCAAGGCCCCATTCTGGGCTGAATGAGTTCATACTTGTGTGTGTGGCCAACAGAAGCGTGCTTCAGGCTGAGACAAGCGATTTACTGTTTTATTTTCCAAACTGTGTTGCCTTTTGAGCTTCTTTTCTTATATCTGTGCTTTGTTGCTATATTACAAATGTATATCTCTAGCAGGCAGCAGTGATTTTTAGAATGGCTGTTTTTAATTTCCCTTGTGAAAGTGAAGCATGGATGCCTTCTACTCCAACCCAACTACATAAAGTACTAGAAAAGCAGTTAAGTTAAAGGCTTCTTTAGTTAATATTAAATACTTTAAATAAGCTACTGGGGAAAAAAAAACACCCATACCATTAGGAAAAAGCTTTACAGCAGTATTGTAGAAGAAACCAGATGTCCAGAGAGGATTAATGGGTTACATGTCTGGCAGTGAACACACCCAAATTAAAGAGAACCTGCTACTTTAAGACCACACAAAGTATAAAACTGTCTTTGTCACTTCATGCTGGGACTTTCCAGCACACAATGGTGCTTTCTTAGCTCCATCTGTACACTTTTTGTGACATTTTGTGATGTGAATGTATGATTGAAGGCCAGACCCTGTGAAGGTCCTGAACCTGTTTGAGAAACAGTGCTGAATGATTTAGTCTAGTGTAGTCTTCATATCAGCTGAAAACAAAACATCAGCTGACAGTAATAACTTTTGCCTGGTTCTTTTTGGGGAGTTCAACTAAGCTTTTCAGGTGGCTAAAGCTGGATCCTGGAAATACTTAAAAGTAAACTGCACTGTCTCTAAGCCTCTTTTTTTTTTTTTTTTTAAGCTTGGGCTGTGGTTTACGATAAGAAATAAAATATTAATATACATATTCCTATCACATTAACACATTTGTTCAATGTTCTTAAACTCAACAAAGTACTTTACTGTTTTTTGTTTGTTTATTTATTTTTTTGTGCTTGCTTGTAGATACCATATTTTCACTTATAATATGTTTCCACTGTGAGCTTGCTTTTAAGTTTGAAATAAAATGCTCCTAAAGTCTTGTTTATAACTAGAAATACCCTGTGTAGTAGTTGTGTGAGCAGGTGTGTTACTAGATAATGTTTCTAACAAATCTGTGCATTTCGAGGTCTTTTCTGCTGATTCCAATCTTTTGTTGACATCTGTTTCTTTTGTGGATGGTAAGAATCAATATAATGAGGACAACTACAACGCTGTATAGGAGAGATGAGATATCTTTTAATAGATAATTTTCCCATTTGATAAGTCTGAGAGTTGTTTGTTTTGATTTTTTTCTTTTCTTTTTTTTTTCTTCCAAATCTTTAACGTACGTGTGTGTCTGTGTCTGTATCTTGTGTCTGTACCTGTCAGGTCATACTTGACTCCAAAGCGAGATGAGGAGGCAGAGTCTCAGAGGAAAGCTCGCTCCAGGCAGGCTCGACAGACAAGGAGGTCCACCCAGGTTAGTTAACCTGTGTCCCCTTTAATATGCTGACTCTTCGTCTGCTGTATTTACTTTCTTGTATTTAAATTGAAAATGGTAGATGTCCCTGTTAAACAAAGTTTATGTTCAGGTAAACCCTGCGAGTCGGAGGCTCAGGCTTCAGACTGCTCTAAACCCTGTTTTTACTGTTCTTGGCTCTGTATGTCGTCAGTGAGAGCCGGTATCCAAATATGGCCATCTCAAGCCCACAGCGCTGTTTCAGCTCCACCCACCTGCTCCTCTAACCTTTTTGTTTACAAGGGGCAGCCAATCAGAAGAAAGTTGGCTTGAAAGAAAGGGGAAGAAAGCTAAAATGCTTTTTTTTTTTTTTTTTTTTTTTAATTAAAAAAAACAAAACAACCTAATATTGCAATTTAATCTCAAAATTGCACCCAGGATGGTTGGACAGGTTTATCTGTCTGCTGGCCAGCAATAAAGGAAGTAAAAATTCAAAGAAGAAAATCTGGTATTTAGCCAAGGTTTAACAGCATGGCTGAGATCGGTACCGCAAATGTAAGTGTGTCAATCTTGACATGGTAAGAATTAAGGTAGTGGAAGAAATCACAGGAACACACTTGTTTTAATCTACAACTCAAACCTCGACTGTACCACAAAAGCCTAAAAACCTGAGTCTCTAAACTTTCCCATCAGTTTTTTTTTTTTTTGTTCTTAAATAAGACCTGTTATTTTTGTTGAGATAGCCCAGAGTTGTGTACATATGAATCAAACTAATAAATCACCAATTCTGCTGCAGGCCTAGAATGAGTAAATATTAGACTGATTTTTAAAAATCATCCAAGAAAGAGAGAAAATGACTTTTCTTCTTCCAGGGTGTGACTCTTACTGACTTGCAAGAGGCCGAGAAAACAATCGGCAGGAGTCGTGCCACAAAGACTTGGGAGGAGGAGAAAGAGGAGAAGGAGAAGCAGGACAAGGAAAAGCAAGAGGAGAAGACGGAGACGAAGGAGGACGATTACCGATCTAAGTACCGCACCTACGAAGAGGTACATCTTTATTTAATTTTATTTTTAACTTTCCTGAGAAGTATTGCTGCAGTTACACAATATTTTGGCTAGCCTAACCTCTTCATTTCACCCTCCTTTGTCCCAGCGTTCCAGGCCTTCATCTTCTTCCACCTCCACCATTTCCACAGTCAGCACTGCCTCCACCCCTTCCTACTCTAGCACCACGTCCTCCAGCACTAGCTCCCTCAACAGGCCTAACAGTCTGACGGGGATCACCTCCTCCTATAGCCGTTCCTCCAGAGATACAGAGAAAGGTCAGTATCTTTCATATCTGACAAAGTTACTGAAAAGTTGAGGTTGAAATAACTTGTATAAAGCTGTATAGGCACAGTCTGTAGGTGCCTGATGCTGTAGCTGTCGCCACAGTTTTCACAAGGGCCAAATGTTGATTAAGAGCACTGACACAGAAAGGGACTGGATTGCCTTTTAATTTAAGTACCTCGTCAATTAACAAATAAATCCATGAAGTGTCCCTGGGAAAATGGAAAGCAGCTGAAGGAAAGAGTAACTGCTTTGTTCTGTGACCAAACCTTTGCTTTTTTTTTCAAACCCTCACCAAGTCAATTTGTCATGATTGTGCATTTTATGGGGTCAACTCAACACTTGTTGAACCTGAATGTGAACTTAGGTATTTGACACCATTTGTCAACATTAATTAAAAAAAAAAAGCAAGAAAACTGTTAAGTTGAAGGAGTGTCAGAGGTGAAAACAGACTGGAGTGTAAACTTGGCATGTCAGTGTGTCCTACAGATTTAGATTCTACTTACGGTGGGGTGAGGGTGTGTGTGCGGAAAGAGGCATACTTTTCTTAAATGAGCTATTGAATAATACTAATACTGCTTTTAAGTATTTGATTTACCAGTCTATCCCTCTATAGTCCAACCCTCAGCTATGGTCATGAGATCTGGATAAGGGCATAATGAGTAAGGCTTCAACTACAAACTTTTGAAATAAGTTTCCTCCGTAGGCTCAGCCTCAGTTACAGTGAGGATCTCCCTGTTCCTCCGTGTTGACCAGTTGAGCTGCTTCAGGCATCTTGTGAGGATGCCTTCTGGGCATACTCCCTTTTGAGGTTTTTTGGGCAACTCAAAGTGGGAGGAGACCCTGGGGTAGACCCAGAACCCGCTGGAGAGAGAATAATCTAATCTGGCCTGAGAATGCCTTGAGATCCCCCAGAATGAGCTGGAAAGTGTTGGGCAGAAGGGTGTCTGGTATATACCCTGCTTAGCCTGCTGCCTCTGCAACCTCACTTCAATAAGAGAGAACGTTTTGACAAATAAACAGATGAATCTACTGGCTTTCCAGAGGTTTTTTTTTTTTTGGTAACCCTAATGGACTCCAGCTGCATGTTGTTGGACTGCAGACCAGTTTTGCTCTGCACCCTTGGTGAGATCAGGAGAGATGCACATGAACCAGTTTTCAGCCCAATCAGAGTATTCCTGCAAAGCACAATATGAAGGATAGGAAATCACAAGACAGAAGGGCAAGGGCTAGCTGATTAGGGACTGGTTTTGGTTCTTTATAGTAATGTTTAAGAAGATATGAAATACTATAATTCTATAGCTGTCTTTATGTGACATAATCTGTGAGTACAATAATTGTTGACGTTGTTCTCTATGAAACCAGAAACAGACAAGAAGGAGGAGGAAAAGGAGGGTGAGGACAAGTCTCAGCCCCGCTCCATACGGGATCGCAGGCGGCCCCGCGAGAAGAGACGTTCCACTGGGGTCCCCTTCTGGAGTCAGGATGTAAGAGATTTGCACACAATATTAAAAGATTTCTCTTTAGTTTTTGAAGTACTCATTCATAACTCGTGAACAGCTCCAGGTGTTTTTCTTTGATCATTCGGATAGCTGAAAGCTGCAGCTAACCCCTCATATCTTTTTAAACTCCAGGGTGATGAAAATGACCCCGACCAACAGTCCGACTCAGAGGAGGGCAACGCCAAGGGAGAGACACAGGTAACTCAGCTCACAGGGCAGAAAGTAGATTAAAATGACTTAAGTAGAAGCCCTCCAGCCTGTTAACCAAATCAGGCTAGTCTTTTTGCTCTCTGTGTATCCTGAGACTTCCGTTTGATTTTTGCCCTTTTGCATTTCTTTTCTATTCTGGTCCTTCTTCCTCAGCTCATCTCATGTAGTCAAAGCCAAGGAAGTGGAGCGCTCTTTGATATTCAGTCTTCTACTCTGTACAGCAATGATTTCCTCCCCTCCCACTTATCTTTTCTGTCTGCGGCCTTTGAATTTTACCCCCCCACCCACCTTCCACCTTCCGGTGATTGTCTGGCGTCTGAGGTGACCTTGCAAACCAAAGCGCACTCAGCAGCAGATCAGTGGGCTTTAAAAACATGTAGAAACACAAAAGGAAGGAAGTGCAGGTCTTTTAAGGTCAGCTCACACACTTCAATAAGATGATTTTTCTCAAGTTGAAATCTGGCGTGAACTTTTTTTTTTTCTTTTTCTTTTTTTGTATAAGTCACTGAGAGCCACAATTTGTAAGAAATTTATAAAGGGCTCTGGCCCCTGAAATAAGGATAAATAGGTTGAGGACTCGGGTGCATTCATACGGTCTTTAGAAGCCACTGAAGCTGCAGCTCTGAAAATATTGCCCCCTGGGTGCACTTCCTGTTTGGATGGGAGTGCCTTTTGTAGTATAACAGAGCGCACAGTTTTCCTTTGAGTACCGTCATCGTGGGGGTGAGAGGGAGATGCAACAGCTGTTTATCATCGCTTTCTGTAGGACAGTAAAAAGGGTGGACCAACAACAGCGTGCCCTAGATCGGAAATGAGCAGTTATCTGTGTAGGGATTCAAAAACATACAGGAAACCCTCTTCCCTTCCTGCTCAGCTCTCTTAATTACAAGCACAACAATTTCTTTTTGAGTCAAATTAGCAAATATTAAGCTCATCTAAGCTTATCCTGGTAAGTGTTGGAGCTGAAACAAAATTCCTGGTTGCTTCCTAATTGGTAGAGAAGAAGAGAGTAAAGTCATGAATATGAAAAACGGCTAAGCAGAATATGTCCAGAATATGTCTTCAAAGCCTTTCTGAATAATGTCGAGAAGCACTCTCAGGGCTTTTAAACCCAGGGTGTAGCATTGTTGCCACCGCGCTCTGTCCACCTCCGGAAGGAGACTGCAATTTTTAAAATAGCTGGAAAACCGACCTCTCAACCTGCCCTCCCTATCTGATGTCTGGCTTCATTGTCGTGGCTGTGGCACTACACAAACACAGCAGATATGGAGGCGCAGCGGGCGCCTCAAGGCTGTCACTGGCATGTCAGCTGTTAGTGGTTACTGTGTTTGTATGTGCATGTAAAGCAGTTTGAAGGAAGCTGACTACATGGGAGTGAAGGTCAGGTGCTGAGACAGAGAGGCTGCAGATTAAATAACCGGTTCCATCCTTCAGTTCACTGTTTTTTAAGTCCTCCATCAAAAGTGGATCTTCAAATATCTTAGCAGTTCCCCGAGTGTAAAGACTGAAAACATTTTATGGCAGAATAAAACATTTTCTAACATTTTTGTTTTGTTTTTTGCTTTCCTACAGAGTGACCGATTGTTCAGGTAGGTTTCCCCTCCTTCGTGTTAAATTCCGTGTGTGTGTGTGTGTGTGTGTGTGTGTGTGTGTGTGTGTGTGTGTGTGTGTGTGTGTGTGTGTGTGTGTGTGTGTGTTATAAACAAATGCGTGTCATTACTGTTGCAGGAATGAGAGCACTTCATCCTCGGATCGTAATGACGCCCTTTTTACCCGTAGCTACAGTGAGAGTCGAAGGCCATATTCCAGCCAACTGGATAAAGATGACGCCATTGACTACAAGAAGGTATTTATTTTCAACAGCATTAACTCGTACATACAGTACTGTGCAAAAGCAATGACCCAGATTTAAATTGTATCTTTGAAAAAATAAAATAAATTGTATCTTTAGGCACTTTGACTGTAAACCTATCATAAAAATGCATAACTTGTTTGCATTTCGTTAGCTTAATCTGTGAGAAATTCCAAAGATTCAACAGGCATGGAATGTTTTTGCACCACCAAGGTGATTCCCACTGTGTTTTACAGCAATCTGTAAAAAATGGCGGAGGCTCTGTCACAGTTTGGGGCTGCATTTCAGCCAGCGGTGTCGGGGATCTTGAGAGACGTTTTGGAATTGTGAATGCAGAAAAGTACAGTCAGATTTTGATCCATTGTGCAGTACCATCTGAAAAGTGCTCCGATCGGCAACAGCCTCATTTTTCAGTGTGACAGTGATCCCAAACACTGCGAATGCAGTAAAAAAACCAAACATTGATAGAAAAACACACAGTTGGAACACTGTCAGTGGTGGACTGGCCTCCCCAGAGCCCGGACTTCAGCATTATTGAAGGTTTTAGAAGGGTTTTGTTTTATATTTGAGGCTGTCTGTGTGACTCAGAATTAAAGGTTTTGTTTTGTAAGCTAAAATATTTTTAAACAAAAACTTGACGGTTGCACTTACTGACTGTTGGATGCGATTGCCTTTCTCTTCAGCTCTACGAGCAAACATTAGCTGAGAATGAGAAATTGAAGGCCCAGTTACGTGAGACAGACCTGGAGCTGGCAAACTTGAAGTTACAACTAGAGAAGGCCACACAGGTATGCAGAAGTCCTTCATCAGATCGCTAAAAATCCCGATGCGATGATTAAGGTCTCTTGACGTATTCCACTGTTTTATCTTCCATTGCAGAGGCAGGAACGCTACGCTGACCGATCACAGCTTGAGATGGAGAAAAGGGTAATGATGGAGCTAGTTTAATAACCCACCTCTGTTCCAAATGTCCTTTTTTTTTTGTTTGTTTAAAAAAAAAAAGACCTTTTATTGAACATGTATATACCTCTGTCTCTCGAGTGTCTCTCAGACTAAATGCAGTTTATTTCAGTTATATTGGTTAAGCATCACAATAACACTGCCCCAATGGGTTTATGTCTGAAGGTAACAAGCAGGCCCCAATATCATCTGGGTGGTGGTATGATCTTACCCTGAGTTTTTGTATTAGTCTCTCCTCTGCTGCTGGCTGTCATCTCTCACATAGCTGAGGGTCAAACGGAGGCCCGCCCTCCCTCCACGCCACCCAGAACACCGCCACCTTCTCTATTCACCTGTTTTTGAACCTCAGAGGCAGCGTGTGGTCACCACTTTTCAAGACTGCTTATTTTTGTTGTTTTTCCCAGTGTGTGAAAGTGTGAAGTACCTCAATTTGTGCAGAAAGTTGAATTGTCGGCTTTTATATTTATATTTATGTGCATGTGTGTTTTCACTCTTTTCTGTAATGACTCTGGCATCTTCAGCTGCAGCTCCTGTAGCCACAGCATCATAACCAGTGGATATTTAAACTTGAGCCATTATTTTTAAACCCCTGCTTTCAATCTTAGCAACATTTGAGGCCATCAGACAAGTCTCATCTCTCTTCACAGCCTTTTACAGTATAAGAATATCCTTTTTTTTTTTTTTTTTTCCTCTTTTTGTTGTTCCCATGAACCATGTCTTTAACTTACCATCCAACACAACCTTTAAACATCTCCATCCTCATTTCTTGGCTCATTTCTGTCTTTAGACAGTTTTAAATTCATTGAAGGTCTGAACTGGCTGCTGCTTGCAGATGCCTCACGAGACATGCGTGTGCTCAAGTGTGCCCTGTCACTACATCCTCACCATCTCCCACGCCTCTCCTTTCCTGCTGTGTGTTGAGCCGGCACTGGACTGCGTCTTTGTGTTTGTTAGTTCAGATTTAACTTGCTTTTCTCCGCCCAACAGGAAAGAAGAGCTCTAGAAAGGAAGATTTCTGAGATGGAGAAGGAACTTAAGGTACCAACACACAATCACACACATGCATACATTTTTTTAAACTGCATATTTATACACTATGTGTCTTTTCATATTTTGTTGCTGCTTTCTCAGATCTCTGTAAGGACTAAATCTTTAAAAAAAAAAAAAAAAAAAAGACAAAAGTTGTATATAAATGTCATTTTCCTTAAACTATACTGTCTCTTTCTTAGGATCCAAAGAACAAATATAATAATAGTTAATGAAGGGAAAACAACTGCATACAATATTCAATAAGTTATGAACCAAAATTGCAAATTTTATCTTAAATATGAGAGAAATAACCCAAAGATTACTACAGAGGTCATCATATTTTTCTCTAGTATACTTTTATTAAACAGACACACATCCTACAGTCATGTATCAACATCAGTATCAGTGCATCACTACTTATGTAGCTCCTATATCTCTCATATTTTAATGAGTCATTCTTTAAAGGCAGTTTAAAAGACTGTTTGGTAGAGATGCCAGCAGCAAACGTTACAGGTGTGACAGTTTTAAGTGACTAGTTTAAAAAAAAAAAAAAACTCACTAGCCAAATGGCGTTAAGCTTAAGCTCAGTTGTGGTTAGATTTTTATATTTGGACCAATAGAATTCACCGCCTCTGTCCCCATGTGCGCTCCTTATACACCTGCTGATGTCGTCTTTGCTCTTCGGGGCACGTCTGAGGTCAGCTGCTGTAATATTTGTTCACTATTAACATTTAAGCCTCTGTACTGAGATGGCCAATTAAGTATTCCTTTTCTGGAAAATTGATTTTTAAGCTGAGAAAAGAGGGGAGAAAATCTATCAAACCCTAGTAAGCATGTGTTGTTCTGTCACTGATAACAGTGTGTTTATTTTTAGGTCTTAGGCAGCTGGCTGATCTTATCAGTGTCACTTTTCCATTCTGTCTACAAGCATCAAGCTGATCCTCTTAATCATTCCTTCGGATTCCAAAATCTGTCCCCATTTTCTAACGATCTTCCTTTTGTTTTCCCTTTTTTCCTTCTCTCGGCCCCTCTTCTTTATTAATTTAAATTGTCCTGTCTTTCATTAATCCTTTCTCTCTTGATTTGTCTCCTCAAACATGTGTCCTCTTCTGCCACTCTCGCTCTGTCCTCCCTCCTTTTCTTTGTTCTTTCTGTGTTGTGGTTGTTCTTTTCCCCCTCCTGCAGAACCTCCCCCAGGTAAAGCAGGTTCAGGCCCTACGCCAGGTTAAGGAGCGGCTGCAGGCTGAGAACCGGGCCCTGGCCCGCGTGGTGGCAAAGCTCTCGCAGTCGGCCTGCAGCCAGCTGCCCACCGTCGACCTCTAGGCCACGTCCGTTTGTCTGCCACCATCTCCTCCTCTTCCTCTGCTTCTTCTCCTCCTTCTTCCCCCCTTCCAACCCCATTTTTCTCATGCTCCATTTGCGCTCTGCCCCGCACCCATAGACAGGCAGGTGTCCAGCCGCCCAGCCATCACTGGTTTTGTAAATGATCCCTTCTGCCTCCCCTGAGCTTTTGTTTGTTTTTTTTTTTTTTTTGGATTGGGGAGGGTGTCTTTGATTTTCACAACAGGACACTCTCCTTTTGCAGTACACGCCTGTCCGGTGGTTTGCACACCTCCCAAACACATGAAAACATTATCCAAATACCCCAAATTGCATGTTAATAACAGATTGAAGCAAAGCTCAGGTAAGTCTTCACAGTGTGACAGATGTACTGTACTGTGAAGGAAAGTGTCCTCTTTGACGTTTCGACTTGTGATGCTTTCTTCAGGGGGAGCTCAGTAGTTCAGTTTGGCTTGTTCTGGCTTCTTTGCATGAAGTGGTTTCCTACAGCATCAGTTTTTTTTTGGACGGAGATCTTCAGAGACCCAACCCACCTTGCCCTCCCCTCCTCGTCTGTACATGAGTTTAACAAATGTTTAAGACGAATGCATGCACAGATGGGTTTATCTTGGACTTTGCCCTGTATGCAATATAAAGTTAATATTTAGTCACAGTGTCATTAGTTAAACTAGCAGACAGTTTTTATACTATGTAGTCAAGCAGGACTTGGATCTCTGGGGCAGTCTCCTCTGAACCCTGTAGAACACCTCTGTACAAACGTGTTTTTGGAGAGCAAAGTCATTTATTTAATCAGTAATTCATATTGAAGACGTGCTGTTGCCCAAACGGGAGACGTTTCAAGTCTATTGTGCTTTTATAGGAAATATTTAAACCTCGCAGAAGGCCGGCCAATGCCAGGATTTATTAATTATAGAGCTAGAGAATGTCTGGCCTACTTATTACAGCTCATTCAGTGATGTGTTGCTGCCTATAATACAGTAATATGAAGACATTTAAAAGAATGTGTTCTTAAGTCCACTAGATGTCATGAAGAAAAGGGAATTGATTCATAATCTGGCTTTACTTAAGTCATACACTCACATTTGAGATGTGATCGCAAAGTTCTGCAGCTCTGCCTGTTGAGAAAATTAAAAACCTTACCTGATTTTAAACCTGGCGAATCTCCTCTTTGAGGTCATCTCCTTGTGCAGCCCTGCACTGCTTCTAGAGCAGCTGCTACTTTTAGATCAGACCCTTTCTGACCACTTCCATGTGTATCTGCAATATTTTAAACTTGAACTACATTTTGAAGAAGAGGAAAAAGAGCCCAGGTGGGAGCGGTGAAGGAAGATTGTGTTGGTGTGCATCATCAGTGCCGTGAGCAGGCGTGAGACGACGCGAGCCAGCTCAGGCTGTTTGTGCTGAATGTTTTCTTTCAGATTTGCCAGCGTGCTGTAATAGGAGCCCACATTAACAGTCTGACCCTGGGAGGCAAATTAGCAGTGAAAGCTGGATAAATGAGTAGCATGCTCGCTGCGTGGCACTTAATGCAGGAAGAACCAGCGGCTGTTATTTTGACATGAAAGTTTGATACAAGTCAGGCACAGATGTTTCCTCCCTGCACAATTTGAGGTGAAATGTCAGATGCAGAAGTGTAAGTGGTCAGAACAGGATCTTCTTAAGCTGTTTGAAATTAGCTGCTGCATTGGAGGCGACTCAGAGATGCACGAGGAGACAACTTTGAAGGCGCGATCAGCTGATTGTAAGTGGGGTATAGTTTCTGATTTGCATCTGTGATCTAGAACTTTAACCAAAAACAATACTTTGACAGTTTTGATCAGATGTTTTCCTCCTCCTCTGCTGTGTGTATTTTTGGGGCTGCCTGCAGCAGCCACTTAGATTCTGCATGGCTTTCCCAGAATCTTTGGCCTGTGGTGTGCCCGCTTTTACTTTTTCTCTCTTGACTTGGAACAAAATTTTTTTTCCCTTCAATTTAAAAGAAAAAAAAAGTCCAAAATTGAGATGCTGTGATTCCTGAGATTGCTTTACAAAGGCTGCTATTAACAGTTTGTAAAAACAGGCCTGACTGGTTTAACAGCGTGTTTACGTGGCGAGACTTGTCTAAGCCTTGTCTCTGTGTCTTCCTCCCCTCCCTGTTTCCCTTTATTCCCTTTCAGATGCTCCCAGACTTGAAAGCAGACAACCAGAGACTAAAGGACGAGAACGGAGCGCTCATTCGAGTCATTAGCAAGCTTTCCAAGTAGAACATACCCCCCCCGCCCCATCTTCTGCACCCCCCCCCCCCCCCCAGTCCCCCATGGCAGTGACTAATGGAATTGCACATTTAGATATTAATTGCAACAGACATCAGAGACAAGACTCCTGTCTTTTTGGGTTTTTTTTTTTGTTTTGTTTTTTTTTCCTCCCAACTCTCAATCTCCCTTTTGCTCCTTCACCACTGCAGCATCCACCCATCATATCCATCCATCCCTCGTTCCGCACCTCCTTGACTTTAACCCGCCAGATTGTGTGGCTGCTGTCCTGATAGAACCACTGAGTTTACAGAGCAAAAAGGAAGAAGGCTTGTGCGTGTGTGTATGTGAGTGTGTGTGTTTGTGTGTGCGTGTGTGTGATCAGCATGTAAAATTATTGCGGGCGGGGAAGCCTGAAAACTATTTAACCAATAAGCCTTAGTTGTACATAAAGAGAAAAAGAAAAACACTTCAAGCTCTTCTCTCTCTTTCTCTCTCGGCTATCTTTGAGAAACCGATATCCAGCACCTGATTTTATTTGTGCCACAATCTCTTATTTGATGTAACTTCTCGTTTCCTCTTCCGTGTTGTACTGTGTTGTGTGCTGTGCAGTCCTTCACTCCCTCCCTCCCTCCCTAAACCCTCAAAGTGCCACTTCTGCCTAATATCAGCTCCTTGTGGCGCCATCTTTTTTTTTTTTTTTTTTTTCCCCCTCTTTTTCACCCTCCACACACAGATCACCAATGCGCGCACACACACACACACCCCCTTTCCCCCCCAACTTTTTTTTTTTTTTTTTTTTTTTGTACCTCTGCCTGTCTTCCTCCAAGAGGGAACATTTTGAATTCTCGCTTTAGCGAAATGAGGCGGACCTGGTGGAATTTAAGCTTTCACTGTACGTGCAATATGCATTTTTTTTTTTTTTAATGCTTTAATAATGATGAGTCCATCACAAGTAGGATTTTTCACTCTTCCACCGCTCCCATCGCTCACCACCTTCCCTCTTTTTTTTTTTTTTTTTTCCTTTATTTTTTTAAAGTTTGTAGTGTAGGCAGTTTATACTCTGTATTTCTCACTTTGTTTTAGCAGGTACTGAGTGATGCTGTATATACCTGTATGTATTTGTTTGAGACCAGCACATGGCATGCATTTATGGTTCCCGTCTGTTACTATTAAAAATTTCAGAGGACAAAAAGGTGTGTTTTTTTTTTTTTGTTTTGTTTTGTTTTTTTTTTTTTTTTTTTCTTTTTCCTTTATAGCCTAAAGACATTGGATACAGTACAGTAGAGCCTCTCTCATTCACGGGACGGCTGGCAGTGTTCAGTGCTTTTGTTTTCCGATTTAAAATAAGTGTTCGCACAATTGTAAAATTAAAAAAAAAATTAAAAGTAATCGCTTCACTACATTTCACTTTCTTTGTATTCAGTATCTTGGAAGAGTGCTGTTAATTTTGTTTCCTTTTTTTTTTTTTTTTTTTTTTGTTTTTTGTTAAAAGCTCTAGTATTATAGCCAAGGTGTTGTCACTAAAAGAAAAAGGAAAAAAAAAAAAAAAAAAGATTATCTTAGGTATTGCTAATCCAGTCCTTTCTACAATGTCTACATGCACTGTCGATGCCATGTGAGGGGTCTTGATGTCAGGTTAACGCAAAATCGCCACCATCAAATATTCCATTCATCTGAGAACATTTTATGCATTTCAGTGGCCTTTTAAGGATATTTTAGTCAAAGAATTTAAAACTAAGTCACTGCAGATGGACTGATGACCATCGACTGTTTTTTGTCTTGGGTTTTTTTTTTTTTTTTTTCCTTCTTTTTTCTCCATCTTGTAAAATAGGTGTGTGGCTTAATACATGCAAGCTGTGCTGTGACTACCAACCACTGAAGAGTTCATTAAAAATAAACTTGTACATTGTAAAGTTCCCATGTCTCTTTATTTTCTGCTGATTTTTGTGATTGTGGTTTCTGAAATGGTTCCCATTGCATAAAACAGTTTTATTACACATATTATTTTCAGTGTTTTCAGTAAATGGGACAGACATTCAGTTCATGAGCTGTATTTGATGTCAGGTGGGCTGGATCAGTAACAACGTTGCTTAAAACCTTAAGAAAAACACCGTAGAGCAGGTCACAGACCAGACGACCAAACTGAGAGGGCTTAATAAAAATTACTAGAGCTTAAATGATAATATGCACACAACTCCTGTGAATTAACTATCAGGTCGACTCTTCATAACAGGTGGTGGTATTGCATTTTTTGCTGTTGTCTCTTAAATTTCTGTGCATCAGTTTTGTTTTTTTTGTTTTTTCCCTCTATAGGCTCCTCTTAAAGTTTTTCTGTTATTGACTCATTTATTTCTGTTCCACACAATATGACACTGCCAGCTCTGACAGCCAGAAAGAAAAGAACCAAAAAAGGGAAATAAGAGCACAGGTACGTGCACATTCATACACACACAGATTTATTTATATATATATATATATATATATATACATATATATATATATAAAATATAAAATAAAAAAAATTACACATTACACACACACACACACATATACACTTACTAAAACCAATCAAATAATGTGTTTGCAAGTGGCAGGATTAGTAGTTTACTGAGCATAAATGTGCACCTCAGAATTAGTTCAATTTACCACATTCTTGAGCCAGTGGCCTCGGGGTACACATTCACACAGTGTATGCACAACATTGTCATGAGAGACATGGCTGAGACTGGGCTATTGGCATGCTGGATGATGCAGCCCTGCATGACAGACTGGATAGAGGTGCAGAGATGAGGCGCTCCAACCTGTATTTGTGCCATTCTCGCAGCAGTACCCCGCCCTGCAGCCATTTAAGCAGGGCGGTACCTGCCCACTCACTGCTGGAATACCCCAGGTCGTTCTGGATCAGGAGTCTGTCCAGACACTTCCTTGGCCCTCAGCCTGGGACATGCTGAGTCGATGTGTTCATCAGACCACAACCAGTGACCGCTGCACTCCATAAGCTCAGGCCATAAGCTCTTAACAAAAGTCTTGTATAATCATATATTATAGCAGGGATCCTCACATCCAGGCCTTGAGAGTCAGTGTCCTGCAGGTTTTAGATGTTTCCCTGATCCAACACACCTGAATCAAATGGCTGAATTGCCTCCTCAGTATGCAGTCAAGTTCTCCAGATTCCTGCTAATGACTTCTATATTTGACTCAGGTGTGTTGAAGCAGAGACACATCTAAACCCTGCAGGACACCAGCTCTTGAGGAGTGGATGTGAGGATCCCTGTAAAAATTATGCCCCCTTTTTCTGCACCATGCAGCAGTTTGGTTGTGCTGGCCCTTTATCTACAAGTTGCTAATGAATTATTATTTTTATGTAATTTTTTTTTTTAAGTTTGTAACTGACTTCTTCTGCTGGGCTGGACTGAACCCCATGAGATGCTGCTGCTACCAGTAGATGGCACTCAGGTTTGCAGACTATCATGAACTCCATACCATGTAACTAGGCAGTTTGAACCACTCATGCAGTTCTGATAAGACTTTGTTTTTTGTACTTCACATGTGTAAACACTCAGTACTGAGATGCACGGCTCACTCACTCTTGACATGAAGCTCTGATTGTGCTCTGCTTCCTCCCTGAGCTTAAAATCCCTGCAGTTGTATTCATCCTCTTCAGCCTGCACTGCTTTGCTGCTTTTTATTGGAAACCCAGAAGATGACGGTGGGTTTTGAGTCAGACAACATGCACACGCACCCATTAAGTGACTGACTTTACACTTCATACAACTGAAATTTTTTCATCATTTATAAGACCATGTGAGGAAACACCTTTGCAGTAAGACTTTGTTTTTGCCTGTTTCGTCAGTAGCTTGCTGGGTGTGCCTAATGCTCTCAGGGTCTGTGATGAATTTCCAATCTTTACCTAAAGCTTTGGGGATAAGCGGTGGTATCTGCTGTAATTGCCTAAAGTCGTGCAAAAGTGTCTTGCTTTTCTATTTTCCGTTGCCTCAGCATGTGGTTGTTAAGAAGTCTGGTCTGTGCCTCGACTGTGATATGGATATGCTTCTTCAAGCATCTCAAGCAAAATGTCTTCATAAGGATTTTGACAGATGATTGGAAAAGAAGATTCCCGGCCTTGATTATGACCCCATGTAATTATAGAAGCAGAAAGTTTGAATTAATGCTGCCTTTTCCTCATATTTACTTCAAGCACCAAGAAGAAAACATCAGAGCTCAGCATATACAGGCTAATGTTCCTGTGAGAACCATGACTGTGATTACCAAAATTCTTAGTAATCCACTCAGTAATTTACAAGACAGTTCAGTTGAATTCAAAAATAGATTAGCAAACGTAGTGCTTCAGATTTGTAGAGAGTAGCTGGAGTTCTGGAGACCAGGAATGTCTGCAGAGATTTTCAAAGTAACCGTTCAAATAATTACTGAGATATTTCAGGCCAGCCATCACAGTCATGAGTGGGACCATACCAAACTGCAGTTCCTCCAGTGGCCAGCCTTAACTGGCCACTGGAAAAGTGAGTCAATTCTCACACACACGTGCGAATGGCGTTTTGATCATTGTATATAGTGTTATTATTATTAGTAGTATTAAGGTTAATATTGTTTGTTGATTTTATATATATTCTTTTCTTAATAGTGTGAATTATTATATCTTTATTTATATTTATAATAACTGCGGCTGCTGTTACACCCAAATTTCCCCTCTGTGGGACAATAAAGGCTGTTTCTTCTTCTTCTTCTTCTTCTTCTTCTTGTATGTGACTAGAAGGTGGAAGAGAAGAAAACTCATTGGCATTTCGGTGCCATGGAGGCAAATTTTAATTCATCCCTACACCTTCAGACTCAGGTTACGAAGGATCGTACCTGTGTTTTATAATCTAAGAAGGGCCCCTTCACCAAAGAAGCAAAAATGCAAAGAGGCAATGACTCACATCCTGATAAAATGTCATCCTCTTCCTCCTCACCTGAAACTGAAGTTGGGGCTCTAACATGGGAAAATGTTCATAAACATCCTTATTTATTCCCAAAATAGTCAGAATTACTTATTGTCAGCAGATGAGACATGTGACCATCTCATGTCCAGACAGCTGACAAAAACAACAGCTGGTTATAAGCTGACATTATGCCAGCTAACGTTAGGCTCAAGCAAGGGTGATTCTAGGATCAAACCTTTAAGGGGGCTCAGCCCCCAGTCATAATGTCATAATACAGTGCCTTGCAATTAATATTAATGTAATATGCTGCCTGTTAATGTATGCAACCCTTTTCACCTTCATTTCAGTTACAATTTTACTTTCAAAAGCAACCTAATTATTTGGATGACTTATTGTAGTCCCAATAGCCAGTCTCGATAGCCGGGCATCGGTCCGCCAGGACCACTGCCCGACACACACTGCACCCCGACCCCTACAGTGCCTCCTGCAGGTGGTGGGCCTACAGGAGGGCGGGCCCATGTCATCTCTTTGGGCTGCGCCTGGCCGAGCACCACGGGCTAATGCCCAGCCACCAGACGCTCTCCCTTGAGCTCCCTCCCCAGGCCTGGCTCCAGGGTGGGGCCCCGGTAACCCTATCCTGGGCAGGGTAAACAGTTCCCTTGTTGGGGGTCTTCTGAACCACTCTTTGTCTGGACCCTCTCCCAAAAGAATAAGATCGCAAATACAAGCAGCAGAAATGAGTTTCCTCCAAAGGGTGGCTGGCCTCTCCCTTAGAGATCGGGTGAGGAGTGCAGCCATTCGAGAGGGGTTTAGAGTAGAGCCACTTCTCCTCCACATCGAGAGGAGCCAGTTGAGGTGGCTCGGGCATCTAACCCTAACCCCCGCGACCCGGCCCTGGATAAGTGGAAGAGGATGTATGGACTTGTTGTAGTGTCCAAGAATAATTCAGAATAAATAATCACTGATTAAAATATAGTACAGCAGTTTTAATATGGACCCTTCAGTTGTCAACTGAGCTGCCTTTACATTAAAGTTTTGTAATTCATGCAGACCCTCACTTTATTGTCCAGACTCAACACAGGGCATCACATACTCCAATTCCAAGACCGAGGAATAGATTTGCAGTCTGTAACTTCAGTGTAGTGGGGGCCATCCTGTTTAAGCCTGGCTTGTTTGGAAGAGTTTTCAGGAGAAAGCACAGCAGCAAATCTACAACAGGATGACTGAAAAAGAAAAGAATCAAGGTGGTGCAATGACCCACTCAAAGACCTCAATCTGATTGAAATGCTGCAGTGGGACCTTAAGAGAGCTGTGCATAAATGCATGCCTGCAAGCTGCAATAAAGTGAATCAACATCGTGAAGAACGGTGGGCCAAAAATGTAAGAAAACAATAAAGAAAACAGAAAACAGTTACTTCAAGTTATTGGCACTAAAGGTGGTTCTACAAGCTACTGAATCATGGGATATATAGCTCCAGTATTGCTGTTCATCACGGGCTGTATTTAAATAATTTTATGACCTGGTCAAGACCAGGTTTTTATAATGTCCTGATGTGTAAAAATTTTGAATTACATTTTCATACTTTTGGTCATTTTCAAACATCTGCAACATGCAAGTATCCTTTAAAATTTGATTTTTTTTTTTTTTTTAAATAAAGAAATTAAACATTGGCTTGGGCCTGTAAGCATCAAGGTCAGAACTTCTTAGAACTCCACGAAGCACAAGAAACGTGACGAGAAATAAATCTCAGCGGGCTTAAATGGTCACAGCGTGTCATCTCCACCATGACATGCTGTGCTTTTCAAGGTTGGAAACCATCCACAAAGTCAGAGTTAAATCTCTGCAACTGTCACACACTGAGACGCTCTCACTCATCCTCCACACTCATTTTATTTCGTCAACGGCCGAATCTCCCCTTCTTTTCCCAACTCTAATGTTACAGTGCTCCAATCAAACCTCCTCTCAGTTGTAATTTTAAACTCCCAAACATAAACCTGGATTACTAAGTGGAAATGTTGAGGAAAAACTAACATTTTTGTATGAAGTGAGATTCCAAACTAATGATCAAATAAAAAACAGTAAATAAAAGATGGAAGGATCCAGCCTGACACTGGTTTTTGGACTCCAGATTTTAATGCCTCAACTCAGTAATTTGGCCACCATCATGTTGGTTTTCTAGAGCCAGAAGTGACCATATTTAGACCAGAGGGTGGATTGCTAAGTTATCAGCTAATGCTAGCAAGCTTGGTTAGCACGTTATATTGCTAAGATGCACACATCCGCTAATTACTAGAAATTCACTCAACAATGTAAGTGGAAAATATTTAGATGAGTTTTACCAGATTGCAACTCATATATTATTGTAGGGTCTTTACCTTATAATAAAAGTGCTTTGAGATGACTGTTGTTGATTTGATGCTATATAAATAAAACTGAATTAAATATTATTCGTTAGATCTTTGCAATAAAATGTATAGTTATTGTGAATGGGGAAATATACTATAGAGTCCAAAAATGTTTTTGCACCAGGCTGTAATATGTTACTTTCATGGCCGATGATTAACTTTGTTTGGAGCGAGCCTTCATGGAACCATGGAGGATGTCTCTTGATCAAAATGAGGAGCAGAAACTTTACTAGGTTCATTTTACTGTTAGTGGGTTAGACCCTAAATTTGTCACGAGAGCTTCCTTCTTAGATTGAACAAAGTGCTGGAAACATTCCTCAGAAATTTTGGTAGATATTGACATGATTGTGCCATGAAGTTGCTGCAGATTTGTTGCCTCCACATCCATCCAGTCTGTTGTGGTGAAGCGAGAGCTGAGAGTGAAAACAAAGCTGTCGACTGACCAGTCAATCTGCATTCCTACCCTGACCTATGGCCGCGGGCTCTGGGTAGTGACTGAAAAAATGAGATTGCAGATATAATGTGTGGACATGAGCTTTTTTCCGAAGGGTGCTGGGCTCTTCCTTAGAGATAGGATGAGGAGCTCAGTCATTCAAGAGGGCCTCAGAGCAGAGCCGCTACTCCTCCACGTTGAAAGGAGCCAATTGAGATGGTTCAGGCATCTGACTAGGATGTCTCCTGATAGGAGTGGCACACAGTGTGGTCTTCTACTGCTGCTCAAAGTTTGACGTGTTGTGTGTTCAGAGATGCTCTTGTGTATACCTTATACCAAGCTTTCCTGTCAGCTTAAAGTGGCCTAGCCATTTTTCCTCTGATCTCTGTCATGAACAGGGCATTTTCTCCCAGAGAACTGCCGCTCTCGGGATATTTTCTCTTTTTCAGATGATTCTCTGTAGATCAGCATTTTCTGAAATACTCAGACCAGCCCCTCTGGCACCAACAACCATGCCACATTCATTTAAGTCACCTTTCTTCTCCATTCTGATGCTCGGGTTGTCTGTTTTATAGTGTTTAATTCGTAATTATCACATTTTTTTTTTCTTAATGTGCATGTTCATAATGAAATTGTTTTATATTATGCACTTGTCCCTTTAAAAATGAGCAATATAAAGAACGATTTGAGCACTGTTTTTGGCGGCGTGAGCAACCAACTCATCAACTTAGAGCTGGAGGAGAGGAGGTTAACATGCTGACCCACCGAATTTACCCACAATCAAACCATCATCATCATCATCAAGAGATGGTAACCTGCAGATGGCACAGGGAGCCGTTGGAGGGCACAGATGGGGTAACGAACAAAACTGTGAGCTGGGCAGAAGACAGGACCTGCAGAACAAAGACAAACCTTCAACAAGGGGATCATGAGTCTGTGGAATGAGCTTATTATGCAGCAAATTAATGCTGCATGTCATCTTCTCTCCAAAATTAATGGTTCACATGAGAAACTGGACCCAGCAAATGCTTCACCGCTGCATTTCTCCTGTATTTTACAGGAAGTGTGTCACCTAAAGCCCTCTGCTGTCTCTCTAGTTAACTTCCTTCCGGCTGTTGTAGCTCAGTGCAGAACTCTGCTGACTCACGGTCCTGGACATGGAGGAGGATTAAACCACAATGGGACTGTAACAGGAAGCTCAGCAGTTCAAATCCAGGATCATCTGGGGGAAAACAGGGAGGCCAAAGTGAGCAGAAAAAGTAATCTTTCCGGGTTTCACAAAAAGCTCTCGAGCAAGAAACTTGACTCTCTACTTGCTCGCATTTTTGTCCTCATTTAACAGACTTACATGGCCTGTATTTTATAAATAAATGATTCAGTAATCAGTGATTAGGTTTTTTTTAAAAAAATATGTCATTCTCGGTTCATTTACATAGTTTTGAAACTTGGTTTAGATTTTGAAAACATTGCAAGGATCAGGCTTCAGGCTTTGGATCTCTTAGAGAAGTCAACCCTCCTCCTCCTAGTTTCATTAATATAAAAACTGCAAAAACAGACTTCACAATTAAAGCCCATTTTCTTGAGCTAGTTTCCCCCTGATGAAAAATACAAGAGCTAAAGTTTTATATTACTGAGCAGTTTAAAATGCACTAAGGACCAGAGTCACGCTGAATTAGGGGTGTGAGCTGTGTCGTGAAACGCTGTGGCAGGCAGGTTTTAGGACCCCAGCGCAGGACTCGAGAGACACAGAACATAACAGCATCACACAGTTGCTGCAGGTTTGTCCGCTGCACATCCATGATACAAATCTCCACCACATCTCAAAGGTGCTCTGCTGGATTGAGATCTGGTGAGTGTGGAGGACATCTGAGTGCAGTGAACTCATTTTGCTGTTTAAGAAATCCATCTGAGGTCATCTGAGCTTTGTGATATGGCGCATTATCCTGCTGGAAGCAGCCAGATGATGCCGATGGGTACACTATGGTAATAAAGGGATGGACATGGTCAGCAGCAATACTCAGGTAGACTGTGGTGTTTAAATGCTGCTCAGTAGTAACAAGGTTTAAGAGTTTAAAAAACACCTGATTTGTGCATCTGTTCTTCCAAGTAACAAGAGATCAGGTGACTTATTTACCTTCATAATCACCAGATTCTCATTTAAAAACAAGCATCATTCCTCAGTCTTTCTCTTGTGCAATCCCGTGTTCTGTGGCGGGTATCTGCACGACTCCTGGCCCTCTCGACATCTGCGTGCAAACATCCAGGAGGCTTGGGAGAAACATTTCTTGAATACTTACTTAGATTGGACAAACAATTTCATGGGGGAGTGAGCGCGGATTGAGGCTCCTCGCTACAGAATTACCCACCTAATAGCTCCTGACTGCAACATTACTGTCAAAGAAATGAAAATGTGTGAATGCAAGAGTGGCCATTACACATTGTTATGTTTAATATATTCTTATGTGCAATGCTCATTTTACAGCCTGGCAAGCACAGCATTTTATTCCTCTTTAGCATAAATGCGTTATGGGTTACAAAATGCATGATGGGGCCACTTATTAAAGCTCTCGGTGTTGTCAGGTACTTTGAATACAAACTAAATGTTCATTATATGCAGAGTCTAAGCTCGACTATTTTGGTAATGCATTACTGGAATGTTATATGGTATTTAAGCAGCAGCGTTTGTGTTGGCATGAAAGGAAACACTTAGTGAGAACCTTTAAGCACCCCCATTCTTTCTCCCCCCCTCCTCAACAGCAGACAGAAATATGCTAAATATGCAGCAAAGTGACCTGAGTTCATAGATCAAGGTTTATTTTTAGGAGAGGCACCTCACTCCCATGCTCCACCCAGGTTTTCTCATTATCTGTAGCAGGGTTAGCACATGCAGAGATAATGGCTGAATGCCTGGCCTCCCACTCACCCTGAAGGCACGTGGATGGGTCACACACACACACACAAAAAAACAGTGTAATAGCATGTAAGCAGATTCTATTTCAGATACGTATATTTGAGTATCTGTGATAAACTTCCCTTAAAGTCAGTGCACCCTTGGGAGCAAGCTAGCCGCACACAAATCTAACACCAAAAAGCTCATATCCTTCAGCACAGTTGAGTTATGGGGCTATTATCGTGGCATGAAATTAGGTTTCTGACAGTAAGCGCCTATAGCAGGTTTAAATCACTGCACGGGGAGAAACCTGTGCTCGTACAGTTGGGTAATGGCATGCACATGCATGGAATATCACTGCAATGTGATGCAGAGTAATCACAATGGAGCTTTGCAACAGAATGCAGCAATGACAAGCAGGATGTTATATTAATTATGTTTCCTCTAAGCCCGGATCATTGTGCAGAGAGCTCCAGAACAGGTTTGAAATGGTAATAATGACTTTGTGACTTGTTTTTAGAAACAAAGTTAAACATAGACTCTGCTAAAAACAAAGCTGGTAGCTGTTGTGCAGCTTCCCATCAAATTAACTCCTTGTTGTGAGTTTGTGCTTGAGCTTGAAAACACTCGTATCATTTATTGACTCCCTCATAAAACTGTCACTGCACTTCTTGTCCTGTAAAGGAAGCATTTTCTTTGTTCACTAATAATAGAAGTGAACTGTATCTGTGAAGCACTTTTCTTGAAAGTAATGATCTGGCCTTAATACATTTATGAAGAGTCTTAAGGCCTGTTTCTGTGAAGTCAGGCATGACTGTCATGCAGCCGTGGCTTGGGAGATAGTGCAGGCCATCCACTAATGGGAAGGTCTAGTTTGGATTCCCAGCTCCTTCAGTCTGTGCGTCAGAGTGTCCTCAGGCAAGACATTGAACCCCAATAATATGCAGGCTGACAAGACAAAGAGTGTACTATAAATTATGACATTGTACTTGCTTTTAACTTGTCTCATATCTCCATCCATCCATTTTCTTCTGCTTTTCCAATTCAGGGTCACAGGGAGTCGGAAACCTATCCCAGCTGCCACAGGGCGAGAGGCAAGGCGCACTCTGGATGGGGTTGCCAGTCTGAGAGACAGACAACCACCCACACCTATGGGAAATTTTAGAATCACCAATGAACCTAACCCCACTACCTGCATGTTTTTGGACTGTGAGAATCCATGCAGACACAGGGAGGACATACAAACACCGGCCAGGTGGTGGATTCAAACCCAGGACCTCCTTGCTGTGAGGCAGCAGTGCTAACCACCGCACCACCATGCTGCCCTCTTGTCCCATATCTCATTACTTAATAATGTGAATCTCCCCAACCAGTCGTGGCAGATGGCTGCCCCTCCCCGAGCCTGGATCTGCTGGAGGTTTCTTCCTGTTAAAAGGGAGTTTTTCCTTCCCACCATCACCAAGTGCTGCTCATAGGGGGTCGTTTTGATTTTTGGGGTTTCTCTGTTATTGTAGGGTCTTTACCTTACAGTATAAATTTGGCAATACATAAATAAAATAGAATTGAATGCTACATATTGTTAATTTTTTTTTAGCACTTTCTTACTACAAACTTCATTCACCCCTTTTAAAGTGTAACATTCATACACTCACATGGACGCATTGGGGACAATACGCACACTAGAGCAGCTGTGGATGAAACCACTGACCTGATTAACAGAGAACATGCTCTACCTCCTGAGCCACAGCTACCCCTAAATACAGACGCAGGTCAGTTAACTTGTAACCACATAAAAATATCTGCATCATTACCAGCTATGAACACAAATCAAGATGACTGACCTATGCTTTGACTTGCAGGCTAGAAACACCACCAGAACTGCGTTTTGCTATCTTAGAAATACTGTCCATGTACCAAGATATTAGAGGAGGGAATGGGAAACCAGCAAGCTCTCAGTTATGCAGATTTTTCTCTCCCAAGCGGGGCCATCAGCATGTTTTTATACCATGACAGTGGATTATTTATTGGTCAAGTAACCACAAGCTGAATATTGTCTTATTGATTTTACCCTGCCTCTGAAGGGTGTATAATCACAAACGGTCTGCGTTGTACAGCCACCTGCCACCGTACAAGCCGAGTTCTCAGAAGAAAAAGGAAAACAAGATGCTTCATTCTTCTGGCTTTGACTGCAAATTCAGAGCAAAAAATTGAGAATCTGCGGCAGACCCATTTTAGTGCTTCGATAAAAGTCTGTTGAAGCCACGTGCTGTGAGTACTTTGAATCGGTCTTCTTTTTGTAATCTAAACTAAAATGTAGTTGCTTATGTTAATGTGTGATGTTTAAGAAATGAGAGAGAGGAATGGCACTCAAAGAATCCTGAGCCTTATTTGGGGTCAAAAATCAACAAATAATTTAACAATTTTTTTTATCCATTTTGACTGGCAATTTTATCCATGCAGTTTTTATGTCCTGGTGCTCATAAATACATTCACCAGCCACTTTATTAGGTGCACCTTGCTGATATCAGGCCTCTTTTTCATTGGTTGTTAGTGCCATAGATTCAACAAGGTTGCAGAAACATTCCTCACAGGTGCAGTTTCTGAAATACTCAGACCAACAACCACGCTATGTCCAAAGTCACTTAAATCACCTTTCTTCCTCATTCTCATGCTGGGTTTGAATTTCAGCACATCATCTTGGTTATATCTACACACCTAAATGTATGAGCTGCTGCCATGTGATTGGCTTACTAGATATTTGTGTTAACAAGCATTTGAACAGGTATACCTTACAGAGTAGCTGGTGAATATAAGTGCCTGAAGGTTCGTCAGCATGGCTGCTGAGTGGCAAGGACTCTTGTTTAAGAAACACACTGAAAGTGTTCCCGCTTCTACTTCTAGCTTGATTTAATTATTGTGATACCTTGTTGTCGTGCCTCTTTTCAGCTGTCACGGAGGTCTCAACTTTCAGCAACTATTCTCTACAGCTGTCACGTCATAACACAAAAGAAATAAACTGCTCAGTCTTCTTAAGTTGTCCTTACCCCACCCTGAAATCAGGTGCAGATATCAGCATGTTTCTCCTCTGATCAGAACTGGTTGGGTGAGTTATTCTGCGCCTAAGGGAGTCTGTGTGGGAGAACTGAGTCGCTGAGAAATGCCCTTGTGCTGAAATTTTGCGCTGCAACTGTGCAAATATCAAAGGGCCATTGAAGACTTGAAATCTGTGACACTGTGCTGTTGACTGTCAGACCTGCAGAGATGTGCAGGAACTTTAAGTATCACACTTTCAAGGTCTCCAACGTCTGCTCAACTCTTAGAGCAAAAAAAAAATAAAAAATAGAGGTGGAAAACAGTTGGTTTTAGTGAATTAAAGAACATTTTTAAAGAATGGAATGGAGGGATTTTCAGAGGGTCCAATTTAACCTATTGCAATGCCATAAATTACACTTAATTTTAATAATTTTTAGAACTAGATACATTGTTTGAATCATAAAAATGTAAAAAAAAAAAAAAAAAAACAAAAAACTACATGTGAAGGGTTTTTGCCTTTCTAGTGTTACATCATTACTGAACATGATTTATTGATATACAGAATTCTATTAAGCTATTTGGCAAAAAGGAATCCCGGCAGAGATGGGAATTAGAGTGGGACCTCCGTAGTCTAGAATCTGGTGAAGATAAAGATGGAGGCTTGGATGATGAGATGGGGAGGAGGTGGGATGCGCCAATGAATCTGCAAGGGAGAATGACAGGTAAGCGGTGAGATTTAAGTATGCAGAGTGGAGACTGACTGGCTTGAAGAAGGCGGGCAGAAAGATGATTGCAGTAGAGCAATGACGTCAGCTTTGAGTTTGACAGCATGGGAGAGTAAAAGTGATGTGAAGAATAAGCAGCCAAACACCTGGGAAAGCAGCCAGAGGAGTGAATACAGATCTTTCTTACTTTTTTTTGTAAATGATGGTTCATCAAATGAGAAAATGCTTATTCTTTACAGTTCTTAAAGAAAGGAGAAATTTAAAGGAGATGTTTTGCAGTAGTTTAACTGGTTTAAACTAAAATGGATTTAACACCCCCCACCCCATTTTAAAGGATTAACTATGGATAAGCATGATATGCTGCACATTTAAGCAGGATGCGGTATTTATCACCCCTTCCCCCACATGTTGAGAAGCAACTTTTGTTTTTTTTGTTTGTTTGTTTGTTTTACTACTAAATAAATTATAAATATGTGTGCATCCTACACATAATTTGCTTAATAATTGCACTTTTCCAGAGCTAAGTGTTTCACACAAAGCCACAAATAAATAAATAAAAAAAAGTCTTTCCATCCGGCTTACCATTATATTATTATAGGGTATTTACTGGGGAAGCATGAAATTACAGAAACATTATGACGAAAACATTACACTAATATATTAACCTATTAACCTTTAGTGAAATATCACTAAAGTACCGAGAAATATTGCCCAAGCCTTTACAAATAACCATAAACCTGGAAGCACCTGTGGGAACGCTAAAGGGTTATTACAGAGAGCGCCCTCTTTGCTTCGGCTTCAATCGGAAGTGCTCGTTCGTTGTCGGGCCCAACCGGTGTGTCAGAGGGCAGAGCGAGCTCAGCGGCTCACAGCGCTGCAGACGAGAGCCGTTCATGTGAGCGCAGCTCGGGCACACCTGGTCGGATCGTAGACAGCAGCTCAGCGACCCAGACAGCTTCACTCAGGTGAGTTTCTACCTGCATTTATAACTTTGCCGTTCTCTCATCAACTTCTCCATACTTTGACTTTCTTCTTTCGGGGGAAAGTTTCCCTGAAGATAAGCGGACCGTGGAAACGTTTAGGAAACTTTGTTTTTAAAAAAAAAAGAAAAGAAAAAAAAGGGTTAAATACGCCGAGTGCCGAGACGTGGGGAAAAATACCTCTAGGCTTTGGGAAGAAGCCATAATAAATAGTTCAGAGTTTATTTGTCTTGACTTTATTTTCATTCTACCTTCCAGCAGCTCCCGAGTTAATCACTTGAGGAATGTGGTGCAATTAGGACGGTGGCCCAGAGCTGAAAATTCATATCAACTTCAACTTTAAGTTACTTTTCACCAACTTTGAACTTATCAAAAAGGGATCATGGCTACAGGCGGATTTAAGTCAAACGCCCCGACAGACTTTTTGGAGGAGTGGAAGGCAAAACGGGAGAAAATGAGAGCCAAAATGCTGGGGGACATTGCCGCAGCTACCGGTAATCCCTTAGGTGCCAACAACACAAACAGCGGCAGCAGCCGCCAGGGCGCTCCTCCGGCCACCGAGCTCACCAACAACGGCAACCCGGACCGAAGTGCCTCCGCTGGGAACTGCCACCCCTCTTCCTACTCTGTGGCTCGGTCCTCCTCTGGCACAGCTCTAAAGAGACCCGAGGAGGAAATGCACCACCCCGTGGCACCCTCGGCCACCCCGGGGAGCAACCTGAAGAAGGCCCCGCCTCAGCCGGAGAAGACTCAGTGCGCTTCCCCCCAGGACTCCACTCCCATGGCTTGCAATGACAGTGACAAGGAGAGCCCGTCGCCCAGCAGCAAGGGCAAGGAAAAGAAGAGCACTGGTCCCAGCGCCAGAAAGGGGAAAGGACAGATCGAGAAGAGGAAGTTAAGGGAAAAGAGGAGATCAACAGGTGTTGTGAGCATACCGTCCAATGAGGTGAGTCAGCCATCACGTTGTTTTGAAAAGCACATTTACCTTTTGACTGGCATACCTGGGGAGGTCAGGGCTTCACCTCAGCAGAATGGGTCTAAATGGGTATTTTGGGATGGAGGTGGCTGTCATAACATTTTTTTTTTTGGTCACATTTTTCTGTGATCATGGGGGACTTAGCTGAAAAAATTCTTCTTTATTGAAAAGAAAGTTTGAGAACCACTGCTGGGGGGTCAGAGGTTATCTTTGGTGTACTGTGTCTGACTATTAGTGACAGGTCAGCCTCTTCTATGTGGAAATGGGTGGATGTAAACTTGTACTGCTGTAATCAGACTTTCTCTTTGGTAACTTTGTTTTGTTAAAAAAAAAAGTGGCTTCTGTGTGTTGCACTTCCATAAATATTATATCCCAAAGAACAAAAAAAAAACCAACAAAAAAACCCCCACTTGTTTTCCTAAACTCCACATTCCTCCCATACATGTGTCTGGTTTAATCGACCCTCTGTAGAGAGAAATGAATGCAGCTCTCAGATGGTGGGAGAGAAAAGGAGGCAGGCAGGGAGGGAGGGTGGAGGTGTACAATATGTGTGTTGCACATTCATTCTTACTGAATTTAAATCATGTCACACTCCTGCCTGATTCCTGTGGTTCAGACACATGCAGGAACTCTGATATGAAGCTAGGCCAGCACTATGATTGTGTATGCTCACACACTCTTAATAAACACACAGTCAAATTATACAGAAATTCTCAAAACAGATGCCTTTTTTTGTAAGGAGATTATATTCTGATGTGTTTCAAAGTGGTCCGTAACCACCCTTCATTTTCCTATTTGATAGCCACCCAGAACAGTGTGCCCCTGGGGCAGCACAACTTGGAGTTTGACCAGTCTGTCAGTTGGCGCTCCACATCCTGTTATTAGGTGCTCAGCAGTGCCGATCAAAGCCGTTTGAAAACTGGTCACAAGCCAGGCTGTAATGCTGGGCTTCAGCACTCTGGGCTGCGCCAGATATGCTAGATCGAGCCCATAGGCAGCTGATTATGTAGTAAAGTGGGCGAACCGTCTATTATTGGGGGAGGTAATCTGATGAAGTGGTGAGCTGATTTGTGTGAGCGGGGCAGAGAGAAAGAACTGGAAGCAATGTGGTCTGAGAAAGTTTGCAGAACTTCCTGAGTCAGGCTCTTATATCTGTGATATGTTTGAATGCCTGAAAGTTTAAAAAAAAAAAAAAAAAAGATGGAGGGTTTTGGTTGCTGCATTTGGAACCTAAACCCCAAATGTCGTCAAGAGGTCCAGCTTAGTGACTCTAATTAGCTGAGACGAGTCCTTATTTTCCAAACGGTCATTGCTGGTATTGAGGTATGCGTGTCCAATGCTCTCATAAAGTAAACTATTTATATAGCTTAATTCCCATCAACGCTTTACAATTCCTGTTAATGTTCTCTTTTAATTGTGCTTTTAAAGTTAATTATGTACTGAGTTGAAGCCTCAGTGAGGCGGACCACTAAATTTGGTAAATAAAATGACAAACACCATGCAAATAAAAAAAGAAGCTCATTGCCAAAAGCAGTGCTATTCATGTGATTGCCCTGATTGATAGATAAATGTAGGTTCTTATCATTCTGTGCCCGGGGTGAATGCTTCGTCACCTGGAGTTAGATAACAGTGATTAAACAGTTTCTCTTGGCCTCTGTTAGCGGTGATCAAATTGAGACCTAAAGTTCATCAAAGATCGATCTTTGATGAGGTACCTCAGCTGGTAAATTACATCAGTGTGTCTGAAAAATATGTTATTGGCATTTCATATCACATTCACCCCTACAAACTGTTTTTTTTTTTTTTTTTTTTTTTTTTACAGTTGTATGTATACTGTAAGAAGGTTCATAGAGTAATTTCTTCTGAAAATCAGCTTTACTCTTCTTTCTCCTTCTCCCTCTTTTACACAAACACCCACACTCTATCACAGTGTCACAATTTGGGTTGCAGAAAAGTGCTCCCGCACAGATCAGTGGAGGTCATAATTCTGTTTACTTTGAGGCTTATTTGGGTTTATATCTGGGCACAGCGCTCTCATTCGCCTTTATATATTTACCACTTTTCAGTCGTGCTGCACGGAGGCCGCCGATGCTGAGGAAGTGCAATCAAACCAGATGATTACCATGCCAGAGTTCAACTGAACCATGCCCAGACTCATCTCTTTCAGCGGGCCAGGCTATGGTTGTGCTGACCTGAGCATAAAGCAAAACGCTTGTTAGTGAACTGGACTTAGGGCTCAAACATGCTGAGCACGTTATGGATCACCTAGTGTTAGTACACCATTAAAGGGCTCTCCTATAATCAACCTCCAGCATCTTAAATTTGTCTTTAGTATTTCCAGACTTTCTAAGGATGCAGTTTTAAGTCATTTTCCTGCATTGCCTCTGGCATAGTGGCCTGTTCAGGAAAAGCTAAAGAGATGCAGTTTACAGTTATTATATACCTCATAAACACAAACATGACACTCAACTTAAACAAAAAACTATCAAAAGTATAATTTTCAGCTGTTGTTTTGTTCTGTTAGTAACCAGCTTCTCCTTTTTATCCATACTGAGAAAACTAAGTGCTACAAGAATCATTAATAGGCTTTTATTGTTTTAATGTAATACTCTTGTCTTTTTTTTTTTGGCATTTAAAACTGTTCACCCAACTGTAGCCACTAGCACTGAATAACTCAAGTTTTCTAATGCAGCTTTAATAATGGAAGCTTTATGTCGTGGTCTGAGATCCTGTGAGTTTTGCACACAGATGGAAACACACACAAAAAAAATGCAGAAACCGGTTGTCTGGCAGATGGATTCCTTTTGTGAAATGTTTTCTCTTTTCTCCTCCTGTTGGATGTAAAAAGAACCAAACTATGCAAATGAAGACTTCCTCACACAAGGTCCCCTTTGTGATGTGAATATTAGTGGACAGGTGTGAATAGAGATGCCTGGGATTATCTCCCCACTCGTTCTGTGCGGTATAATAGCTGCTGAGCGGGATTTCATAGCATCCGGGGAACCCAATCTTCTGCCTGTTGAGGCCTTAATGGCTCGATAAAAGCTCCCAAGCTTTGCTGGAGAAAAAGATGCTTCTGCATTGCATCAGTCAGTACCTCCTCCAGCAATCCAGGATGGTGTCTCCTTTCTTTCACCCTGCTCGCTGCCGCAGGTCCAAAGCCATTGTTGCTGATGCTGACCTTTGACCTGCTCACCACATTCTTATGCATCCGAGGAATGCGAAAAACAAGAGTGCGCATTCAGTGCTGAGGTCTCTTGTCTGAAAGTGTTTTGGGTTGCGATGTGTGTTTCCCATCGGGTCACGCCGCCTGCGGTCTCGTGTTGATGATTCATGTCGCTCATTGTGCTGCTGCTTTTTTATGACCTCAGAGTTATGAGGTTGTGGTCAGACACTCCAGCCAGTGAACGTTGTTTCATGTACACGGCTGAGTCTGCTCTACAGAGACTGCTGGGGAGTGTGGCGTTATCCGGCCCCTCGCAGCTATTTGTCTGTAGCGTCACTGAAGAGGAGGTCAATGGGTTTAAGGTGAAACACTGTGCTGGGTGCTCACGCAGTTAACACTCTGGTGATAGGGAGATATGGGAGACAAGAGGGGTCCTTGTTTAACCCAGTATTTTATGAAAGCACAGGGTTGTTAATACACGTTATGCTTCATGCAAACATATTTTACGCATGAGCCAGAGAAAAACTAAACTAAAACTAGGTGTTAGAAAAGCATGTTTTCAGCTGAAATAAATATCAGAAGAACTGACTACAATGATATTGTGCACTAAAAGGAAAATATACAAATTTAGTCTTGGTCAGTTTGGCCAAATTTGCTCGTACATCGATCATGAAAAAGTAAGGCAAGCATCTGAAACTAATACAAACTAATCTAAAGATTTTTAAATAATAAAAATGAATCCAAAATGATCAAATCCAGTCTGGAAACTAGCTGAAAATGTACTGAATTGATGACAAAAGTTGACCAAAAAGGAAAAAAAAAAAGTAAAATACAAAAGTGTTAACTCTGTATCCAGCCTCTGTTAGGTGACTAAGGATGTAGGGGTACACAAAATAGTTTAATTTGTCCCTAGGGGTTAATTTGAAGTACATATAATTGTTTTCTGTATGACTTTATCAGCCTCTCACATAACTGGAGCAATTTTGGCCTGCTCTTCTATATAATATTGCTTCAGTTCATTGAGGTTTGCGGACATTCATTTATGCACACCTCTCTTAAGGTCCCACCACAGCATTTCAATCAGGGTGAAGTCTGGACTTTGACTGTGATACTGCAACACCTTTGATTCTTTTCTTGTTTTTTTTCAGCCATTCTGCTGTAGATGTGCTGCTGTGCTTGGGAGTTATTTCCTGTGTGACCCAGTTTGGGCCAAGCTTTAGCTGCTGGACAGAGAGCCTCACATTTGACTCTAGAATACTTTGGTATACAGAGGAGTTCACAACCAACTCAGTGACTGCAAGGTGCCCAGCTCCTGTGGCTGCAAAACAAACCCAAATCATCATCCCTCCACCGCCGTGCTGATGGTTGGTGTGAGGTGTTTGAGCTGATATACTGTGTTTTGGCGCTCTGCATTGTGGCCAAACGTGTCCCTTTGGTCTCGTCTGTCCAAAGCACATTGTTCCAGAAGCGTTGTGGTTTGTTCAGATGCAACTTTGCAAACCTAAACCGTGCTGCCATGCTCTCTTTAGAGAGGAGAGACTTTCTCCTGGCAACCGTTCCAAACAGGCCATACTTGTTCTTTTTTCTAGTTGTACTGTCATGAACTTTAACATTTAACATGCTGAGGCCCGTACAGTCTGAGATGAAGCTCTTAGAGTTTTTTTTTACAATTTCTCTGCGGATTGCACGAGCTGGGTGGGACCTTGGCGTGAATTTGCAGGGGCGCCCACTCCTGGGAATATTGTCAACATACACCTGAATGATCCACACATGCAAACTGCCAAAAACCTCTGCTTTTATAGAGGTGCTCGCATTTGCTGATGATCAGTTGAGTGCATTTTACTAGCAGTACCTGGCTGCTACCTCATTTCACATGTTCAATGGCAACATGTGAAATGGCAACAGCAAGTGTTGGTTTAGCAACAGACCTGCTGTAAATATGTGTAAAAACAGCACACCAAGAGAGATTTTGTGTTTGAGTCACATGACGCATTACTGACAACTAAAAATGGTGTCAGAGAGCAGTTCAGATAAAAGGACACACCTGAAATTGAGCTCATCAGCACTTGTCACAGGTATCCAGATCTGAGCAGAGTTTACGGTGAGCGAGCTGCAGTTTTATATCAACGGGATCTTGTCAGACTGTCCACGTCACCCTTAATGTTTACAGACTGTTACGGCTCAGTATGTTGTGAGAATGCTTCAGTGGTCGTCATCTTTCTCTTGTTTAGGTTCATGTATACCTCATAATGTAGGCTGGGCGCTGAACATCAGTGAGCTTTTAGCACACAAATGTAATAAATAAATCAATCCACTGAGGCACTCAGTGCAGTATAGTCATCATTAACTTAAATTTAACAATAAAGTCATCGCTGTAATATCAACTTTAGACATGCGCTGTCTCCAAAGTCCCATACTGTGGGTGCAATTGTTACAGAAATTACAGGTATGTGATGCAGAATGCAAAACAATCAGAAAGATTTTAGCTGCCCCAAAGCTACTCAAACATATCATCTGACATCCCTGAAAAAAATCTGGGCCCGTATGTATGTCTGCATTCACACTGAACTCTACACAGTAAAGTATCTAAATGTATATGAAGGGCAGTGTGTCGCATATGTAATCAGGTTTTGGCATCAGTTCTTTGATCTGCTCTCACAGATACAGACTGCACTGACATTAGTCAGCAAATGCCTTAAATTCAAACACCCCTGCCTTGTTTGTTCCCAAATTAGTTTCTGCTCCATTTTGTTCTTTGGAGAAGTTCATTGAAGGGTGAGAGTTTGGACAAAGGCCATGCTGAGGGCAAACGTTGGGTTCCTTCCAACCCAAATCCAGATGCAGGGAAAAGGTCTGAAAGTGGTTTAACAAAGTGGTCGAAGATGAGCAGTGGTTTTTTTTTTGTGCTGAACTGTCAGTTAATAGATTAGTATTATGTCGTGATGTACTCCTGATCAATTAACTGATTACCCATCTAATCACTGTATCTTTTTACAAGACATTAAATTTATATGACTTTACTCCTCCGGCTGCTACAGAATCAGTACATATAAAACTTGTGTGGTCGCTTTACTACTCCCTTGCTCTTATTTTTAAAGTTAAAGCTAACCAGCTAGCTTCGGCCCTTATGTTTCCTTCCTTATTTGATGGGCATTTTGCTATTGTGGTGGTCTTCAATATCGTTCAGCTTCCTCTCCAGTGAGTTGGACAAACTCCAGCTCCATGGTCTTGAGCTAAATTATTAAAGACTGGAGTATCGATAAACTCGGACATTATTAGTACTGCTTTTGTTAGTGGACAAATTAAGATTGCTTTGTTTGTTAAACATATTTACTTGTGCCTCTTCAAGCCTGTTAGTAGAAGTAAGTTAAAACAAGTGCAGTTCTGTAAATGCTCAGCACAGAAAAGCTGGATAAAGTTTAAAGCTGCAATAAACTGACAGTAGAAATTAAAGTCTGCAGTAGTTTGCTTATTAAAGGCTCTCAGTTCACAGCTGGACAAAAGCATGCAAGAATGTAAATTGTGCATAGGGTGGAGTGTGCTTCGCTTGCTTTTTTAAAACCCTTCTCCAAACAAGGTCACATCATCACAGTAAATACCACAGGGATTTTATCATCGGCTTAGGTAAGCATGGGGCTATTTGGGCCGGGTGCTTTGTTTCCTTCTTTTCACTTGTTGGTTGAACAGCAGGAATGCTAACCTGTTTAATTAAAACACATGTACTCAAAAGTGAAATCCCCCAAGCAAGAAATACCAGCTTCCAGGGAGCGAATTTTGTTTGGTTTACTTAAAGGAACAAACTGAAATGTTTATGAGAGCCACTGTTTCTGGAAGTATTTCAAAGCGGTGGCTGCGTAACCCCAAAAAAAAAAAAAAAAAAAATGAAGGAAAGCTCAGCACAGGAAGGAAAGAGCTGATCTGATCCTGCGATGAAGTCTTTACCAGCTCACCAGGCACCTGGGGGTCTATCATCACCTCATAAAGCACACAGCACCCTTGTAATGGGCTGTGGCACGTGGTTTAGCGCCGTTTGTAAGACCGTTACATAAATGCTTGCTCCCATTAAAGTGACCTCTGACCAGGTGAGCACCCATTATACTGTCAGAATACATCAGATCAGTGCTAAAGAGGCTGTGGGAGGGAAATGTTTGCGTGTGTGTGTATTATGACTGCATGTTTGAACAGTTAAAAAGCTTGATAAATCATTAAAAGAAGCCAAAAGGAGAATGTTTAAAGTCCTGAAAGTAGCATAAGTATATAAATTTGTCTGCTGTCAAACAGACAGCAATACCGCTTTGCCACTGATTTATATCTGCTTATATTTAGTAAGTGGGCCTCATGAAACCACACAAGCTTTTTCTTACAAAAAGGAGTTTAACAAATCTTCAAAACGGATTCAGGTTTTTTTTTTTGTGCCCGTTTCGATTCATACCTTAGATTGCTTAGAGGTTATAAACAAAATGTGTGGTAAAGCAGGCTCGTCCAGCACAGGACTGATTGCTTTATCTTGATTACATCATGAACAAAAATAAACTCATTCTGATACTCACCCGTTACCTGAACGTAAGCTCTCACCAGATGGAGGATGGACTGTGATACAATAATGTGGAGATTTGTAATGAGATTCCGGTTTTGGTTTAAGAAATGTTACAAACCTTCTTACATGCGATCTAGGTCTAAGAACAACTAAAACACAAAGAGGGGAAAAAGGGTCACAAAACAAGTAAAATTAATTCAGCTAAAGAGAAATAAGATACAATAGGCAAAATAAACTTTAGTGAAAACATAAGCAGTCTAGTTTGAGGTAACAAGACGTGTTTAAATAAGCAAAGGGATGTGAAGGAGTCACACTGCAAGATGTCACTAAAAATGTGGACCATCACATACTAATAGGTGCATTTCAGATCTCAAAAGATCTCTTGACATTTACTTTTTTCTGTTTTGCTGCCATCTGCACACATGGCAGGTTCAAAGAGTCTTTTATCTAGGTCACTGCGCTTTAGTTATGTCAGTTCAGGGACTTTGGAGAGCAGACTGTAGATTATTACCGAAGAACGACGTACCCCCTGCACGGCACGCACAGAAATGTACGGTCATGCAGAATTTGCTCAAGTCTTGCGGAGTGAAAGTTTTCCAGCATGTTTGCCTGCAGCCCGGCTCGTCTTTAAGTTGAGAGCTCACTTAATTTTATCACAGATGTGATCAAGTATAGGTGATGCAATCAGACTCAGTGCGGATGTCCACTCGCACTGATTTGTTTGTATAGATAGTGAAGCATGTAGACTTGTGTCTGAGACTTTTGCATTGCTACTTGAGTGACATAATTGGTATCTTTCTGGCTAATTTGTAACTCTCGAGTGTGTAGATATCCAGGGATTTGCGATCAATAAAGGTATTGTTGTATTAGTGTCAGCCTGGAGTTTTAAAACAAGCCCCCTGAATAAAGCAGAAAATGATTGATCCTGTGGAGTTTGCATTGGTCAAATGTGGTAAACGCTTTATTTAATTATTATTTTTTAAGCATAAACCAGTTTAACTGAGCACGCGCCATCCATAAGCCATGCAAATGTTTAACAAAATCCATTCTGACTGTTTTCTCTGCAGGCGCGAAACGATGTCAGAGTGAATAGCCTCGTCCTCATCTGACCTTCAGTTTGGGCCGTTGCTTTGGCTTCATAGTTCATGTCTGTCACTTTTTACTTACTAATTTTGCACCTTATTGTTTAAATTTAAATCAGGATTTTGCAGAGTCTCTGTCATAATTCATTCCCCCTTTATTTTCGTTTCCTTACCAGTATTTAAGCTGAGAAAACAAACATGATCTAGTGTGTTTTGCGGTAACTGGCATGCGGTGTTTTTTGTGGAACCACGCAGAGATGAATGATAATCGGTTTCATGCTTCCGCTTTTTTGGAAACGAGCCTCCCTCCTATGTGTAGTTGTTGGGAATCATTCTGTATTTTGCTGCAGGGTGTCGTGCTGGTTTGACCGCATGCAGACACACACACAACGCTGACCTGGCAGGGGGTGTTAAGTAACAAAGTTGGGGATCAACAGAGCGGGCGAGTGTTGTGACTTGGTGCGTCTGCAACATGTAACCTACTTGTCGGACATTCCTGTGTGTTTGCTGACGACTGTGGGGAGTTTTTGTGAGTCAGCCCTAATCAGGCCACTCTGTGGAGACATTTGGGAGCTCGTCTGTTTGTGTTCATTAAAGTAGAATTACTTAGACCCAAGTCTCCCATTCCCACTCTCTTCTATTTTACAGTCTGGGCCACATTTGGTAGCTTCTGAATGCTTTGGTGTGTGCTCTATGTTCAAAGGATATTTCAGATTACGTTTTAATTTTTTGTTTTTAAGGGGGACTTTTTGCAAATTCATAAGCAATACTGTCATCATGCATTTAGGCGCTCAGCTTTCTTCGTAATAGCTACAGATAAATGGATTAAACTGCCTGATTATTTGAGGGGCTGCAGCATTTCTAAAAGTTTGCTAAAATCTGCTCAGCATCTTTAAATCGTCTCGACTTTGTCCACAAAGCATCTTTGTTGTGCCATCATGTGTAGTTTTGTATTGCATGTTTTCTGTGTTCATTTCTTGGATTTCTGTATTTTCTTCTAATGGTTGCATGTTAGCTTAAGGTTTTAATCCCATGTTTAGGAGGTATGCACTGTCCCTTTTTTTTTTTTTTTTTAATTGGCAAATGATAAAATGTATTAATTCATTCAAATATGATTAATTCAGTCATACAGCCTTTTTTGGTCTGATTTGATATTAGGTTATGTTACATAGCTAGTTTAAACTATGTGTTTAAACTAATGTTTGTGTAGTTTTACTTTGAGTCATGCCAGACAAACAGCAAGCACCAATCAAAGTAGCAATGCAACAATTGAAATAGACATGCTACAATACTAAGTGCATAATTATTTGTGGCATTTTTTTATGTAACATCCAGAGTTCGGTAATGGTTCAGTCTTTCTAGAATAAAAATGGGACATCAATGTCCATGTGACTAGGAAAAATCAGTGGTTGCCTGATGATTGCATTTTTTTTTTTCTGTCAGACTGTTTACAAGTAATTGTTGTGATCAACTAGTTGCCTGAAGGTTGACCGTGCAGTACTCTCAATGTCTGGGTGACTACTTTCGATTGCAAGAAGATTGCCTGATGGGAGACAACCTGTCTCCAAACAATTGCTCTCCAGCTCTGACTGCCTGCAATCACTCTCAGACAAAGGTTTGCAAAAAAAAAAAAAAATGCTGTCTAATTTATAAACACAGACAGATTGTCATCACGCTGTAATCTCCCGGTCAGTCTGAAGGCTCAACTCAACCAGTTACCAACTGGTTATATTTATATATATAAGCAAGGTTGCCAAGCCCCTTGTAGTTAAGTCACTGTATTTCAGCAACTATGTTACTATTTGTGGAGAAATTCCTGTTTTGCAAACTGATAGCAGACTGACTGAGAATAATAGAAAAAGGAAAATGAAAAGATTATGACCAAAAAAATGGCACAAAAAAAATCCAAGTCCAGGCACTCAAGGTAGGTTTTTAAAAGTAATAAAAATGTTTCATTTTAGTGGGCTGAAATAAAGGCATTTTATTACTTATAAAACCTGCCTCGAGTGCCTGGATCAGAAACAAACCTGTTTACGGTTTGGTGTCCTTGTGGAAATGTGGAGTCAATAGTTCCTTCAAAGTGAGAACTCTGTAAATGTAAAGGTGCAGTTGCACCTCTGTCAGTTTTCAGAAGCCAAAAATTAAATCAGTAATCTGTCCTTTGAGCAAGTTTAGCTAACTTGTGATCAGTTCAGTCTCAAATGTAAAACATTTTTTATATTTTGATCAAAATGATTCAAAAAGAGATTCCTTTTTTGATGCCGCCACAGTCACAGCGCTGCTCACGCTGCTGTTGTATTGCATTAGGGACAATAAGCCTGGGCTATATTTGCATGAGTGAATGCACACTAACAGGCTGATTTTTGTCTGCGGGCTAACAGGTTTCACGCACTGCCTCTGGTTATGTCACCATGGGACCCGTTCAGAGTGTCCTCTGAGCATCACTGTTATCAGAGGAGCTGGTTTTACACGTGTAACCGCACTGGCCGAGCGATGGACAAACACGATTAGTTTTGGTGTGTGTGTGTGTGTGTGTGTGTGTGTGTGTGTGTGTGGGGGGGGGGTAGTGCTGCTGAATAGGATGTTGTTTCAAATATTGCCGGTGCTTTGTTTGGCTAGTTTTCTTCTTTCCTCACTGTGGAGAGGACAAACATCATTTTCATAAACTGAACTGCAAAAACCACATATTTTAATATTAAAGTTCAGTGGTGTTCTTGGCGCACGGGTTGCCTATGAATGAAAACAAATCAGATTTATTAGAACAAGTTGTGTGAGAATTTATGTGGTAATTTTGGCTCCAGTAGAAATGCCAGTGGATTGAATTAATTTTCTACTTTCTCCTGAAAGTCAGATAGCTATGAAGGATATTCTCCGCATGCGTGGCTCTTTGAAACATTACACATAGGCCACAGAAAGTCACACTTCAAAAAGACACAGTGTTGAAAACACGGCTCAGTGAAAGGGCATGGAATGCATGCAGTTGAACCCTTGAAATTGAATAAATATGTGGCTCTAAACTGCCAAACGCATGAAGCCTTGATCTTTAAGCTTTTCTCCACAAGAAAGAAGCCAGAAACTGGCTTCAGTCGAAAGAAGGCCTTACAGTACCTGCTCTCATGCTCCTGCCTTGAAGCTTGAGTGTCTTTGTGTTTGTGGATGTACTCGTGTGTGTGTGTGTGTGTGTGTGTGTACAGTTTTACCAAGGCATTGTGCCACTTTGAGACACAACTGCTTACAAAATGCTATCCTCTTGTTGACTTGGAGAAAATACTTTATATTCGTGTAATAAAGGCATTCTTGATTCTTGATTCATTTCCTTCATTTTTTTTGAGCCCACAAAGTGAAATTGTGTGGCGCAGCTTGCAAGACCAACCGTTCAATAGTTGTATGCATTGTTCTAGTGAGTAATGAGCAAATATTTTTATGGTTTTCACCACAGTGAACTTCAGCGCAACCAGGCCACCAGAGTGTTCTGCTATCATCGTAAAAATCTAATAAACTTTTATGAACTAAAGGGAGCTATTGTGTGCTACTTCACACAGTGAAATGCCTCGTATTTAACAACCTAAGCTGCAGTGTAGGCGTTTATCTAATTAGCAAAATTATCATAAAATGAGATGCATAATCAGCCCACTGAAATGCATATTTTTTTAAAAAGTGTTAGACATTAATTTAAAGTTAAATAATCACTGAGCAAACAAAGCAAAAAGTGGTTATGAATATAAAAATTACATTTTAACTTTCATACATTGGAGTGAAGTGCAAACAAACACCTGCATTTTCAACTGCATCTTTTTTTTAGAAAATCTGACACTCGTATACGGCCCGTTGTGCTCCCCATCATAATCTGTACCACTTCTTATCAGACAAATGCCTCCAGAATAACCAATATAAAAGCAAAGATGGATCACAGTCATTAGTTTCTCCTCTAACAGAAGAGAGAGCCTACTGAGGAAGATCACATTTAGTCTTCAAACGGCACTCTTTAATTGGTTATGACATGAAGGCTTTTGATCAACGCCTTTCAGCCGTTTGAGGCCGACCTTTGTCCGTCTTTGGTGAATAAACGTTTGATTACTTGTGCTGTACTTACAGTAATGTAGCAAGATGTTGTAAACTTAACTGTCCACTCTGAGTCATGCAGTGGAACAGATGCAAAAACACAGTGAGGGGAAAAAACTAAAACAACTACCAGCAGGACAGCCTGGACAGGTTACCAGTCAACACTCACGCTACGGCTAATTTAGAATTACCAGTTAACCTAGCATGCATGTCTTAGGACTGTGGGGAAAAGCTGGATTACCTGGCCCCCAGCCAGCCAGTGGATTTGAACCCAGGATCTTCTTGCTGTGAGGCAGCTGTGCTAACCTTTGCACTTTTGGTTTCTTGGGGGAGTGCAGAGGTCCCATTCTGTGGTGTTGACAGAGTTGGAGGAAATATGTTGTCAGGTCCCTTTAGGTTTTACCTGCAAGAGAAGATCTATTTAAGTGGCAACACGGATGATGGTTGCTGCTTATGCTGGCAGGACTACCAAATATGAGATGTGACTTTAACGATAATCTTTCATTAAAATGTATTAATCTGTAGTATAAATGCACAAAACAGGTGTCCTCCCCATTCTCCTTGTGCTTTTAGCAAACTCAAAATAAAAAGATAAAGTGTGGACTCTCTAACCACGTCATCTGTGGACTCGCATGTGCGGTCAGACAGGCTGATCATAAATAATGTTTATCAGTGAAAGAGGAAAAACAAACATGCTCCATGTTGCAGCTGAAACATCTGTTGCCACTGTTAAGTTGCTCTGTGTTATTCCAACATGCTCTCTGCCTTCACACAGACGGCATGTCCAGTAAATTAATTTAAGATGCCCGTCATTATCAGAAAAGGAGGTCACAGCACAGAGCGGGATCTAGACGCTGTAATTTGTGCGCACTTTGATCTCCGAACTTCACACATTGGCCCGATCATCGCCCCACTTTCTACTCTAATCACGCTGATTATTTGTCATGATACTTTAAAGCCTCGTGAATATTAAAAATATGAAAAATAAAAAATCCTGTCCTTCCCCTTTATGGTAATACTTTCCAAAAAAAAAAACAGGCAACTAGTTGATCACAACAATTACTTGTAAACAGTCTGACAGAAAAAACAAATCATGTCTTTTCAGTGTGTTCTCAGTAATTGAGGAGGGTTGACAAACGTGATTTGCAATGCACTGGAAGAGAACAACTTGTTATGAGACACTCAGTGAAGTGCAGACAGACCATGTAATTTCCTCCATGTTATTTTCCTCAGGGGTCTGCGCGCTCACCCCTTTAATTTTGCATCATCCAGGCTCTGTGCAAGTAAACTATGCACTAAGCCGATCCCAGCAATGGAATAATTCAGACCCCGTATTTTGTTCATTTTTTAAAAAAAAAGAAATCTTCACATCTTTATTGATTGAAAATTCTAGCTTTTTCTAACTGCTGCTGTCCGACCTTAACGCCTCTGAGTGAAAGTTGAACAGACAGATGCAGACACGTTTCCGTCATGCCTTTAGACGAAGCCCGTCAGAGTGGTAAATTTTAGCGTTGTGTGCCTTTGAGCCTTCTCTCCTTCTGCGGGTATTAACCTTTGCCTGTGGTGCTGACGGCCTTCTAAAAGATTCATAGCCAATGAAACGTCTCTTCAGTGTGACAGATTGGATTTTCATCACAAGCCACCCTGGTTTGATTGTATGCTTTTTACTGTCTACCTAGCCAATCCTGCTTTTCCACCAGCAGCTCCTTGTTTTGTTTCTGTCTGGTCCTTTTCTTTTCTGTATTTCATCTTTCTTGTGGTATTTGGCCTCTGGACCCTTAAGGTTTATTTTCCTGTTTCTGTTTGCTCCCTCCTCCAGTTCTAATAAAAACCCTGCTGTCTTCAGCGATCTCCTCAAACAGCTCATTAGCAAATCAGTCCCCGAGCCTGCATGGATGCACAGCTATTTGTTTGCATCTAATGACTTCAGGCTTCAAGCTCATAAGTAAACATGAGGTATAACTGTGCGTGTGGCCCGTGTGCCCTCTCTTTTGCCGCAGCTTTATTTTTTTCTCTCTCTCTCCTTCTTTTTAACGCTGGACCAGTAGCCGAATGCGGAGCTGTCCGGGGCGCGATGAATGGGTCGGTGTCACCAGCTCTCTCTGTCCACGGGGCTGGA
This sequence comes from Archocentrus centrarchus, assembly GCF_007364275.1. Lineage (NCBI taxonomy): Eukaryota > Metazoa > Chordata > Actinopteri > Cichliformes > Cichlidae > Archocentrus > Archocentrus centrarchus. The sequence goes on along the minus strand of NC_044368.1, from coordinate 6,952,965 downwards.
TTTATCTTCCTCGTGTCGGCCTCAAAGGTCACACAATCAAGTGCAAACAGTTCTTGCCTCAACATTATCTAGAGGACAGAGAGAGAAAGCCTAGCCTGTTCTCCTGGAAATTCTTTGAGACATTCCTGAATGTAAACTGTGCATTTTAGGTGTGTAAGAGCTTCATGATTCTCACAATAGGCATGGTGTTTACATCCAAGTGTGCCTGCCTTATCATAAAATGGAGCTATAGGGGGGAGTGTCATGTTAGGGGACCAAAGACTGGGCCTATAAAATATCTTGAGATTTTTTTTTTTACTGCTGTGGCTCAAAATGACCGAATTAAAGCAGCTTTAAAAAAAATAAAAATTTTAAAAAATCACATAAAACCCTCCTAAAACTGTCCACTTTGGGGAAAAATGAAAAGGTTTGTGGGTGTTTCTGCCGGTGCTTCAGTAACTACAAAATTCTATAGCCTCTTTACCTGAGAAAGGCTGTAATGTAACATAAGTGCCTCCTACAATGCCACAGTGTGCTGCCTGATGGTAAACCTGCAGCAGCTTTTGTGATATTCTATTGATTGAACAAGCATTTATTCTGGCAATTGAAGACAACATAAAACTGTGTGTGTGTGTGTGGTCGATATTCCTTTTATCATTTGGTCTAAGACAAAACAGAATGCTTTGTGCTCTTTAAGCTTTCGTTTAAAGATACAGATGATATGATTCCCATAGTGTCTTAAATCTTGGTCTTATTTGAGGGGTTGATTTATTCAGTCCCATATCAACCTGTGTGTTAACTCCATCATGATAAACTCGTGTATTTTGCTAGAAATGATTCCAAAGTTGATTGAGCCACCAACAAAGTGCAAGCAATTAGAAGGTATTTCAGGCTTGCTGTACCTGTTACCCGTCTAATATTCAGGAGAATTGTAAGGTGACTTGATTGTTGTTAATAGAACAATAGATAGAAAATAGAAAAGTGTATTTGACCACACTGCCTCTATAAGCCTCTGTCCCTCTTTTTTGTTTTGTTTTTTTTTTGGTTAGTTTAGGTACACTTAACACTAATTAAGAAAGTTGCATTTATCGTAACATAGTGAAGTAGGCCAGATATTGCTTTAACACATAAAATAATAATTCCCAGTATAGTAAATATAAACCTAATCTTTTCTTTATTCAGTCATTCAGGTCTTTACTCTAGTGGTAAATATATATGTGTCCTTTATGTCTAATTCAGCGCTATCTCTGGCATGTTTCAGTTCAATGTGTGGCCCTTCTTTTACTTAAAGTATGGCCTCTGAGAAGAACGCCGCCTCTGCTCCAGAAGAGCAGAAGGTGGTATTACTGTAAGAAACACCTAACCTTAAAATTCAATCATGTCTGCAGACTTGAAGTGGGAACCCGTCTCATGTAGGTGATGTAGTTGGTGTGACATGTGAAATTGAATTTCTTTTTTTTTTTTTTTTTTTTTTGCAGTCTTTATTTTTTTCTCCTCACTGCAGCACGATCTCGCCAGGGACCACTTTGCACAAACTGCAGTCTTCTGTGCTAAAAGCTTTTAATTTCCAAGCTCATGTACTACTTCTGTCTTGATAGTCAGGTGTAAAGGTGAGCCAGGCTTGAATTTTGAGTTGATTTGAAGTCTGTGTGGTGAACGAGCCAAAACCTTTACCAGCCCTTGCTATTAGCTGCCGGTGGGGAGTTCAGACTTTGCTTAGCATGACTCATGGTCTGGTTTGGTGTCTGCCAGCGGACAAACACAATGGCCCCTGTGCACAATGGTCCTGCCTCGCTCCGGCTGGAATGCAAAACATGCCTTAACGGTTTCCGATACTGTATATCTGAGGATTGTGTTACTCGGCAAGCAAGCAAGGTGCACTCCACAACATGCCCCCGGCCTACAAATGTACTTAATTATCATGACTTTGCTGCTGTTTGTCCTCTTCTGGCAGGATACTTTTATCTGTGATTTTTAACTCTTTAGTTTATTAGATCTGTTTGCTCCAATAGACGGTTTGAGCTCAGACCAATACTTGTATTACCAACCTTTAAAAAATATATATTTTTAGATTTATGTGGGCCTGTGCTGTCTGTTTAGGTTAGAAATATATCAAGAAAGGATGATTAGCATACACAGATATGGGCCAGAACTCTTTCTGCAAAGTAAAATGTCTTTTTTTTTTTTTTAACTACTTTTGAATAGGAAGGAAATGTTCTTTTAAACAGGAAGTGTTGACATGAGAAAATAGTGCTTCTGATGTCACTGCTTGGGAGTTGAGCTCCACCGGGACCTGCGGCAAATTCATGAACATTAGTGTGATTGTTGCGGCAGTGCAGCCTCAAGAAATGGCCAATCACATGCCAACTGTCAGGCTTATCTTTGTGTGTTCCAGATGTTTTTTTGTTTTTGTTTGTTTTTTTTTTACCCACTGGGAAAAGGGGGATAACTGGAACTGCTTCTGCTGAGAAATGAGATCCAAATTATTAACATGAAAAGTAAGAAACTCTCATTTTCCCACCCAACTTTATTGGTTCAGTCTCCTTCCACTCCTGCAGGCCGTTGTTGAGATGTTTACCGTCCACTCTTTTTAAGTAGGGATCTGGCATGTGTGTATGTACAGAAAGGAGGAGGCTAAATGGTGAGGGAGGTTGTGCAGCTGCGTGCGTCTCTTTTGTGTATCTGCTTCACTGCAGTCTCCGAATGCCTACTATGAAAATCCCGGTGAATCTCGAGTGCCTTAGAAGAGAATGATTTAGAATTGTGATTGATTTATTTTTTTTTCCCCTGGAGATCTGTTACATAATGTTACATTGCTTCTGTGCTGTTATGCAACCTTGCACAGAAGCCATCGTGACACCTCCGGCAGTATTTGATCAGAGCCTATTTTGGATGCATGGACAGGACTAATTTGCAAGGCACTAGCTGTCCAATTTTGTGTTTGATTTATAATTTCCAGCAGGAATCACAAACATTAATGGACATGTCTTGAGTTAGTTTGGGACCTGCTGTGTGCTGTCTGGACCGACGTGCTTTCCATTAATCTGGCTGTGTTTTCTAGCCGCTTTCTTCATTTGCATGCAAAGCCCTGCCACTCTCATTCTCTTTAAGCATTAGGACTGCCCTTCTCTCCTCGAGTGACACTTCAAAGAGCAGATAAGGAGCTCTAGCCTTGAAAAATTAAGAGGTTTCAATCAGCTGTCTGTGCTTGTATTTTATGTGGCAGGAGCTGAAACGGAATGCCTACGCTGTATAAAGTATTGACTTCACTTTTTAAAAACTTGGGAACATTTTGTGCAAAGGGTTGTAATTTGGAATCGTGCTGCAGCGTTACAGCTGATAATTATTTAAAATCTGTTTTTGCAGTTTGTTTAGGCTCTCTGGGCTTGGGTTTGACTTCAGCATGTGCCTGAATGCACACTCTCTGTACCACCCCCCCCCCCCCCCCACCCACCCCCCCCCCCCCCCAAAAAAAAAAAGCTCTGATGAACACTTGGGTTTATTCCAAGTATATCTATTATCAAAAATACTGAATTAATTCCCCCACTGGCTCTTTTTCCTTCACTTTACCCCCTCCTCCTCCTCCTCTTCTGCCTTGCATACATACCAAGTCCAACCCTCTTCTTTTCTCTTTACTCTGCTGAGCAAGATAAGCCGCAGCAGGGCGCAAGGTCATGGAAGAACTGCAGACTGGCAGCACCCGTTTCTGTCATGCGCTGGAGAGGACCAGTTCATTTGTCTGAGCCCACAGTGTAATTTTCCCAGAGCCTCACACATTCTCATGAATAACAAACAGGGCTCTGGTCAGGGGAGGGAGTTCACACTGGTTCTCTCTCCTTCTCTGCTTTCTCACCTCAGACCTTCAGGCTGCTTCTGAAAACCCCACAGACTTTATTGCAAATTTCTTGGGTGATCCTCTCTGTGGGCTAGGCATGAGCAAAAGGAGAAGCACGGTGAGGATGTAGTAAATCTACCTATCATGGAGGAAGAACAGAATGAAATAGCAGGTCTTTTTGCCCGAGGGCCAACATAGTAGAGCCCTAATTAATGCTTCTCAGCAGAGGAAGCTGACAATCCAATGTGGTATGCACAGACCTTTATTTAAAAGCCCATGATCCCCTTCTGTCAATACACGCCTGTATATTCTCTAAGGCACTGTTGCTAGCTGATATCTGTAGTCTTCACTCATGTTTGTTATTCATATTCTCTTTGTGTTGCCTTATCCAGGTTAGGGAAGGTTCCAGAGCTCTAATAGCCCTTGGCAAATCGAGTGGCTTTTCTAATCTGACATCCATGCAGGTTTTTGAGGAAAAACTGGCAAGTAACCCCCAACACGTAGGGGTGGGTGGGGGTGCAGCGATAACTATCCACATCCTCTCTCTTATTTGTATGTAAATATGGGAGTGCAGTGACGCATTGAATCAGCCCTTTAGAGACAGCTAGCAGGGAACGGAGAAGTGAAATTATATTGTTGCCCAGAACTCGTCGAGTCACTGCGTCTGTGCCAGTGTGCCGGGTGGGGTGAAGCGGTGAGGAATGCGCTAATCACGCTGCTGCGCTGCCCTGCCCTGGCCAGCCTCACTCTGCCTTTTGTCTGCAGTTGGAAACTGAAACAAAAACCACAAAGGGTACAACTATTTGTCTTTTTCTGAACAGCACGCTCTGACATAAAGTTCTGAGATAGTGGAATATGTTTGTCCTGTTCTTCCAGGATGAGCTGACACCCCCCCCCGAACTTCCAAATCCTTTCCTTTATTCTTGCTATGACAGGAATGTTGTGAGACAATTGGTAATCTGGCTTGAATCGTGCTACAGAGAACAATAAATTGTGTTCAGTGTCTTCTCTCAGCCTTCATGCGTCACCAGCATCTTCAGACTATTCATAACATTTTGGCTTAGTTGTGATATATGCAGTATGCAAACAGAAGCGACGTGTTTTGTAAGTCCTTGGTGTTTACCTAAAAAAAAAAAAAAAGTATTTATGAGATAATAAAGTCCACAGTTAAACGCAGCCAAAAACTGTCTGCATGGGAGCTGCATGCTTTACATAGCAACGAGCTGAAGCATAAAACTTACCGTTTCCTAGAGCACGCTGTGCTCTGCTTCCTGGTTGTAAAAGTATACTGCTGCTCTGGTGTCCTGATGTAATGTTGTAACCAGTCACATTTATACAAAAATAAATGTCAGGCTCCACATGGCTTGATGGTTCGGCCTCAAGCACAGCCCATATTTCATTAGGCTTACCTTATTTGCCTTCAGTGAATTTTTTCAGATTATTTTCCCTTTTGGAAATGAGGGATCGGCAGCAACAAGGAGAAAGCAGGGTTCTGAAGTGCTGTGAAATTTCAGAATTTCTTGCTTAAGGCATTGTCATCAGATTGAATTATTACTTTTTTTTTTTTTTGTAGTAAGTTAATTATATTTGGTTTGTTTTGCATATTTTTTTTCATGAAAAAGTCAATCATCCACTGATGAATTTTACTTCATTCTCATCACTTGAAATATTATTATTGCATGCATTTGCCTTCCCTTCTGATTTTTTTCTGTGAGTTTGCAGCACATGAAGAGTTGAATATGATTAAATATTAAAGGCACAATTTGTCCTCCGTCTGCAAACCAAAGTGCTGCCTCGACTAAGATTTGGAAACTGCTGTCACTCCAAGTTTGACTGACTGTTTATAATCAAGTTGCAGATGATACACTGACTGTGGGCGAAAAGTAAATTGCGCATTCGTTTGAGTTTTTCATGCCATTAAATGATTGTTGAAACCACATTGTGCGATAACACATGAATATAATTGGACACTGGTTCCAACTGTATTGTCATCCATCAGCACCTGATTATGGCTGATTCTGCTGTTTGTTTCTAATTTTGTTATCTTGTAAAAAAGTTGCACAAGGAGGAAAAAAGTAGTTTTGCTCATGTGAAGGAGCACAAAACTAATGCAAATGCTAGTCTTGTGGTTTTAATATCTACAAAAATACTAACCCTAATCCATGTTTAGCATTGTCGCCTCACAGCAAGAAAGCCCTGGGGTCATTGTGTGTGGAGTTTGCATGTTCTCTTTGTTCCTGCACAGGTTCTCTCTGGGTACTCTGGCTTCCTCCTACAGGCAGTGTTAATTAGTGATTCTAAATTGGCTCTAGGTGTGAATGTGTGTGAATGAAAAACTAATACCATTTCTGCAAATGTAGCACACATCGGGAAATGGTCTGCTATACTGGAAATACTCCGTTTGGTTTAGGCAAAGGAGCTGCCCATAGACATGGCAGACTGCCTGTTGAAAGTACCTGACTACTACCTGCACTGTTCCACACATCGACACAGTCTGACACCACACAGCCTTTATATCAGAGAGCTGGCAGGTTAAAGACCATTAATATCCTACAGCACTGAACATTTTTGTTCTCATGTGCCAGGTAATATGTAGAAAGGCTGCAGCACATGTGTGAAAACAGCTTGATAAACTCCTACTCCTATCATGATTTATATCTGAAGTATCCCTTGGCTCTGAAGCCACTCAGTGTTGAATGGATGAGGAGATGTCATGACTGGAGATGCCACCAGTCAAAACATAAAAGCTGTGGGATTGTTTTAAATGTCAAAGCAAACTGACGGCCTCTGAGCTGCTCGCATGATGATCAAAGCACCGTCTGTCACATGCTGCACCGGGTCCAGCTCACTGTTCTCCTTTGAACAGATTGTTATCAAGACGTATTAGATTATTGCTCAAACAGTGTCGGGTAACTGAGAATTCACTCCTGCTTGGACCCAGATTGGAGACACTGAGGAGATTAAAAATTCTGTTCTTCTTGGCAATAAATTTCTCAAGTGAAACTGCAAAACAAATAATACTTAAAGGTTTGTTTTTCATGAAAAAACATCAAAGATCAAAATATACAGCATGAAAAGTATAGACGGGAGCTGCTGGGGACACTTCATTTTGTTTAATACTTGGTTCACTTCAATTCTTTGTATGTTAGAACTTCAGTTGAACCACATACTTTTCAGACTGCCCCCATCTGGCAACAGATGCTCTCTGCAGGTACAGTAGACAGGCAGCCCAACATACCTCCCTAAGGTCTGCCAATGCTCTTAATGATGGTGCTGCTGGCAGTACCTGTGTACCACTGCCTCTATCAGCATGTCTAAAACAAAGGCTTCAATTAACTCGGGTTAAATTAAATACGGGGTTCGAGTAACTCCTGATTATACTGAGATGAATATAATTATTTGTTGTTTTAGAGTTCACAGAACATTAAAGCTGGCTGCAGCTCCCTATCACTTTCAAATTACTTATTGCAGGGTTTAACCGGCACCTTCATTTCAGGCTTCAAATCAAAGCGCTTCTTTTAATTTTGGGTTAATGTGAGCTAATTGGTCCGTGCTGCTGAAGCACAACGTGCAGGAAGGCGATAATCATGTTGTCAAATTAAGAGGTTTTTGGCCCTGAACATTTGTAGTGGTCATGTACCAACCAGTGTCATGTGCAGAGGCGCAAACAAGTTTCACGTCTTTTAACTTTGGCTAGAAGGAAGCCCCTGTAAACAGCAAGGACGACGGTCCTCCTTCACTACTCTGCAAGGATTGTAGAAGTATTCTCGCTCTGCACCAAAGTAAAGGAGAAATGGGCGGTTTTACTGACTCTGTTGAATAATGTGCTATGTGCACTTTAAGAAGAATCTGGATTTCAGGGGCCAACGAGTGCTGGCAGGAGCTGGACCACAAAACTGAAAATCCACAATTTTTGTGAGTATTGTGATCTCGGTATGGACCAAAATAATTGTGATTATGATTTTTTTCCCTAATCAAGCAGCGCTAATGCACCTTTTGCACACAGATTTGCGAGTACTCAGTGTTTGTGAACAGAGCCCATCGGATTAATGGGAATACAGTTCCTGGAAAAGTATGTTAGTCAACATTTTTTTTCACATATTTTAACTCCACAGCATCACATTGGTGGCAAAGTAAGATTTGGATATGTGGAACTTTTCCAAAAACAAAGTGCTTTAAGATAAGCCTTTTAAAGACAAAATAAGCGAGCGCAGTAAAGATAAAATAAGTACAAGGTCATGACCAAAACCACACTTCTTAGCACAGTGCCCAAAAGACTAGCACCAAAATAAATTTGATCCTTGTCATTTAAGAGTTAAAGTGGCATAAAAGACACCAGTGAATAGACAGAACCACTCCCAGAGGTGGACGATGAAGGTTAATATGGTTGTTTGCCTTTCCTCTTTGCTAAAGGGCGCGTGATCACCTCCTGTTACAAGGGTCAATTTTTATTTATTTTTTTAATAGTCTCTATAAATACATGTGGCTAAACAGAGTGTATCATTATGTAATCCAAAACACAACCACATAAAACACATGAAAACAGGGTACAATATCCTAACAAAAACTTGCCCTAGCTATTCCAGTGCCACATGCTTTTAGTTCCTGAAGCCACTATACATAAACAGACGTGCGCGCGTGCACACACAGACACACACACACACACACACCAAAAAAAAAAAAGTATTGGCTTTTCATAAATGTAGAGACCAGCATCCTCTTTCTGCACGTGTATATCTGCACATGTACTTGATGACGTCAATATAATTCTGGGAAAGTGCTGTTTGCTTTGATTACTTGCTTTGCTACGTGAGAGCACCCGTCTGATCGCTTTGTTTGAAACCTGTGGAGCCAGTTCAGTTGGGAGTACTCATTAGAAAGTAATTCTTCTGAAATTCTTGTAATTTGTGCAACTGCACCGAGTCCTTTCCCCCATTTATAGATTAATTAGCTGCTTGTTTTAGCACCGAGAGCTGGGGGATGTAGTCGACTTTACTGCTTGTTTCAGTTTGCTGGTCCAATTCCAGTTTGTCCACAGGGAAATCCATTTAACTACTGTTTTATGGTGGAAATTGCAGTGTTGATTGCTCCAGAGAGTTTGCCTTGAGGAGAGCAGATGGTAGCGTGGAGTTTACTCTGTGTGCTGTGGCTCTTGAGCGTTGAGGAGGAGGGAGGGCATCTGCAAAGTTGGCCTGCTCTGAAAAACAGAGCCTTGCCCCCCAAAAGATAAGGGCCCCGTCTTGACCCTGTTAGTGGTGGAACGGATGTAATGGGTAAGACAGGGCCGCTGGCATACAGCTGTAAAAGGCAACTCACTGTCACCTCCAGTGAGTTACATAACCTAATCACAGACCGATGCAGACACACACACACACACACACACACACACACACACACACAGATGCATAATTCTTCTTCTTTTTCTGCTTTCATCAACCCCCCCCACTCACTGTGGAAGAGCTTCCAGTAATGCTGTGCCATATGTTTATTTTGAGCATAAAGCTTTTGCAGTGTCCTATTTTCAGACTGCAAACTACATTTTAAGTCTGTTCAGAAAAATACATTTAAAGACATCAGAGGATCCACTAAAGTTACTTAATGTTTGTTTTATAGAGGGAAAAAAATGATGTGAAATGGAGATTATAGTAATGATTGTGAAGATGTGCTTTGAAGCAACAGGTTATTATGCATAATTTTGATTATTGAACTAATCCTTTACTGTGTTTGGCTTTAAGTCAGAAAGCTGTACATGACCTAATATTTCAGAGGTAAAACTATAGATGAATTGCTTTGGAAAAAATGAGGACATTACACTTTAGACTTAGAGTTTGCAGCCATCTTTTTATAAACAGTCTGCAGGTTTGCATGCATACAATACTAATGTATACAAAAATGAGTCCTGAAAATAGTGTTGGATCACACGAGGTTTCTCCTCTAAATAAATGTAAAATAGCAGCAGCAGCAAAATAACTTTTTTATATTTTATAGAATAAAACAGTAATAATATTAGCTAAATAAAAAAATGCAAATATTTAAGAAGAATATGGATAGAGCAACTTCCAGAGAGCTGAACCCTTAAAACCACAGATGCCTGGAAAGAAGCCAGACTACACATATTCACAAGAGGCTCACGGAGGGAGAAGAGCAGAGAGCTGCTAAGAGACGATAAAAAAACTGTATATGATAGCAACTTAATGTAGGGGGGAAATAAATGAAGCCGAACCCAATCCTGAAAAATAGACCAGTACACAGTTTATTAGTGTGCGGTTTGGAATTTAGACACATTTTTACCCCATCTGCACCACCTCAGGGCCACTTTTCTGGCCCTTTAGCATCTCTAACGTACCACCGAGCATCAAAACGTAGCAAGCAGACAACAAGAGAAGAAGAGGAGGTAACATCTCTGTTGTGTGCTTACATCTGAAGTTGGTTAAATGCCAACCTTGGCAAAAACATCCTTTGTTTGTCCTCCGCCTGAGGGTATAGCATGCAGAGGAGAAGCCCACCAGCGCACAAGCAGACTCACTCACTTTCATCTTCTCTGCTGCATCTTTGTTGTCTTGTGTTTTGATATGTGTCTGTTGAAGTCAGATAAGATTGTACCTGCCAGTGAAATGAGACTGAGTCTGTTTATTGTGATGCCTCAGATAATATCTGCTCACTTATTGAACACTGGTTCTGTTCAGGGACCCGGCAGCCTGTCTTGTCATATTAATCTCACACCCCCACGTTCGTCTCGGTGCAGAGTCAACACAATCTCCAAGGTTTGGCTCCATGCCTCGGCCTGGAAGCAGCAGTTTTCGATTTTTCCTCCACTTATACGGACATCTACAATGGGAGAGCAAGTCTTGTTTGGCCAAAGTGGTCAGTGACCACACAAGTTTAATCATTTTGCCAGATGTAATTTTCATGTTCGGCAGCTGCACAGGTTAAAAAAAAAAAAATCCTCCTTTGCTTCTCATCTCTGCTGGTGAGAAGAGTCGACTCTGGAGAGAGTGTGGTGTAACCTGCCAAAGCAAACCCACAGAAACCCGATGAGTGTCCCACTGCCGTCACTCTGGGGATCAGCTCGCAGTTCATTGAAATTCCTCTGATACACCTGGCTCGCCACTTGCTGTTAAGTCTGATTACTCTTTCGTCCAAAACGAGGGACTCGCAGGCCTGAGCACTAAACCCTGGCAGACTAAATTGACATCACCTGGTAAGTGATTGAGTGCAAGAGTGTTGAACGTCACAATGCTATGAACTGTGGGTAATTCCCTCAGGCAGAGTCTGGAGAAATGCATACTTGCGTAAAGTGGGCATAAAGGGCTCAAAATGTCTGTGAGAGAGGGATTGATGATTTGAGAGCGGGACAGCCATAAGCCCCTCGTGGTCTTAGCAGGATATAACCTTAAAGTATGCGAGTCTGTGAGAGTCTGGGATTGGGCAGAACTCACTTTGCTACTGTGGTGTGTAATTTTCATATTGAAAAGATAAACCTCTGCTTTTTCCTTGATTCTTATTTATTTTTGTAGCTTTTCCTCTGTAAATGATTATTCCCATATATACTGTCACAGTCCTGTGGTTATCAAACTGTCAGAGTTTATTCAGCTACTTCACTTAGACATGAACTCAAGCAAACTAGCTTTTGTTACCTTTCCTGCACCAAGCTTTTGATTTAAATGAGAAAAAACAAAACAAAAAAACTTTATTGGATAAGAAGGGGGGGAAAAAAGGGTTGACGTGCGCAATACCTGATTTCTTGCCCTGTTGATGCATAACCGGGCCTGTAACAGGCTTTTTACGAGAGCTCATAAACATGAAGAAGAGCAGACGAGGGAAGCACCTCCATACACCGCCACAGTGGATTGAATAGCAAACAATAAATATGTGACTGTGCAGACTTTCAGCTTTGATTCAAGGCATTTAATAAAATGTGGGTCTGTGTGTATAAAAATGGCTGTAATTTCTAAACAGTTCATATAAACCTTTTGTTAAAGCCCCTAAAATAAAGCTAAAAGTTTGATCACCTTAGTCACGTTTTGATTGTTGGATTTTAAAAATCCATTGTGGTGGTGTACAGAGGCAAATTCCCCCCCCCCCCCCCCCCCCCCCCCCCTTCCCCCCCCAAAAAAAGTGACACTGTCCTCAAACGTGCAGACTTACACATTCATGCCAGCCACCATGACTGAGGCTCAGCAAAATGAAGATGTGTATGGGCAGCACATTTTTACAAATGCAGAATGTAAAGTCTTTTTTTTTTTTTGTTTTATGGTCAAAGCTACTGGGTATACTAGCAAAGGGCAAACAAACCACATGCAGCTCTGCAACTGCGCTTCAAGGTCCCTGGTTTAGTGTGATCAGATTAAACTGGACTTATTTTTAAATGTTTAAATCTTTATTTACATTAGATTATTTACATTAGCTGATTGGACAACCATATCAGTTATTGATGATTTGCTGGGGTGAATTTGGTGATCTGCCGTCTTGAGAATTCAGCTGGGTAAATAGTTAACTTGGAAAGCTGATTTGGTTAAAAGCACCACAGGGCAGTGCCTCCTTCCTTGTTGTTGTTAGGTGGTGGTGTATTCCTACAAGCAGGTGTGTACAGTCTGGGGCAGGGAAGCTATGTTGCAGATGTACTTTGACCTATTGTTAAATACTGGTTGTTGGACTGCTTGGTGGAAAAGTTGAAACTATTGTTGGACCTTACAGAGCAGTATTTCACATCATAACCATTTTCTTTTGTTTTTGTAACAGTTCATGTATAAAGATCAGTAATTAAAACAGATTATTGTTCCACTTTCCCAAATGGCTCATATCAAACTTCACCTGCCCTCCAGCTCATGCCCACACCAAACTTTTTTTTTTTTTTTTTTTTTAAACAAGCAGAGTAAATTGGTCAAGTCTGTGTTAACAGCCTGTAATTGTCTTGGTTTACAAAGAGAAGACAGAAAAGCACAAAGGCGTAAACAATGCATACTTTGGTCTTAAATGGTTCCAAATGGTTTAGGAATTTGTTTTTGGTGACGTTATTGCCTGTCGTACCTCCCAGCAAGACGGCTTGGTTCATGTTTCAAACATGGATTCTGACAGATGCGTCCTTCTAAAACCTCTTACTTCACCATTCATGAATGAGGAGCTCTCTGGGTGTCACCCACTTTTTATTTTGAATAACTTTTTGATGTATCCGCTAGCCAGCTTTCCTCTCTTTCACCTGGAATGGTCCATCTCTCAACAGGAGTCGTCATGAATAGAAATGAAAATGGGGAATGGTATTGCATGGAGAATAGGTTGGCAGATGTAGGCTTTAAATAGAAGTGTTCCACTCATTGTTTTTCTTCCTAAGCCGTGTCAATCATAGCTACAGTTGTCCCAGAGGCCCCTCTCCTGCTGTGCTGTGCGGTAGGTAGATGGTACTCAGTCTGCTGTTTGTTGGGGAAAAGCTGCTCCTATGGGCTAAAAGTAGGCTCAATAGTGAATTCCACCCATGGGTTCAACCACGCAGGTTGGCATGCAGCATGAGTCACAAATGAAAGCTGCAGACCCAGCATTAACAGGCACTGAATGTTTTTCATGCCATTTATCATCAATTTGATGTAGTTTTTGGGGTTATTACATGCCCCACACTGACCACAGCTTCTATTGATGAACTAAAGCTGACAAAAAATGAGACATTACTCAGCAACCTGAAGGTAGGGTCAGTAAGCCTCTGCAGTACTCTGCAATCTGAACAGGATATTTCTATCATTAGCCTACCTGCTGTCATAACAAATACAAAGTTACAGCCTGAGGATTTCTGCTGACCTTGTCCATCGAATTTTGATCAGTGTACTTATCTTTTGATGGCTGCTTCCAGCAGGTTAACACATCATGCCACAAAGCTGAAATCCTCTCAAAGTGGTTTCTCAAAAATGAGGAGTTCACTGCACTCAAATGACCTCCTCAGTCACAAGATCTCAATCCAATAGAGCACCTTTGGGATGTGGTGGAACGGGAGTACGCAGTTGGGAACTCTACGGCAACTTTGTGATGCTCTCATTTCAATGTGGACTAAAAGCTCAGAGGAATGTTTCCAGCACCTTGTTGAAGCTATGCCACAAATAATTAAGACTGCTCTGAAGGCAAAAGGCAGTACAAGCCAGTGCTATCAGGGTGTAACTAATGAAATGGCCTGTGAGTGTATATACTCTGACATGTAGAGGAGCACGATGAAGGTGCATCTCTACTAAGTTCCTCATTGTCTAGTCAGACTCAATTCTACCATCTTGGCCTACAGCTGATGATGTTCTTGTTAGCCTCTGCAGCCTCAGTGAGCTATTGCGTAGCTGCACCAGTTCTCCACCTGCTTTTGGATCTTGTTAGCGTGGCTCTTGAGCTTGCAGCAAATCTCCAAAAACTATGAACCCCTTATGCGGTCCAAGACCTTGAAGTTGGACTCTGTCTGACCTCGAGATGCGCGACTCGAGAATGACGAAGAGGACTGAGAGAACAGTGTCCCACAGACCACTTGTAGGGAAACACGAGACAGGAAGGACCGGGGCCTGACCTGAACTTTCAAAATAATAGTGCTGTGATTGTCCAAATATTAAATCAGTCATGTACTGTCTTGTGTAAACGGAAAAAAATACAAATAGATACCTGAGCAGTCAGCAGTATAACAAGACTGTGAGCTGTGGGCTCTGTGTGGGAAACAGTAACTATTGTGCTTTAATCATCTGTGCTTTTGAATTTTCCGCATAACATCAACAAACATGGAATAACCTGAAATTGTTCAATATGGATGGAATTACTCTTTCTGTAATGATTCAGCCACAAATGCAGTCAATAATCCATAGAAATGCCATATCCTGTGAATGCTTAGATTTTGTCTTGTGATATTTTAACACAATAAAGGGTTCTAATAACAACAAACAAAATGAGGGGAACAAAATGAGTTGAAACGGATGGATACAGTTGCATGGTAGATTGGGACCTCACAATGGGTCTTAGGGTTGTTTACCAGATGGTAGTCTTGTATAGGCTTGTGTGTGTATGTATGTGTATGATTTTTCAGTAAAAATTATTCCATAAAGGAAAATATGTGCCTTTTCTTCTTCTTCTTTTTTTTTTAAAGAAGAAACCGCACGTGGTGGAAAATGCAGAATGATCCAGAGCTAACAAGACAAAGAAGGCAATTTATTTTCTGTAAAGCAGCCTAATCCCACTGCTAAATTTGATTTTTAAGAGACAGCAAGATGCTCTGTCTAAAATAATTGAATTGTGACCTGCTCTGAAGCTGCAGGGTACGCTGGTTGCCAGAGGTACTTGTTGTATTTTTTCTACGAGACATTATCTCCTTAATTAGGCTGTGATTTAGGCTCAGAAATTCCTCTCCGACGAGCCAAACCTTTTAAAATGGCGAAAAAGCAAACATTCTCAGGAGGAAATCTTTGCTTTCCAGGCCATTCTTCACTAATGACGAGATCAAGGCTCTAAGCAAATACCCCAGTACTCTGGCATCTTGTGGGAACCACAGTTTTTGTGTGCTGTTTGATTGAATGCTAATTTATTCCCCTGTTTTGGAAGGGAAAGAATTTCCCTCTGGCCCAAGTATAAACTTCTATATTTATATTTTATTTTATTACAGAAGAATTTAAACTTTTCTTTATCTAAAAGTGAAAAAATAATTCAAATACTTGAAATATGCACGGAAGTGATAAGTTTAGTAGTAATAATGAAAAAAAAACGCAAGTTTACAGGCACTAATTTTTTGGTCTAGATAATCATATTTTGTTATCTGATAAAGTTAGTCCACTAATTTTGAGTTCGGTTACACATGATAGTGGCACTCTAGGACAGTTGGAGCCTGCCAAGAAGACATGCAGCAGTAAATGAACTTTTCAGGTGACATACTGGATTTTCTAGCATATTTATTGTGGAAGAAGAGCATTGAAATGGTTGATTTCAGTGCTTCCTATGACTAGAAACTAGAGCCTTATGTATGTATTGGTTGGAAGGTATTACAGGCCAATATTGGCCTTTATGTTGTCATATGAAAAGTTATAATGCAGCACATGCAGCAGAATATCTACCACAGTTATTTTGCTCATTCTATTTTTTTTAATAAGGGAAAAGGCAACAGAACTTGCACAGAGATGAAATTTGCTCAAAATAATACCTGCAAAATGACACCTGCACACACCTACTCACCATTCAGCTACGCCAGACTTTTTCAGGGCTGTGTTTTGATCTTTCACCTGTGAGACTCCATGACAGCAACAGCTGTGTTTGCCAGGAGATGTGACACAACCACAAAACCTTTTTATAGCCAGGTGTGTTGTTCAGGTGGTGGTCGGGAAACCGGATGGTTAAGCACTGCCATCAGGTGCCCTCAGGCTGCTACTGCTCTCCAGCTGCCCGGCAGACAGGCAGCAAACTCAAAACACACATACACACACAAAATGAGGGCTCGGCTGACATGCTGCTGCTTCTTCTCTCATATTCTTCATAATCAAGTCAGTCAGCAAGCACAAGCAATCTCAGTTGTAGTCTTCTGTGTTGTCTTTTTTGTTGTTGTTGAAGTTCCCTCACTGATATTTTATTCGCTTTCCCTGCATTGTGCATTTGCTGTTAAATTTTTCTCAAAAGTGATTTTATTTATGTAAATTTTCTCAGTGTTTTCTCCAAAGCTGTGATGAAAACAGAGGGTGGTAGAAAGCAGGACAGGGAAACTTGTTTAAAAGCACTGTAGTGTGAAGTTAAAACATCCATGTTAAAGAGGCTTACATAATGCACTTGCCAGCAGTTTTTGGCTCTTAATTCTCCTAAATTTACTCTATAGACTGTATATGAAAGATGGTTGCTGACACTGTAAAATGACCCATTGTTTTGTGGACTAGCCTCTAATTCAGCAATTAGGCTGTCCTCCATCTTGGATTTTTAGAGGGTGAAGAGCTAAAAAAAAAAAGTTTCTGTGGGTACCAGTTTTACCCATAGGGTAAACAGACGATCAATGCAGTAGTTCAACTCCGACCTGAGACCCTTTGCTGTGTATGTCACTGCGTTCCTGCCTGCTCTCCACTGTGTTATCCAATAAAGGCAAAAAAGGCCCAAATAATAATGCATAAAAAAGGTTATCTGCAATTCTAAGTAAAAACATTAACCAATATAGTATAACTATCAAGTAATATACTATAGGAATTCCAAATACCAGTAAGACTAAAGCAGAATAGGTGACAAAATTTAATGAAAAGTTAATGAACTAAAGGCAAAGCAACAAGAAAGTGTTCCACAGTAATCTGCAGCACTAATGTCTATAGCAGAATATGAAACCACCTTGCTTTGGAATGCAGAAACTAAGGAACCAATTATTCACCCTGTTGTAATTTAACCTATTAAGACATTAACGTGCAAAACCGCAATCCAAATTCAGCTGTCTGGAATTACTCTAACGCTTTTGCTGTACATGTAGAGATGAGTCATCTGTTTATAGGCAAATCCATTTTATGCAAGTCTCAAACAAGGAGGGAGTAACCATTTGTAAACTGTAAATATAATTGCTTGTGTTAGGCATTGTTTTGAATTCTGGAATATGCAGCATAATTACACAGCATGTTGTGAAAATTGACTTGGAAGTTGTTAGTGTTGAACACTGGATGTGATTGTAGTGTATAAAGGCTTGTGAAAAATTACACATTTTGCTGTAGTGTCATAAATCTCACAGTGTGTGAAATCTATATGCTCCTCAGTTGCTGCTGCTACTTTTGTAGCTTCGTGGATGTAGTGGACCTGGCTTTACTCCTGCCCAGCATGTCTGTGGTTCTTTTGATAGGTCTATGAAACCTGAATAGTCCCAGAGTCGTTAGAGCTCTGAATGAGCGTGAGCCCTGGGCCAAGAAAACCCAGCAGCAGTAGCCAAGAAACACGATGGCCCAGCAGAAAGGCAGCAAGGACTGAATGGCACTTGGCTCTCTGTCCGATCCACATTCATTAGATAATCCCAGTGAACTGAGAGGCAGGACAGATTTCTGCTCTCCAAGTGTCAGAGCTCCACACCGACCCAGGGCATTTCTTCTCTTTGTGAGATGTCCATCACGAGAAGGGTCTGCTCACACAATAGCGCTCTGTCTGAAAGCGGTGCTTGTTCCTCTTCTGCCAAATGGATGAGCTCAAGCTATGGCAGATTCCAAAGTAGACCAGATACTCAGGAGGCTTTATTGGTAAAACAGAAGAATGGCTTAGGATAGCAGATGTTAAACAAACCATTTTTGTCATTGCGTTACCTGCCAGGGTAGAGATCAGTTGTAAATTTGGGGAGATACCACTCATTCCACAGAGGACAATTGTAAATTAATAGGCTTCCAGCCTCTATTAACTCTTACCTTTGTACAAGATATCCTTCCTATCTACCTTGTCACAAGGCAAACACCCATAATGTCAGATGTACAGTATATTTTCACCATTTAAAGCTGTCCATGTTTTCCATACTTTCATACATGCACATCCACATGTTCTGCCATTTATATTTGTAGTTTCAAATATTGAGGTTAGTGTATGTGCAAGAAATCCCTGTGAGCTGAAAGGTCAGGCTTCAGACTGCTTATATAGGCCCTGTTTTGATTTTTTTTTTTTCCCATAATGCAAATTATTTTGCAGTGAACAGTTATTCCTAATGGCCATCTCAAGTCCTCAGCTCTGACTGTGAACACAGAAGTCCCGCCCACCTGCCATTCAAATCTTGTTTGCAAAGTGTGGCTCATTTCAGATGGAGGATGAACTGAGGGGCTGCACCAACACCAAGTATAAAATAAATTATGCTGAACTGCCAATCATGCAAAGCTACTCTACTAGAGTCCAAGAAGGAAAAATATAGAGCTTGCAGTGACCATAATAGGTCCCCTTAAAATCAGCATGCAGTCTCCAGCTGTAACTAATCCAGGGAAGCTGCGGCCTCTGGTGAGCACCTTAGCCTGTTTTACTGTAATATTAAGAGTAAAAACTAAAAATTAACAGGCTGTGGGAGAACAAAATCCAGCTTGTTGGGTTAAAGGCTTAACTTTGCAGTCAGAAAGCTGCAGGATGTTTGATGATGTCTCTGTGCCCTCTTGTCCTCTGGCTCCTCTCTTCTTCCTTTGTATGTTTTTTAGCAGCTTGTGTGGTTTTCTCAATCCGGCTTGTATTTGGACAATGAGAAGTAAGATGGATAACAACAGGGTAGCCGTGGTTTTGTTCTGCTAAAAAAAGGTAAATGTGCTGGAGCTCCATTATCATGATGCAGCTTGGTACGACTTTAGCCATGAAAACAAACAAAAAAAAAAAATCGTCACAGGAAGGAAGGCCTACGCATGCCAGCACTGGGGCGAAAACAAGATTAGGGGTTAGACAAAACACAGGACCACTTCCCTCCACAGCCACAGTACTTTGAGCAGAAGGTACCCCGTTATTACTGCTGGCTTGCAGGAACAGGATTCATTACTGGGAAAGAGGACTCAGGAGAGGCTGCTGGGATAAACGCTGTAGCAGCCCTCACCGCCAGCCTGCCCCCGCCATCTCTGTCTGGCTTGTGTAACAAGCATCTTGGTCTGTGGTTGGGACATGCAGATGTTTAAACTATCTTACTGCGCTTCAAGAAAAGCAGTTATTACTCAGAGTCATGTATTAAGAGGATGAGTGTCTGTATGGGCTTGTCAGGATGGCTGAACCTTTGTTAGCTGCCAGATTTGCCAAATTTATCACTTTTCTCCTGAATAAAGGTGCTTATATTTCATTAATCATTGTATACACTTAAACTGATATTCCTCTTAAACGGCTCCTATATTTGTAAGCATTGCAAAGACCAGTTCTTTAAAAGGTATGCCACATTTTGTTTTTTGGTAGTGAGCTTTCAGTGTTGAACAATCCCATCACTGCTGTACAGTAACACTTAAATCTTACTTGAGTATGTTATCGGTTTGTGCTCCAGTTTTTATACCTACCCTCTAATGTGGCGCTGGTGCTGATAGCAATAGCAGAGGAGAGACAGGAAGAACAGAAGGTAGCATTACTTGAGTTGATGACAACTCTTTGGTTGTGATTATAGTCCAGACACCACAGATGAGCATTAGTCCTTCATATCACTATTTTCAAGCAAAATTGATCTACCTGAAAGGCACATGCACAGTTGTGGTTAATTGTAGTGTGTTGGGAAGGTACACCGACATTTGCACTGTGTCTTGCACTCACCCTCTGACTAAAAGGGCAGACCCTCATGTATTTGCGTGTGGAAACTATAACGCCAGCATTCAGGTGTTTCATCAGGGTTGGAGTTGAGACTGTACACCATCCACTCCCTCACAGCAGTAAACCTAGGGAGAACACTGAAACCCTTAACTGATAAAAATTCAAAAAAAGTGCACCACTGAGTTAAAAAGGGTCTCTTCTTTGTTGTTGTTGTTGTCCTAACTTTTTCTCCAGACCACTCAACCTTTTTGTGCTTTGTTAAATCTTAGCTTTTTCAACTTTAGCACTATATATAAAAAGGTGAATAATTTTTAATTAATAATTTCTGAGAAATCCAAGCCTTGAACATCAAAGCTTCTGTGACAGACGTGTCTGTTTGATACCACTGGGGGAAAAAAAACTCATCTCCTTCACTCTGATCCAGGTCAGTGTTGTTAATGAGGCAGAGGGCAGGCCTGCTCTCTCGTTTCCTGAGATGACAATGTTTATACTTTAGAGGAAACAAAGAGCAGACAATGGTCAGGGTTCAGGAAGCTGAAAAACGATGTTCGTCTTTAAGAAGACCACAATAGTATATGCATAAATCATGGACGCATGACATAAATTTGCAGTGCGTGTGGCGCTGGATTACATGCTTTAAAATACATGATTATTGCATGAATGGAGATAATTTTGTATTCTCTCTAGTTGAATAAACTAATCAGATCTGTATAAAATTCAAGTTATTTACCAGTGATTCAAGGAACAACTATAATTACACAATTTCCTCATGATTCCTGAATAATTTCATGGCATTTAACAAGATTGGTTAATGTCAGCCATTAACAGTACTTTACAGTTTTACACACAGTCTGTCATGCATCTTTTTTTTTTTTAATTCTGTACTCTCAATTTCACTTCCTACATTTAACTCCTAATTTCATGCTTAGAACGAGCAGTTTAGAAATCATCCACAGCTGGATTTAAATTGATAATAATTGTTTTGTCTGACAGGTGAAACACGTGTATTTTCTCATTGATGCAGTGAGTCGCTGGATTGATATTCAGCTGGGGAAGCTCATGTTGATAAAATCCTGGTAACCTACTATGGCACTACTTCTAAAGCCTGTAGGTTTTTGCAGAGGAGTCACTGCCACGAGACTGAGACAGTCTGCTGAGGGTCAGAGTTGCAGTGTGGGTCAAGTAAACCTGTTTTAAAGCAGGGAAGAGAGTTATTTGTGGTCTTCTCCTGACCTCCTATGTGCTTCTCTTAATCCATGTTCAAGAGCTGTCTTTGAAAGTGTTGTACGTTACAATATTTATTTACTTATGTAGCTGCAAAAAAGGAAAAAAATACCTCTGCTACAGTGGCTGAAGAGACCGTGTGCAGACAGAAAGGTCTGAATGGTCAGCTTTGCATCGTCGGCTTGTACCTCACTCCTTGTGTTGTTATGGTGTGTTCATACTAAACAAGAAGCATGGATTTTGTGTGTTGAGCTATTTAAAATAAGTCATATTTTAAAAGTTACTGAAATGTGTGGTATTGTGAACTGTGCATAACACGCACACACACTGTCAACTTACAGACTGGGGCTGAAATTATCAGTGCTAGGACCAGCAGCCTTCTTTTCTTGCAGAAAGTGCTAAGACATTGTTCCGGTTGGGCAATTATAAGCCTTAAACCTTTGATTTTTGTACACCAGAGTACTGCAGAACTGAGCTTGTTAGTGTGTCGGGGAATGGTCCAGGCTGGTGGCTGCGTAATGTCTTAGTACCAGCAGTTAACTGGCATTGGCCATTGTTTAAAATGAGAATAGCTAGTGTAACTATATACTAGTATTTTAGGTGTCAAATGGCGAAGGCGGCAATGTTTAATTGTCTGGACGAGTCCTGAAGACCCCTGAGACAAAGATGTGAATCAGAGTAGATTTGGACCTGAATCTGTGTTTTCCAGGAGATTCCAGCTGTGAATTCAGCTCAATCAGGACAAACTTATTGTTATGATTGAGCTTCACCGAACAAACAAGGAGTGGGGTGCAGAGTCCAGTGGGGTCCGCTGTAACTCACCCTGTAATGGCAGCTGCACAGCAGTAGTCTTCTATTCACTAAATGCCAACTATTTGGTGACCCAGTTATATAGTTATGTGGTTGGTTTTGCGTTGGCCACCGTGGCTGGATAGTTAATAAAATTCCTTTGGGGAACTGAGTGCTATGGTATCAACAGGTGAACTATAATCTATGAATGAAAATAAATAAAATAGGAAACTGGCAGGGCTTCCTTTAACTCCCCGTATCAACTATAAACCTGGTTTTAGAGTCTGATGCTGTTTTTGAGGCAATAAAAATGTACTTAAGAATACTGAAAATTAGAACCAGACTCTGCAATACAATTCTGTGGGAAATCTTGACATTTTAAATATTTATGCAAATGCATCCAATTTAACATTTATTTAACTGTGGCTTCTTTCTGCATATCTACCAACGTGCATGCAGACACCGACATCTCATGTTGTCTCTAGTTTCAGACTCCTTACCGAGTCCCACATCACTGAGCTGAGGGCTGAGCAGGGGCCGTGCGGTTGTCTGTGGAGGTCTGTGGTATTGGAGTTTAACGTGCCATTTAAACAGCGTGACCCCTCCCCAAAGCTGCAAATACTCCGCTAGCCTCTCAACCCTGCAAACGCATACTTAAACACACTCTCGCCAGGCTGCTTACAAGCCCAGCAGTGCTCCGTTCCAACCTACTGTGGAGGTTATAGTCAAGAGAACAAGTTTGGCAAACTTAAAAGCATCAAGTGAGTTGTTTCCCACAGATGTATCAAAGCTTTTGATAGTCAGACAGACAGTCAAAGACCTTTGCCCAGACCTGCTGAGGCCAACTGGCCGGCCCTCAGGCCTTCGTCTCAGGCTGACACATCCTGAGGAACGCTGATGCTGCTCTCTGGGTCAACAATAACAGCCGTATCTCTGTTTGTTTGCAGAAAACCTCTATTTTTTTTCCTCTTCTTCTTCTTCCTCTTCTCCAGCACCCCCCGTGTAAAGGGAACTCGTTTTGAGGTCTGGCTAAGTGCTGATTAAAAGTGAAAATGAGGGTCAAGAAGACTCAAAATTCAAAGCTGAAGAGTGAAAGGATTTTTGCTTGATAAACAGACTGTTTTAAAGAAAGCAGCCTGGGGCTTTGAGGCCAATAAAAGCTTTTGATTCTTGGGAACGTCTTGTACGCTATTTGACTTGACTCTGTCCCTAAACAACCCTATCTCCAAAAACAAAAAAGGCCCTCTTGTGCAATTTTGAGACCTAAACCAAATGCAAAGGCATGAGATTTTGGAAAGGATGGATATAATAGGACCGGGTTTTCATTTTTATAAATCATAAGTGAAGTGGTGGCAGACGTGTTGTTTTGAGAAGTGGTGCTTTTATGTGCCTTTTATGTCCTCCCCTGTCCCTAAATGCTGGTTGTGCCAGTATGTAAAACTATAACAAACCACGCTGTTTGGCCTGAACCTGTTAGAGCGATCTGGACACGCATACACCCTCTTTGCACGTGAAAATAAGACCAGAGCGCATATCTAGTGTCTTCTCCTTCTCAGCGTTTTGTTCCAGCATACCAGTAACTTTGATTAAAGAAAACATTATTTTTTTGCTTGGAGGCCACAGACAGCAAGAGAAAATATTTTCCTTGGAGAATTAAATGTAATATTTTTCCTGGTGATGATCCAGTCGTATTTTTTTTTTTTTTGGGGGGGGGGGGGTCAAAAGATGTCTCACTCTTGCTCAGAGTTGCCATACCTCTGCTGCACCTAATGGCGACCTTGGCAAGCCGGTAGTGTCGCATTAATCAGCCAGCAGCTCCGGGGTGGATGTCCTCTCTTTGATCTCTGCCATACCTGAGCACAGCGCTGTGCCGGTCTGTGCCGTTACCTGAGCTGACTGGCAGTCTTGATTAAAAGACAGTGGGCAACAGTGTGTCAGTTTACCTCTTCCCTAATAGATCATCTTAATGAAGTCACTGTGCTGTGGCGAGTGGCAGGTGATTAATACACACAAGTCATTAAAGTCTGCTGTATACAAGCGTGCCTTTTGTTGGAGGTGCCCTTTGCTTGTTTAGAGATAAATCTGAAGACTAAGTGGTCGAGCCATTGGCTGTTTGACAGAATGTATGTTCAGAATAGATTTCCACAGGGTTTTTTTTATTGTTATTTATGAGTATGATCCACCAGATTAGGACACCATACTATACAGCAATTAGATGTTCACCTCTAAAGTTTTAGTATTTAAAAACATGTGTCAGATGGTAGCTTATTCACTCTTTTGCTCTCTATATCTGCTGTTTCCCTGCATGAAACCAAAGCCTGCTCAAGAAAGAGCTCAGACTACAAATGAAAACCAGAAAGCTTCCAGCACCAGAAGTCTGCAAGATTGTTGATACTGATGTAAAGACAACAGTTTATAGAGAGTAGAAGCTGAGTTATAGTTGCACTGTATATTTATATATGTTTATATATGTTATATATGTTTGCATTGCTACAGCAGTGGTTTCCATGGAAGTCGTTGCAGCTGTAACTGAGTCAGCGCTGCTGAAAAGCTCTTTGTGGGCACTTAGTTTGAAACTTTTGAATCTCTGGAGTTTGAGGGTTTTATTTGTGCATTTGAAAATCAGATGTTTATCTTATGCAAAAAGGACTAAAGAAGAGTGAAAGTGTTACCACCTACACAAATGAAATGTGCTCAGTTTCATTTGCTGATTACTTTTTAAAAAACAGACCTTTGCTGCTACTCTGTTAGATGGAGAGGATTAATGCTCTCTTTTTCCT
Organism: Archocentrus centrarchus; assembly: GCF_007364275.1. Lineage (NCBI taxonomy): Eukaryota > Metazoa > Chordata > Actinopteri > Cichliformes > Cichlidae > Archocentrus > Archocentrus centrarchus. The sequence continues at coordinate 6,928,176 of NC_044368.1, read as the reverse complement.
CAAGATCATAGTGTGTTCACTTTGTTTGGCTTGTGACAATGCAGACTCAGTAATAATAATAAACTTTAGCATACTATAACTTAAAAACATTAACATTCTATTTACATCTTATTGAATGGTCTCTTTCACATGGATGATTTGAAAGTAGACATTTTTTTTTTTTTTGGCAACCCATCACCTCTTACCTGTTCTACAGTCACACAGCATCACTTTTAAACGACAGTCATTTAAAAAGCAAATGCCGGAGCAGGGAAGTAAAGTGCACAGCGTGCTGTGCTGCACACAGAGACTGCAGCATTCACGTAGTTGCTGCCAGAGATGGAGTTTTAGAATAGATGAGTGATCATTTTCCTCCCCATGGAGAGACTTTCCAACCACAACAGACATTCCAATAGACCATGAAGCTCTGCTCCAGATGTAGCTTCTTTAATTCTTCATAGAGAGAGAGAGTGACGGACAAAGGCCTTGAGGCAGGATATGTGCTTTTCTTAAGTAAACACTTCTGTGAGGCCCTGACACTTGGTCCTTTTGTAAACAGGAAGCAGAGAGGATTCTGGAGATCTGGCCTCGTCTCACACTCAAGTTTTTAATGATCTTTTTTGATATCATCCTTACAAAAACTGATACCTCTTTATTTATGCACTTTGACTTTTGGCTGTGTTTTACTTTTAATTAAATTTTGGCTCAGTATTTAATAGTGTTGGAATATTCAGTATATTTTTTTAATCTTAATTAGGGGTTAGCGTTGTGTAAAAAGTGCTTCTCCCGCAGATAATCGGTCCCATCTGGGCAGCGTGCACTCAACTTTCCAAAACTGATTACAATTTAGAGTAGGAGACAGTAAAATTACCATTCTGGGAGGGGGGGGCACATGTCTTCACTCTCCTTCTGGATCATTTCTTAATTTAAAACATAATCTAAATAAGTTAACTTTAGCCCAGTGAAGTGTGTATAAAATTGTCTGTAAAATATTAAATGCATACCAGATGATATCATTTGTATATAGAAAAATGAAATGTTTTCAAAATATGTAGAGAATGGACTGACATCGCTTGCTATAAATGTGTACTTACATGTACAAACTTAAGGAGAATGATCTGTCAAAGTGGGGGATTCTTGAGTCCCCTACAGTGATTCTAAAGAACATTGCATTATTTCTGTGACAATATTTGGGCTGAAGAAATTATCTATAATGCTGAAGTTGAAAACATTGCTTAAAACATTCACAGTTAATGCCCTGGACGCTCATCCTTCAGCACTTTCAGTACTTTTGTCAGCTGCCCGAGGTAAGAAACTGGCCAGAAAAATAAACACTTTCTGATGATGTCAGGAGCAAAAACACCCCTTATATGGATGCATACAGATATCTTTTCTCTTTAGCTGGAATATTTAAAAAAAAAAAAAAAAAATGCACAGCAATTTGGAATGCTAGCGAGCAAAGTGGGCTGCATATCTTTCCAAAACAAACTTTGAGATTCCTAATTCCACATTTTAGGAAAGTTTGTGCATAGCAGAGTGGTTAGTCATTGTGCAATCGACTCTGCGCGGACGCAGTCAGAATTGTTTTATGTCTTTCTTTTTTTTTTTTTTTCTTTTACAAATCCCAAAACCTTTTATTTCCCATACATCGTTGCTCTTGATCTTTTTTTTTTTATTATGCCTCATCAAGTTTAGAATGATATATTGCAGCAGAAAACATTTTATGTGTAGGCCTGTGTGCATATATATGGATACAATATAGAGTAAAAAATAGTAACCTAATGCAACATCACACTATGAAAATCAAAATCACTGAGATAAATATGAGAATACTTATTTCAGGGCTTGGCTACCCCTACGTGCATGTGAGAGATAATGAGTACGGGTGAGGGAAGAGGTGGAGGAGAGTGCTAGCATTAAGCTCTGAGTGAGAATCGAAAGGAGCTGGCATTTTCCCCAAGGACAACTGATAAACCATTTGGCAGGAAAGGCCTTGCAAATGACTGCATTCCTCTTTAACCTTGTAAGGCTATTTTTACCTCTGAAGGGTCTGCTGGGCAGCCATCTTTTGTTCACCCTGCGGAGTAAAACAGGAAAGCCCGGTTTGCATTGTGCCCCTCTGGGAGTTTGGCCCTGATCTCTGCCTCGTGTCACGATCCAGCCGTCAGTGCTGAGCTGTGTTCGTGCAATGTGTCTTCACCTCTCCTGACAGATGAACCCAGTAACTCCGTCACACTACGTCTCATTGTGAATTAATTCAAATAGGAAGCTGGGGCTGTGTACATATTTTAGGATAAAAAAAAAATAATAAGATTATCAGAAGTAAAGTTGGAGGTTTTCCCAGGCAATGGGAAAGATCTCTGCCTCAATGATGAAAGCTCCCTCCCTTCTCCTCTGTCAAAGAGATGTTTGTGCTCGGGATGTTTATACATGTCTTTTATTGTTTTCAAGGGACATTCCACTCGTCAAAAATCCCCCCTGTCTGTCCCCAGGAGGTGAAAGGCCCAGTACAGACTGTTTTCCTGTTGCCTTACTAGAGTCCATCTGGTGTTAGGGTAGTTTTGAGCTGCAGCTCCTCAGGGATTCCTGGAAGTGAATGTGACCATGTCTTAAGAGGATTAAGAGGAGACCCTGGTTGTGTTAAGCCAGAGGTCAGTATTGCGGTTACTGTGGGAATGACCTTGCTTATCACCGTGCATCTGTCAGTGCACACAAATGCCACGAAATGAGCAAGTTACCGATGACTTTCTCCAGGGAACTGATTTCTTTTAACCTGTTAACATCCATCAGGTCACCAGTGACCTGTTAAGCATTGGCGGTTGGGTTGCTTTGGTTGTACGCTAATCCTAAATAGGAATGGGTGGATGTTCGTGGTGAATGCTAAGTAAAGAAAAAGGTTCAGATCAGAATAAAGAATTTATGAAAGCTGATTTTCAAAGCAGCATTTCTGTTTTGGGGGGGACGGGACTGACATTTTAGCCATGTGTAAAAGGGCAACTAACAAGCCGAGCATATTTTTATACAAAATAATAAAAAGTCAGACAGAATCTGCCCTGCAGCCATTTTCAGAGATGAATTCTTGACATGATTGGGAAAATTAGGTCATTGCATTGTCTGAACTTTTCCCTTTGCACAAGCAGTACACGGCAGGAAATGGTCCAAAAAACTGGAAATACGCCGCTTGAGTAATGTGAGGGAGCTACCGTGTGGCACAAATAACTAGTGTATTCACCACTAGCAAGTGGTGGATGCACTAGGGATTCACCAATTGCAAATTCTGGGCTGATATTGTAATTTCCCCCCTTTTTTGCTTCAAGAAACAAGCAGGTCTTATTTATAAAAATGTATTCACTTTATCATTCTTCAGAAGGTCTGTCCTTGAATGCTTAGCTAGTGCAAATTGATGTGACACCACAGGTAATCACTGATGTCAGTAAATGCCATTTTCTAATTTTGTCTATTACCATCTTCTCTCAGAGCCTGGATGAGCTGGATGATGATGATGCTGGAGAGAAGGACAGGAGGGAGGAGGAGGAGCTGGTTCAGGCCAACACTTTTCAGAATGAGGCCATGACAGCTGACCCTGCCACTGGCTACTTACTGGTAAGAAGTGACATGACATAAAAAAGGGAGTCTTGTTTTGTTTTTATGTTAAAAATCTGCCCTAGCACAGGATGTCCATGGAGTGCAGTCAGTGTTTTTTAGCTTGTTATGTCTTTGAGCACAGTATCTTGCATATTGTAACATCAGTGATGCCAAACAGAGACGCTGTTGCTCAGGGAGCCACCGGGACTGCTTAGTTTGTGCAAAAAAGCTGCAGTAATGCAAATCACAAAGGTGTCTTGACATTTCATCATCAATGGAAAATGAGGTTAAAGGCAAAATGTAACAAAAAAAAAAAGCAGCTGGTGTAACACTTCCTCCAAAGTCTGGGTTTTTTTGGTGGTCTAATTAACTTTTTTGTGTTAAGATGCTTGAGCATAATACTGAGGTGCATGGTGTAATCAGAAAGTTGTGTCAAACTTGTAAATTTGATCAGTCTCCTCTTTTAAGGTGCTCCAGGGATTTTTTTTTTTCTCTGTGGAAGTTCTGTTCTGACCAGTTGCACTCGGACTTTTCAGAGAGCAAACATCTTTCTTCCTTCTGTGTCAAACTGAACTGACTTTCATGTCAAGGAGCACTGGTAATAAGAGCTGGGTCTCCCGCTATGACCCAGAAAGCAAATAGGTGTTTCAGCAGAAGAGTTCACAGTCCCGGTCTAACACCCTGAAACATCAGAGGAAGAACAACCGGCACTTTGACCACTTGCCCTACTCACTAGCTGTGGCTCCCTGAAAGTTTGTCCTTTCCTCCTGAAATAAGAGTTCAAGTTAAAGAGTCACTGGTTTGAAGCACTGGAGGAAATCCAGCTTGCATCACTGAAGGGCAATAGGTCAAAATGTGACTTTCAAGGAGCCACCTTGGTAGTAGAACAGTGCTGACCAAGGAGATGACATACGGGAATACTGGCAAAATTAAACTTATGAGGTTTTTAATTAGTATGGCTGGAATCATTGGACTTCAGTAGAGCAGCTTTTCACTTTTTCATTTACAATAAATTAAATCTCTTTGGGTGAGTAGTGAGGAGAAAAAAAGCCATTCATAGACATTATCTTGGCCTCTGTTCACTTATGAAGAGCACTGTTTTATAGACCAAACAAAAATAAAAGAGAACTGATAATGATTAGCTTTAGTCCTGAACGTGAACGGACACAAAGCAGGATCATCACATCGCACCATGTGTTTGCGTAGCAATGTGGAGCTCAGGCCAACAACGCGAATGGCCACATTCATCAAGCCTCTTCTGGAAGCCAGAATCTGCTCTGTGTAGAAGGTGTCTGGTTCTTGAGAGTGTGAACCTGACACTGTTGATGTCTACAGAATGAATCTTTTAATCTTGGCAAGTGAATCTGTGTTTATTTAATAGAAGTGAACCCGTGCAGAGGCAGTCTGGTCTTTGTCAGGATAAGTTCAGCAGGTGTTCTGTAAAATGAGGATGTGAATGAATTAGTAAAAACAGAACCTTAATAAATAATGGCACATTGGTAATTTGAGTTCTGTTTTTCACTAGAACAGTAGTTTACATTCCACTGTATGTAATTTCAAACTCACGTCTAATGGGCATGTATTGATTTTTCAACATAACCTTGAGTGCAGCGAGGCTATGAAAGCATCCAGCTGTGTACCGATGACTCAAACATCCTGTGCAAAAATCATCTGACTGACGTGATAATCGGCTTTTGAACGAAATATAAAATAAATAAGAATATCAAATGGCTCTGCTGCTGTGTGACAGCTCGTGTAGATGTAGCAAGGAGATGCATTGCAGATGGATTGGCTGTTATGCATCAGCAGGCTTATTTTGTTTTGGGATGGAACTGTCTGAGGCTGTTTACGCGAGGCAAAGGCTTGTGTATGAAATATGTACACAAACACCACACTAACAGGAAGACTGTGACAGTACCTGCCGAGATGTGGCCTCAATAAAAAAATTTTTTAAAGATTCAACTATTTACATAAAGTGGTCTAGATGTAAACAAATAGCAGGGAATTCAGTAGAAACAGCTTTATGCAGCTTTTCCCCGCATCCAGTTTTGTAAAGGGAGACCCCCAGTTTATAATTTGGAAGCGAATCTGCTCAATCATGCCAGCCTGAATCTAATCTTACCGTCTCTATATTAGTTGTAAACACAGAGCAGATGTGGCTATGCAGGAACTAACCATTAGATGTCTCACTGTCACTCATATAAAATTGATATTTCTATTCTCCTGGGGCTCTGGTGCCAGCTTGTTCAGAAGAAGTCAGACTTGGTGGAAAAACAACGGGAGAGATACAATTCGATCCGCAGATTTACAGCAGGGCTGTCAGTTAGACATCTGCAGAGACAGATCATGTAAAAAATGTGCCGTTCTCCTTGGGCGCCGTTTATCAAATGCTATGTCAGCTTCGTGATGATATACAGCATCAGGCCAGGCCGCTTAGCTTGTTTCAAGATACGTAGACAAAAGGTTATGAAAAAGAAAAAAAAAAGGAAGCTCTGTTCATCTTCTCTTCAGAGCTGTGTGGCTGCTAACGGTCTTCCCAGGTCTCAGAGCATTTTCCAACCAAAACAAGCTGTAACTCTTAGCTGCTTGAGACATAATGGAATATTTTATCAGATGTTTCAGATTCAGTAATGCCTCTTTTATTAAGGGGCCCATGATGCATTTAAATTAGTTTAATATGTGTTCACTGTGTGTGTGTGTGTGTGTGTGTGTGTGTGTGTGTGTGTGTGTGTGTGTGTGTGTGTGTGTGTGTGTGTGTGTGTGTGTGTGTGAGAACGCACACAGTTCTCCATGTGCCCAGAACACATGTATCTGATATGTCTGATAATCAGAGAGGCTCTCTGCAGACATGTGGTCCTTGTTATCATGCCTTACTTCCCTCTGGTATGCAGGTCCTACAAGGAAACCTGTTGTAGTGATCTAGCAGCCCAGAACCATATGGAACGTTCCTCTGGATCATCTGCTTTTATCGAGGAGCCAGGTCCACCGCAGACCAGTTCAGTTCTCGTTCTCGCTCTTTCACCTGGAGAAGGCATACTCCTAACAGTCTCCATCCAGCACTCTTTAACAAGTCACATTTGCATTTTTCATTATCGCCTTTCGACACCAAAAAAAAGTGTCGCTGATGCAGAGCGTCACGTCTGAACAGCAGGGACGTGTTTGCAACCCGTCACATGGCGTTTCCAGCAGGAGGTGTGCTAACAGCAAATTCACCTTAGAGGCTGAAATAATATTTGATAACATTCACACCTTTGTTTATTCAAGATTACGGCTATATGAGCCAGCTGCCAGTATTTATCATTGACAGGCATGCTTCCAGCAACAACTATAGAGGAGTTAAATTTTAAAGATCCTTAAATTTTATGTTTAGTGCAGGCACTTCAGGGGGGGTATGAGAGGAATCTGAAAGGGAGGGCAAGAAGTTAACATGACCTTCTGCAGCTGTTTACAGTGCTGGTTATAGGTTAGTCTTATTTTCATCTCCAGCCTTCGATTTATGTTCCAGGTTGGCATTTTGACATCTATTTCTTCAGCCGGCATCAAAGACCCAGACAGCCAGGTGTGGTTAGCATCTTAATAAAAAGTGTGAGAGGACTGCAGAACATCTTGAGTATAACAGTAGGGTAAAATTTTAACTCATAATTGCAGCCAAAACCTGCAAATATTTCTTTTTAAACACACTGAGTACTTGCTGCTGTTTACCCAGGATCTCTTAAAATGCCAATCATGCATCTTGTTTGAGCATCTCTCTCTCTCTCTCTCTCTCTGATTTATTGAATGCCCTGAGTAAAAAATGTGATTTTTATCAGCTTTGTGCAGATAACCAGACTATTCGCTCCAGTTTTTGGCGACTGGATGGAATGCCAAAAATAAACTTTTCATGGGCAGAGATAACGATCTTTGAGAGTTTTTTTTTTTTTTTTTAATGAGCTGCCAAGACATAAATCTCTGACAAAAGCAGCTCATAAATGTCCGAAGCAAGACATTCAAATGTGTTTCATCACAAATTCAAAATGATGTGGAGTGTTGAAGAGAAGAAGCAGGTTACAAATGCACAGAAATTCCCATCATGGAGTAAAGGGCTCGAGTTTAGTGATGAAGCGCTGAACTCGAGCTTATTTTTACTGCAGATATTTGTCTCTGTGTATTCCTGGTAACGGAGCGCTGCAGTGTGGTTTGTGGGAGCTGTCAGCGCTGCTCGGGAATGATAAATAAAGTTACACAGACTCGTGTTGTGCGCAGTGAAGTAGTTGTGCATCAATTACATTGACCTTCACTTCCATATTCGAATCCCAGGCAGGTGGTTCACACTGAAACGCAGCTAAAAGGTGCCGTTTTAATGTGGTGAATAGAATTTTTTTTTTTTTTTTTTTTAATGATTAACAGTTTTTATTTATATTTCAAACAACAAATGGAGAGAGATGCCATCCCAAAGCAGACCACAAGCCATGCAATCATTCACTCTTGATGCAAGTCATCACTCATAATCGGCTCTATAAACACATTTCATCATATATAGTGGACCCATTTGTGTCCATGACTAGAAAACATCTGACCAACATCTCTCCACATCCAAGAATCTGAATTTACCGAATTGGCATTTATGAGTAAAAAGTAAGGGACAATAGGAATAAAATAAATAAAATACATTTGCACTAATTTCAACTTAGTGTGAGAGTCTTTACTGAGTTTTTGGTCATTTATAGTTGTTCTATTTTCCTCTTTTCCTGCTCTCTGTCTCACTGTGAGCGCACCTTCACACTCACGGTGTGAAGGTGCAGAGTGGAGCAGACAAGAAATGGATGACTGCAAGTGAAATAATGGCTTCCTGATAAGTGTTGCACGTACGTTGAACTTAATGACAGTAAAAGCAAGTGAATGGGAGGGCAGTGTCGGCAAAGCTTTTCGGTCGTCTCTTGACTGCAGTTTGCAGTGAAGTCAAAAACAAGTGCAAAAGTACAAAGGAAAGCTGTTGGCATCACAGGTGTGAGATATCTGGAAACGGCTGACCCCCTGCTGTTTGAAACATTTCAATTGAACTGTATAGATGGGCCTGTTGTCATGGATACAGTCTAGCTTTTTTAGTCAGGATTCAGCTGATATCAGATTCAAAAGCTGGGTCATTGCATCCCTATGTGCAAGCCACCGTATATCATTAAAGTATAATTTTCCAAGCAACACTTTATTCCTCTTTCTCAGGGTAAAAATCACAAACTTGCACAGTATTAAAGGTCCGGGAGCCATCTTAATGTAATGAAATGTTATTGTAATTTAATCGTCTCTAGCGCTGCTGTGATTACTTATTAAATATTCATATTCTTTCAGATAATTAATGGTGACATTTAGATTGGAGATCATCTAAATGTGTGTGATAAAGTTGTTGTTCACCAACCAAAAAGTCAGAAGAGATTTATTCTTTTTTTCTACTGTGTTGTTGCTTCTTTGTGGATAGCAGTCACTGTCAGTGTTTAATATTGTAGTACGCAAAGTTAGATTATTACTGGTTGTGGTTACATACTATGCTTTTGGACACATCTCGTGTAAGGTGTTTTATTTACCGTAGATCTACAGTATCTGATCACTTTATGTATTTTTTGTTTGAAGAGGTGTTCTCTCAGATTAGAAGTGTGTCCATTTGACTTTTACAGTACAAATATTGCACAGAACATCGTATGCATCTAGATTTGAAAAGTGTAACCACACCTGAAACTGCCTGAAACGGCTCGCCACCGCCGGCATTTCCCTGTGTTTTTCAGCACAGGAGTGACGTCACAAGGTCTGGCTCTCTTTCTTCCTCTCGTCCAGACGTGGTTGGAGGAATGGTACTGGTACTGAAATCTGCCATCAATTTGATTTACTGTGAATTGGTAGAATTGGCGTAATTCGGCATACCCTCAAAAGTACCAAGTTCGGTACCCAACCTTAGCTGGCAGAACATCGCAAGTATTCCGACTGCTATGATCTTCCTTCATGTTGTTGTTTTGACTCACATTTTCACTGACTGGAGTGATTATTATTGTTTGTAAGCCAGTGGACCTGATGTTTGAAACCTAGGCTCGTGGAGGATTGGCTAAGCTGAAAGCAAATGTTCTTTACTAAAATCAAATTCATGTTGGACAACATCAGAGTGGATTTCTAGGTCAGTTGTATATCTGAGCATTCTGTTCTTCAACTCATGCCAGACTTTGGAACCCAGAGCAATAACACACATTTACATTTAGACAGCTTTTCTTGACTGACAGAAAAATCAACAGTTTTATTTAAAGTTATTTAAAGAGTAATGGTGATCGCAGCTTCTCAGATCTGAGCTCAGTAAACAGTGACGGACAGTTTGTGTTTTCTGACATTGACAAACCAAACAGACAGTTTTGAAAATGACTCTCATCTTGCATATATAGTCCTCAATGTGAAACACTGATCTGAAAGCTGAAGTTAAACTAAACTTCTTTCAACTGCAGTATTTTCTGAGGCTTGTGTATTACGGTTAAAAGGTTTAGGCCCAACCCGAGGTACAGTACATTTGTAGCGCAGCACCATCTGTCTGCCTTAAAATAAACTATCGATAAGACAGTTTTTGGAAACAGATCAAACAGCTAGACACGGGCTTTTAAGAGCAGCTGTGGCTGCTGTTGGATTATACAAAACGGCAACCTTATATTTTAAATTGCTCTTAATTCCAGGTGTCTGCCAGGCCTCATAAGATGTGCTGTTATTTAGTGTAAGAACAAGTGTTGCTACAGTTTGCCCTCTGTCTCTTTTCTATCTTTGTAAATCAAGCCAGGGAAGAGATGAGGGCTCCACAGGTAATGGATGATTTGCCAGTGAGGCATAGAGTCTCTGACTGATAGATTTTAGCAAAGCCAATGCTTCTCAGTCAAATATGGGACCCTTCACTGCACAAGACCTTAGGAAAGAGATGTGAATTCATCTCACAGCATCTGTGACACACACGTCATTTTTCCAGGGAAACGCTTTTTTTTACCGAAAGCGATTTTATTGGGAGCATCACTGCTGCAAAGATCTAAACAACCTTTAGATCACACAATAATGGGGGGAAAAAATAAGATAAATATACACCCACATGTTCCAAAAATGAGATTGCCTTCCACCTCTCGGGGCTATGGGGCTCCTCCTGAACTATTAAATGCAACAAAGCCCATCTATATCTCAGTTCTGCAGTTGCAATTCATAAAGGTTCACAGAAAACCTAAAGGCTTTCTATAAATGCTGCCCCTGATAAATTTCCCTCATCCTGTAGATGACTTTTTTTCTCCTTTGGTAAACCAACACAACCGAAAGGCAGATGAATACAGCGTGATAATGATACCAAAATCAAACAGATGTCCTGCTGTTTTTCTGAAATCATTATAACTCTAAAAAAAGTCAACATTTCTTAAAGGAACCCTTGAGTTATTGTTTTTCAACTAACATTATTTCTTTCTTTTCTTTGTTTGTTTGTTTCAGGAGACTCCGAGATCTGGAAGTGGCCGCCACAAGAGGTGAGGCTCATTTTTCTAACCCCGACTGAAAGTGGAGTTTATCTGCCATAACATCACTTGTAATGTGTCAAGAGCAGCTCTAGAGGCCAGGATGAGAAACGGCAGTTTGTCATTAATTACGAAATTGTTCAAGGGCCTTTTTCCTCAAGTGTCGTCTTTTTGTTTTTTATGTCTTGTTATTATGGTTCAAAAAAAGATGATGGGTTTGAACTCTGGTTGACAGGACGCCATTTGGACACTGGACACTTTGTTCACACCATCACTTCCCTGCTGTGGTTGGCAGAGAGCGCTCAGAGTAAATGATTTGCTTTGAAAGGTTTTGGTTCTAAAATGAGAGGCTCTGTTTGGTCAAGTTTCCTTTGGCATTTGATAAATAGCTTTCAACTTTTTTTTTTTTCCCCTCCTTTGCAAACAGCTCAAAAAACCTTTGGTTTGGGCTGAAGCAGAAAACAAGTGTTTGTATTACTGAGAATTGAAGTCCCCCAGCGTGAGTCTACTGTGCATTTATTTAGCATTATTTGCAACCAAAGTGAGAAGTTGTGACCAACCCCGACAGTCAGGTTCACCAGCTGACATTCAATCTGGCTATGTAATTATGGCTGCTGCTTTCATCAGCTGGGCTGGCCTCACTTGGATGCTCAGCGGTTCTGCTGCAGATAACCCACCAGGTGGGCTGGGCAGCAGAAGCTGGCCGAAAGAGCAATTTTAAACATACACGTCTCTCTAATTTATTCGCCTTTTAGACCATTTGTCAGTTCAGTTTGTCTCTTTTTAAAAACTCTTATGTGACTGCTGATCCACAATACAATCCTGTTTTCTGGCATTTTTATATTTCCTGAGTTAGAAAATGAGCACGCACAGATTATTGTATATGATATAACATTTTACAGCTTCTTAGAGTATATTCAGCAAAGCAGAGGACGTTATTTCAGCAATAATCCAGCTTCAATCTGCTTATTACTCCCCTGCCTCCACTATAACATAACTGAAAAAGCACAATTCAGATCACAAATAAACACACTGAAAAGCTACCAGTAAGTGAATGCACTTTAGAAACATCTTGTGGCAGCTTCTGCACATGCCATTAAAAACCCTGATACTGATACCCTGATTGTTTATAATTTCTAATGTTTTTGTCATGATTTTTCATATTATTGCTTTGCCCATTGAGGGGAAAAAAATACTTTTCACACAAAAAATGCACATCACTGGGTTGTAGCTTACTGTCGATCTACCTCTGAACCCATTAACTTTAGCTTATCTCATTGCAAGTTAATATTGGAAGTATCTAAACTTAAAAAAAACAAACAAAAAAAACAAAATATATAAATATATATATTTTAGCCACTGCCTTTTTGGAGCACCAGCATCATTTTCCTCCTCAATGTTGTGGAGCTTGCAGGTGCTTGTTCAGAATTTGAATTGGAGCCCTTATCACCTATCAACCCCAGGGTTGATAGGTGATAAGGGCCCCCCCCCCCCAAAAAAAAAAAAAAAAAAAAAAAAGTGAAAAACTGCCACCAGGTTAAAGCTGTCTTTGCTAAAATTACCAAAACACTGTCAGTCACTAAGAGTTTTCACTGGAAAAATATCCACACCTGCACAGAAGACAAAATGATTCAGGTCAGTCGGGACCATGCTCTTGACTTGTGTTTTATAAACTGACAAACATCCTGTCTAGGAGGGCACGTCTGCTCTAAGTGCTCGGTGTTATGAACGAGCAGCAGTACTGTGGTGTTGACAAATTTTCCCTGTCTAAAGCCCTGTCTTTTCAAAAGAAAAAAAAAATGAAACTACATAAGCAGCTCATCTTCAGGGGGGCCTGAAAGATTGAAGATTTCAAAACCAAAGCACAACCAAGCTACCGCTGCCTGCTTGAAATCCCAGCAGCCACTGAGATAACTGAGGAGTGACTGCATCTTTAAACTAGCAGCTCAAAGCAGCTCTGCGTGGAAGCTGGCTTTATACTGTCTTGCTATTTAAAGTAATGAGAGCATTAAACGGATGACTGAATCCAGTACGCTCTTGCTTCCAGTGTAGTTTTGACTCATTCCACACTGACACTTGTGTTTGTGGGGAGATGCTGTTATACCTGTGACTGCTGCTGTTATTGGTGCTCTTGTCTGTGCTTTCTCCTTCCCACCTGCTGAGGCTCCCAAGAGTGTGCGATTAGCTTAGCCTCTCTCTCCCCCCCAGATCTCACCCTGTGGGGTGCTAAAGGGCCACTGTGTCATATTTAGTGACGAGGCTATGGATGTTTACGCTTGGTTTCAAAACCCGCTGTGCATCCTAGAGAACCCATGTATGTTTGATGTTTGTGTTTGACTCTTCAGGGGAGCAAAGGCATGTATTGTACAATGTATGTGTGTGTGCGCATGCTGATAATGTTGCCTTGAAGAGCCACAATGAGAGATAAATGAAGTCTCCTTCATCCTGATGCAGACAAACGTCAAGGAGAGCGTTTCAAGAACTCCCTCTTGATCAAAAGCCGCTGCAATGCTGGCTCTGTGAGAATGAAGAAAAATAAAATGCATGTTTTGTAAATGTCAAGGTACACGAAAATACTGCCTCTGCATGTGTACAAGAAATGGCACAGCCACCTCCAATAGAGGAAAGAACTGGCTGATTTTAAGTGGAACGCAGATATGGAGGCAGGATTTGAAGCCATTTACATTGAGACCTGTGTCTGTAGTTTGTCACCACCCTCACTATATAGTAAGTCCGTATAGATTTTAGGCATTTCTAATTAATGATTTTGGCTTCCAGACCAAACTTAATCGCTGTTTAGTTCAGCTCCAGCACATGCTTTGGTCAACACGAATGATTTAGACTAGAGGAAGTAAAACTCAAGGATTCCGTAGGTGAACCTGGGGAAGGATCATAAAAGATAGACTTTGTCTCGGGATCATTTACAGTCCTCTATCTGTATCTTTGTTGCTTGAACCATGGCTACTGGTCTGCTGCTCCCTGGCCCTCTCTTCAGCCCAGTCTGAACTTTGCAGCCACCTAGCAGTGGAGGCAGCAAAACTTGGAAGGACATCCTCACACAGAAAAGTCAGTCTTCTGTTTTAGACCGACCAACCAGTCAACCCTGAGACTACAGCCCTATTATTTTTCAGATATCAAATTTACTAAACAAGCCAAAAAAGGAAAAACAAAAACAAGAAAGCCATTCCTGGCTGGTTACTGTTATTATTTTTTTTAAACACAGGACTTTCATGACTCAGAGCATTGAAGAAAAATAAACAAATGCTAACAGTTTATACTCAGAGTTTCCATTGGTGCTTCTACAATTTCAGAGTTAGAAGTACTTTGTAAAGTTGCCTAATCATAAGAACATCATGTCTGGCAGGTCTTAAAAAGAGTGCAGATGGTACAAAGGAGTTATATTTGTCTTCTGTCTTGCCAGCAGCTTTCCTGTCTGTTTCAGCTGTAGAAATCTGCCAACCAGCCTCTTCAGACAACACACTGAAGCCTACAAACTAAGTAATTTGATTTCCAGGGAGATTATATAAACCTGTCATAGTCTCTTGCTACTGGGGAGTGGGAGTAGTTGTAGTTATGGAGTATAGAGCCAGCAATTCATTCCCAGTTTCCACGTCAATAATTATTGGATTAAGGTCAGTAAGGAAATCGACAGCACATGAATATTCTATCCCCGGCCACCCCAGACTCTGTCTCTGAGCACAGAAGAAATGAAAATGAGATAAGTTTAATGTTCTGGTTGAGCTGCATACAAAAACCTTCAAACTCCCCCCAACCAGCTTAACAGCAGTGACGCACTAGTTGCCACTGCCATTCCTGAGCCTATTTGAAGTTGTAATATGTAAATTATTTCTTAATCAGAATCCTTTTATACCAAAGTTGCAAATCCTTGATGGCCTTCTCCATTAAAGGAATAAAAAGGGAGAGGGGCTTTAATAATGCATGCCTAATTGAAAGAGCAAACATGCGGAAGATATTCCCCACCTGCTCTTTTGATGATGGATGTGTCATCCCTATTGAAGTTTTACAATGTGGGTATGATTCATACCTTCAAACGGCCTCAGTGTGAATACACTACCGGACACTATAAAAAAATCAAGCACAAATATTACTCTTTTCCCAACTTTCCTTTTCTTATGAATAATTAGAAGTAAAAAGATGAAACATTTCCATGCATTCAAGTCGTACAGGCTTAGCAGTAGTGTCTTTGTGTTTGTAACAGCTCTGCACAGCAGGGGTCAGAGGAGGAGATGGGCGGGAACAGCCGACAGAGACACAACCATCACGGCCGAGATGGAGGAGCTTCAGCCCCTGGAAGTCTGGAGAAAAGGATAGATGAGCTGGAGAAGGTACTTAGACTGAATCTTTGTCAATCATATCACTAGTTGAACCTCATCCACATGAACACAAGCCAAAGTACATTATGATTTAGAGAAATTTTCCATCTTTCAGAATATAACTCACTCATAACTCACTTAATTAAGGCTAACATATTCCTTAAAACTTAATGTGTTTTCATTTCTTAAAGACACAAAGGTAAGTAAACGTAAGCATCTGCTCTCATCCAGATGAGTCAGAATGTGCTGGTAGATTTTACAGCCTCCCTGTGGTGATAAGGTCAGCACCTGTTTTTCTTGGCAGTTCTCTAAGTTCAAACGAGCTTAATATTTACTGACAATCTGGCTTTTGTTTAGCTGTGGATTACTGGAGGGTTTTTTTCCAACCCTGTGGAGAAAAACAAAACAATGATTATGCTTGTGGTCACAATCCTGACCATGATCTGATAATGCTTAGAGACCAATCACTCCCAATTTCACCTATGACAGCAAGCAACCACCTGTAACCACTCGCCAACCAATCAGAGTACATGCATTTTTCCATAGCAACCAGTAGTTGTCAGGAGGTCACTGACCAGTCTTTAGACTTACGTGACTGCGTCTTAAGCAATCAGTTTCACAGCAACTGCTTGCAGGTGGTTGCCAACCAGTCTCTAGGCCTGTGTGGCATCTTCAGGTGTTAACAGTGCAGGGTTTTCAAAGAAAACAAAAAGTGTGATGTCTAACTTGTATTTGAAAAATGCAGCTGTCAAAGTGACACAAAAGTTGATACACAAGTTAGATGTCCATGCTGAAAATGAAAGGTCGCGTGCAAGCAGTGCAAGAGGATATAAAAATCTAAAAATATCAGCTGCATTGGAGAGATGCACAAGGATCTCAAAGCCCTTTTCAGATCGCCTGTAAATCTTTGTATTGAAGAAAAGCAACATTTGATTTAGGTTTTTGTCTTGAAAAATAGTAAAATTTTGTCACCATTGACATTAACTGTATTTCCTGTGTAGTCTCTCAGTTTTCTAAAATTCTCAGAAACAATACTGGGGAGTTGAGCTTAGTGCCTCCAGTAGTACCTATTGCCATGATGTGATACAAAATGTAATCACATCTCCTTGATGTGATAACTCATCTTTGATTCTGCCCACTGTTAGACCATCATGATCTGTTATATTAAAAAAAGAACAGAGATTTATCAAAGATTAATGAGTGAGAGCAAAGCTGAGTTTCTATATTTCTCTGGGTGTTACTAAAGGTTCATCCCTGCAGAACACCATGGAGACCTAAAACTGCTGAAGTAACATCAGTTTTTGACATCTCCTATCAAAACCAAATTCTATTAGTGTCTCACTGCACGATGAGTCAAGGCTGAACTCTTTCAGCCAACAGAAAGCCTCTATCAGTCGCACTTTAAGATGAAATTCCACTTTGAGTCCTTTGTGCAACTGCCCAAATTGTGAATTTCTGGCTGGAAACTGTGGCTCTGCACTTACAGAAATTCTCCTCAATGTTGTTGAATAGATGACCTTTTTCAGTGCAGATATGTCTTTTCTTCCTACACAGCTCCTATCAGCCACTCAAACCCTTACTGCTCCCACTGTAGAAACTCAACTCGGAAACAAATGTCACTTGGTGGCCTTATGAAAAGTCATACAGTACTAGCTGTGACTTCAGCATGAAGCATTTCACTTTTTCATCCAGAAATCCTATTTCACACATATTCTTGTGCTTGTTTATTTCACTTTTCATACAGGATGCAGGTATGCTCATAAAAGACAGTTGTCAACTAAATCTCAGACTTTCAGCTCTACCTAGCAAACATCCCTATGCAGGCCTTCATTGGGTAGCTATGGGTGAACTGTGGGGCTGTGTGGGAGGGCAAACCCACACTTACCCACCACAGGGCCCACAGCAGGTTTGCCAATTGGGGACCACTATGTGGGTTTTCTATGTGCAAGCCCACAGTCGGTTTACCTACAGAAAATCCATGTGTACCCCATGTAGACTAACTTATGTGGGACCCATAGGAATTTTGCCTTTTGGACCCTCATGAGGGTTTTCTGTTGGCACCCCATGAGAAAAGCAACTGGTGTAAAAATCTACCAAATCAGATATGCTGCACAACCTGCTGTGGCAAAGCCTAGTGAGTAAGAGAGCAGCTGAATGTAGCTCTCTTATTCACTAATGTATTATGGGACACATGTGGGGGCTCAGTAGTGCAGCCCACACCTATAGTGTGGGGTATACTGTGGGTACGATGCAGGCAATCATTCCCACTGCAGGTCCCTCTCTGCTTAGTGTGGGCAGCCCAGTCAGCCCACAGTGGACTACCCCACAGTGTGGGGCCCAGACATGCCTTACATTTCACGCTGGTACTGGTCAGTGGGTGGAGCTTATCTGCTCACAGCCTGAGCTGCCTAAGATCTAAGGTCCAAGTTGCCTAGTGTTAAGGTTACGGTCAGATCTTAGACAGTTGAGGACATCCATCCATCAACTCATTAATGTCTTTTAGAGCATCTCAGGACTGTTTGTATACATGCTAATCTAGAAAGAAACGTATTATAGGTTCACTTTAAATAATTTACAGAATGCTTCTTACATTAACATTGCACAGCTCAGGACAGCAGAACCAAAAAACATGCTTTTTTTTTTTTTTTTTTTTTTTTTGGTGCCCAGAATGTTTAGAGTAGATGCACTATCTGCAACATAGAAACAACCAGGTGAAGAGCAAATTCTGTGAAAATTTCATATTCAACCAACATTTTGCAGCTTGGCTGAGACCTGTACGCTGTATTGGTTCCAAATGGCATTAAAACTAGTCCTAAAATGTGTTACAGGTTAGAGTGTGGACTTGTCTAAAGTTTTATAAATCTTGACTTAACCAGGAGTCATGAAGCCAGGTCAGATGACACATCCTGAACCATTTAAAATAAAGCCACTAATGGAGATGCAGCCTGTATTGTTGCATTTTTATGTAAGAAGTACAAGAGATGTTTGTTTAGGTGTCTTTGAGAGGAGATTCTGTAATAATACAATGCTGCAGTTATCTGTTGTAACCGTTAAAGCCACTTTAGTTTCTTTGTTATGCGCCTTTTCCCAGCTTTATTGTATTTTGCCATCATGATAGATTTTTTTTTTTTTTTTGTATTTAAACAATTTTGTGATTATCTGAAAGGGCAATAATGTGAAACCAGACATCCTGGTTTAATCTTCCTTTCCATGATAAAATAGCAGCAGTTTGAAAATGTGTGCACATTAACTTTTTGTGTTTATGGCATGCGTACAATCTTTGTCTCTCTCAGGAAGGCACAATATCCATTATTTCACTGTGACTGTTAGAGGAGGCGGACAAGAACACACTGGCTTTTAAGTACAATTTGAAAATAACACAAAAGTACAATATAAAAGAAACTATTAATGCATTGTTCACTGACAGTCTGCGTGGATTCATTATTGTGGGTTTTTGAAGAGTCTGTGGAACTGGGAAATAGAAAATTACATACATTATTGGAAAAATGTCATCTTACAAAAAGTCAATGCAATTGGCTGTTCTTGACGCCTTTTAATACCAAATGTTTTTGTAAGTAGAAATGTGTTTTCAATAAAGTAGTCTCTTTCAATAGACTAGTACAAAGGGTCCTTTTTTAACTGTTAAATACAGCCATTTCACTTTTAGTTTTGGCACTTTTGCCTGTGCAAAATGCAAATGAAATTGATTAAATCCAACTGAATAAATGGACAACACAATTTTTCAAAAAGTTGAGTTGTGCAACATCTGGCTACTAACGAGGTTAATTGGTAACATGATTGGGTATAAAAGTTATAAAGACTTTCATAAATAATGCGTGGAAGCAATTCACAACTTTGAGTGACTTTGGGGAAATAGTTCAGCAACTTAAAAAAAAAAATTCTATACCTCCATTTTTAGCTCGGCTGTTTCGAAGATAAAGTCGATGTATTGTCATAGCCTTGGAGTCTGTTCTATAAGAACTTTAAAGTTGGCCATAACTTGAGAACAATGTGACCTAGGATGTTCTAGGGTCAGAGGTCAAGTTTTCTGAAAATCTTGTGAACGTAATTCCAGAATGAGCTCACCTAGGATGTTTGCATTCACGCCATAGATGTGTACTGTTCAAGCTAGACCCATCAAACTTCACACATTGTTCGCTGATTTTACTATAATAGCACTTTGGCTCGAGCATTGGCACCTGCTCAGCGGTGCTCTTTTATTCTTTGCTTATCCAGTTGAGGATTGCAGGTGTGCTAGAGCCTATTCCAGCTGTGTCATAGGTTGAGAGGCACCCTGGACAGGCCGCCAGTTGATTGCAGAACTAACACATAGCCAGACAATCATTCTTGCTCACATTCACGCCCTGTATACAGTTCAGAATCACTCATTAACCTAACAAACATATCTTTAGAGTGTGGGAGCAGGGCTGAATACCCAGAGAGAACCTGCCCAGGCACAGGGAGAACCTGTAAAGTCCACACAGAAGGGCGCCAACCTGCTGGCATGTACAAACCAGGTGCCTTCTTGCTGTGACAGTGCTACCACTACACCACTGTGCTGCAAAGAACATTTCACATATAATTGCAGAAGGTTTCATAATTTCATTAAATAATTCTAAGAAACCAAAATAATCTTTGTATGTAAGATCCATTGGCCATAAACTGTGGGTCCTCAGGTGGTACACTTTAAAAACAGTATTGGAAAATCACTACATGGATTCAGAATCATCTATGAAAACAACCGTCAGTGAACACAGGTCAAAAAAATAAGAAGCAGTTTTTGTTTTTGTGTTGCTTCCATCAAATTCAAAAGGAGTTAATATTTTTCATGAAATACTAAAAGGTCTTGCTTTTAATCATTTGATAGGTTTTCAATGTTTTACTGTGAATAAAATGTGGTTTTATGGGATTTGCAAATCATTGCATTCTGTCCTCTTTTTCCTTTTCCTTTTTAGATAGCAACACTCCAGGGTGCGAGTGTTTCAGTATATGAAATTATGAATCTTGTATACCTAAACTAATTACACTGCAGTTTTCCAGTTACACCTTAATGCAGATTTCACGCACTGTTTCTTTCATATTTGCCTTTCATATAACCACGTTTGTAATTCGTGCATGTTTTCAGGAGCTGGCCAGAGAGCGTCAGGAGAACGCCAGGTTGCTGAGAGCCTACCAGGACCAAGATGATCTCATTGAGAAGCTGAAGGAGGAAATCGACTTGCTGAACAGAGTGAGTGCAGCCTACATAATTTTCTGCTCTAATGTCTGATATTTTGAGTGTTCCTTTGTGTTTGCATGCGTGGGCAGCTTGTGGGGGCTGTAATCATCATCTGGCATTTTACTGGCCTTGTGTGTAATAGCTGTATGTTTTTTCTACACTGATTTTTATTTATTTATTTATTTTTGTACAGTCCATCAGAAGTTGGACATAAGCATACCTTTTATTTTTGGATTCACATAACTTGAAACACAGTGGGGAAAAAAACCCACTGTTGTTGGAATTTACAATTAGTTTAAAGTGTTAAGTTACTGGTCAATGTGGCAGGTTGTAGATTTGTTTTATTGATTTATCAATCATGGTATGTGCCTTTGGGGTGTTTTTTGTCAGCCTAAATTTGAGGGTATTGGCAGTTCTTTCAGTAGTTCTTGTTAAATAAAGCAAAAAAGAAGGCGATCAATAAGAAAGAAATGGTGAAGTTCACTGAAAATAACTTCTAACAACTGTGCTCATGCTTTTTATCTGCAGCATGTTGTTTTGTACTCTTTGGAGAATCACTGTGAGTTGACCCTTTATAGTTCACCCCATCCCCCACCAAATTCAAACTTTCAAAGTCAATTTTTTTTTTTTTTTTTTACTGTGTCTTTTAATAGTCAGTGAAATGCAGCCATGGGCCAGACTAAATGAACACTAAATTACAACCTAGCCAATTTCAGCCAATCACTGTGGTATTACAATCAGCCACCCTTTATAAAGGTGACTTTATTTCACAGTTGGGTTCCCCGTTCAAAAATGAAAAAAAGTTCACCTTACACCTCTGGATGGAGTTTGTTGATTACAGTTTTATCTTTATTATTGCATTAATCCACAATGACAATTAATCCACAGTGCGTTTTTTTTTTTCCCCCCATTCCATTTCTACCTATTCACGCATTTGCTGTAGTTACACAATTAACTATTATGAGAGAGTCCACACGTGATGTGTGTGCATAATTTATGTAAACAGTTGATGCAGTCTTGATCACAGGCAAAGTGTTTTTGGTAATGGTCATATTTGTGCTCTCCTGTGTCAGAATGAATAACTCTATAGCTGGTTTTGGCTTCTATGGATAGCTCCCCCCTATGGTGGGGTATTTTTTTTTTATTAAATAACTCACTCACAGGGTTAATAGTATACCTTAAATTTAGGGGTGTAACCACTTTACGTGTACATTATATTTGATTATTAGTGATTGACTGTTAGATTATTTGATAACTGTTAATGTTAGTTAATCAGAGCTTTATGTTTGCCTTTCATGTTGCTTGATAGCCAGTCTACATTCCAACAAAAAACACTCCATTAATAAAGAAACCCCTTCTCGTCTCAGTAAGGTAATATCTGATTCTGCAGGTTAATTTTTTTAGAGCCAGATTCAATGGATGATGTTACTGTATCTACAGAGATGTACACTCTGTGGAATCACTGCACTTTTCTTTAGCTGCATCGTGGTGCTTTCATTCCCAACTCTCCAGGTCTTGACACTTGGTTGGGACATCTTGGTGTCACATGTTAACACACTAGGTACCCTGCAGCACTCTAAGTGGTTTTGTTCTCTTAATATACCCCAACAGCAGGTTAGAGGGGACTTGCTCAATGAAAGAAAAATGAAGCTTAACCAAGACAACATAATAAAACAAACGCAAGTCCAAAAACTTTAGTGTCAAACTGGACATAAACTCCAGTCCCAACAGTGTAATAGGTTCTGCCTCCATTACCCCACCTATCTCCTAATGTGACCTTTGTGGTTCTCTTAAAACAGGAAACCATCTTAGATTTTGTCAGAACATTTGCTTATGGTGTCTGTTCTTGTTATAGCTTGTGTGTCATGGCACCAACGCCAAAATACACCATGGTTACATCAGAGATGCCAGTAGGATTGATAAAACAGTAGTATTTGAAGTACTAAGAATGACAATAGGTTTAATTAAAAGAATAACTGGCTATAATCTTTCATAAACCAACATGAGTTATTCTTTGAATGTGTGGGAAAGTCTTTTCATGGCAAAAATAATCAGTCAAATATGGTACCTGTGGGCTCTTATATAGGCTGGACTCTTACTGAGGAGAGACTCAAATCAAGCTTAAACACATTTGAAGATAAAGCGATAATATTGAGTGTTTACAAAAAAAAAAACACCTCCTTTCTCACTGAAAAATAGAACTAAAAAGAACTCCCACAGGAAGATCAGTTAAGACATGGGAACGGCAAGACAAGTGATGATAAGTGCCGCTACTGCAATTATCGTCAGAAGAGCTTTTGACAGATCTCGTAACTGGCACAGTCTGATCATTTCACACTAAAGTGAACCCAATAGCAGGGGTCAGATGTGGTTTCACATTTGGCTTGATGGGTTGCTTTTTTTTTTTTTTTCCTTCCCTCACACTGCACTCGGGGTGAGAAACATGCTGGTTGATGGCTCTTTATATCCTTAGTGAAACCTCTCCAAACCTTGCAACCTTTTACTGTGTTTTCTGGATCACCAAGTCTGGTGGGGGGATGGGGGAGCAACAACTGCAAGAACAGCAGGAGGGGATAGTTCTCAAAGATTATCTTGTCTTAAATAATCAGAAAAAAAAAAAAAAAAACCTTTGCGCCCAATCAAGTCTTAATAATTGATCAGGCTCTGCCAACAAAGTCAGCGTTCAGTCATATGTACATTTTTAGACAGAAGTAGAAAACAGTTGCTTGGTTATTATCTGAATGCTTTTGTCATTATCATACACACTACCCAACCCACTGCAAACACAAAGAGCACCATATGCAGGAAGCATCATACTGATAGCATCACGTGGAGGAGAGGTTGGTCATAAGAGAAGTGATTTATCCAAGGATGGTTAATGCACTGAGAGCCATCAGAAATGTCCCTGAGAGAGGATCCTGCAGGGCCTGATGTTAAAGCAGGAGATAAGAGTTGATCCAGTCGGCGTCTCTGCAGAGTAAGATTGAACCTTCAGTCACTGTAAAAGTTTATTTGGGAGAGAAAGAAAAGATGAAACTCAGCTGCTGGATGTCTGTCTCGCCATTGATAGGCTCTCTCTCTTCAAAGCATATCTTGCAGAGGGTTCAGATCTGTGAAAGCTCACACAGTCGTGCCATAAATACTGATGGGATCATCTAATTATAAAGCAAGAGAGGCTCTGTATTTCCAAAGGTTAAATCGGCAATAATTGTTCTCTCTTTTTAAAAAAAAAAAGCTGATATGATCTTCTTAGCAAACAGCTGTCTACTTGCATATCTAGTAGACACAGAAAATCACTCAATATTCACACTTAACTTAGCAGCTCTACATGAATTGATCTGGCTTTTTAGGTGATTGCGATGTGTACAGTGGGTTTTTAAAGATTTTTCTCTGAAAGCAGCTGCCTGTTTTGCCCGGAAATGCAACAGGCCTGTCAGGCAGGTAACAGCTATCTTGTCTTTGAGTCTTTCAAAAGTCTATAGATGTCTTAAATTTCCTAATAAAATTAAATTCATTTTTATTTATATTATGCAAATTCAAGGCACTTTACATTGCAAGGTAAAGAACCTACAGTCTCCTATGAGCAAACACATACTGACTGTGGGAAGGAAAAGCTCCCTTTTATAACAGGAAGAAATTTCCAGCAGAATCACGCTCAGGAAGGGGCCGCCATCTGCTGCCACCGGTACGGGGTGAGCGGAAAGGGAAAAGAAAAAGGAGAGGCTAGGGAGACTGGACAAAACACAAACTGTAGGAGAAAGACGACAAAATTTAATCACATGTAATAGTGTTGTATAAAAGCATCAGCAGTGAAGAAAATAGAAGTGCCCAGTGCAGTAGAAATCCCCTAGCAGCCTGAGCATAGAGCAGCGTAACCAAGGGATGGTTCACCTGATCAAGCCCTGACTACAAGCTTTATCAAAAAGGAAAGCATTAAGTCTACAGAGGGTGTCTGTCTCCTGAATCAAAACTGGTTCAACAGGAGAGGGGCGTGAACTCTGGGAATCACAAGGAAGTCTGCGGTCTGACAGCAAAGTCCTCTATTGGGATAATATTGTACTATGAGATCCTGATTATTCAAGACTTTGTATGTGAGGAGAAGGATTTTAAATTCAGTTCTGGATTTAACAGGGAGCCAATGAAGGGAAACTAATATGGGAGAAATATGGTCTCTCTTTCCAGCCCCTGTTAGTACCCTCGCTGCAGTGTTTGGGATCAACTGAAAGCTTTTCAGCTCAGGTCAATCGCAAGTTCCAACATCCAACTTCCAAAGTATCCGGAACGCAGCAATAATCAAGGGATGCACTGGTACTTTGAACATTGGTATCAGCCAGTATCCGCAAATGATGACATTTGGCAGTATTTTTCTATTGTGTGAAATCATACTTTAAAATCTTGAGTCATTTTTTTTTTTTTTTATAATTACGATTTCTTTGTTTCGTTGGCACAAAGTTGAGGATAGACAAAAAACGAAATTAAAAAATGTAAATGTTAGTGTCTCCCCTTAAACGAGTCTTTACGTCCCTTTTTTCACAGCAGAGACAACATGCTGTGTATAAATTCGTGACCTCTTTGATTTGACTTTTTAAGTTCTTTCAAGTGTTGTTCAGCTCATTCCCAACAGTCACGCAATCATGACCAGTGATGGAAGAAACCGAAAATGAGGAGTGTCACTTTGATGAGACAGCGCTGTGGCAACTTGGAGCTTCTCTCATTTGCAACTAATTGAGGCTGTTAATGTCTAATTTGTTGCTATCAAGGCACCCCAAATGGAAGGGGAGGTTGGGGAGGGGGGAGAACCTGGCAGCAAGCAATGCTCATTTGAACTCTCAGACGAACACTCCACAACCTGATCAGGACTCTCAGCGGTATAGAGGCAGGGTCTTGAATATTCATGTGGTTTAATGGGTCCTGATGGAACTAAACACAGAGATATGTGTGTGTTGTGCCCTTTTCACAGGACATGGATGACATCGAAGATGAGAATGAGCAGCTCAAACAAGAGAACAAGACTCTGCTGAAAGTGGTAGGCCAGCTGACAAGGTAGAACCAGATCCGACTCAACAACCCAACAACTCTATCGTCTCTCGTCTCCGAACCAGCCACCTGCTCTGGGTCAAGTCCAGCAGCATCACCTTTTATCTGTTTGAATCTGTGTTTTTTGTCTGTTAGAGGTGAGACTGTAAATCAGCTATCATCAGAGGCACACAGCCTTAAGATGCATCTCCCCTACCCGAAGAGGATTTGTTCCAATTGTGGTGGGGATTTTCAGTCATCCTATATATTTTCTATGTAAATGTGTTGTATATAGGCCATTTAGATTGTTCATTTTTTGATTTCTGATAGGGTCTTTAGAAAAAAAAAATCAAAAAAGCAAAAAATACAATGAATGTATGTGCTACAAAAACAACTGCACACAAAGTATTTTCAAACTTTGGAGGCTAAAATCTCAGTTTAGACATTTCCATAACCTGCTCCAGTCACCCAGGTAAACTGAAAAAGATCTCCATTGTTGCGATGTTTGAATGATCTGATGCCAGTGCAGTGCTGCTGTTTAGGACCAAATCCAATGCAATTACTGCTACAGTATCAGCAGCCAAAGTGGGCATAGTGCATTGGAATGCATGTGAGATTTTTTTTTTCTTTTACATAAGTTTTTTGGTTTGTTTTAAATGAGTAAAGCCTGGTGCTTTATTAATGAACGCTGGTGCCAGATTTACTTCGTTCCACTAACTTGTTGGTACATCTGGGGCATCTACAAATCTGAAAATAAAAAAGATATTTACATTTTAAATATATCCATTTAAGCAATGAGTTGAAAAAAAAATGCCATTAATATGCTTTATGCATTTCAATGTTGACATCCTGAGTGTTATACCTGACACTGATGAAATGTCTTTGGGTGAAATCCTTATCTATTATATATATGGATGGATTCTTAAAAAGTACTTTGTTCTTGTTTACAAGTTCAGTCTTTGTAATATTTAATAGATGTTTAGTATGGAGCCACTTCTGGACCTTTAATATGCAGTTGAAGCAGAATTGATTGGCAGTTTAAAAAGCATGATATTAAAACTCAAGACACTGTGCTCAAAAATGTTTTCTTGCAATTAAAATATCTGTGATTAAAATGTGAATCCAAGGTTTTTAGAAATCCAAACTTTATGTGTATGAATTCAATAGTTTTGCTTCCTGTCAAGATGACCTTCATATAAAAGTGGCTAGTTTTATAGCAAGAGTCTTACGTTTGACCTGCTGCATGTAGCTAGCTGTTGTGTAATGATCCATAATGTAATGGGCTGAATTAGCAGCAAATGATTCTGAACACAGACTGAAGTATTTAAGTTGTGACTAAATGTACTTGCATTGATTTTCTGTTTTCAGAACACAGAAAATTATTGCTCTCTTTTTTCTTCCTGGCAACTAATTTACTGAGAGCAGAAAAATAAAATCAGAATAATCAACTACTTGTAAAATAAAAAAAAAAATGTAAGCACACTCTTAAAATTATTCTGAGAGCTATTTGAAACATTTTATGATATTCTTCAATAATCAAACTGTATTTTAAATGTTGCTAAAATGTGTGGCACTTCACAGCTTGACTTCAACATGTCAGATCAGTTAGTTGAGTGTGGCTAATGCTAGCAATAGCAGTCTTTCTGGATGCTAGCAGAATGTCACAGTCTCCAGTAGTTTACTTGAAAGATGGTAACTTATACGCAAACATTCGCTAGCTACTCGCAAAGCAGTTGTGAAACAGTGATGAGTGCAAGACAAACAGAAATGGTGACCATTTACCTTCAAAGTATAAGTTGCACCATTTGAAACATGTTGGTTTCAGCGGTAAGGAACAACTTTTACTTTGAAGGTGAACATTGTAGTTTGTCGCACTTTTTCAGTTTTACTACCATTTGGTGGTTAGTTAGCAGATGTTTGAAGACAAGTTGGCATCTTCCATACAAACTACAAGTGATCGCAGCAATCTGCTTTGAAACCAACACAATCACAAGTTGGTTTTTGGTGCAGCACCCTTTTAGCAACTGATTTCACACAGCGACAGCCAGCAACCTCAAGCAACCACTTGCCAACCAGTTGGCCACTATTTTTTCCCTAGCAGCAAGAGGTTGCCAGAGGGTCACCAACCAGTCTCTAGGCCTGTGTGAGTGAGCCCTTAATCATCTACTCAGTTAATAGTCACGTCCCTACTTTTTACTAACTGGATGTTGCCAAGCTGTCACTCCATTTGAAAAAAAATGAAGCGGTATCTTACATTTTTCCATGTAGATTCAGCTCAACTGCAAGGAAAACTTTTGCTTTCATAAACAATACTTTTGGATTAACATTTTAAATGGCAAATTATACTTGCACTGAAAATATTTTAGGTGCTGTGTCTTAAGTTTTACTCTAAACTCAGTTTTTTGATAGTAAACCTGCTGTTTGATGACACAAAAGTAACTCCATATTTTACTTACCTGTTTATGCCTTCTAAAATGCATGGAGCGAGTTACAGTGCATTTTTTTTTGTATGATAACCAAATGAACTGAAGGAGCATACTATTTGAAATGCATCTCTTTTGTTTACTCAAGGGAACAGGCTTTGATGGTAGCAGCATTTTACTTTCTTACTTTATTTAGCTACTGCTCTCCCAGTGAGGAGGTGCTCAGTGATCTCATGCGCTGTGGCAAATGATCTTTAGGTTCACTGCTTCCACATACATTCATATGTTTTGGGGTAAAGATCATCCCCACATAGACACAGACACCACAGACCCATCTCTCTTTCCATTACATTATGCATGTACAGAAGATTAAGTCATTTAATAAAAGTTTGATTATCTCTCTCCTCAGTCGACTCGCTTGTGTTCATTAAGACTAATTTGATGTGATGATACCGTGCCACTGAGTCGGTAATGCAATGTGACGGTGGCGGGGAGTTCAGTTCCTCTGCTTAGCTTTCACCGCGCACACACTCACACACAAACACACAGAGCCGATGATGATTCAACATGCCAATCATCAACCTGGCTGCGGCTGGGACACGAAAACCGCTATCAACCACACAGAACTTATTATGCTGTTGAAACACATTAATTCCCTCACCTACAGACAGTTTAAGAGGGAAAAATCTATACAGAAACAATATCAGGACTAATGTCAACTAAATTTCCACATAATAGCCTCTTTCAGCTGATGGAAAGTACTGGAGGCTCTTTACAATCTGTATTTGCATTTTTATGGAAACTTTTAGGGTTTGTCATTTGAAATAGTCCCAGAGGGCATAGACAATTCATACCTGCCTTTGGTTTGCCACAATAAGCTGCTAGTCTGCTCTCAGCAGCCCTGTCAAACCTCCACTAATTTTCAGACATCAGAATCCTTTCAGTGTTATCTTTACTCAGTCAATTACACTGTGTGGGAGAACAGCTCGTCAGCAAGTCCTTGTATAGATCTTGTTTCTTTGTTTTGGAGATTTGCAAGAAAACGCTGTTATATCAGCAACATTTGGAGACAGTCAATGAGATCATCTTGTACATATAGTGGGGGAAAAAAGGAATAAATGGCTGCCAATGTTGCCATTATACAGAATTCTGGACCTGCTTACCCGGACATTAAAGAGGGTAAATAACAGTATATTCAAAAGAAGATTTAAAGCTATACAAAACGGCATTGCTGCTTTTGTCGTCATTGGTGCTGCAAACAAGTGCCTGAGTTATGAGAAAGTCTTTGATATTAGAGCAACAGCTCTTTACTGTTCACTTCACAGCCCCACTATAAATACAGTGCACATTTTAAGTCCTGCTCTCACTGAAGGGGAAAACACTGCTTTCTGATTACTTTGCGTCAACATGTCTCCGTTTCTATACCACAGCAAATAAATTGGAAAAATGCTGAAAAAGCTGCAACGTGGTGTCAGCCCAACCAACATGGTAAGAACTGAGTACTGTTTTTACAGGCTGCTGAGCTGCAAAACTGAGCCTTTAAGAAGAAAATTGGATACAGGCAATAAGATGTGAGGCAGTATTAGCATCAGGAGGAACAGCAGGCATTTGTTCAGTTTTAGGCTGCAGTGTTTTAAGTTAAGCTAAAGCAGACACCACAAACTGTGTTATAGTGTATACATAAAAGCTGCATTTTAAGACTTAAAAACAATGCAGACCAAACTTTACATGTCTCATATTAAAAATGATGCGCCCATTCTGGTGTGGTTGTATAGTATGTACAGCTTTGAAGTGGCACGTCCTCTTCCACGAATTGCATTAGATCCTGAGAGGCTGATAGCTGGGGCAGAGATGAGAAGCAGGTCTTATCTTGTTCCTGAAGAAACCTGGCCATATTTCATTATCAGCTGGTTTCATGCTCTGGGTTCTCTGCCCAATCTCCTCAATCTCCAGGGTCCCCAGTGTAAGGAAGCACTCATCCGCACTGAGGATAGCAGGGGTCAGGATGCCAGAAAAAAAAGGTAGAATGGATGGATAAAAAGATACTGGACATATTTTTGCAATTTCCTCTTGCTATTCCTTCTAGTCTGCTTTATCACAGCAGCCCATTTTCTCAACCAGCAGCCTAAAAATGACTTGTGCCTGCTCATGCACCTTTTATACCTCATTATCTCCAAACTAAGCGATGTCTGAGGTGACACTTTAAAGCCAGTATTCAAATTGAAGTGTCCTTGTTGAAATTATTGCATCCAGACTGTCCGTCCTAATCTGTCACTCTGTACTTCCAGCTGAAGGCACAATCTCTCACTGCCCCTTTGAAGCTGCTTTCTCTGTCGCACCTCCATGAAAGTGTTTCTTTGAAGTCACGCTGCGCGGCCAGCCGTTCTCTGAAGACAAATAACGCCATGTTGGAGCAGGAAAACTGCAGTAACTAAACTTCAGACGCCTCTCGCGCACGTCTCCCAATACCTGGAGCGCATGTGGAGCTGCCCTTTGTTAAAATGCCCTCTGAAAAGTCAATGAGATACAAACACAGTTCACAAATGCAAAGAAATCAAGTAATGACAGTCCAAAGGCATGACATTTACCAAATGGCATAATTGAGCTCATCAGGCTTTGAAAGATTACATTACTTTGGATGTTTTAGTTTAGATTTTAATTGTCTGAGGAAATGTTGTCCTAGAAGAGGACAAATTAGATTTTTTTTTACTTTTATCGATGAATCACCATAATAGATTTTTTTTCAACCAATAAGTCAGGGCCTGCTGATTAATGTGGGGCACTTAGAGTAATCAGATTTTGTTATTAGTGTAAAATAATAATATAACACTATTATGATAATGCAATATTATTTTTTAGCTATATTAATATTAAATGGTTATATTCTATATTCAGTCAATTTTATTACATTTTGACATATGATTATTACTTTATCTGGCACCAATTACATTATCAGCTGCTATAAAGCATATCTGAACCCGTTCCACCCCAATCCATCCGGCCTATTTTCTCACACTGCAGCCATCATCGAAATCAGTCTCTTAACAAAATGACTTCTATCCATTCCTTCATAGACCCCTCATAGACCATTATCCTAAAAACAGATGTCTATTTGAGATGGCACTACAAACCCATATTCTCCCCCTGTCCTTTGGTCTCTCAGCTTGCATTTCAGTTGGTTTGACTTCTATACTTTTGTCTCATCTTCTGTCCTACAGCTCTTTCCTTTTACGTCAGTGCAGATGGTAGATGTCAGTTCAGGATCCTCTGAGTCCCATGTCTTTCTCTCTCATAATGTCTCTGGTTTTACTTACGTCTGCTTTGCCATCTCCCGTGACTGTTGCAAGCTGCCAAATTTCCTTGACATTCAGTCTCCAGTTGTCACATTGAACATTTCTGTCTCTGTGTATGACCCTAAAGGGAGTGATACTCCTGCATTTTAATAGATTTGAACTTTCCAAATTATGTGTCCTGTTGAACTAAAAACTGTTGGTAACTGTACTGGCTTTTAAATGAGTGAATATTCCCACTGGCTAAACAGTTTCCAGTCTGTGTGTGCGGCATCCAGAGGCAGATTAGAAGAGTGAACAATTTACACAGGAAGAACTTTTCTTAAAATAAATCACATCATCACTCTGAGGCTTCAGCACGCAGAGGCAGCCAAAAAAAAAAAAATATCTAGACACCCAGATATCAAGCTGATTAGCACTGGCTCCTTCCAGCTGATGCATAAACACTTTACCAACACCTGAAGTGACAAGCCCACTCTGAGCAGAGGCTGAGAATGACTTGAGTGGCTTATTTCTCCTTCGGGAATTAAGTCATCGGCTTCAGGGATATCTTCCTGGCTATGGGGGTTGCCATAGCAACGGGATATGACATGTGTATCACCTATTCAAGTTTCTTTTTTTTTTTTTTATGTGTCTGGTTGTCACAACCTTCTTGGTGAAATTCTGCAAAGCTCTCTGCCTCTCCTGCACCTGCAAACACACCTCGTGTTCCTGAAAACCAACATCCACGTAGAAATGACATAAACCATCACAACAGGTACAAAATCCCAACGTAGTGACTGTCACATAAATTACTATATAAAGTGCTGCTCTACATTTGCCACCCACAGACTCTTAATCGTTGGTAGAACCATTATCAACACTTTATCATTTGAATGCATCATTTATCTGAACCACACAATTAAAAAAAAAAAAAAAACAACCTCCTGAAGCTAAATCGGCCATGCTAAAGAAGATGGAGAGAGTCTTCCACCATGCCTCACTTCTTTTTCGCCTCCAGTGGGTGGCAGTGTTCCCAGCCAGTGTGTGGTATAGGGAGGCAGCCTATCATGGATGTTCTATGTGTGCTTTTCTAAAGGCTTATGCGTTCAGTGGTTTTCCCGGTGGAACAGCTTTGGAATATATTGGCTAGTGTGGGGTTAGTGTGGGAATCCTGCAGCAAATCCTCAAGATGGAAAGGTGTAATTTCAGTCTCCACCTGTGGTTTCTTGGAGCTCCTTCCTAGTCAAAATAAATAAATAAATGCAGTTACATAACAGCCTGATAGTATATGTAAATACTGATGGCTAACTGCTGGAGCTCAGTGCTCAAATGTGATAGAACCTCATTTCTGACTGATCTTTCTTTTGGTAGGATGTGTTTTTGGTCATCGGGTTGCACAAGTTAAATTTGCTGTCATTTCTGTTGTTGCCATTTCCATCGTTTTCCCCATTTGCTCATCCATTTTAATAAGCCCAAACCTCCGGAGAGAGGGAGAGCATGTGAATTTGAATGTTGCTGATGACTCACAAAGTCCGTGCCAAGCAGAATAGGAGGCGGCTCTGGGGAGCATCAACAGCCTCTGAAGGTCACTCTACGCTGTTACCATGACAGCACTGGCCTCCCTCTGAGAAGTTCTGCTCGTGCTGGTTGCGTGATTTAAGGGGAGGGGGGACCCGCCCTGGGATGCGTGCAAACACAACAGTGCACGCACAAACATGTGCATCCCCTCCCCTCCCCTCCCCTCCCCTCCCCTCTCCCACCTCATCATCAGCACTACCAAGTCAGCAGGGGAGAAGCAGAGGTGCGTGTTCAGCCCTGAGCAGTCTCTTTCTGAGCTCTCCCCTGGGAAAGACACACAAACACACACATGAGCATCATTAACAGAGTTGTCTGAGAATCAAAAAGAATCTTTCCAATCAGTGTGTAGAAGCCAAAGTAACCAGAGCTTCACCTCCATGCCATCTTGCAATATGTAAACAGAGAGTGAATTGACTCTGTGCAGATGGATTAGACAGACACATACACTAATCACCCATCTGTCATCTACACTTACACTCAACCATTAAAATGTAGCCATCCTCTTTGTCCTTCCGTTCATCCGTCAGCTATCACTGCCCACAGCTCGCCGTCATATGTATCTATGGGATGCGTGCAGAGACAGACAGCTCACAGGTGGTGTCTCTCTGAGTAGGAGGAGTGCAGGGTTCATACAGTATGCATGACCATTTCCATGGCAGCTCACTAGGGAGGTGACTTCACAGGAAGCCTTAACAAGGCAATTATCTAAGTTAGGTTTCATTTGTCTCTAGCAAAAGGTGCTCTGTGCTGGAGCGCTTAGACCTTCAGTGCCTGCAAACATTCCCAGATGACTTGTTGCTCAAAGATTTGTGTTCATTTCAAAGGGACACGTGCGTCTTAGTCCGTCAGCCACAAACTGCCATTGACATCACTGCTTTTGAATGAGTCACAGTTTGAAATAGTCCACATTTCTTTTTTTCATGTAAAAAAGAAAGTACATCCTCGCTCAGTTTGAAGGTGTCATGTACTGTATCAGGACATCAGAAAAAAAAATCATTACGAGGTTCTAAAATTCTTTTAAATGCAACCTCTGATGAACAACAGCACACAACATATTACACACTGTCATTATTTATTCAACAAAAACTATGGCAAAATGCAGAAGCAGTGTGAAAAGCTAAGTACACCCTCTGATTCAGTAGCTTGTAGAATCACCATTAGCATCAGTAACTTGAACTAATTGTTTTCTGTATGACTTCCTCAGTCTCACATCGTTGTGGAGGAGTTTTGGCTTTACAGTGTTGCTCCAGTTCATTGGGTTTCGTGGATGTTCATTTATGCGCAGCTCTCTTAAGGTCCCACCACAGCATTTCAGTTTGACTCGGCCTTTGCAACACCTTACTTCTTTTCTTTTTTAGCAACTCTGTTTTAGATTTGCTGCTGTGCTTGGATCATTGTCCTGCTTCATGACCTAATTTCAGCCAAGCTTTAGCTGTTGGCTTCACATTTGACTCTATACACTTTGATTCTCTATGCTTTGGTATACAGCGGAGTTCATGGTTGACTCAGCAACTGCAAGGTGCCCAGGTCTCGTAGCTGTAAAACAAGCCTAAATAATCAACCTTCCACCTCTGTGCTTGACAGTTGGTATGAGGTGTTTGTGTGTTTTTTGCCAAATGTGCCACAGTGCAGTATGGCCAAATATCTCTCAAACACTTTGGTCTTGTCTGTCCAAAGCACATTGTTCCAGAGGTTTGGTGGTTTGTTCAGATGCAACTTTGCAAACCTAAACTGTGCTGCCATGGTCTTTTTAGCGAGTAGTCCAAATAAGCCATGCTTGTTTAGTCCTTTAGTTCAGTCTTTTTCTAATTGTACTGTCAGTAACTTTAACATTTAACATGCAAGCTGAGGCCTGTAGAGATGTAGCTCTTGGTTTTTTTGCAGTTTCTCTGAGCATTTCATGGCCTGACTTTGGGATGAATTTGCCATGAATTTAACACGGTGTAATATGCCATGTTTTGTTGTTAATCTGAGATTGTATTCATCTAATTTTATATATACTGGGCCTTTGCGCAGCCTATCAGTTCACCTTCTCTCTGAAATGGGCCATTTATCTCCTGTTCTTTTAAGGCCACAACAGATTAACATGGATTTTTGCTTTTATGGGTTCCAGTGGTTTGCAGATAATCAGACATGCACGCCTTCCAGATCACAACATGAGTTGCTTTCTTTTCCCTGACAACTGATCCACAGCTAGAGAAAACGTATTGGATAGGATCCAAACCTGGCTGGATCCTATCCAATAATAACTATTGTTATTTTTTTTCTATATTCAGACTTTCAGGCGGTGACAAAAGTTTCATGTGTATTGCTGCACATCCCAGACTCTTCGAGCAAACTTCAAAACCAGAATTTATATGAAAAAAGTAACAAAACACAAGATATTCACTTTGTCTGCACAGTC
This sequence comes from Archocentrus centrarchus, assembly GCF_007364275.1. Classification (NCBI taxonomy): domain Eukaryota; kingdom Metazoa; phylum Chordata; class Actinopteri; order Cichliformes; family Cichlidae; genus Archocentrus; species Archocentrus centrarchus. The sequence goes on along the minus strand of NC_044368.1, from coordinate 6,892,880 downwards.
TGTGTTAAAGGGAAAGTTCACCACCAAATCATTAATTTTTCATCTGGCCTATATTGCTATTTTTCTCTCTAGAATTTTGTTTTGGTGTAAGCTGTCCAGTTATGGGGATATCAAATATAGACATGCCTTCTCTTAAATATCAGCACTGATGTCTCTTTCCAGTAAGATTAGGATGTTACTGTGAATTTTGAGCAGTTTTATCTATAAACCGTTAGCTTTCTGCTGAACAACACTTGCAAGTAATATCCATTCGCCCAAAAGAAAGCATTGTGCTTGTGTTGTGCTATGTATTGTCTTTTGGTTTGCAAGTATAGTTCAGTAGAAGGGAAAGTTTCTTTTTTTTTAAGTAGCTGGGTCATGATTTCTCCAAAACAGTCTACATGGATATATATACTGTAGCACTACAAGCCAGAATAAAATACGTACATTTGATTTTTGGGTAAATTGTACCTTAAATTTGTTTTTTTATACTACCTTCATATAAATGAGTGGATGCTTTTTCCGTTACTGAAAGCGATATTAATATAAGCTCAAAAACTCTCTATCATTTGATAAACACTGTGCAGCTTGCTGATGTCATGTGTTACGGCTTTCACAACTCTTTCTACCATTCGGCGCTGCCAACTCTCTCCTTACACAGCTTCAATACCAACTGTTTAAATCCCTTCTTTTACCACCTGCCAACTTCCGTAGAACAAAATATGAAATGTGCATCTCTGACTCTGTTTGTGTGTGCTTAAATCCAATATTTTGTTATGATCCCCTTCCCGTTTCCTTTCTTCCCGTTTGCTTCACCGGAGCATTACGACACTGACATTCAGACACGCTACGCTGAGAGGGCCACCCAGAGCATCATGGGCAGGTGACACATGGCTGAAAAGGTCATTCTTCACGTGGAGCTGCCCATGATGGTACACTAGCAGGAATCATCCACTTGGAGCATGACGCTATAGAACGGGCAAAAGCTGTAAGTGGCTGGTATGAAGTGACCCTCAGGAAGATGTGATGTATTGACCTTTACCTCACAAAGAAACACGACAGTCAGCTCAGTACTTATGCCAATGTTATCACCCAACCATTGTCTGTTTTATTGCATGACGGTTGGCGCATTAAGATTGTTTCTCTCAGATATGGGAGGTCACCTTGACAGGCTCTTGATGTGTTCTGAATAACCTGGAAATCTGGCTGTCACATCAGATGTTAATACTGCTGCCAGTCCACAAGAGATGACTGTAACGTTGGCATCCATCACCAGAAAAAAAGGTCATCTTGACTGTGGCATATGGAAAGAAAGACACAGAGAGGGAGCAAGAATGGACGGGAACAGCATATTTTGTGTTTTAATTTACATAATGGCTGGCTGTAAGGGAGATACTGTGGGACACATTGTGAAACAGCAGTGCTGATGGTTTTGAAACTCCTCTCCAAAGCCATTAGTGATTAGATAAAGAGTGTAGATGGACTTGTAATGATGCTCTCCCGCGTGTTCTCTCTCTTTATATCTCGCCTCTACCAGATAAAAGACAGCGAGAGCCCCGCAAGGCTTTTGTTGTGGACATTATTTAGTTGTAACACACTACATCACCACTCAACCACTTCACCACCTGCATTGCACCTGTTGGCTTTGATCAGTGGTTATTGGTAAGAAATGTGAAGTTGAATGGGATAGTGTGAGGCCTGAGCTGGTTCAGGGACTTGTAGCATTGACTGAATCAGAGCTGCCTCTGGTCTCATATCTTGTTTGTATAATTTGTCAAAATCCAATGCTACGTGCAATGCAAGTATAGGAGTAGATATAAGATTTCACAAGGCTTTCATCACAGAGATAACAATTTGAAAAACAGAAAAAGTTTCAGTCAAGCTGTAATAAACCTAAACATGTCTTCAAGAAACAAAAAGAAGTCCAGTCGCCTTTTTCAAGCTCCAGAGACTACTATGACCTGGATGACTGAGAATCTACACAGACAAACCTAAACATGATTTAGTTGTCTCTGAGATCATTTGCAGCCATTAAAGAACTCAGTGTCCTGCCAGTTGCATTAATGATTGGATCATCTTTGGAACCTTCAGAACCTCTTTAATTCTTCATGGCACAGATTCAATAAAGTGCTGGAAACATTCTTCAGTTATTTTGATGATTCAAGGCAGGATGAATCCATACTTGCATGCTGGTCACAGCAGAATTCAAGACTCATCAGACCAGGGAATAGTTTTCCAGTCTTCTGTTGTCCAATTTTGGTGAGCCTGTGCAAACTGTAGCCTCAATTTCCTGTTCGTAGCTGACAGGAGTGGCACCCAGTGAGGTCTTTTGCTACTGAAGCCCATCTGCTTCAAGGGTCGACGCATTGTGTTTTCAGAGATGCTCTTCTGCACAGCTTGGTTGTAATGAGTGAAGCTATTTTGAGTTACCGTTACCTTCCTATCAGCTCGAAGCAGTCTGGTCATTCTCCTCTGACCTCTGACATCACTCAGAGAACTGCCGCTCACTGGATAGTTTCTCTTTTTCAGACTATTCTCTGCAAACCTTAGAGATGGTTATGCATGAAAATCTCAGTAGATCAGCAGTTTCTGAAATTCTCAGACCAGCTCGTCTGGCACCAACAGCCATGTCACGTTCAGTGAGTTGACAAAACTCTCTTTCTCATTCTGATATTCAGTTTGAATTTCAGCAGGCCGTCCTGAATGTATCTGCATCCCTATTTTCAATGAGTTGCCATGCAATTTGGCTAATTAGAGATTTGCATTAACCCATAGTTGAACTAGTGTAGCTAATAAAGTGGCAGATATATGTATATAGACACACACACACACACACACACTTGACTAGTGACTATACATGCAACTGCTATGTCCCAGTGACTACTAAAATTAATTTGAATTTAAGTAATGCTTCAGATTAATTACCCACCTGTGTTTAAAACTGCTTTCCACCAGAAGACTTCATTCTTAGCTGGAGGCACCTGCTGTTAGCTGTTACTAACTGAATGCAGAGTTTAACTAGCAAATTTGCCTGCCAAATGTGACACCATATTGCTTTTAGATGGCTTCATGAAAAATAATTTATTTGCTGCTGTTTTTTTTTTTTTTTTTTGCTGCTGCTACTGCTGCTCAGGACAAGACTAGCTTAACCTAAGGAGTAGATAGTGGAATTTTTATAATATTTGAGATTTTTGGCCGTAGTTGAAACCAGAAACTTTTAGATAACAAAACAAGCTACTAATTACTTAACAAGCTAATTAGTTAGTTCACCATTCTTCAAGATTAACTTCAGGCCTGGAGCTGGTACAAGATTTGCCAACAGCTTCACACCACTGAGGTAAGAATTTGCTGCTTCTGATCAGGCTATTAATTTGCATAGGGTAAGTTAATTTGAGTCTGTCATTAATCTCAGTATTGGAAGCTGTGAGGTTGCTGGCTGTCTTTATTGTTCACCATTTAAATACAGTATTTGCATTAATTACTATTGTGAATAATGTTTTTTTTTTTTTTTGGTTCCTGGTTGATGCTCCTTTGCCTTGTATTTTAAATCAGGTTACAGATACTTAATGTTTTTACTGACAAACTGTGGTCTGGATGGGAAGCTTATTTTTCTGACTGACATATTGGTAACTTACTGCACTGAAAACACCTCCAGCCTCCAAATGCAAACTTTGAAGCTCTAAAAGAAGACTGCTGTCTGTCTGTATTTAATATTGAGGTAGGCCAGTTAAGGTGTTTATCTCAAAGCCAGTGGCATTAGACAGAACAGGGTTGTTTACCCTACAATATAAAGCACCTTGAGGTGACTGTTGCTGTGATTTGGTGCAATAAAATGGAATTGAACTGAATTTAATTGAATATATATATAAAAAAATACAACAAATTTTTCCAGGCCCTACATAGCAAGCTCCATGATTTCCTGATTTGTCTTGGCTGGTCCTCCTGTATGAAGCTACCTGGTTCTGTCTCACCTTCACTGGTATCCATGTTTCTGCCTGCCTGCATGTGGTGCCATGTAAAACTGTCATCCAAATGATGAAAAAATATTGCTGTAAACAGTGTATTTTGTGACACCAGGAACAAATGATGTTTTTATTTCATCATCCGATAATCTCATCATATTGCACAGCCAAAGGTCAACAAGTTGGCTCTCCACAGTGGTTTTCAGTGGAGCCATCAGTGGCACCTGCTTTTCCATAAATATGAGTCCAGAGCCAGTTTTGATGCCTTTTGAGGACCACCCCATATTCTGGCAGGTTTGAGAACTGAATGTTATAAAGTGTTTCTCAGTTTAAGTATGAAAAGAAAAATTGTGGTGGCCAGAATCTACAGGTGCAGCTGCAATAAACTGTGAATTTGTTGCCGTAAGCCCATCCATAGCCACTAACATCAGCAGTTTCAGAAGTGCAGTGCCAAACAAACAAATAGAAAAAGACCAGCGCTGGTGCCAGCTTTTGGGTGGGAATGTGTTTAGTCAGTTTCAGACTGTGCACCAAAACTGACAATATGCTGGTGGAAAAAAAAAAAGAGCTAAAGTGCTCCCACTAGGTGTGTTTCCTGTTACACAATGCATTAAACCCACTACACATGCAAAGGTACTCCTCTCAGTCCACTGACATTTCATGAGAGCAGATGGAACATACATTTTTAGTGCTATGAGTGCATAGTTGATGACTGCTCGGTTCTAGCTCTTCACGTACCCTGCTCAAAAAAATTAAAGGGAAACTTTTTAATCAGAATATAGCATCAAGTCAGTTAAACTTCTGGGATATTGATCTGGTCGGTTAAGCAGCAGAGGGGGTTGTTAATCAGTTTCAGCTGCTTTGGTGTTAATGAAATTAACAACAGCTGCACTAGAGGAGCAACAATGAGACAACCCCCAAAACAGGAATGGTTTTACAGGCGGAGGCCACTGATATTTTATCTCTCCTCATTTTTTCTGTCAATTTTTTCTTTTTTTTTTTAAACTAGATTTGCATTTGGCTAGGGTCAGTGTCACTACTGGTAGCATGAGGTGATACCTGGACCCTACAGAGGTTGCACAGGTAGTCCAACTCCTCCAGGATGGCATATAAATATGTACCCTTGCCAGAAGGTTTGCTGTGTCTCGCAGCACAGTCTCAAGAGCATGCAGGAGATTCCAGGAGACAGGCAGTTACTTGAGGAGAGCTGGACAGGGCTGTAGAAGGTCCTAAATCCATCAGCAGGACTGGTATCTGCTCCTTTGTGCAAGGAGGAACAGGATGAGCACAGCCAGAGCTACATTATGAAATGACCTCCAGCAGCCACTGGTGTGAATGTCTCTCACCAAACAATCAGAAACTGACATCATGAGGGTGGCCTTAGGGTCTGACGTCCTCTAGTGGGCCCTGTGCTCACTGCCTGGTACTGTGGTGCCCAGTTGGCATTTGCCATAGAATACCAGAATTGGCAGGCCCACCACTGGCACTCTGTGCTTTTCACAGATGAGAGCAGGTTCAACGTGAGCACATGTGACAAACGTGAAAGGGTCTCAGGAGCTCTGTGATGCCCTGGTCCAGATGGGAGGAGCTCCTCCAGGACACCATCTGTCATCTCATTGGGAATATGCCCTTACATTGTCAGGCATGCACACAAGCACGTGGGGGCCATACAAACTACAGAGTACCATTGCTGGTAGAGTTGCTGCAATGAATTCATCTGTAAGTTGATAATTTTGATTTGGTTTGGATATATGTTTACATATTCTCAAAGCATGAATGATCCAAGTTGAAACCTCCTGGTTGGTTGGGGCCTGTGTGTGTGTGTGTGTGTGTGTGTGCGTTCTGCCTGTGCCTGCTTGGGTCTCCTCCCACAATCTATGCATGGTTGTTAGGTTAATTGGTAATTCTAAACTGGTCATAGGAGTGAATGGGAGAATCTGTGTGCTTGTCTGTCTCTCTGCGTGTTAGTGCTGTGATGGACTTGAGCCATTCGGCATCCCTAAGCAGAATGAGAAAAGGGATGGATTTGCTTAAAATAATCTGTCTGTAGTTATAAGCTTGCAGTTTTCCAATCTACATATAACCTTCTGGTGTGAATTGCTGCAATCTAAGTTTGATTTGAAACTGGGTGTCTTTCTTTCTTTAAATAGCTTTTTTTTTTTTTTTTTTTTTTTTTTAAATAATGCACACAAACACAGATGACCTTATATCATCTGTGTGCTTTCACTTTCTTTTCTTCTATTTTCTCTCACTTATTGGTATAACATTCCCCAAAGTACATCTCTCCAATTGCTTCTCACCAGACTCACAGTCATTTTCAAAATCGCTGCTTCAAAAATGCCTTTAAAATGATACAGACTCGGGTGGGAGGCAGTCTATGTGAATGTTTCTTTTTTTTTTTTTATTTAGTTTGTTTTCTTTTTTTTAATTTAGCCAGCAAGGCAAGCAATGAAAAAGAGAAAACATTTGGAACTGATGTGCATCTGTGCCTTCTCAAAGCTGTCCCCTAATTAAAACGCTCATAATTAAGAGACATAATGTGATATTTGCTGCTAACATGGCGCTTTATTTGCATCTAGAGTAATTGATGTGTGAAAATGATATTCCAGCTCTTGGTGAACTGCCTTTTGGGGACTCTAATAATAAAAGGCATGCATTTTGTTTTGAATGCTATTTCATATTACTAATAGATGATAGTTCCCAGAATGCAGTCCAACATTTACCACTGGTGTAACCACCAAGAGGATATTTGTTTAACTCACATTGCAAGAAAAAAAAATGTGGACCAAGGAAAGAAGTGCTTTCATTACTGTAAATCTACCTGGGAAAACTACTTTGAATCATTTTGTGCAGTCAGAGGAATGCAGTGCATGCTGAAAAATGCATATAGGGTCTGCAGACATGAAATCTGTAGGATAAGCTCAGCTCTGAGTTTGCAGAAAGGACTCTAATGGCATTGTATAATGGCACCTAGCTGCAGGCACAGGATAGCAAGAGCACATGATGCACCACAGTGGGTCCTCACAGATCACATTTGCCTCAGTGGGTCTTCATTTGCTTTTTAAATGAGAAGCCTCTCTCAGCTCCTCTCCCCACATCAGAATGGAGGATATAAACAGAGTGAGATGTGCTGAATAATCCACCTTCTCTCATCTATTCCACAACTTAACTGATCTCAAGGCTAAAACAACAGCCATTTGATTTGCAGTCAAGTGAGGAAAATGTGGCAGTGGGGAAAGCCACTCGACCATGTGCTCTGTTCAGCCTGTGCTTCCAGCTGACAGGCTGATGAGCTGCAATCAGCCCTCCTACTCTGACTGGGCCATGCTGTGGCAATGATTGGTGATTTATGTCCGAGGAATAGTCAGACTAGGCTGCTTACGGCTACAAGTGAAAATGTAAATTTTTCTCTTGATTTTAAAACATTGGATTGTGATTTTGAGAACTTTATGCTAATATGTTTTGGGTAAAAGTGGAGAGATTTACTGCACACCTGTTCCTGACATTAGATGTTAAGCAGCATAGTTTCATCCTTCTTGACTGTAAACATCAACATCTTGAGAAAATTTGTAACGTCTCTATAGGAGTGTATTGTATTTGCTTGTTTACTTTTTGGTGTACAATACTTAAGGAGGATATGTTGCATGCAGTTAATATAGGAAACCAAGTGCTTGAAGCACTTTATTTAATCTTAGTTAGTTTAGCCAGTTTCATAATAAACTGAATATTTCACTGTGAATGGCCTTTATTTTTAGGTTAGTACTTTTAATATACATTTAAAAAAAATTGTGATCTAAAAAAAAAATAAAAATCAGTCAAAACCAACGTGAAAGTGATCTCTCTCCTTGCAAACAAACAGCATTCAGTGATGTAGCTTTTCACCTGTTTGCATGCATCCTCTAAGTTACTCCTATCTTGTGGCTACAGTTGACTATTGTCTCTGGAAACAGGCTAGACTCTGCTAGGTTATGAGCCATTGGAACCTGTAGCATCTTTCATTTTAATGTGCATGTATGTGTCCCATTAACAAAGGCTGGAGCTTGACCAGCATGCTAGACATGCTGGCTTACTTTCACTGCTCTCAGATCAGTTGTGAGCTGCACTTTGCATGGAAGGAGAACTATTATTTGCAAATAATTGAGCTTCTATGATTTTTATCATAACAGATAGGTTTCATCTTGCTAACAATCTTGGCCAACATATGTGATGTAGAGGAATCGGAGTGTAAAGTGAAGAAGTATAACTCTTGTCATGTTAGCATGGAGAACCTTGATGAGGGATCTGGAGACATTAAAAATGTTTAACCATCTGTTTTGCTAATATATGATCTTCATTTTTTATTAGTAATTTAGCATTTAGCTATAATTTTTTTGAATTTTGAATTTAATATTTTATTTTATTTTAGAAAACATTCTAAATAAAGTTGTAGGCCTGTTTCCTGAGTTGATTAAAGCTGTTCTTTTAAAGCTTCTTTTAAAGCTTTTAAAGCTATGTGGTCTTCACAGGATAGCTGGGTTACAAACATATGATTTTATAGAATACTGTATGATGCATTACTGATGCATCTTCTGATGATAATAGAATTAATAATTTACACTTCTTTAACCAGGAAGGAGTGCAGAAAGGTGAAGATATACGAAGCAGAGTGCATCAAGATGCGGCGGGGGGGGAGAGCTGTTAGCATAAATGAATAAGACAGGCAGCACAAAATCCCGACAAAACTGCATATAAATTAAATAAAAGCCCCAATTTAAATTAAGTTCATTGTGTTCATTCACAGTGTGATGGAACAGGTCACCGACATAAACTGTTGTTGGTAGCAGTGTAAGACATAGTGACATAATGTCTAGTCCTTTAGTATTTTCTTCTAGCCTCACCTATTAAAATGATTGTTCACCAACTGGTTTAATAGTTTAATTTAAATCTAACATTAAGTTCGGGATGGCCCCCAGACAGTTTTTCTTCTTTGTTGGGATAAGAATTAAACATGCTTGCATGGCAGCATTTCAAAACTGTAATTTCCACCTATTTAAATGGTTGTCTAAATAACACATCCTTGTTTCCTTAAGTAAAGACATTTCATAACCTGAGAGCTTCAGAGTTCATTTTACAGCAATTTCCCATTCACCTTGTGGCTTTGCTAAACTCTAATTTCCTTTTTGTATGACTGTAATTTTGGAAAAATAATGGTTCAGGGCCTATCCATTGAAAATGGTCTAAAATGAGACGTGTTTTATTTCAGTAGAAAATGAGTGGCAGAGCTGAGGCTGTTCTCCAAAAAGCTTAACGCATAATGTCTGAAATGAAAAAGCTCTGGTAATGTTCCTTCTAATCTAAAGCATAAGTAGAATTTATTTTTTTTAATAGTTAACAGAGAATGGAGTTTAATGGTGTATGTTGTTAGTGTGGGTTTTTGTGTGTCATGGTTCTAAGAAGAGAGCACTACTCTGCACCACATTATGCCTGTGATTTTATGTACGCAGACTGTAAAGAAGACAAAATGACAAATGCATTTTGCAATAGTTAAACTAACAGCTTGCTTGTGAAGATATAAATTTAGAGGTTTTTGGTGAGATTGTGTGAAACATTTAAGTACTCTTTTTGGATGGTACTTAGGCCTCAGTCACACGGGCCTAAAAGGTCAGTGACCCCTTGGTGACCTCCAGTTTTTTTTTTTTTTTTTTTTTTTTTAAATATAAATCACCTGTTTAAATTGTATTAAGGCTTAAAGTTATGCACCTGAGTCGGCATTATTGATGGACTTCAGAGGTCCAGACCCACCCAATAAAGTCACTGTGCCCCCTCAGCTAAATTCTGCTGGTATACTTCAAATATGTTATGCAACTTCATAAAATTTGATAATGACAAACTTAAATACCCACATATGTAGCTAATAAGTTATTTCACTGTGAGCATAGTTTAATTATTCAGATCACAGTAGTTTAGGCTTTCTGCAACAATTATTTTGATTTTAAATTCAATTCTGGATCTAACAGGGAGCCGATGAAGACTAGCCAATATGTGAACAAGATGCTCTTTCTAGTCCCTGTCATTACTCTCGCTCAGGGTTATTATAGTTAACGAAAACGAACGAAATAACGAAAACTGAAATTGAAAAAACATTGTCCTTAACTGAAATAAATAAAAACTAAAATTAAAAGGAAGAAACGACAACTAACTAAAACTGAATTGTGAGTTTACAAAACTAACTAAAACTAACTGAAATTATAGATATTGTTATTTTTTCAAAAGTCTTGTGGATTGATATGAAATCATTTTTTTCCTCTCTCCGAGTTTAAGCTCGGAACGCCGTCGGGCAAATGGGTGCGCATGTGCGTGCGTGCGCACACCGCGCTGCTCCTCAGAGAGTCCCATGTGGTGTTTTTTTTTTTTTTTTTTTTTTTTTTTTTTTTTTTTTTTTACTATGATAGCACAGATAGCAGCGAGTGTCTTGTTGTGGATGATGTTGTGGATGATGAAAAATGTACGGAACACTTCTTAGTCAGGAAAAAAAACACCAACATCAAAGTAGACCTGAGAAGCGCACACAAGGTAGCTACGGAAACCGCTCTCATCCTACAAGGCAACCCGGCCTGCACCTCCAGAGAAACGTGACTACTCGTCGGGTCAACGCAGCCCACAACGTTGTGTTTAGTCCTTGTGCGTTTCCGGCTACTTTATCAGTCAGATAATAACAATCAGGACTAATAATCAAAGCATCAATATAAGGACTCACAAATGTCAGCAAATTCCTGGAGGGAGCTGCTGAAACTATGGGAATGGACATGAAGGAATGAAGAAAGTGGAAAAAACAGGGACAAATATGTTTGCACCCTAAAAACTGAGCACAAAGAGCAAGGACCAAAAAACCCCCAGCACACAACCACAAGGTAATTAACACACGCTATCCAGCTATACATGCATAAATGCGGACATGAGTTCGGACACTTCCGTAGGCTACATAGGCCGCAAAGACCCTGCAAGTCTAATCAGTGAGCATCAAACCAAGCTAGCTCCAAAACAGAAGCAGCATCAGGTGGAGAGAACATCAGGATGCAGCTGGATTTGAGCTTTGACTCCTTCAAGGAGTTTGTTTTTGTCAAACACCACATGTAGCTGTTGTTAATCTGCTGCACTGAGGCTGAACTTTATTGGGAGTTTATTGTAGAATTTATCGAGTTTTGGAGTTCATATTGTTAGCAGTTTCTCCCTGTTGATGTTCATGTGTGTCCTTAATATTACACACATTTAGCATGTAGTGCTGCTGTCTGTGAACAGTTGGTTGCTGAATATATTTCTTTAAAGGGGATCTTTAAAGCGTACCTGATTAAGTATGAAAATACTAAAACTAATACTGAAACTAACTAAAACTAAGCATAAAACCAAAAATAAAAACTAATAAAAACGAGCAAAACCACTCTGAAAACTAATTAAAACTAACTGAATTAGAGAAAAAAAAGTAAAAACTAACTAAAACTAAACTATAATGTAAAATCCAAAACTATTATAACCCTGCTCTCGCTACAGCATTTTAGATCAATTGAAGGCTTTTCACATTTTTTTTTTTTTTTTTTTTTTTTAGGACAACCTAATTGTCCAGCCTATAAGTAATAAATGCATGAAATTTTTCATCATCACTCTGAGACAGGATATTTCTAATTTTAAAGAGACTGTATTGCACAATTGCAAGTCAGCAGTCCTATATATTTGTTTAATATGGACAACCTGGTCAAAAATGACTTGCAGTGTTACTGGAGGCCAAGGTAATGCCATCCAGAATAAGTATCTGGTTACACATTTCTAAGTTTTATGTGAATTTAGAAGCAGGAAATTAGAGGTCATCCAGCCCTTTGTCTTTAAGACATTCCTTAAGTTTAACTAATTGATGTGTCATCTGGCTTTATGGATGGATAAAGCTGGGTATCATCTGCATAGCAATGAAAAGGTCTGCTATGCCTTCTAAAAATAGTGCCTAAGGAAAGTACGTGTAATATAAATAGAATTGGTCCTAGCAAAGAACTCTGTGGAACTTCATAATTAATCTTAGTGTGTTAAGCCTCCCCAGGATATTCTGTGTGGTGAGTTCATTAATTCACTTCTGCACCTAGAGAAAATGTCTCCCGTTTGGCTTCTGATATGCCACTGCAATCCAAGATATTTCGCAATCTTATAAATGTGGCTACATTTCTCTTTTATTGCACTATGTATATATGGTTGTAATTATGCATAGCATGTTTTCCCCTTTTTGGAAATATAAAGTGACTTGAGCTGAATACCTCCTGTCAAAGTTGGTTGCCCATCCAGTTCATATGGTCTGCTGCCAAACACATTATGCACGATTAAGAGCATGGCTACACAGACTGACAAGTCAATGCCAACACAGGTGGCAATAACTGCTATTGTCGGCTAGCCTGAACTTCAGCTAATTCGAGTCAATAAACTGGATCTTTCAATGATGTTTGTGGTGCTGGTGCACTTTTAATGCAAACATCTGACAAATAACCTCTGTGTGGTTACCTGTGCAAACAGACCATCCAAGAAGTTTATTAATATCCGTGCCTGCTCGATGCACCCAGGCAGTGGATTCATGGATTTTGCTAATTATGATACCTAATGTTAGCTGATAAGTCCATTCTGTTGTCAATATCTGGGCTTTAAAAAAATGATATGGCGATGGTCAGAATATTAAATTATCAGAAGGAATGTGTAGTTAAGCTTGATAAACATTCTGCTACTACTAATGCATTAAAAATCCTTCCATCATGTTTTCGCTATGGCTTGTTTCACTATTTCACATTTTGCTGAATGTTTTGCAAGAGAAACTGTAATGCCAGGAGACATCAGAAATGCTATAACACTACCAGAACTCCTGGAGCAATTCTGACAACTGCCCTTATACTAACCTCAGAGTCTCCAACCCTCCAGCTGAACCAACCAGCCAGTCAGAACTAATTTTGCCTTGATGCCAGCCTGCAATTTCTGCTGAAGTTTCTAAAAAAAAACCTCAGGGATTTTGTTTAAGGCTTTTGTAGCTGCTCTTGTGGTTGAAATAATGTCAGTGATTGAGTAAGACCTCAGAAAATAGAGCTATAGAATCCCAGCTTTTTTTCTCTAACTGTAGTTGGATCAAATTATGGTAAAAATGACAAAAGGTAAGCACACCGAAAGCTACACTAAGCCATGTAGGTTATCTAATGTATTAGATGATAAATGTCATGTTCATGAGTAGAGCCTGAATGATATATTCTGTATCAGTCAATATATTAGCTATTTGCCGACATGTATAATAAGTGATTAATCTGAATTTAAAAAGTAAAGAAGAGAGAAGAGAAACACATTTTGACAATGTTTAAACTTCAACCATGTTTAAACTGCACTGTCATGTTAGTGAAAACTCATAAATAACTACAAAAATATCAGCCGATATGTTCTGTTTCTGAATCACCAAATATCGGTATTGCTATCAGTCTTAAATATCTCATATCAGTCGGGATCCAGTCATGAGTGACCATATATAAAAGAAACAAGAAAAAAAATCTAGGTTATGAAAGTTTCTCACAATACGATTTACTCGAGAGCACCCCGTGTTCACTTGAGTTTAATTCTTACAATTGTGTTATGTGAAGAAAAATGCAAAGGTGGTGACTTTTATGAGTAAATCGTATAAAACAAGCATTTACAGAAGTGCGTGTCAATCAGTATGCCCGTGCAATAGCGGACCACTTGTGCTTCTATACCATTTATATTTACTTGCATATTTCTTTGGCAATGAAAGTATGCTTAGTGTTTAAGAAATGTACATAAACATCTGAGTAAACCATTTGCTGAAGCTTAATGCTCATGATACCAGACCTCTTATTTCATTGCACCTGCTGCTGTTGTATATTGCCAAAAAAAAAAAAAAAACCTTAGAAAAGTTTTTGATTACAGCCTTTCAGCTGTATGATGACTCTTTCTCTAAGCCAAGCCTGTGTTTGCGTGGCCACCTCTTTTCATTCTCTGCAGCTCTCTGAAACACAGAGCAAAACAATTCTGAGGTGTGGGAGTTGGGATGAGTGATCTTTGTTGACCAAGACTGATAACTGTTGATGATCAGAGAAGAAAATTACAGTGCAGAGCCACCAGCTGTATCAAATGCGAATGCATGACAAACCTTCCCATACTTCAAAAAGTGGCAAAAAATGTGGCTAAATGAGTGCATCTCAGTGATGATAAGTCTCTTTATTATGTAATGAGCTAAATTATAGATAATACAGCTCTAGAAAATCATAGGGTGTCAGTCTCTCCTGTCATTTCTTCTTACCCATCCTTTGATTAATTTTTCTGGGCTTGAGATCAACTCTGACCCTTACTGGTGTGGATGGAGCTGCTTTGTAATAAAGCCCTCTAATCTTTGTGAACTATGACATTACATGTGGATTGATACTTCATAATAACATGAAAACAAACAGCGATTCTTTTAACTTTAGCAGTGAAGTAAAATATACACGTTAGAATCATTAAACAAGCTAAAAACCTTTGTTTCAGCGCACCCTTCACCTGCTACTCTGCTATTGCATGCATTTGGTGCTTTAATGGCTGTATGCAAACGTGAGTTATTCAACTACCTTCAAGTGATCTACAAGCATACAGACTGTTAACGCATAATTTCAATATAAGCATTTATAGTCCTGAACCAGAAGATTTCCTCTCACTTTTGAAGGATCAGTAATTACATTAACCTTTTTTTTCCTTTATTATTTCAGAATGACTCTCAATCAAGTGTGTGGGTTGTTCCCGTCATTAAAATTACAGAGCAGAATGAGATCTGTGGACAGTGTGCTGGGATAATATTGTGACTGAGTCAAATTATCTACAACCAGAACATACACTCACTGGCCTCTTTCTTAGGTACACCTTGCCAGTACTGGGCTGGATCCCCTCTGCCTTCAGAACTGCCCTAATTCATGGTCACATCATCAGCAACAACAGGTAGGCTGTAGTGTTTAAATAATGCTTAACTGGTACTAAGGAGCCCAAAATGTGCCCATAAGAAATCCCCCACACCATTATACCACCACCAGTAGTCTGTTGTTGATACAAGGCAGGATGGACCCATGCTTTCACAACATTTGACATATTCTGACCCTGCCATGTGAATCCTGCAACAGAAATCAAAACTCATCAGACCAGGACATGTTTTTCCAATCTTTTATCTAGTTTTTGGTGAGTCCACGTGAATTATAGCCTCATTTACCTGTTCTTGGCACTTGGTGTGGTCATCTGCTGCTGTAGCCCATCTGCTTCATTGTTCATCATGTTGCATGTTCAGAGATGCTCTTTTGGATACGCCAGTTGTAATGAGTGGTTATTTCAGTTACTGTTGCCTTTCTATCAGCTCAAAGCAGTCTGGTCATTTTCCTCTGTCCTCTGAGATCAACAAGGAATTTTCACCCAGCGAACTGCCACTCGCTGGATGTTTTCTCCTTTTCAGACCGTTCTCTGTAAATCCTAGAGGTGGTTGTGTTGGAAAATCCCAGTATATCAGCACTTGTTGAAATACTCAGACCAGCCTGTCTGACACCAACAACCATGCCGCAATTAAAGTCACTTAAGTCACCTTTCTTCTCCATTCTGTTTGAACTTCAGCAGGTCATCTTGACCATGTCTAAATGAACTGAGTTGCTGCCCTGTGTTTGGCTGATTAGACATTTGTGTTAGGTGCACCTGTTCAACTGCTCATTAATGATTTGGCCAGTGAGTGTAAAGAACCAAGTAGAGTTCCTTCAGCAGTTGTGAAAAATTACACATGCACTATATCTATCTCTCTAATAGACAAAGAAAAGTTTAGTATATAAGTATTGAAAACTCAGACATTGTTTGAGTGCACTGTGTGCTGTATTCATGACTAAAAAACCTTATATGCCATCTTTTTATTGTTCACAGCAACATTAAGGTTGATAAGACTTCCTGAGCTCCACAGGATTTGTTCCAGGCAGGGATCTGTGGATGCATAGCATGTTGTACCAGTAGCCTACAGCTGTGAAACTCCACTTGCACTCACATCATGTGACTGACTAAAAATAACCCTCTCTCCATGCATGATGTGGATGATACTCACACTAAGAATAGGCCCACTGGAGGGAAGTGACATGATAGTAAATCGTGAAGCAATGGCTGCAGTGCAACAGAGGGGGGGATTTAATAACTTGACCTTAAAACAATGCAATATCAGTGAACCTCCTGACAGTACAATTTGCTCAGAACAGCCGCTGCTTGGTATCTGTCAGGTATGCATGGTGCTGTATCCGTTCCTACCTCCAGACTTCTCTGGTAATTGAGTTGAGAAAGGACTGGTAGAAGACAAAAGCAGTCCTACTTGTAATTGATATGAATTTGATTTGACTTTCAGCAAGTATCTGACAAACACACACACTTGTCTATAAGATTTGCATAATGAGGGGTTAATGTTAGTATTCAGTTAAATGCTGAATTTAACAATTTAAATGAGTGACACAGTGCATAACTGCAGGTGTTGGAAATACAGATATTTTATTTAAAATTAAACAAATAATTTTTTACCCTACAAGGTCTGATCCTGAAGGAAAGTGCCCTAGCTCAAGGAAACAGCTGGCTTTAGAAATGATTGCTGGTTGATTTGAGGATTCAGCAGTGCAAGGAAACCTAGTTTTCTGTGCAGCTAGATGAACTCTAGCAGAGGGCATTCAAGATATATATATATATATTTTTTTTGGTAGCAGGAGGGAGACAGATGCTTGGATAAGAGCAGGACCTTGACCTGGAGGTAAAGAGCTGTTTGTCTCTTTGCAGACTTAGATGCATGCAACCATGTTATGAATTCATCACCAGAGTGTGGTCCACTGACCTGGAAGAATAAAGGGAGGTTCATGAGTCCGTCACCTGAATTTTGGATTAGGTGGAGAAGCGAGGGTTTAAAGCGGCCTAAGGCTAGGCAATAAACATGTAAGCTCTGCAGTAATAAGGAATCAGGTCTTGGCACGACTGTATGCACTAGTTAATATTTTGCAGGATTTTTGTTTTCTAGGTCTTTTGCTTAGATAATATAGCCATTGGCTGTAAATAAGCTTGGAGTTGGAGTTTGTTATGCATGCTGAATGGAGGGGGCAGAAAAGAGAAGCTGATCTTCCAGTTTCATGATAACTGACTGTTACATGCAATCAGATTGTTCCTGCTAATGACAATTTGATCTTGCTGGATTTCAATGCCCATGTTGACAATGACCAGAGCCGTGAGAAGGTGTTCTTATCAGCACACTGAACAGCAATGGCCTTTTGCTCTTGAGCAAATGTGCAGAGTATGATCTCCTCATAACCAACACAGTGTTCAGGCGGGCAAACAAGTACAAGACCACATGGATGCACCCTCGATCCAGATAGATGCTACCTGATAGACGCCAAAGGGATATCTGGGATATCCTCATCATGAGAGTCGTGAGAGGAGCAGAGTGCTGGACAGACCACAGACTTGTTCGTGCCACCGTCAGCCCTTGGGTACTTGGGTGGAGGTGGGCGGTGCTTTATTGATTTTTATTCAGGAATAAAACATTTTTGACAGTGTTGGGGCTCACGTTGGCCTTTTTATACGAGCCTCAACACAGGCTTCATTTGGAAATGCCCCATTTGCTCGACACAGGCCTCGGGGGTTTAGTATTAGATGTAACACCGCTGTATGTGGGATCCAACAGTGTTGGCTATGTAACATGCGTGACATTTTGCTCTTGGATGTGCACAGGTGCATCAGGAGTCATTTCACACGGGACCAAACTGTAGTACAGCCATTTTATACATGACATTTAAGGCACCATATGGGGAGCTGGCTGCATTCTCACTAGGAGACAGGCATGCGGCCATCTTGGCTGCTATAAGAAGACTCTGTGCTCTCAGGCAGGCATGTATCATTTATCAAACATCTGAAAATGACTGAGTTGACAGACTGCTTGATGTATGATCATGCAATCAGAGGTGTTATCATATGTAGCTGTGGAGGCATTGATGCATGACTGGCTCAGACCTCTTTAGGGCAAGTTGGGTGATAACACTGGTTGGAGACCTGGGTGCACTGATAAAAGGAGGAAGCTCACCTAACCCCAGAGAGGATCAAAGTTGCTGCAGTGAAGGATGAAATGAAGGACATTTTTCCAGTAGCCGTTGACAATTAACTGATTTCACTGATAAATGTTTTTATATGTACAACTTGTAGGATTTTATGTATTACTTCTTTACTTCTGCCTTTTAAAACTAAGAATATGTTGTTGACAGACATACTGTATGCATATAGTCTCTTGTAAGGATATTTGCTGCTCTGTGTTTACGTAACAGCCCAGATATTATCACTGCTGCTCATTTAGTTGATGATGTGCTCATTGTAGTTGGAGAATTGTCTCACCATGTCTCAGCTTTAAGCTCACAACAATGGAAACCAGTAGAAGATTCAGAGGTGAGAAGCAATTACAGGATCATTTCCCCTTTGTGTTTTGTTGATTACTAATAACAAAAGTTCAGATTTAGTTGGTTTACAAGTATTATATAAATATTTTTTTTGTTGTTGTTGTTAAAGTTATAAGAAAACCAAGGATTTCTTGATTACTTGTGTAATGTATAGTACTCTTATTTCCAAGCAGCCAGACATTCTTGTAGTTTTTTTTTTTTTCTAAAGTTTTCACTCATTTTCAGTCCAATCCTTGGACCCCCCCCCCCCCCCCGCCCCCCCCCCCCCCCCCCCTTTGTTAAACTGCTTAGCAGTGACCTATGAAGGGAAACAAAGAGAAGAAGTGGGGGTACGCCAAATTACACAAGAGCTGGACTGAAAATCAGTGCCAACAGGTCTTACAAAGTGCTGCATCCAAATTTGAAATTGTTGTTTCAAATCTTCGTCGATGTGTATGGAGGAGGTCAGGAGAGAGGTACAACAGTGAGTGTCTACAGTCATCTGTAAAACATGGTGGAACCTTGTGGAAGTGCCTTGTACCTGTATTCTTTTTAAATGTCAGCATGAGGTGAGTCTGGTTGAACTTTTGGTTTCAAAAAGATTGGCAGGTGTGTAAAACTGGGAAAATGGCCTTTAGTTCCCTTGACCCATAACCCTCAGTAAACACTTTCCCGATGAGATTATGGCCTCGGCAACTACTTTCAAGTCTTACTGAATAAAACTTGAAGTCATGTTTGTAAATTTTTGTCTGTGTTAGAGTCAAAATGCGGATAAACCTGGGTAAGCTCTAGGGTGGGCCTACTTTTTGATTGACATTTTCCACTCTACTCTGTAGTATCCTTCGGTTTCACAGTCAGTCACCCCATGCTTGGGTGGATTCTCATCACTAATAGTCTGTTCGTCGCTGGTGTGAACCATGAGCCAGTCATCATAACTTCCACATGACTTTAAATGGGAATGGATATTGACAAGATTTTATAGATAGCAGGGCCATCATCGATTCTGCTTGTAGGTCCAATTCATTATTGATTCCCTTATTGACTCCTGATCAATTTTCTGTTTCCAAAAAAAAAAAAAAAATCCTAGATGGCTTTTGAGTTTGTGTGACTGGTTTATTATCTCTGAGTCTGAACACAGTGTAGAAACAAAGCTTGATTGTAATTCGGGTCTCCATTGCCTCGAGTTTGATGTGATTATTTTGAAATGTCACAAAAACCATGCCAACAGTGATTAAAGGACTGGATACCTTAGAGGTACAGCACCGATCAAAAGTTTGGACACACTCACCCATTGAAATGAATGGTACTGACTGGTACTGCATATGATTGTAACGGGTTAGACAATTTGGAATCAGTTTCAGTTCTTGGTTCTCACAATAAAAAAGACCCACAAACAGCAAACAGCAGCAGAAATCTCAACAGCTTGCTAAAATCTTCCTTCATGTCTGCTGGCTTAGCTGGCTTACTTTTTCTTGCCTGGACTTTCAGTGAATACTCGGTGTGTTTGTGTTTTTCTATAAGTGCAATGTAAATGAAAATTGGTCTAAAGTTATAAATAAGTTACAGAAACCCCTGAAGGACGTGCACACTTTACCCTGTTTCTCATTTGAGCTTTGACAACAATTTTAAGTGTGGCTACAAACTGTACGTGTTGACAGAGATGAGAAAAAGAGAACGGGGTTGTAGAGACATTTGAGGTGAATTTGAAAGTCAGCGATGCCTTAGATGAATTTACCCTCACTGACCTGTCAAAATAGCAGAAGCTTCTTGGACCACGAAGCAGAGATCTGTACAGAAATTCCATTGGGGGCTTCTGCAAAGTAACATTAGTTTGCCTTCAAATGCAAAGCCAGGTAGAGTAGATAACATTGTGTTACATAGCAGAGATTTGCTGGAAAACTTTGGATCCTGGCATTCATCTGGATGTGGATATTTGCAAGCCATCTAGACATTGTTGCAGACACTCCCCCATGGGAACATCAACAGCATACCCCAGCAGAACATGGCACCCTGTCACAACTGCTCAATAGCACAGTGGCAAAGACCTCAAAGCACTAACTCCATCAACAGCCCCCACTAAACATCAAAACTTCACATATCCCAGCACAATTGAGCATATGGGGATGAAACAAGCCTGATTTATGGGAGAACCACCCCCAACCCCGAAAACACTGCTTCTGGGATTTGGGTACTAGACAGCATAATACACCCCTAGAGTTTCATATCCATGCCCAGATGAGTCAGAATTGTTTTGACAAAATGATGGGGACATACACAAAATTAGGTGTGTTTTTTTTTTTTTTTTTTTTTTTTTTTTTTATATAAATGTTGAAGAAGCTAATGACCTATGACAGTCATCCTTTGCAAGTGAAGTATATAGTTGCAATGATGGCTAGCAGCACCATTTGTTGGTTTTGAATTTGCCTCAAATAATGTGGCTGTAAATCTCCAGCAAGCTGTCATTTGAGTCACTAAATGTAAACTTCTGAATGTAAACCTCAATAATAAGGCACATAAACCTGCTGTTTATGTGCCTTATTATACTTCGGCAGTTGATGACTCAATGACCATTATTCATCAGGCCCTAAAATTCATATTTCACAGCCCACAGGATACTACTACTTGTTAGCTTAACTAAAGGTTACAGTGTCCTCCTCTCAGATTGTATTTTGTCATTCTCCTCCAGACTTGCATTTCTGTAATTTCTGCTCTTTTTTTTGCCATTCTTTCCCCTTCTCTATGGCATGCTCCGCTCTTTTCCTGACCTCTGATCATATCAGCAACTCAGCACTGTGTATTTTATAAGCTGCCCAACATGCTGTGTATTCTGAGCCTGTTTTTTTGGACCGTTGATTCACCTTAGTGATGTTACCGGTGCCTGTCTGAGGATTACTTGATATAGATTTACATTTTAGCCAGCGATCCATGTTTGATCCCTTCAACTTCACTTTGTTTAAGCCTGTTTGTGTATGCTAGCAAGACTTCCTGAAACAGCAGTGGAAGCTTAGATTGCTGTAATTGTGTGCAGGAATTTCCCAAATCACAAATGCTGAAGGAATCAGTTAAGTTATGTGCAATACCTGCAGGCAATGTTTAAACTTTTTTTTTTTTTTTTCCCCCTCCAGTGTATTTCTTGAGCAGGCTGCAATTTTCTCTGACAAGCAACTCTTGTTGTATGTTTTTTTTTTTTTTTGCAAGATTTTGAAAGATGTCATTTCTGGAGGAGCTTCCTCATTTCTATGCAGATTCATTGGGTGCCCTTGTGTCCTGTCACCTCTGCTTGTCGCCCATTTTGTCTGCTCTTCCCTGCTCCTGAGGATTGTCATCTCCAGCAGATCTGCCCTTGTCATGTGGCTGTTAACAATCAGGTGAGCTGACAGTTGCCCACTATTTACCCATCAGGCTCCTCTCTGCATGGTTTGGTGGAAAAGGTGCAACTTTAAGCTTGATCTACATGCATGACCAAATGCACATCTCCATCGTCCCCTCTGGTAGTCGAGTGTGAGTGAAGAGTGGGTGGAGAGTGCAGGGATGACACAGTGGCGCATGAGTGTCTCCTCATCCATCAGTCTGTCACAGGCTGTCGCCCAGCTTCTCCCAGGGACGCTGTCGATCTGTAAACAAGAGAAACACCAGGCTTCCTGGGGCACCATGCTAGGATGCAGACAGACAGGGCAGGGCAAGCCTCTCCTATATGAATCACACACTGATAGAAAGCTGATTAGACCATAGCAGGATTTTGATCCACACAGCCAGGTGTGGATGACTAATGCCTCTGAAGAATACTGCTTATCAGCAACCGGCCGTGTCGGAAAAATGAAAACAATTAATGGCGTTGTGGCATTTTTTTTAATGAGGGAAGAAGACGAACTGGGAGAAACTGACAACAGGACTTTTTCTGCTTCAGTGCCTTGAAAAGAGCTATCTGCTTTTTTTGGACTAAATAAGGATGGGTAACCTCTGACATTTTTTAGTGTTTTACTTATAAGTCCTTGCACTTAATGTTTATTAAATAAGCTTTTTTTGAAACGTGTTCAGTTTCTATGAGTCTGAGACTGGACTGAAGATATAAGATTTTTTTATTTTTTATTTAAAGACACCTGTGTTGTAATTGTTGCTAAATATCAGGTTTGTGTTAAGTAATTAGCTGCTAATGGCCGCATTACAAAACGCATCCAGTACCCCCTTCAACACTAAGTGAGCCAAGCATTAATGAGTTATGTGCTGTATGTTGGAACATGGGGGAAGGGACTAACTCGGTCCTTTATTGCCCCCCTAATTATTTTCCACATCACATGATTAATATTGTCACTTTGATTTTGCTCTGAGCCCATTAGATGAAAAGCTCTGTGACAGAGGACATTGCTTGTAGAGCAAAGAGTCAGAAATGTTTGCTGCCCTGTTGTTTCCAGGCCTCAGAGACACCTCTGTCCTCTAGAATAGGAAGACTGTGAGCCACATTGCTGGAGTGGGGCCTGCTGCCTGTCTAGTGGGGGCTGTTGGCTGGTTCAGGGCCAGGGCTACAACTGGGGCCAAGCTATTTCTGAACAGGACCAGGGAGGATGCAGCTGGCGTTCCTGCTGTTGACAATGTATGTGTGCCAGTTGACCCCCCCCCCCCCCCCCCCCCCCTTCCCCAAGAACCAACAACATTTCAAGATAAACTGCCATTAAAACCAGTAATCACAGCACAGCTCATGGTCAGAGCCTTGTCTAGGAACATGCAAGGGCAGGAGGCTTCACTGAGAGGGGGATTTGTTTTCTTCGGTTAGCTAACACATTAAGTGAATATCTGACTTTACATTTTCATATTGACAGGTTTCTGTCAATATGAAAATGTATTAATGAGACACAATTCTGTGTATGACTTTCCTAAACAGCTTCAGTGCTATGCAACCAGATAAACCTATTACTAAAAAGCTCTTATTTGCCCATAATGTGTTAAATTTCAAAATTTGTTCCCCTGGACAAGAGGCAATCATTTCCCAGACAGTATTAATAGTAATAATGATAGTGGACTATTTAAAAAAACAAACAAAAAACAAAAACAAAAAAAACAGCCTAGATTACAAAAAAAAAATCAGTTAAAATTAAGTCCATGCAAAACTCAAATATCAAAATAAAAAAAAAAAAAAAAAGAAATAAAAATGAGATTCAATTAATTCATAGTAAAAAGTAAATTAAAATGTGCTTAAAATTTAAAAGTTAAAAGAATAAATTGAGGTAAGCGAGGGGAAAAATAAAGTCAAAGGTATCTATAATAAAATTTACAAGAAAGCCCTTCAGAATAAAAGAATCCTTAACAGCAATTTAAAAAGGCTGGAGCCAGAGATCCTCAGGCAGGTCACAGCCAAGAAGCCCTATCAGCAGCTCAATTGATAGTAATGACATACCAATAACCAGAGGTGGGAAGTAACGAAGTACAAATACTTCGTTACTGTACTTAAGTAGATTTTTCAGGTATCTGTACTTTACTTAAGTATTTATTTTTCTGAGTACTTTTTACTTTTACTCCCTACATTTTTACACAAGTATCTGTACTTTCTACTTCTTACATTTTCAAACAGACTCGTTATTTTAACGTCAGAGAGAAGTTTGCATTTCCGGTCAGTGCGCCGTCAAACATCAAACGATCTGAGCCTAAACGGAGGAATAATAACACATAAGAGACAATCGTACTGCGTATCCTCCATCACCGGGGCTTATCTCGTACAAAGGGATTAAATACACAAACCCATATAATTAATGTATCATTTATAGCACTATAATCAGGGGTCACAGCGGGCCGGACCGAGTCCGTAAGTTGCGCTGCGGCACATAAACAGCTTAGCTAGCGCTACTGAAGAGGAGCGAGCATGAAGGGAGTAACGTGTGGCAGGTAAATGCAGCGTTTCTAAATGCTCAACAAATATCAGCAAACACACAAAGTGTGTGCAGTTTGTTACACAGCTAGCTAAAAGAAGAGCTGCTGCATTTCAGGGAGAGCAAAGAGAGAGAAGTTCACTCAGAGATGGAGAAAGAGGACAGGAGAGGAAGAAGAGAGGTTAGATTTAAAGGTAAGGACTGGAAAATAAACTGAAGTATGCTGACTTTGTGTAATTCAAAGATTGTATGAAAATACTGCAGTTTAGGTTAGCTTGTTGTACTGTATTTACAGTAAAGCTCTGTGTTGGACTGGAGCACAGTGTTTGTGTTCATGGTCAGAGTTACATCAGTGCAGCAGAGATGAGTTTGAATCAAAGCTGCTGATGCTGAGATTCATTCACTGAATCCAACATTTCTACAGCCTGTATGCTGTCAGTGTAGGGGATGGAGATCAGCTCAGATAGCTGTGAAATACTGGGTTACATCTTTGTGAGTTCACTTCATCCACACAGAGCAGTAAACCTCAGAGCAGCAGCAGCAGGTCAGCTGATCACAGCCTGCACACCAACATCATTTACTGCAGCTCACAATAGAAAGCTGTGCTTCTTCTCCCCATGCAGAACCACTACAGCTGATCTTAGGGTTCCTCCACCTTCTGAATCCCACTGTAACCCCTGAGTATCCTCATGTTGGTGTTTAGGTGGAGGCACAGTCAGCCTCTACTATGGAGGACACAGAGAATAGAGCTGTGTTTAAATTCCCTTTAACAGTTTGTGTCCTACATAACAGATTCAAGCTGAGTGCATTCATTAGAATTAAAATTTAGATTGGAATAACGTTTGTATTCTCATGTAATATTATTTTATATTATTACAATAATGTATAATAAGGTTCGGTTAGTTTTACACAAAAATAGCAGGTAGAAACATCCTCCAAAGAACTACTTTTACTTTCTTACTTTGAGTACATTTCAGAGCCTGTACGTTTTTACTTTTACTTAAGTAGAGAAGTTGAACCAGTACTTCGACTTTTACTAAAGTATTTTTTAACATAAGTACTTGTACTTCTACTTAAGTACAGAATGTCAGTACTTTTGCCACCTCTGCCAATAACAACGCCCCCCCAAAGTTGGCAAATGTGTTCACTTAAACCTAAAGATGAACTGATTAGAATTTGGTGGTCCAAGGACAAGGTCACTGAGATCTTAGAAAACACATTTTTACCCCTTAGTGTAAAAAGTCAGGTTGGTGTTGTCAACACCTCGCCCGTTGGGTGGGTGGCCAATTTCAATTTTGTGAATGATAACTCGAGAATGATGTGACCAATGACTGACCAATGATGTTCAGATTCTCACCATTGATGCATCTACTAAAAATCTTGGGGGAAAAAAGTTAGTTCTTACGACAATAATGCCAATCACAAGTTACAGTATTCTCAGTGGTTTGCATTTATTATGATTTTTAGCAATTCTTACTCCTGGTTCTTACTTAGCTATTTGCTTTTGAATTGATATGGTGAATAAAGTCACCAAGGCTTATATGCAGATTAAGATCTATCAAGATCTGGTAATTATGTGTTCTAGAAGTTGTACTTCCAGGGGATTTGTGCCACCTAAAGACTCTACTGGCTAGAGGCTGAGGGGTAGCTCTTGCAGCTTGCAGTATTTTTTTTCTGGTAATTACTCAACTCTTCAACACAATATCCAGAAACTCCTCATGGGAATTTCTGTTTTGTTTCAGTTTCTGTAGACTCACGGATGAATGGATTTGATGTTGGTCAGTTTTTAAGCTCACTGTGGCAAAAAAAGATTTCAACACGTCTGACAAATGTTTAATCTAAGATGGGCACCTCAGATTTTATCTTATTAGAGTATAGACAGACATGGATACAACCTGCAACCTGACTGGGTGTTGTAGGTATATAAATGCAAAGGTGGGAATTCTAATCTGCCACTTTACTGCAGGTGCAAAATACATTTCACTGTGCATTGTGCTGTGTATAACTGTGCATGTGATGAATAAACATTATCTTAAATTAACTACTAAAAACTCAGCTTGCAGTTAATATTTTCATCAACAATCTGCAGATTGCTTGATTTTTGTCTACAATTCCACAGGCCTTTTAGTGTATACATTGATCAATCTAAAGTATATTGTGGTTCTAGCTGCATTTTTTCTTTGGTTGCGGCGCTGCAATGACACGTGAAATTGCCTTAGGATGAATTAAGTGTCCATCCATCTGTCCGTGCCGCCATCTGTTGTAGTTTGTCACAGACATCATCCTCATGCCTTGTTTTGTTTGTCAAACAGTCCAAAATCTAAAAATATTCATTTGACTGTCACGTATGTTAAAGAAAAACATGAAGTAATGACATGTGAGAAGCTAGGAACAGCAAATGTTCACACACAGTCAAAGGGAGTATGTGCCTACTTTTTTTTAAATTTTATTTTTGGCCAGGTCCTGGATGTGCTCACACTGTTGTGCATGAAAATATTTCATTATGTGTCTCTGAATCATTTATTGATTATTGGATTCTTGAAATAAAAACAACAGTATGCCAGAGAGGCTGGTAATGTTTTAGTGCTGGAACATGTGATGACTGCAGGGTGCTGCAGAATATTTACAGGGTCAAATGCCCTTTTCTAGTTTTTAGGACTGAATCTTTTGGATTTGGATGACTATACAAACAATAAAACAAAGACTTCTCATGAAAGTTGATTTTAATTAATAAGTCCTGCTCTTTTTTTTTCATTAATGAGCAGTTGAACAGGTGTACCTAACAAAGTGGTTGGTTGTGCATTTGTCCTTAGTCCTAATTTTGCACCTTTTGAGAGTTGGCATAAAATAGATCTATCATAGGTTTAATGTTAATATGCTCATGTTCATATACGACACTATCATTTAGCAGTTACAAAAATACAAATTGACTAATTAAACTAAGTGAACCCATGCTTTTCTATTTTTTTTTTTAAAGCTGCATTATAGAATTGACTGACAGTTCATTGTAAATTATATTTTTAGAAAATTATTTTCTCTTCCATCCATCCGTGCATGCATCCTTTATCTGTATTGACCTATCTTTTGCAGTCTAAGTTGATATCAGGCGAGGGGATGGAATAATCTGGGTCAGGTCACCTGATAAGTAAAGCCATGTGAGGGGCTGACAATCCTTTACAGCCATGGTCACACCTATGGGCAACTTGCAGTTAACCTGTGTTTAGACTGTAGGATGGAACTGGAGTACTTGGAGAACTTGAGAGGTTGTGCTGCCACCTGAAGAAAACAATCTGCAGTAAACTGAACCTGTGTAATCAGAGCAAATCACAAAGGTCCCTGATGTCTGCGCTAATGACAGCTTCATTCACATGTCTGAGAGGTTTTACAATATATACATAAGAGCTCCTCCTAAGCAGCACCTCAGTCATGTCCCTTGGATTGATTTTATATTTTTACAGGAAACCATAAAACAGAGAGCTCTATTCATTCTGCAGCCCATCAGTTTCTGGCTAACCTTTGAGTGCAGCTGTACAATTTTATTCAAGCCTCGCAGCTGATGGAAAATCTCATTTTCTACCTGAGGTAGCTAAAAATGACGTTATAAGCCCCTTTCCATAGTCGTGAATGTTATGTCACATGAGACACACTAGCAAAGTGATCAACACATGCACTTTCACCTTTGAAAATGTATGTGTTGAGACATGAATTTTACCAACACATCCATTTTTTTATGAATATAAAATGCATGCACTGTAAACATATACATTTTATTTTTATTTTTTTTTATCTATTTTTTGAAGCTTTTGTAGTGATGAACTGGTCACCCAGAGGTCAAGCATGTAACACCGTCAGCCTCTGGGTGACCACTTTTCTATTGCAAGACGATTGCACAAAAGCAAGGTTGCTAAGCTCTGGTGTCATTTTGCAGTTAAATCCTTGTACACCTACATCACTATTGGAGGAATTTCCAAATTTCTGTTTCATGTCTGAGTTTCTGGCTGGACTCTGATTGTAAGCGGTTACTGTAGTAATTAAATTCTGTGTATGTAGACAGGAAGTGTTTTACCTAGTGCAACTATAGCATACCTGATCAGTAAGCCGTTCCTATTGCCATAGCATCAGATGCAACAGTTGTGAGAATAATCTCAACTCCTTACATATGGAAGCTTGAGCAGGACCCCTTGATGTCATAATTTAAGCACAATAGTAATGGACAATGTTGTGAAGAGTGTATTTTAATCCCAAATCAGTCTTTTCCTAAATCTAACCATGACCAAACAGCCCTCTGACCTGCCTATCTGAATGCTCTTTATAAAAACATCAGTTTCTACCTTCTAACAGCCATCCAAATAATTTTATAGATACAATACCGAATATCTATTACTATTTGCAAAGTTAAAAAAAAAAAAAAAAAAAAAATCTGGTGCAACTTTACATTAACAATTCAGACAATGATTATAGACAATTTACCAATCAATTACTAATTGGTCTTATCAAATTATTAACAGTAAACAACACAAAGTTTAATTACTTTTTAGTAGTAATGGAAAAAAATCTAAATATATATATAATGTCATGATATAATTTACTGTCAGTTTAAAAGCTGGCAGTAAATTATATTGAGGTTGTCAATCCAACCTCAGTGCTTTTGAAGCCGGATTGGCAACATATTCAATCACTCTAATGAAAGCTTGTCCTTGCAGGTGTTCGCATGGCTTTTCTCTTGGCAGGCTCAGCCTTCCTCTGGGGAAATCCTCCTCCCTTCGAGTTCTTGTTGGATGTTGTGTGCATTTGTGTATGTGTTTGCTCATACGCAAGGGCAGGTCATGACTTACTATGTTCTGACAAAAACACATATACACATAGAAGGGCTCCTGAGGTTCTTAGGATCCTAGGGGAGTTTTTTTTTTTTTTTCTTTCTTTTTTTTTTTTTTTTACGTGACCTTGAAGGCGACATATGCCCTGAATGGTGAAAAACACAGACAGGACATGTTAATATGTATTGAAAGGGTCAGCTAAGGTTACACAGCATTGCCCACCATACTTGACGTCTCCCCACTACTCAACCAATCACAGCCAAGGACTCAGTGATGCAGTGTCCCTCTTACTGGAGGGATTCCTAGGAACTGCCTTGTGACGAAGCTGGCTTAAACAGCCCAGAGTCTCTCCTGTCTTCTCACACCTCTCCCCCCCCCCCCCTGCTCTCTGCCCCAGGCTTATTCTCCAGACCTTGCATTAAGTGCATCTGCCTCTTGTGTTTGAACAGAAGACATTCTAGCGCCATCCACACTACTCCCACAAGACTGGCTATGTAGACGGCAGACAGAGTCATCATCCAGCCCTCTTTCTCTCCTCTCAGCTAGGCTCCACCTCTCACTTTCCCTTTCTCCCTCTCTCTCTCTCTCTCTCTTACAGCATCACATACACACACACACACAACACACACACACTTTTTCTACAAGACCTCCTACTCCTACTACAGATGAGCGCGCCTCCTCGACAGGGTGAGCCGATTTGGAGCTGAAGGTGTGCTGTTGTTGCCAGGTAAGAGACCACGCTTCTGCTTTGGGCTACCCCAGAAGTTACAAAGAATCGAGGCATCTCGTTTGTTTTGTAGTGTGTTTTCATAGTGGGGTGGATGTGTGTGATGGATCTGTTTCTAGGTGACATAATCAGGAAGGGTGGGTGTTTTGAGGGTGTCACAGGGGAAGTACACTTCACTCCCAACCCTTCTTATTAACACCATTTTTGGCGCGCCTTTCGTTGCCATGTGCACTGAAAGGCTTTTTAGTGCTTGCTCAGAAACTGCTGTAGATGCAGGGTGGAGTGCAGATAGTGAGCAACATATAGAACACATCTTTTGTTGCGAGGGGAGACCACAGTGTGGATGTGTGGGCAGATGGAGAGGAGAGGAAAGGAGGGGAGGGAAATGGAGACGGAAGACGAGCAGCTGCTTTTATCCCATGGAAGCTAATCCCTCCGTTTGTTCACCTCGCTCCATCAGATAAAATAAGCAGGCTGTAGCCCCGGTGCCCTATCTGTATATTTTTCTCCACTCTTCTCCATCTTTCAGTCCTGATGGAAATAAAGAAATAAAGAGAGGCAAGGTGTTGAATTGGAAATGAGCTGTAATGCCATTCGAAAAGGGAGCAAAGCAGCCTCTTCAGCTTCACTTTTCTAATACTTTCTCCTGACTACACCTCATGTTGATTTTATTATTCAAACTTGTGGTAATAAATTGTTTTTCAAAGTTGCAGTCTTTTTGTTTTTTAAGCTTAAGTTCCTATCTAGTGAGCAGATACAATTTAAAATGCCATTATAGTTCCTCATGTTAGCTGGCATTGTCCCTATCTGGTATCATTATTAGTGGGAACCCCCGTTGCTGTAAAGAAGGCTTATCACCTCCCACGGGTTTACTGATAGTGCCGATTGGCTACTGCACATGTAATGGACGGCTGCTGTCGCTCAGCAAACATGTCAACCATATCCATGGTGATTGTAGCGTACCTTTGCTGACAAGTCATTAAAAAAAAAAAAAGGTGGCCTGTCACCTCTTGCCTGCTCCCAAATTACCTAATATCTCAGGAGGCATAATCAGCCAGAGGTGTAGGAGTGGAAGAAAAGGGAGAGAGAAGAGGGGTTGTTCAGGTATTGCTGTTTAGCCAACAGGTTTGGATATGTACGCCAGGTAGTCTCCGATGTGGCAAACTGTTACCAGGTGATGGAAAGAGCGTGAGTGAAACAGTGCTCTTTGCTTTCCTCACCTAAATCTAAATGACCTCTGAGCTAATTCCCCAAGGCAGAGCTTATGTTTACATACTCTCAGGGAGCTTCTGCAGATGCTCCATTTCATAATCACTAACTGAATCAGACAGGCTGAAGCCGGGCACGTCCACGTGACGGATGCAGCGTGGACTGGTGACTGATGCTATCTTTTTGAAAAACCTTTAGTTTCAAACAATCTGGAGCCAAAAACTTTTCTTTGAAGTGCTGCTGTATGAATTTAAGACACAGCCTGGTCATGAGTTCTTCACCTTTTGGCTTTAAAAACTCAGTTTTTCTTCTGATCATGTTTACACCAAGAAAGTGAGGGCACACTGACTCCAAATCTAACCAAGTGGCCACTCAGCTTTCACCTGAGGCGTTGTCATGTTTTATCAGGATTGTTAAAGGGCTATTAATGAGAAGTACAGACCCAAAGTCCCAAGCCTGATGTCCGAGCGGCTCTAACCTTTTGTCTTGGCTGAATTATCTTGAGTGAGCTTTTCAAAAAGCCAAAAGCTGTCAGGATGGAAGGACGTCTGCCAGCATTACTTTGCACATGGTCAGAAGCTCTCACTTATGACAAGTTTATTAGAAGATGGAGTGGAAAGTTAGTAGAGCCACTAGGACAGTACAGTGAAGCAGTTTTAGTTCAGTTTGAAACAACAGAAAATGGAGGATATAAACACAATATTGCTTAGGATTTGACCCTGTGTGGCCATTTGGTTGTGGGTGCCTGTAAGCAGGGATGTGCACAGAACAGTAACACTGTCACCACAGAGACTGAGTCATGCTGGTGGATGCCTCATAACTAGTGTTCCCACTCTCCAAGGACATCCCTATAATCATCCTTTGATCACATTCATCACTGATAGCAGACATATTAGTTAAAAAAAAACAAAAGACTGGGAATAATGCTGTGGTAACATATTACACTTTTGTCCTGCAATAATTACGCAATTTGGGGCTGATTATTGATGGATTTACAATATAATCCTGTCTCCCTTACAGTGCCACTGCCACAATAATTTAAATATATTGAGAGAAAACTGTTAAAACAATAATACTGGTATAATTATACCATCAAGCTGATGGATAATGTAGTCGAACAGTTCTTGAAATTAAAATTGGATGAAAACAGTACATTCAGTGGCAGACCAATCTGTCTGCAAAATGTAACTAAAAGTTCAGCTGCATCATTTTTCAATCCTACTCCTGCCATCAAGTATAAAACCCAACAAACTTGTGCACAGTTCTCTCCAGCATTCGCTGTCTTCATGAAACTAAAGTACAAATTAGTTCACACATGTTAATATAAATTTATTACTCTAAATTTATGTCAGCTGCTTCTTCAACAGATCATTGGGCAGGTTGGTTATTTGATTTCTATGCTGTAGACAAGAGACTCGCCTTTATAGTACAGAGTGTGAACAGGCAATTAATTTTCTCAAGGGGCCTAATGAGAAACTGGGACTGTTGTGGAGGGCCACACCAATAAGTTGAACTCAGTTCTGCTTGGTGTTAATTTGATCTCTTTATAAGCCTATTGGTGTTGGCACTAGGTGCGTAACATGTTGACTCAGTAAAAACAAAAGACGTGTTACACCTTTAGCAGTTCATGACAAAGCATGCTTTTCAGGACTTTTTTTTTTAAACTGTTTTTTGGCACCAAAGGTTCCCTGCAGACTTTCAAACCCAAACAAGCCTTATTTAAATCAGAGATAAAGTATTACTTTAGTTTGAGTCAACCTGATGGAGACAAATTAGGACATCACAAGTGTTAAATGCTTGAGTTATCTTGTAACTTTTCTCATTTTTCAATAAATAACTCCGTCTCATTATTCCGTCAGGTTAAAGTCAACCTCAGCTCCCTGAATTTGTCACTTACAAAATGCTTTTTGAAGCTAATACAACCCTAAATTGTGTCGTGTACTGTAATGAGGGACTAAAGGTCGTTGTCATAGTTTTTCTTCCTTGCCTAACTGCTATGAGCATCGCTGTAAAGAGCTGACACTAATGGGGTAATTAGCTTGGTCTTAAGTCCTCATTTGAAGCTCTGTTTGACAGAGTGTAGAGGACTCAGGACTGCTTGATCTCTGTAGACCCACCGAGATAAGACTCAGATTACAGGATCAATCCACACACGGTCTCACAAACACACACATACTCATACACATTCTACTGACGCAGCTAAACAGTCTCATGTATGCTTAAAAACATAATCCCATTACAATAGGCAGCTTCAATATTGTGCTTAAGAGTGGGCAGACAACACTTTATTCAGTATGTGATGTTTCAAGCTGTACCACATGAGAATTTTTTTTTTTATACTTTTGGGTTGTGCCCATTTCAGCCGTCATGATTTTAAGCGCTGTGTCATCATGACTATCAGCCACCTGCTCTAATTTATGTTTGCCATCCACATGCACACTCACAGCTAGGTGCTTCCTGCAACATTCAATTACTGGAACTCTGTTTTGCGTAAAAGGCCATGCAGGGAGCTTTACTGTTAGTCACAATTTTTAAAAGTCATGATTAAAAGAGTGCAATGACACATGGATTGCATCATTGTGTTTCAACATTTTGCCTTAAACAGGAATCACAGGAATAACCGGTATAAACAGGAAAAGAAAGCAATACTCAAATTAGGGATGTTTGGTTATGGCAAAAATAGTAATCAAGATTATTGTGCTTAAAACTGACATCTCCATTTCTTGGAAAAAAAAAAAACAAAAAAAAACCTTTTTCCTGGTCAAGCTCTTTAGGAAGCTCTGTGTTTCCCAGTTTCCACCTTGGTTTTTATCTTTCTTGTTGATGGTGTACATCACATACAGACCACTGAGGTCTTTTGACCAAAATCTGTTGGTGGTTCCTCGTTCTAGACTGAAAACTAGAGACTGCATTCAAGGTTGCAGCTCCTTAACTTTGGAATGCTCTGCCATTGCACCTGAGATCTGCAGACTACTGAGTCTTTTAAAGAGCAGCTCAAGATGCACAGGCTTGCTTTTAACCTGTGGTTTGTGTGTTTATTACTATTTTTCCTTATTGCTGTGAAGCACTGCATGTTCCTAATTTAGAAAGGTGCTATACAAATAAATTTGACTTACTTACTTACATGCAAAGCTGCTAAACTGAACCTAGCATGAATGGAGGCCTTTCCACACAAAAGAAAGCTAGTAAAGCTATTCTTATTTGTGCATAATCCTGAGCAGTGGGTCCAATCTTCCAGCTGTATTCAACATTTTAAATTTATACCAATCAGCTGCAACACAGTCAAGACAATTGGCACTGAATTGCAGTAAATCAGAAAGGGTGAACACCACAGCCTGAATAGTGTCTAATGAAGCCAGTAAAAAAAAAAAAAAAGAGGCTGTTTTGGATATGTCTGCTTCAATTTGCAGAACATGTGCTTAATTACATTAAGTGAATGACTTTGGAGTAGCTGAAATGAACTAATATCACAATGACTTCATTCAGTTTTGTTTTGCTAAGGTAAACCTTGGTTAAATACAATAACTTAAACTAATTTAAAAAAAATTACAGGATTTCTGTCAGAAGATCTGACAAGAAAGCTACAATAAAAGGACTATTTATACACATGAGGGCAACGGGAGGGAATTGGGCGATGATGAGTGTTTTACAGCCAGTGACTAGAACTAAAACACAACCAGGACTAAAGGCTCAAGAAAATGAACAAATCAAATCAAAACTAAGAAATCTAGCACCAGCTCCTGAAAATAAGCGAGATTAGAGATTCTTTGGGCTGCTCCCTGATTCACAAGGGGTCACAGATTTTTTTTTTTTTTTTTTTTTTTTTAAACATCAGATTTAACCCTCCCAGAGAGTTCTCTCTCCTCTTGGCCTCAAACCAGGGATTTTTGATATGTTAGATGAACACATTAACCACTACACTATGAAAATAAGCAAGAATACAAAACTTCAAACATCTAAAAATACAAAGCAAACCTAGACAGAAACCCAAACTCATTAATCCACTAGAGACTAAAACTGTACGATGGACCATGACAAGTCACCTCTATTGCTGCATAGCCAAATCATTAGCTTAAGCTTGTTTGTTACTGACTTGGGCATTTAGCTTAATTATTACCAAATGTATGACTTAAATGTGCTTACTTGTAAAACATGTCAGTAACTCATCTGATACAAAACAGTGATGTCATTGGATGGGCCCGCCCATAATGCCGAGGCTGCTCATGTATGTCCGTCACAGCCAGTCCTGCCCCTGAATTCACAATTGTCCATAGAAAGTGTATTTATGAAGGCTATATTTCATGACTTTGTCATGACTGACTGTGAGAAAGCTGTTCATTGACAGACGTTATCTTTGGTGTACATGCTTGGCGATGGTGATGGAAGGGAGGGGCAAGAAGAAGAGAATGATTTAGTGGTAAGGCTTACCTCCAGTCTGAGTACTGTAATTTTAAAATCCCCTTTAGGAGGAAATTGCTTTTGCCCTCCTACAATTTTTTAATATCCTGATTCATACTTAGCGCTGGTGAAACACATCTACCCATAGCATTTCTCCTGCCACTGCCCGAAGGTGCTGTGTGGGGAAGTTATTAGAGATTAATACCATTTGGGTTTGTGGGACTGCTGAGGGACACAAGCCTTGCTCTGTGTGCTCCATGTCAGTTCTCCCGAGCCCCCAGCTGCCCCTGTACAAAGTAGATGAAACATCCCCTGTGCCCAGTGAAAGTATAGATGAATTATTACTGAAGGGCACGCCGCATAAAACGAGGCCCTGGAGCACATGTTCAATGTTTCATAAGTCTAATAATGCATTCTTTTAAAAAGCAATCCTTCATGTGTTTACCTGAAATGCATATGCACACCGAGCCCTAAAGAAGGAAGTACCACCCCACCTCAAGGCTTATGTCAGTAATAACCAAACCAGCTGCTATTCATTGTGTAACTGTCTTTTTGTCCCTCATTGTTCCTCTTTTTTTTGCATAAAATGATTAGATTAGAGGTGTTCCCATTTGCTCTTGTGATGATTTAGCCACTCTGCATCATGAGTGTACCCGTCAACAGGGAGATGAGCCTAGAATTCAAATTACCAGTGTCCATTCTTCAGTCCATCTTCAATTCATGAGTATACACAAGTAAAACAGCTGCTTTTTGGCAGGGAGGGAAATTAAGTAATGTGAACTGAGTATTACAAAGGCAACCGCATCAATTTGAGCAAAGTGACACATTTACAAATCAGGCATCAACACAAACTGAGTCTTGTCTAAGGCAGAAAAGGTTAATTGTGTTTTTACAGCTTGTACAAGCTCGCAATTCTCCAGCCTCTGTCGGTGTCCCCGGAATATGTCAGATAGACGAGGGGAAGCAGATCAAATTATGTCCCAGTAAGTTGCCTCTTGCCTCTGCTACAGTTAACTCGCTGCTTCTGGGCGCCCTTGGAGGATGCATTAGTCATAAAGCAATATGACACCCAGCAGTGCGTATTTAAAAAAAAAAAAAAAAAAGAACCCACAAAACAAACAAAAAAAAAACAGCAGCACGATGGGGTAAAGCAAGCAAGCAATTAAAATCAGTGTCACTCCACACCACCTTGCCTGTGACACAAATGACCTTGATGGATTTAAAATGTGTCACAATAATTTCAGCATGTGTTGGGAAATATGAGTAGTTGTCACACACACAGAACTTATTACCTCTTTCCTTTTCCATTGCTCTGTCAGCTGAGTGTATATTTGCCTAAATAGAGCAGCCCTCTGAAGTGAGTCACATTGCTGTATTGTTTTGCTACCAATCAAGGTCATTGCATGCTCATTAAATTCACTGTGGATGGATTAAACCGAATAAATGCACAGGCACATAATCAGCATTACAGCCTTAATTTTGTCAAGTGACCCAGCTGTGAAGATGATTTCATTCTTCTCTCTAACACAGCAATGCAGTGAATGTCATTAGCTGTTGAACCGGTGACTCCCTGGTTCCCTGTTAGAGAGGAACCCCCCTCCTGCAGTGTGTGTGTGTGTGTGTGTGTGTGCATGTCTCAGACCTGCTGTGGAAAAGAAATTGCAAGGGAACACCAAGTGATAAGGAAAAGGCAGTCCTCCCTTTCACCCCACCTTTTCTCATCCCTGGCCCCGACAATTCTCCATTACTGTTAGTCGAATGGTATGCGTGCCCTCCGCTGCTGACTGCTGAGATTTGCCTCTGATGCAAACATCCTTGTTTGTCACCATGGCAACCAAGTCTCCTGCCTGCTGTAGATTGTCATGCCAGCCGCCTCCCCCATGCTCTTCCTCTTCGATTAGCACCGTACTGTAGCTGACATGTGCAAGAGCCGTACATTGTTCTGTGATCCGTCTTATCTTCATAAGCTGCTCTCGTCTGTACTGCTGTCCCTGCTCCAGGGTGAAGTGGTCCCCTTTTAGAACTCTTCAAAAATCACATTGCATACAATTAAACCCTGAGCTAAAGGAATGTTTTCGCTTGATTTTGTTGCAAACTGACAGAGCAAGAGTCAGTTGGCGGAATAATAACACCACCAGCAAAAGACTAGTGCAAAAGATTGAGAGATATAACAGTAAATGGTCTCAATTTCCAACCCTCTTGTTTACCCTACCAGCTACCAATCCCCTCATCCTTGAAAAATGGAGCAGTCTAGCATGTTTGCAGATCCCGTGAAGGATGAGGCACAGTGGAGGCCTATAGGTCCGTTCTGTACAGAGTTCACTGTCGGAGCCAAGTGTCTCGGGGGCAGACGAAGGCCTTTCTTCCAAACATGTCCACCCAGTCAGACGAAAAAACACTCATTAACACGGCACCATGGGGCCAGTCCGGCCCACTTGGGGATAATAACTAGGCATCTAGTTAAATCTGATATAATGTTGTTGTACTGGGTAGTCTGGGGTCTGTGATAGTAGCAGAAATTATTGTTCTCTATTATGTTGTTTATCTTCCACACTTTGCTGCATAAATGGAGGCATTTAACATTAGGGATGGCTGATGGGGTTAATATATCAGCTATCACTGATTGGCAGTCCATTGCTGGTTGTTTATTTTGCTAATTTAATGGCCTGCCTACTTGAGAATCCATGAATATTTAACCAGCAAAATATTCGAAGTGTACACTTTGGTTGGACCATATTATACATGTTCTTGGTCAATGCCTTTTCATAGCAGGGTGTTCAATAATCCAATGTCTGTACACATGTCCATGCGGTACCAGTGGCATCTGAGTCTTTTGTGTGGCACAAGAAACAAAGTCAGTATTAGGAGGTTGTAGAGGAGGTGTCTGAGTCACAGAAGAATGTGGTTAGTGTTTGGGAGCTAAGCATTTAGCACTTTCGTTTTCACTTGCCGATTTGTCTCCTAACTATCATTGAATTAAAAACACACATTAAAAACCACTCGGCTCATGGCTTGGGTTAAAATATGACCCTTCACACCACTAACCCTACAACTTAACAAATGAGGCTTACACAGTGGTTTAAATGTCATCAAGGGATCCTTTAGAAGGTCTGTATGTGATGAGACCTTTCACCAATGTTTCTAACCCAGTGATGACAAAGGATGCCTTGTGCGCATCTTTGAGATGCTGCTGTTCCCCTGCTTTACATCTTTCCTGGTGTCTGATTGATTGATACTGAAAAAAAATGGCAGTTCATAAACTTGTAAATTGATAGGACCTCATCTAAAAAGTGCTGGTGTGGTCGTTTACCCTAATCCTTCAATCTCATATGATAACCTCACCTGTTCGTGTAGCGGCTGAGGTAGGCGTCCTCCATCTGCTCTTTCAGTTACAGGTCTTTTGCTGTTTAAAACTAAATAAAAGTCAAGTCTTCAATGATTGCATGCAATAAAACTGGCATCTGGGGAGTGGACAGCCTGGTGGCAGGTCATTGTGAGATGCTGCTTTGAAACATCCATTATTCACATCAGTGTTAAAATCCTCAGGGTAACTTTACCATATACTGTTAAGATGATTATCCTTATTTACGGTTCTGTAGAGTACCTCGAGCAAAGACTATCATGATAATTAGTAAAAAATTTTTACCCTCCGTTTGATACGATGGACTTGAGGCTCAAGGAGCTATTTTGCTGCTGGTGATATTTCAGAGATTACATTTGCTGTTCCTTATCTCCTAAATTAACTCATTACCTTGACATCCTGCTTTGCCTCCCTAGGAACAGATTGGCCTTGAATTTATAATGAAACATGGCTGTCCCATCATGTCCCATATGCACAGTCAGAGATTCAGCACAAACCTTTAACTTTCAGTCATGTTCTTGCTATTGACTTTGACCCTGCAGCCAGATTAATAACCTTGAGGAGGGTGGCAGAAATAAAAAACAGAGAGAGAAAACAGACGGGAGATGGAACAAAAACAGAATGCTTCCTCTTTCTGTCTGTGTGCGCCTCCACTCCAAATTATATCGAGCTGGCAAAAGGATTTATTTTTTTTTTTTTTTTTTAAGCATTGCATCAATTCTGCAAAGCTGTCCTTAAAAACAGGCATACAACTGAGGGATGACTTTGAGTGTGTCAAGGTAAATTAGTGAATGTAATCGACCTTTGTTGCAAAAAGGGCCAGGATATAAGGCTTTCAAACTCCACTGTGACCTTTTATTTGTACTAGTATCTTAAAATGGCCAAGGAGACACAATGGTGCAAAACAGCTCCCATAAAGGGGATCACGGTTACTCTCTAAATTG
The DNA here is from genome assembly GCF_007364275.1 of Archocentrus centrarchus. Lineage (NCBI taxonomy): Eukaryota > Metazoa > Chordata > Actinopteri > Cichliformes > Cichlidae > Archocentrus > Archocentrus centrarchus. Next base: position 6,853,175 of record NC_044368.1, on the reverse strand, counting down.
GGTTCAATCAGATCAACTAGGCAAAACATTCCAGTGCTGCCAGTCACATCCTTTCCTTGAAGCTTACGCTAATTGCATATGCAAATTGCCTGAGATTATGAGTTTGCACCCGCTGTAGGGTTTGGTGATTGCGAGTTGCGATAATGATGGATTTCCTCACATTCATTTCTTAAACATTGTTAATGAAGAGGCAGCCACTTCCAAATGTGGATTATGCATGCATTGTGCATTGCAAAACAAACTCTGCCACCATTAACAACAACCATTTGAATTAAAAGCCCAATCAGTATTTTTCTCAAGCCGGATGTGGGATTGATCATGCATATGTGCCCCACCTTAATCCTTTTCAACCTAAATGTTGCTGAATTACCAAAAAAAAATAATTTATTTAATAAAACATGTTAATAATTTATTGCCACTTTAAACACGGACAGCATGGTGGCGCAGTGGTTGGCACTCTTCTCACAGGAAGAAGGGCTAGGGTTCAAATCCACGGGGACCTTTTCTGTGTGGAGTTTGCATGTTCTTCCCATGTTTGCATGGATTCTCTCAAGGTACTCCGGTGTCCTGCCACAGTCCAAAGACGTGCAGTTAGCGGGATAGGTTAATTGATGATTCTAAATTGGCCGTAGGTGTGAATGTGAGTGTGAATAGTTGTCTGTCCATGGTGTACCCTGCCTCTTGCCCTGTGACAGCTGGGACAGGCTCCATCAGAGACAGTTATGGATCATTTCAATGATGGTTCATGTACAAAAAGACCTTACATATGGCTCAGAGTTGAAAGAATTGTGAGATGGCTTAAAGCTGACGTGGCATTGTCAGCTGATATGACGGTTAAAGAGGTGAGCATTCAAATGATGAAAACAAGGCAAGAATCCCCAAGGTAAGAATATGTATTGGACATCATTTTTAGAGATATTTTGAAAATCAGCCTACTGCTGGAAAGGTGAAACAAAGTGTGTAGCAAAAAAAGGAAAACTTACAACCCAAAGCATACCAGCTCATCTGTCAAGCGGTTGTTAGGGGTTTGGCATGTCTGGTTTTTTGAGCCATACATTGAGACAAGTGAGTATATTCCTGTATTTCATGTGCATCACAGTGACTGTGTGTTAAACTCTATGCGCTTTTGCAGTGTGGGCGACCTACAGTTTAATACTGTGTCTGAACACATCCTGTGTAGACACAGATGGCGTGCTGGAGCAACTGAGGCAGTGCAAACACGCTGCTCATGCTGCAACTTGTGTGGACACAGTGTTCCAGTGTATGGACTGGACTGTACACTCGATGCTAGTAGGAATGCAAAAGATTAGAGGTGCCTGCTGTAACCCAAGAAAATCTAAACCACGGTTACAGTAAGGCAAGGCCATTGCTTGCAGGGTAGCACTAATAATTTCAGCTGAAGAGAAAAAGAGTGCAATGATCTTTTAACAAGTTCAGCATGCTGACTTTCTTTGAGATCTGAGAACACACGAGCACTGAGATGGCAAAAAGTGAACTTGAAATTAAAAAGTTTGAAAATTCATGTTGAATATTTTTTTAAACAATTTTGCTTCATTTTTATTTGTAGAAACATTGGGTGTTTTCAACCATCATGGTCAATACTGTGGACAATTTTTATCATTATGAACTGTTTTCTTTACGCAACACTGTACACTATGGTTCTTCAGAAAAGGTGCTGAAACTACTCGGCAGGAAGGGCAAATACAATGTCAGACTCAGAGCATCACCCTGGCATCCTTGCCAAGCTCAGCCCTGCAGCACCTGTGGACCTGTTCACAGATTATGAGAAGCTTCGATCAATAACTCCGGAGCCCATCCTCCTCCTTTGGCTGACCAACCCCACTAAGAGCCCCTGCGGGGCTTGAGCACCAGACAAGAACAGACATATTTTCTTGTACTGGCAGTGCACCTGTTGTTTCCATGTGTGCTCGCTTTCAATCAATAGGAAACTTAGTTTCATGAAACCATAAACACTACTGCCTGAGTAAGCTGGCGCTGCTAAGGCCGTTGTGACCAACCGACTGTTTGCTATTCAGATTTGGGAGTAACAAGTGCAATGAGGCGTCACAGCCACTAGATACTGCTGTAACCTGAAATCTGGGTGTCCCTCTAGAATCAGACATGATGTTGAGTGACCACTGAGAGCCAAGTCAGTATTGCATAACAGTCTCACAACAACACTTTCATCTGCTCATCTGTAAATGCCCAAGAATCAGACAAACATGCAGGAGAGAAAAATTCAGAACCCTGACATCCTTTAGTGTTTTATATTGAAAGGGGGGGAAAAAAAAAAAGTTGTGCATACTTTTCATACTGATTAACAATCTCACAATTTAGCTATTAAATAACTTGTGTAGCAGTAAAAGCTGCATTGCAGTTTGTGCATTTATTTCTAAAGACCTCATGATATCTCTTAATTGGACTCAGTTCCACACTGGTGCACTTGGATTTCAATTTTGCTCACACAAATTGTGTTATAATTTGAAAATGCAAAATCGAGATACTGCACTTTGATTAGCACTCCACTCCTGGCTAGTCAAGCAATTAAAAATTAATTAGAACTGGCACAGATCATATTTGAGGAAGCTTAAAATCCAAGAATCGCATCCTGTCAAGCTGGCTGTTAAGTTACTGATTGGCTTAATTGTCTGCACACCAGCCTGTCCTTTCAGCAGCACACTGTGATCACAAGAAGCTGTTTGCTCTACTCCCAGTAAAATATATCCTCTTTAGACATCATTTTTTTTTCTGTTTTCCTTACTGGAAATCACCAGTTTCTGATTGACCTTGTCTCATAAGTGTGCCAGTAAATAATGTCGTCCCACTGTGTTGTCTCATTGTCTCTTTGTGTACAGTAAACAGTCTGTGACTCATGACTTAATCTCAAGCGTTGGGGTCACTACACACTGACTTCCTCTGTTTACCCTCTGTTCACCTCCTATCTTCCTATCTTCTTTGTGTTACCTCCTACTCTGTCCATCATCTCCTCTCTGCGTTTAACCCTTTCTCTAAATGTGCACACAAAGGGGTTTGGTGGAAAACAGAGTCGCAGGGTATTGTCGCAACATTAAAAGGAAGAGAGAGGAACACAATTTAATGCCATTTAAAAACTCTCCCGTAGACACTGAATTATTGTTCTCTGCACTCAGTTGCTTCATCAACAATCATTTGATAGTTTGCAAGCTTGGTGTCATGCCTAACGAGCGTCACCGAAGAGTCGTTTTAATGACGGAAACACAAGATTCTTGATCGACTCTGGCTCTGCATGATTACACGTGATTTGAGTCGTGATAATGCCTTCCCAACGCTTGTTTCAAATCCTTCACATTCCTCTTGTGACGGTATTTAAAAAAGGATTTGTTGTTGTTCAGCGGCTTAAAGTGGGCAGCAGCTTCCATAATCTGACACAGCCAGTAAACTAGTCTTTTAAATGATCAATCAATACGTAGCTAAACACACTCGGTCTTTGGTGGTGTGCCAGTATGAATCAAAATGGCTGCTTGACTGTTGATAAAAAAATATCTTGATGCTTAGGCCGTGTGAGTGTAGTTGGTTGGTTGGTCCATTTTAGCCTTATAGGGAGCACGCTGGTTTCTCACCTCCCACGAGGACATCCACAAGTCGAAAAACGCTATCTGTCACTAAGAGGAAGCATGCGTGTTACAAGTATGTGGTTTACTGCTTATTAATGACATGGTAGGATGATACTAATGGTGATTATAGAGCCTTGCTTCAAAAGTATATGAATCATCCATGACAGAATCAGGGAAGATGATAAAATGCTCCCATATAATGCATATTGATGCCAGCACTACCCCTTAGCCTCCTGGCAGTAGAATCTTTAGGTGGCATTAATCCCCAGGAAGTACAAGTTCTAGAACACATAATTATCAGGTCTCAGATCTTAATGGGGTGCATACTGTATGAGCCTTAGTCGCTTTATCCACCATATCAATTCAAAAGCAAATGGCTACGTAAGAACCAGGAGTAAGAAATCCTTAAATCGTAATAAATATAAACATCTGAGAATACTTTTACTATCTGTGATTGGCATTATTACAGAAAGAACTAACTAATACCCGCAGCATATCCTGAATGTTGCATGTACAGACACGGATGCTTCTGTTTTAGTGTAGTTTAGTCTTTATTTTGCTGTAGCCACTCACCTGACACCCTGCAATACACTGGGGGGGAAGTACAATCTAAATCACTAGCTAAAACTTCTGAGAGCCTTTGCTCTGAGCCTCCAGATTGCGCTCAGGTGCATCCTGTCTGCTTTAATTATCAATGAGATGTGTCTAGAGCTTGATTGGAGGCCACCTGTGGCAAACTGAATTGGTTAGACATAGTTAAGAAAGGTGCACATCTGTGTATTTCAAAACAAATAGCAAGCCATGAAGTCCAACTCCACACCTTTGTATTAAAACTGTGCAAAGGCATAGTTCAGGGCAAAGGTGAAAAACCATTTTAAACTTCACTTCTGGAGGAAGTGTGGAAATGTCTGTGGTCTTCAGACTACAATGATTGTCTGAAGTTGCTGTTAACCGTAATAGAGCCTCAGAAGATCTCTACAGAAATGGACTTTTCCAGAAGAATGACCACTTCAGAAGCACTCAGCAGCCTTTATGATAGTGACTAGATGGAAGCCACACTTCTATAAGGGGCATTTGTGGAGTTCTATAAACTTATTGTTAAAGTCTACCAGAGACATTGTATGAGTAGGAAACATGGCACTCAAAGAATCCTGAATAGAAATCTACTGTATGAGAGAATTCTGAGACTACAGGAAACATCATTTTGTTGTGCTGATGCAGTTCAAGACTCACCTTTGTAGTAACAGGCCAATTTGGTAACAGGCCTATAATTTTTTTTTTTTTTAAAGCATCCTTGGGTTTCATGAACGATACTATAAAATCTAAGTTATTATTTCTCATTGTGTTAGAAAAGTTGTAGTTAAGTGTATTCATAATGTGTTTGGGGCCAGAGTCAGATTAGACATGCAGGCATTTTTGTCCCCATTCAAAGCATCTTAACTAGAAACCCAACTGGTTAGGGAGGTGCACCGCTTAAGTCGGTTTAACTTTGCCATGTGTGATCAAAGCCACCCAGAAGATCTGCTGAGCATCAGTGATATCGGTGAGGTATCTGCACAAAGCTGGAAGAATGAAAGAAGACAATATCCACTCCAGCTCCAGCCTGGTTATCCTGCTGCCATTTTGGAAGCAGTGTAGGAGTATCCACTGTCATATCACCAGACTTAGCAGCTTTTTTTCTTCAGGCTGTAAGACTGTTGAATTCAAACTGAATGACTCTTGTATAGTTTTTGATTTTGTGTTAAATTAGGTCTCAGCTCACTTAGAGTATGCCCGCCCATAAAAAAAAAAAAAAAAAAAACTTAAAAACTGTCTGGTCTACAGAGCAGACCTGAAACTGGGGGTATTGGATCATCTTTCAGCACATTGATGACCTGAACTACAGTGCAATTGCCTGGAGTATCTTCAGGACAACTAGCTGATTGCTCTCAAGTGGCTGAGCCAAAACCCCAGACTGAAATCCACTGAACATCTGGGGACAACAAGCCAGAGCTCAAAATCATTGTTTAACATTCACTTTAAAGCACTGTACTGTATATGTTTAAGAGGCTCAAGTGACTGTGTCACTTTTCTACCCTTAGTCAAACAGTGTAAGCTGCTCTGTTATAAATATCTGATTCTCCTGGCAGAAGCAGCCAGTTTCAGTACCACATCCTGCAGGACAGCTCCCACCCTCAGCTGAAGTAGCAGTTAAGCTTCTTTCTCATCTCAGCAGCCAACTTCACAGAAACTTTCTCATTAACTTGTGTAATGAGTTGAGCGTGTAGGTGCAGTAAGTCCCAGACCTCTTCGTCTCCGGGGTAGCTCCTTCTGTCCCACCATCAGTCAGGGAGTCAGTGTGTCAGATGTTTTATTCAACACAGCTGTGTGTATTTTTGGCACCTGGCTGCTTCATCAGAAAGGAGGTAGGAGGGGATGGCGACTGTGTCGTGGGTCTCCAGAATGGGGTCATGATTGCTTCATGTTTCCAAACCTGCTGGACCACCGCAGGCTAACATCAAACAACCAGAACACCTGTTTCCACACAGCGTTCCTCGTTCAGCCTCTGCTCACATGAAAGGACCAGAAAGTTTTAGACCAGGGGGAAATTGCACCAAGATCAAAGACATGGCGTTGTTTAAATGGTGGAACAGAATCATTTGCAATTGATGAATGTTTTGGGGCTGTGTGTATAATGCAAAGTTTATTCAGAAGTAACACAGCTTGGTCTGTGATATGAGCGACATCGAGAGAAATAACTGGATTTGAAACCCACTTTGTGATCTGTTGTAACAAAAATAAGATATAATGCCTTTAGTATGTTGGGAGACAAGGGGACTCATCATTCGAAGTCTAATACTGCTACCGAGTCGAATTGTTGTTTAAAAGCTGCCAACGCCACAGGCAGTTTTTGCATGTGTTTTGTTTACTTTGCTGTTTTGTTTTGTTTTTTTCATCTCTATGATACAAAAGATGAGGCCGGAGGTCCATATATTTCATAATTAATTAGGGCTGCAATAGTATTGAATTGTCTATCAAATATTATCATGAGCACTGTATTTTCAGTGCGAAGGCATTGGTGACCACTATATTATTGGAAAAATGCAAGAACATTAAATTACTGTTATTAATCCAATAATGGAATTTCAGCTCATAGTTACTGACAGGGCAGAATCATCCAGAAGCTGCTATGACTTGCTCGCTGAAGACAAATAGCTATGAACAAGCTACAAGCAAGTCCTAACTCAGTAATGACTGAGTCTAATTAAGTCTGTATTATATATTTTCATTTGAGTTCTTATTGACTTTGAGACTGAAACCTCTAGAGAACTTTTCCTCCTTACAGCAGCAGCATCAGCAGGAGGAGGAAAGACAAGTGGATGATTGATGCTTCAGGGATATTAGTATCAGTGTGTAATGGCACTGCTGACTGATGGCTGACACTGATATTAGCGGCCAATATTTACATGGTGTGTCATATCAGTTTTGTGATTAGACCATTAAAATGCAATCCTGCAGCAACTACGACACTATTGGTGGAGTTTTTCTATATTTCTGAGTCAGATCTCTGAGGTTCTGGCTGGACCTTGGCTATAAGTAGTTAATGTGAATTTCTGTGCATGCAGATGGCAACAGACTGCATGTAATTATCAGTTTGACTGCAGTCAATCACACTGCCTTATTGCCCTTTATTGCCATCTTGATACACCAAAGTTGCTTTATTTTTTTTTAATATTCTTTGAAAAATAGCTTCAAAAGTCAAAATCAATTATCAAGATAATTTAGTAGACCAGATTTTGAATTTCATTAGTGTCTGCAGCAAACTGGTGTCAGAGACAGTAGCTAGAATCCTGTGATTCTGGAGAAGACTTGTAATATTTAATCAGTTAATAAAATTCACTAGAGGAACATGGATGCATGCATTTGGTCAAATGTCATGCACAGCTGGTGTGTGTTCCCGTCGGTCTTTTGCGCGCTTCATTTATTCACTTTTCATACCTGATTTGGTTTAATGTTTTTGACATTACATGAAGCACTAGCTTCTCAAACAGGCCTTAGACCAGAGCAGCCTCAGCAATATAAATCTTAATTATAAATTCTGACTAATATACCAATTGTGGCTGCGCATATTATAGTGCTGGCATTTTTAGAATATAGTCATAATTTGCTAAAAATATTTTCACAGTGGTCTTCTAATGGTGGCAAAAATAAAGATCAATTCCCTTTCATAGAGGCCTGTAGCTTAATGCTGAATTCTAAGGGCTTAGAAATGTCAAGATTTGCATCTTGCCACACACAGAGGGACAGACACTGGCTGAATTTCATGGCATGTGTTTGAAGTGTATCCCCCCAGAGAAAGACAACCCTGTCACTATCTGTTCACTGCCTTTTTCACTTATTGAGGATATCAGGAAAGTAAAGGAAGCCAGTGAAGCAAAAACAGTAAGCATATTGGACTGTTGGACAAGTAGATATCTCCAGCCTTCATTTATGAATGAATATCAAAAAGTCTCCTAAATTTTGCAGAGCTAGTATTGTCGTAATACAATCTGCATGCATTAGTCAGTGTACTTCATACATATGAGGCCTCCCATGTTTGCCATAAATAAACAGGTTGTGCTCACAGAGGGTATTTAGGCAGCCAGTATATGTAGATTAATGTGACTTGATCTAACCACAAAGGATGAATCGCACCTTTCAATGAAATAAGACCCTGCTGTTTGAAAATTAATTAAATTTCCAGCACAGAATGCAGAGCAGAGACCAAAGAAAGCGCTGTTGTTAAAAAGCTCTTTGTTCCATTAAATTAACTGTATTTCTATAACAGATAAAAGTTACAAAATCCACGAGATGGTCCTGACAAAAGATCAAAAGCTTTCGCTGCAGAGATGAGTTCTTTTGGAGGGTGTCGGAGGATCTGAAAATTGAGCAAAGACAACACACCGTGAAATGCCAGCGCATCAGGCAAGCGCTCTGCAATGGCCAAAACATAAAGTGTCCAGTCTTCGTTTAATTCACCATAAAATGATTTTCCTCCCCCCTTTTATTGAGTGTCCACTTGGGTTAGCAGCCATGGTTCCGCAAATATTCATTAGTCGTAAATACAAAATCAGAGTGACTCACTGGCATCGGCCACCTTTTGCCCTATCAATTTGAATGCGTGGCGTATTCGTAATTCATTCAGTTGCAGTAATGGGATCCCGCCACTGTTGTAGTGGCAACCTTCAATAACGACAACTGCAGTAATGAACTGGACCCTTTTATCCTCGGCGTGCTCTGCGCTTACATCAGTGGTTAATGATTTCTTTTTCATCAAAGAGTAAAAATAGTGTTGCACCCCATTCATTTCACATTCATTTTTTATTTCGGCATTCTTGCCTCTAACATAATTCTCAAGATTAGATAAGGCTTTATGTTTAAGATGCATCCAAACAGTTGGGTTGTATAGTTCAGTTGGTACATAAGAGCACAAATAACCCCCACATCTGAGGATGAATTCAGCCTATGGATCCAGGATATTCGGATCCAGATTAGTCTGGAGAACCCAGTGGCATTGGAGAAAACAGCAGTATTTGATGTAATTTAGCAAATTTTGGCCCCACAAATATTACTTAAGGCCAGGTGAAAAACTTTGATGTTCTTATCCTACTTTTTATCCTATAACTCCTAAAACCACACCATTCTCACTGCCAGGAAATTAAATACTGCAATTTACTCACAGCCACTGGTATTTAAAAATTACACCGGGGAACTGGGAATAGTAAGACAGGCCTCTCACTTAGTGGACACTTGGAAAGGACTCCTTGGCATCACATTTAAACTCACTGGGTAAGCATCATTTTTTTTTTTTTAACAAGGCAAGTGAAAGCGTGTGGAAACTATGCAAACAAAGGTTCAAAGCACAAATCTCAAACAGGATGCAAATGGTGGTCCCTTATGTCTGTCTTACTCTACCAGCTCTTCAGTCTAGTTGTACAATATTGCCATGGCCAGTGAACCAAAGGACACTTTTTGCATAATTTGAAGATATCAGCAGCATCTGACAGAAGGGTAGTATTTGATACCTTGGGCTAAGATTGTGTTTATCAAACTGGGTTGCCACAGTTACTAGTTTAATCAGTTAGCTAAAGTAATAAACAGGAAGATGATCATCAGCAGGGGGGGTTGCTGCTGGTCAGAAGCAACTGGCAATATGAAGAATCACCTCAAACTGAAGGAAATTTAGACAAAAAGCACAAAATGGAATAATATAAATTATGTCATGAATACATTTTCTTTTTTAAGACTTCCAAATGTTACTAGTGATTGAGAGCTTTGAAAATGTCTTGGGTTAGCAGATCTTTTGAAATAAGAGCAAGGTGACCCTCATTTTCTTCAAGGTGACCTTCGTTTTTTTGGATGGACAAAAAAAATATAAAAAAATCATAAATTAGATTTGGGTGGTTGTCAGTATATCTGGATGGCCCGTCCAGATAAAGTCTATGAGAACACTGCAAGTATTTTTATTTGTAGGCTATCAGTTCTGAGTTTCCCATTATGGTCTTTTAGGAGGGAAAATCACACAAGTAATTCCAGCCTCTCTGCTTTGAAATGAAATCTTAATTGCTGATTGATGCACCTCTCAGGTTGTTGTGCCTCAGAGTGGTAGAGTGGTTCATCCACTGAACTGAAGGTGAGTGACTACATTCCCTCTGGTCTGCATGTCTAAGTGCTTGTAAATTTACCACAAAGCATCCTCTGATGCATCCATTGGTGTGTAATTGCTGCATGTAAAAATGGCTGAATGTGGTCAGAAAGCCTAGAAGAAGAGCACTGTATAAATGCAGTTCCTTCACCGTTCCATATAGTGACTTTATAATCAGTCTTTACTCACCCTCATGTTATCACAAATGCTTTAGGTTTCCTGATGTAAACTTCATTTCAGAGTTAGTTATTATAGGCTTTAGCATTTTTGTAATCCTTCAGGGATTCTCCAGGGAAGGTGGAAGGATTGTGGGCAAAGATGTACAGCAGGTATTAGAAAAAGACAAATTTGGCAGATTGTTGACAGACTCACTGAAGTGGGACAGCAGCTCACAAGGGACCGAGTGATTTTTATCATGTCTCTCTGCAGTTCCTCCTCATTTAGAGACTGCAGCACTGTGAAAATGGGCCTAACGATGGCATTCAGTTGAAAATAGTGAAAACACAAAAACCCACATTGTACTCCATGGAAACTGCTCATATTTGCTTCATGTAAATTTTAGCATGTGTGGCCCTCAAAACCATTAACATCAAATTGAATCAATTCCAAGATCTTTTGGCATTAAAATACTATATGGGTATCAACATATTAATGGGGCCAATAACTTTATAAAGATAAACTTGATTTGTTAGCTTGTCACCACCATTAGACGTCAGCTGTCAGAGAAATTGAGGTGCTGCCAAAGGGACAAAGGGAAAGAATGGAAGATAGAGTGTTTATGAACAACCAATGATAAATTACATGGCGTAGGGTTTGATTAGCTTTTTATCTGCTCACGGGGCTCACAGGATGAGCAGAGACTGATGGGCTGCAGAGAGCTGACATGCTGTTGTTTTTTTGGATGGTGCACACTTGGCTGGGGTGTGGTGAGCCACAGAAAGATGAGCAGCAAAGGCTATTTTCTCAACATGAATTTAACAGCATTCTCCTCTTCCCCGGTAGACTCACTTGTCCCATGAATCAGAAGTTATTTTAAGGTACCTGCACAGCCACAAATGCTATCACAGCAGGTACATATTGTTTTGGTGAAATGAAAATTCTTTCTGTGAGTATCATCTTTTGCTGTAAAACTGAGCCTTGAGCTAATTTACTGAGCTGGAGAGAGTGTTGGACATTCCTACGCCTGTAGAGTTATGATGTAATAATGATCCCAAAATCAATGCAAGAGGACATCATTGATCTTACGGTCCTGCCATGTGCTTAAAGGGAAGCACTCAACCCATGCTATAGATTTTCTTTAAGATTCAAGGTCACCTTGAAGGTAGTGAAAAAAATATAGCCTCTCATATGTAAAGAGATGACACTTTAAAGCAGGTAAGAGTATACATTGCTGGAAGGCAGATGCATACTGTCGGGAGAATGAATGAACAAATGTGTTGGAAGACCTAACGCTTATTTACAGCGTGCCAGAAATAGCTCAAAGATAATCACACATGAATAACAAGCTAAGAAAGAGAAGTCCCTTTGGATTTAAAACTCAGTGTTGATTAATAACAGATATGTCCTTTTTTATTCTTATGGAAGTCAACTCTCTTAGACACAATGTGACTCTTACATGACCTGGCCAAAGCACATACATAACTTACTACTTAAAAACATCCCATCCATCCATCCATCCATCCTTCCTATTCTCATAGACCCTACCACATAGACTGCACATAACAGATAGTTGTAGACACTGTGACATCACTCACTGGTCAGTGTAGAAGCCTCTAGCTGAACAGTTTTAGTGTTTTGAAGCCACATGTGAGTGGCTATGGTAGAGAAATGAGGGACACTGCCCACTTGAAGGTTACTGACTTGCCAGTCATACTGTAAAACGTACCTCGCTTAAACCTTCTTTTTGACTGTAAATGTAAATTATGGTCAAAATTTACGAACTAATCAGGAAACTCTTTACTGAGTTTACAGACAAGGAATCTGACTTTTCCCCTTCTGCACTTTTGGGTGTCTTTTTCTAACCATGGTAGCCTTCATTAGAAATAATGAAAGTTTAAAGTTCTTTGGCTTCACTTTTGAGATCTGGAAGCTATGTCCTGTCCATCTTTTATCTGCAGTTAATATTCCTGATCCTTCCTAATGTTTTCCACTTCCTCCTGGTGGATTCTGAGGTGTTCCCATGGCAGATGAGGGGTATATTTCCTCTGTCTACCCCAGGGTTTCCTTCATTGTGGGGGTGCCTGGAATACCTCCAAAGGAAGGTGCTCAGAATTCATTCTGATCAGAGGCATCAATATAGATTTGAAGACATACTGTAATTAAAAAATAAAAACTTCAGCAGAAACAAGACTGACTCAGATCCTGAAGAACGCCATATGAGAAAAATCATGGTGAAACTGCTTTAGCACATTTTCAGCTTAAAAGACTTGTTTTTTTTAACCAAGATTCATTGAAAATTCCAATTCAGTCAAAACATGTCCAACACCCCCCCCCCCCCCCCCCCCCCAAATTATTGTACTGTACTCGGTAATTATGTTGAGATACAGTTTTCAAGAGATTAGTCATGCATTTTTGCAAACTTAAATCTCTCAATATCTGATAAAAAAGAGGCTTAACTTTACTTTTGTCTGTTCAGTGTATTTGCAATCAGTTCTGTGCAGGAGCGGGGCGGGGGGGGGGGGGTGACTTGCTTTTGCTGTACGTTATAACCAACAATTTGTGTGTTTTGCTCTTTGTTTGTGTAACTCTAAAGAGCTGAAATCACAAAGGACAGCGAAACAGTGTGGTTTTGGAAATTTATCAATATGGCAGAACAACACTCCACCCTGTGTGTGTGCAGTCTGTCAGCATCCATTTCCTTCACTTAGAGCTAATACCCTGTATTGAGCAACAAGCAGGCGTGCTCCAAACAGAAGCCAGAGCTAAACAACCATGCCTAATATAGCCTAGTATTTCCAGAATGGAAACCAGTGCATCCAGAGTGTCTGAAACTGTTGGGATAATCGGCCTTGATGAAAGTCAATGTGCAGACCTCATCTCCCCTCATCAATATATGGGATGGGAAACCAAAGGGCTCATATGCTGCTAAAGTGGATATGGATTGATACTATTTACAAAGCCTGAAGCCCAGACACACATGTAAAGGGAGCATTAACCTCTTACTATTTTAACAAAAACAGACATTTAAAGCATGTTAACAGTAGATTGAGAAGGATCAGGATATTTGTAAGGCACGAATTGGTTAATGTGCATCTATTTTAAAAAAAACGTCGCTGTGGGTTCATCCCACCAATCATTTATGTCTTGCTTGTATTGTGGTTTTAACACCTGTAGCTTCATCACAGATGAATTTCAGCAGCCCTTGAAGTCGTGTGCTGGCCTGTCTGATAGATGGGCAAAGCAGTAATGCTGCCAAGTGAAAAACTTGCTTTTGTATTTGGGGTTATCTGGTTCATTAGGTTTTACAACCACAGCATGTATGTTTCTACAAGTCAGTGCAGACTGTAGGACACCACATATAGCTAGAGTGTTTGCTTTTTGTTTCAGAAAATGGCTCCTTCATACTTGTATAGTGCAGTTGACAGTATTTACCCTGCTAGTCTAGACAGCAGCTGTGTTTGGTCAGCTAAAGTTAATAACGGACATCTAAGCTGCTGGATCTTCTGTACAGACAAGTAGTCGATCAACAACTCCCCAAAAACCTTCCTGATACTCTTTTATAACATTGCCCATTGCTTCCTTGTATTTATAAAGTATGCAAATAATTGTTTAGATATGTGTCTATTGTAAATTAGTTTTAAATAACCCTGTAGTTTGTAAAGTACTCTTCATAACTGCTATATTATGGATATCTTTTTGGCTTCCAGCCGCTGTATGACTAGATGTCTTGACTGTTCGAGGGCTTTCATTATGTTGAAAGCTTCACAAAATTCAGAACATTTGTGCTTTATTATTGATATAAAATTGCATTAAAAAGCTCCAGCTCAGACTTCACTACCTAGCTAAATTGTCTAAATGAATTCCCAATTTTACTCAGATAGTCCTTGGACAAGAAAACTATGTAGTCTCTTAACTCAGCCTTTTAGCTGAAAAGATGAAAATATGATTCTTCCAGGTTTCAGGCCTGTTTAAGTGTTCCACAAACCTTAATGAGCACCAAAGAGATTCATGCTTTCATCTTTGTAACCCCCTTTGAGTGTGTTGGCAGTTTTTACAGCAGAATACCAAAAAATATGTAAGGTTTTAGATTTTAATAGAAGATGAGCGCTTATAATGCTGCAGTTCCTAAGTGGTGGGATTAGATGTTGAACACAACCCGTTTTCATATCCAATTGGCAAAAGCTGCATTCATGCTCTGTTTATTGTGATATAACTAGAGCCCTTCACACATAATATAATAACATAATATAATGTTCACCAGACAGCATGCTGCTGACAAACTCTTGGATAGCCACACTATTAATAATTGAATAGGGCACAGGTGTCAATGCAAATATAAGGGCAGGGACAGATGCATAATACTAATGAACTGGGACACTAACAGTAGCAACATAGAAATAAATTTTACATTATTGGTGGGCTGTAATTTTCTATTTCAACAGAAAAATCATCTCACAATTTAGTCAGTGGCAGCTGAAAGCTTTTGTGTTGGACTCCAAAGGAGATTCTTGGGAGAACTTTGAAGTACAGTAAGTCTCAGTGTGCGATTTGAGCCAGTTGCCAGCGTATATATGGCTGCTTTTAACTTCTGGGAAGTCAAAACTATAAACAGACGGTAAGTTAACACCTGGATAACAATGAGGTTTTGTTGTTGGTATTACTGAACTAATTATAAAAATCCTCCAAATTTAATGCAATGACAAGCAAGCACAATAAATACTACATACATTTTGCTTGGACTGGTACTAGACAGCCTTTTCTGTGAATGATTGATGGTAAATGGACTTGTTCTTAGATAGCGCTTTTCTACTCTTACTGAGCACTCAAAGCACTTATACAACACATTTGCATTCACCCATCTGTATGTAAGCTAAGTGCTTTTACTGTCTACCATTCACACACTCACACTCCAAAGCTTGCGTTGGAGAAATAAGAGAACTTAGAGAAATAAGTTGATGTCAACACTGGCAGTTGCAGATAATAGTTGTCTGCTAGGCTTCATCTCAGTTAATCTGAGTTACCTGTATCTGTTGACCTTGTTTGTGGTGTTAGTTGCAGAGCATTTCATTAGTTATCTGACATCCGCCTTTAGCACCTCTGGGTTGACACCAAGGCGTTCCCAGGTCAGCCAAGAAACATACTCTCACCAGCGTGTCCTAGGTCTGCCTTGAGGGTTACTCATGCCCAGAGCATGAGGAGGCAGCCAGGTGCCATGGTCAGATGCCAAAATGACCTCAACTGGCTCCATTCAATGTGGAGGAGTAGCAGCTCTACTCTGAGCCCCTCCTGAATGACCAATCTCCTCACACTGTCTCTAAGGCTGAGGCCAGACGCCCTTCAGAGGAAACTCATTTCCACCACTTGTATCTCTGATCTCATTCTTTTGGTCACAACCCAGAACTCGTGACCATAGCTGAGGCTAGGCGTATAAATTGAGCGGTAGATTGACAGCTTTGCTTTCACACTCAGCTCTCTCTTCGTCCCCAACAGACCAGTACAGTGTCTGCATCAGTGCTGATGCATCCAAGAGACTGTCCAAGAAGATGTGCTCCAGTTTTAGTGAGAGAAATCCATCCATCCATCCATCCATCCCCTCTTCCACTTATCCTTTTCAGGCTTGTGGAGGGTCTGGAGCCTATTCTCAGCTGTTATAGGGCAAGAGGCCTATGGCCAATTTAGAATCACCAACTAACCTAACCCCACTAACTGCATGTGGGAGGAAACCGGAGTACCCAGAGAAAATCCACACAAACACAGGGAGAAAACCAAGATGTCGACATCAAAATTCTAAACTAAAGGCTATGCCTGGTCCCGGCACAGGGACCTTCAGGGTGGGGAAGGTTGAGCAGTCACTAGTAATTGTCATGTTGGCTGTTCAGACCCATCAGCATCTTATAACCCTTACAGTGTTCTGTGACGTCTGTATGACTCCTCTGAGAGGGAGGCGGCTGTTTGGCAGAGGGGGTGGAGATGACACAGCTCTGAAGTGCTTCCAGTTCACTACAGGTGAGAGCTTCCTCCACCCAGCCCCCTGCCCCTCTTTTGGCTCCAAAAACAAGCAGTAAAAGGTCAAAGCATCCTCTGCTGCAAGCATAAACCTGCAGTTTATGCAGGTTTATAAACCTGCAGTTTATGCTTGCCAAAAATCTCTATTGTCAGATTCCTTCTCTACCTGCTGAACTCGGTAGAAATTATTCAAATGAAAAGTATATTTTAACTATGTCTATGCATTGTTCACTACCTTTGGAGTCTGTGGGACACCCAGGCTTGATTTATTTATTTTCTATTTGAAATAGCTATTACATCCCTCTGGGTGATATTGCGATTATAGAGTATTGCAGCTCCACAGAAAATAGATGAATTACCCCCTGATGCGGTTCTCTTACAGTGCCCTGTTTTCATTAGCAGTCACCCTGCTCTCTCTTATCTCAGTATGATGCACATATGTACTGGCTGATGACATACAGGGTATATTTTACAGTTCGGTACAGATCTACATCTACCATCCTTACCTTACCAACTCATGCTGTTATTAACTAGTGCTCTCAATCTCTGGTCATTCATTGCAGCTCAATGTGTGCTGAATGATGACCAAGATACTGTAGCCCCCCCTGCTGTACAGGAGCATACAATGTCCAAGGAATGTTTAAGATGCAACAGAAAGGCAGGAGAGAGAGAGAGAGAGCACATCATGACTTAATATTTTTAGGCTGCTTGCTTCTGCTCCGCTGCTTTGTAATTATGCATGCAACTGGCACACGGCAAGTTATTTATACTGTGGAATGTGTTGCCCAACTGCCATGAATCTTCTGATTGGTGCAACTGCTTTTCTAGGTCAGACAGTGGATCACATGCACACACTCACACAGACAAATATTCTCTTTCTCGCTCCCACACAGCCAAATGCTTCCACCGGGGAAGGTGATGTGCATTATTCGCCTGGTTGCTCCTCTTCCTCCCAAATCTAAATATAAACGTGACTCATAGCAAGCCGTGGCACTTGCACTGACTCAAGATGGCGGCATACCTTCAGTGGCTCTTTATGAAGTGTGGCAGGTCCTCTTTTCTCCATCGGCAGAATGATTTTCTGTTTTTATTCCTTCTTGTTGTTACTGTAACAGCATTACAGTATTTTACCACCTGTCAATGAATGGATGATAATTGCTGTTGCCTGAGAATAATGTATAGGTAATAAACGTGGCACTGCCAGCTGCTTTGAGTTGCTCAGTGGCCCCCCCGGGGTCGTGATCAGGTGGGTGCTCATCTGGCAGCTGCAAAGGCAGGATGAATCCTGGCTCTGCCCCATCGCCTCTCTCCTCCTTTCTCTCTTTCTGTTCTTACCTGTCTCTTTCTTCTTCTGTCTGTCTCCTGCGTCCCTTGAGTTTGGTGTATCTGTCCCCCCTGACAAGAATTTTTGTAAAGGTAGAAAAGGAGAAATATATAATTTTAATCATTTTGCTCCTCAGGTGTGGTTTCAAGGTTGCCATGGATGCACCCGAAAGTGTGCATCAGTAACTGTGAAAGGTAACATATTTTGAATCAAAAACAATTTGTAGGCTTTAAAAAGAAGGCTTTATGATTGATACCATTTGACAGACGGTACATAAACCATCACTTGATTTACCAGTGTGCAAAAGATCAGTTGATGAGCCTCTGTGTAATGTCACATTATTTCAGATTCAAATGTGGGTGTTGGTGGTGGATCATCTGCCTCCAGATGTTCCAAGCCAAGTGCACTTTCTTGCTTAGAAAAGACAGGTTTCCTTATAAGGCTGCTTTTAGGGAAACCCACTGACAGTCTGAAAGGAAACCTGGTGAAATATTGTCAGTTGCTGCAATCTATCCTCTGCAGCTTTTACATACTTTTGCCATTTATCAATTATCAAGACAGGGAACTGGAGCATCCCGAGTGGGTGTGTTGGGGAAGTTTGGATTTCTAGTAGCAAAGTTTATAATTATTAGCAAAAATGCAAAGGCTGTTTTGTGCCTTTGCACAAAATGAGCGAGTTTGGTGTGGAAGAACTTGACTGGCCTGCACAGAGTCCTGACCTCAACCCAACAGAACACATTTGGGATGAATTGGTGCAGAGACTGTGAGGCAGGCTTTCTTGTCCAACATCTGACCTCAAAATATGCACTTCTGGAAGAATGGTCAAAAATTCCCATAAACACACTTCTAAACTTTGTGGAAAGCCTTCCCAGAAGAGTTGAAGCTGTTGTAACTGCAGCGTGTGCAACATCATACCAAACCCTGTGGATTAAGAACAGGATGTCACTCAAGTTCATATGTGTCTGTAGGCAGACGAGTGAATACTTTAGGCAATATAATATTCACACAACATCAGTGTTATCCATCCAAGTAAGTTGCAGCTGACTAAATGTCAGTCTGTAAAGTCTTTACAGCATGAAATATAAGCCATGATTAAATTGTGACTCTTGTAAGTTTGCAGTTTTTCCACCATCACCCTGGTTTATCACATGTAGAAATCAAGTTTTTCACCTATTGATGGGTTTCACTGAAGCCCATACCAACACCCTTTATTTCAGTCTAGCCTGTTGGTCTTACTGCCAGCTTTGTCACAGTATCGATCATCTCAGCTCCACCAGCAATGCCTCGTTGGTCATTGTTTCAACCTTGGGCATTTTTTAAATTTTCTGCCCCCTTTGTCACCACCATTTATCACGCTTCAGTACAACACATTCCTCCGTTTTACCTCAAAAAAGTTGAAGTAGAGTATAAAAAAAAGAAGATAGTTTTGATAAGTTTTACTTCATTTTGTTCATTTTGTTAGATTATTATCAGAATTTCCCAGAATACAAATGAAAAGCTGGCTCTTGTTCTTGTTGTATAAATGAGCTCTTGGCTGCCTTGTACCTTCCTCTGTGGGCGAGGCCTGTTTTTATTCCAGCACAGGCAGACTGGACACTGAAAGCCGACCGCCTGAAGGAACAAAACCTTTGAAGTGCTTCCTGTCACTTTACATTTCCAGCCTTATATTAACATTGCAGGCTGCAGAGCAAGGGACACGAGAGAACATTAGCTGCTACTTAAAGCAGACAGCCCCAAGGGTACAGTTTAAAATGTTGACCACAAACTTGACACCCTGGAAAAAGTACCGTTAAATAAGCAGTCTTGAAGCATTTTATGAGAACTTAACCTTGGGGTGGGCTAGCTGACCATTTTATGTCATGGACGATCTTAATTTAGCATTTAATCTGTTCTTCGGTGAATCATTCATTAAATTGTTTAAAAAATTATTAAAAACTATTAAGTTTTTTGTTATGACGCTGTGAACATTTAAAAAGTCAAATGTAATGTGATGTGTTTAAAGTCTGATTTGGGTGTTCCTAAATTAGATTTTATTATTTGCAATCCGACCTCTTCACATCTGATTTTTTTTATTTATTTTTTTTATATGAAATATGTGTCAGTGTGACTCTGCATCCACATGCACCTCCATATAGAAGTAGCAGCCAGTATTCTGCAAAAAGCCTTGTTTCAGTAGTTCTTTTGTGCATGCAAGTTTAGGGCCAGTTCACACTGCCTTCTGATATTGGCCACATTTAATATAATAATTATAATAAGCAGCCAAACAGACAAAACAAAAACCCTCACCTGAGTAAAAAAAAAGCAGAATTGAGCCATGAGGTTTACAGCGTGAACGTAGCCTATTCTCTTAAGGAAGGGACAGGCTTGCACTAACATGCACGTGTATCCAGCCCATCTGCCAAAACACAGACTAGAGAGACTTGGATTGCAACACACACCCAGGGAGTGTGACTTCACTTTCACTTTCACTAACGACTCCATCTTTACGCAGCAAATAGTTTTTGACTGCAACATTATTATTGAAATCTTGTCGAATCTTTAAATCCTTCAATTGATTTTTAGATTTGGAGAGATAAACAGTCTGCTCTGGAGTGATTTTCTTTGGGTGTGATGCTTTACCTCTGGAAGGGGACTTCTTTTCTAAGGCCGATTTTGTGCTTGGTCAGACTTGCCCTTTGATTTCTTTGCATCCAATCAATTAGTCCTGGGTGAAACTGTTGACAGGCACTCTGCCTCCAACCATTTGTTGAGGCACTACAGTCTGAAATTGAGATGCAGCTGAGCAGTATGTTCAAAACCCATCTTCAGGTATGAATCAGGCATGTCTAAGTCTACACTGAACAACTAAACGTTCATAAAAAATGTGTAATCTCTTTGTAATTGCATATAACTGCAGGTGTAATTTAAATTGTATAGCATGCAAGTATGATAGCTGCATGAAAATTGTGAGTTGGGATTTCCACAAAGTTTCCAGAATAAACTAATGCATATGAATTTCTTTTGGGTGCATGCTGCTCTTTTGCAGTCCCCTCCTCACATTTCTTCCATCCACCTTCACTCTGGTGTACCAGTGCAATCTTCAGATGGCTCTTTAATTAAATGCCTTTCATTCAGAAAATACAAAATGCAGACTCTTATGGAATTGCCTAAACTGAGCATAATTCCCAGGGAGACTTAGTTTGAGAGGGATATTTATTCTTTCAGACAGCTGAGATTTTGAATATTTGTGTCAGCATCAGGAAAATCTTACTTATATTTATTGTACAGTCTCTGGAAATGCTACCGTTTTAGTCTCTGGCAGCAGTTCTGTCCGGCACAGACTTGTTCACATGATGCAGCAGACCACCTTATATAACACTCATCTCTACTGGAACTGGAGCATAAAACCACAAGAGCCAATCGTTAAGAGTCCCCCTCCCTTTTCCTGAGAGTTTACCCCTTTTCAAAATACGACTGTCTATGTACATATGCAGAACGCATAATCAGAACAGTAATTTAACTTCCTGAACAATGGCTGGTTGCATTTTCATTAGGCACTAATTAGTAATCAATACATAATTTTATGAGAGAGGGCTGTTATAGTGTTGGTAATTGCATCTTATAATATGCTGAAATGCAAATAGAATAGGATCAGTTCTCAAGTTGTGGGCTGAGGCTGAGCATGGCAACAATGGAAGGCTTTGTTTACCAAGCACTGATAATGAATGTAGTGTGGTGCTAGGAAATTACAGTCCTCATTTTGGCATTTCCTTTGGACATTATTTTTTAATTAAAAGGAGAAAATGGGCATCCTGAAATAAAAGATTGACTGACATTCATTATATGCATGGTAAAAGTCAAAGCAGAACCTCCAAAAATAAAAGTAATGATGTTAAGAACACTGTAAGAGCAGATCCATGGACATCTGTGTTTCCGTTGGCCAACTCAACAGGTTTTCATTAATTTTCAGTGCGTATTGTCTCTATTAAACATTACATTTATCTTATTTCTTGAAAAAATGCATATCTTTTTGTGTTTGCAGTTAATCCAGTAACCTGTTTAAATATGATACTCAGTAGGCTCGGTAGCCTAAGTTGTATTTATTACTGTAATCACTAAAAACTACTGCATTTGGAGAACATTTAAGTTTTCAGAACTCACCTTAGCCCTGTAGATAGAGCTATCCTAGCTCGATTATTTACTGACTCTTACGCTTAAGCACGCTTAAGTCTTTTTTTTTAAATTTTTTATTTTATGTCATATCATGGATTTAAACCTGCATGTGCACAAATAAAGAGTGAAATTGTCTTTTTTGACCAAGATTAGATTGGCTCATTAACCACACATACTATCTTAGAAGTCCTGTATTTGTAACAAAATCATTAACAAGACAGAGTTTTTGAAAATTTTATGTATTTTTTAAGCTAAATTAGGTTAATCATGTCACAGAACTGACAACAGAGGGTTTTCACTGGTTGAAACAGACTCAAAAGCACTAAAGAGGCACTTGGAGAAGTTTCCATCATATCTTCAGTTAATGCAGGAACCAGACATCAAAAATCCACCTGTGGTTATATGGAAGCGCCTGTTAAGGGTATGGGTGTAAGTTATAAAGTAGTGGAGCTTTATCCAAAACCCCAAAAACTGTAGGTGTCATGATCAAAAGTGTCTTCATCTGACAAATGTTTTTCTGCTGGTTATCTGGGTGTGGGTTGTGGGGGACGCAGTCTAAGCACAGATACCGAGACCTCCCTCTTCCCCAGCCACCTCCTCCATATGGAGCAATAGCAAGACATTCCCAACCCTGGCTCTGCCCCATGGCCTCCTCCTGGTAGGATGTGCCCAAAACCTCACATAGAAGGAGTCCATAAGGCACCCTAGGCAGATGCCTGAACAACCTCAACCGACTCCTTTCAGTGTAAAGGAGTAGCAGCTCGCTGAGTTCCACCATCTCTAAGGGCGGAGTCCAGCTACCCTTCCGAGGAAGCTCATTTTCACTGCTTGTAACAATCAGTAAAAGACCCACAGTAAGAAAACATCAACTATGGCAGGAGCATGATATATGAATGATTAGGTGATAGAGAGAGCAATGCAAATGTTTTTTTTATCCCTCTACTTCACAGTTCACGCTATGCATCTTTCCTCAAAAATAAATTTTTTAACCTGCAGTAATGTGAATAGACATGATAGCATTTCAATCCTGGATTTGGGTCTGTGAAGATCTCTGCTGTCAGCGTACTGAACACACAAAGATAACATGAATCTACTCACCTTTCTCTCCAAGAACTGCTGGAGTATCCCTTTAAAGCAATCACTTACGCTCAGTATGCCTCTTGAAAAATAGATTTCACCCTGCCATAGCTTGCTGGAACTTGAAGTTCAAATTTGTAGTGAAGCCTGAAACCCTTTGAGTTTATAATGAAAAACAGTTCAGCTTTTCTAGGGTTCACACCTCTGAGTGAAGCATATTCAAGCTATTCCAGTGAAAGAGGTGATTTGATGTCCTCAGATGTCACGATCTACAATAAGACTATCAGTGTTGTTTAGCAATACTTTTCACAGTCGAATAGGTAGTTAATTAGTGTGCCAATAAAGGTTCAACTTGCCTCTTTTCATTTTCTCAGTTTGAATATCTGTAATGTTGTTTTGCAAAGTTCATAATCTGTCGCATTCAGAGGCACTTTGATGATACATGCTGGATAAACTCTATAGGTCAAATTACCATTTCATTTTTAGCAGAGCAGCATGAAACTCCCTCATAAATGTTGATGGTTAAAGAAAGATTTGTTACTTAACACTTTTTCAAGTCTGCTCAAATTATGACAGAGATGCTCCACTAATGTAGCCCACATTTCTCTTCCCATACGAGCCTCTTTGCCTCATCTGCAGCTCTCTTCTCTGTTAATTATGGATAATGGACACAAGCTGGGGAGGTACAGTCCCTTCTGCCAGAATAAAAACAACTGATTAGGAAGAGAGAGCTGCGTCATAGAGAGCCGCTGATGGCCTCGGTCATCAGACTGACTGCACCTTTCTCTTTGCATCATTACTTTGGTGCATCAGACGTCGCCACTGAACCTGCCTCAGAATAATTCTAATCATTCGGGGCTGTAACCACACACACACCACTCTCTTGCAAGCACATTTGTTTCCATCTGATATAACATGAAATTGAGCAGAAGTTTTCTAAAAGACAATCAGTAAACAAAGGAATTATTAATCATAAATCTTTTATGATTTTTAATGCAAAATCCAAGTAGGCGTGCAGAAGCACATATTCAGCAACCCTCACTGCTGGTTTCCTAACTTAACGAAACCTAATCTAATTGTGGCACCTAATGGGCATTTGTCTTGTTAAAAGGCTAATTGAGCATGCTGATCCAAGAAAGAAAAATACATTTAATACATTTTCTCACTTGAATATCTGGAAGTATTCTTGTTCTGAGAAATAAAACCTATTTCTGGGAATTTATTAAAAAAAAAAAAAAAAGCTGAAGATGGCATACAATCATTTGCACTACTCAATCTGGCACTTACAGGTTCCATTTAATGAATTTGGTGTTTGAGGACCAAGTGTTTTACCAGAATGTACTTGTCCTCTTGTTCAGTTGTGTAGTGGGGGGGCTCTCACTTCCCTTTCTGTTTCAGTTAGAGCCTGTTTGCACTGTTTCAGAGAGAAATTAGTACACATACTTGAAGGAAAGCCTTCATTTCTTAGAACAAGAGTACAGACAGGTCTCTGTAGGAATGTTATTTTATATCTATCATCAAATCAATGGAGGCTGATGCTCCAGACAGTCAACCAACCAAATGCATTGCGTCTCTCATCACAACACTGATGATGTGCCAAAATTATTGGAAAAGGATTTTTTTTTTTTTTTTTTTTTTGCACGATCAGTCAGCCCATGATGAGCGTTCATTGGTTCACATTAGAACATTAGAACAAAGGAGATACTGAAAATGGACTTCTGTAAACATGAAATAAAAATGATGCAATGATTTTATTAGATGTTACAGGTGCATAAATGCTTAAAAACAGGTCATTATAGTTCATTGCTACATGGCTACTAGGCAACATAATGACATCATAATACCTGATATAGATAAGAACCTAAGGGACCTAAGATGCACCTTTGTACCAGGTTTGGTTGTTCATGTCCAGATCGTGCAGGCGGTTTCAGCACAGGAGACAAACACACATATACACACAGATTTATGTGTATTATTGTAAGATTTTAAAAAAATGAAATCACTTTTCTTCTAAAAACAAGAACATTTCAGAGTGCCCCCAAACACCTGAGTCGTAATGTACATATTATGCATATACATTTAGAATTGTAGGTGGGAATATACTATTCAGCCAGAAAATAGGGCTGTGATCTGCAGGCTCATAGAACTGGCCTTTTCAAACCTTTAGAAATGTACTGTGCCAACTACAATTTTATCCCATTTACCTGTAATTGTCTTTACCTTCAAAAGAAGGGTATGGATGAAGCTGTCAGGAACTCTTACCATTTTTGTCCTTTCTAATCTGCCCAGCATTGTGCTCTGGTTCTTGATGAAATATAAAAGGTCATAAAAAAGTTCAAATAGCTTGACTCACAGAATACTGAGTATGCCACTGTGACGGGCCACAGCCAGGATCTCCATATGGGAATGGAAATACTTACATTTAACTGCTGTTGCACTTAAACAAATACTTTAAAAATGTTAATAATCATACTGAAGTGCTGTTTGCCTTTTTCATCATTTCTATGTCCCTTCTATGAAAATGAGAATCAGTTATGCTGTCTTTACTATAGTCTGCTTATAGATATCTAGCTGCTACATACACAATTCAATTTTATTTATATAGCGCCAAATCACAACAAACAGTTGCCTCAAAGTGCTTTATATTGTAAGGTAAAGATTCTACAATAATTACACAGAAAACCCAATAATAAAAACAACCCCCTATAGGCAAGCACTTGGTGACAGTGGGAAGGAAAAACTCTTTTAACAGGAAGAACCCTCCAGCAGAACCAGGTTCAGGGAGGGGCAGTCATCTGCTGCAGTTGGTTGGGGCTGAGGGGAGAGAGACAGGACAAAGTGCACACTGTGGAAAAGAGCCAGAGATTAATTATAACTAATGATTAAATGCAGAGTAAAAAGAGGTGAATTAAAAGAAACATATCATAGGAACCCCACAGCAGCCTCTGCCTTTTGCAGCATAACTAAGGGAGGGTTCAGAGTCACCTGATCCAGCCCTAACTATGAGCTTGATCAAAAAGGAAAGTTTTAAGCCTAATCTTAAAAATAGAGAGGGTGCCTGTGCAATTGCCTTGTGATGGAAATTTGCCCATGGGTTGAGAGTCTTGCTCACTCAACCTCTGGTAACTGCAACTACTTTCAGTCAGTCACTATGGAAAAATTCAATACAATTGCCAGGCAACCACCAATTCAGTTGCTGTCCTATTTTTTACTGTAGGGGGACTGAGCCATATCAGGACAACCTCCTACAAACAAAATTTATATGTATGTGCACATTGACGGGAGATCTTTATTTTGAAAAGTTCTATTACTGGGTGAAAACAAAAATGAAAATATGTTGCTCACAACAGTAAATTTTAATCATTATCTGCAATGCTCTGGATGGAAAATGGTCAGTGCTTTCTCAGGAACAAATCTCTGCAGAGGTTTACTGTATTGTCTACAGTGGGACTAATTCAATTCTCCTGTCCTTTGCTGCCAGCTTCATGTCCCAGTCAAACTATGCTCTCATCAAACAAACTTGATTAAAACAGTCTGATCTATGTGGCTGCTAGATGATGCAGTTTATGTGTGCATGTGGGTGTGTGGGTGTGTGGTTGTGCGGTTGTGTCCCAATGTCCTGACATACAAAAGGACTTTTGTTTATCCATTTAAATTCTGACAGAGGGCCAAAAAAGCATGTAGGGCTCTCAGGGCAACAGAGATCGACCTCAGTGACAATAAGCCTGTAGTTTGTGAGTCGGAAAACATGTTGCTGTTTTAGTATGAAAGGCTCAGCAGTCTGTTTTGTATTATGCACGTTCAATTGGCCAGTTGATCAACTTTAGCAGGGAAAGGGGGCAGATTTGGGGAATGGTAAGATCTGATACTATTTCCATCAACACACAATATGGCATTGATGGAAAATATGTATAAAATATACAATACGTAGCAGCAGATTTTGCCAGCTTGATGGAGAGAAGGAGCGAAATAAATGCTGGCTCACACACAATGAGGCACATTGTCTGGTGTGGAAACCGAATTTCACGGAAGCTCATTAGACGGGCCACCTTAAAGATTCCTAAAGAAAGAATTGGCAAGTAGGTTCACAAAATTGGATTTCTTCTGCTCTCTTAACTGTAGAATACCGACCACTCAATCTGAAACTAATGAACTGGCTCTGGATATGTGTCTGAGATCAAACATATGCACCCACAGTAACAAGGGCAAACATACCCTTTAAGGATTATTGGCTATTTTCTTCCCTCCAGTCATAAAATGAAAGAATAACTAAGCATCACTGCAAGTGTATTATATTTAAATAAGATCCAGTGTGTGAATATATTTTGAATGAGAATGATTTGTGCTTATCATAAACTCTCAGTTGGCGGTTTCCTTTTGTCAGTAATGAAATGGCTGTGAAGGAGTAAAGTAGTTGTTATCTAAACACAAAAACACCAGTTTATGGCTCAATAAAGCACTTTTAGAGTATACTAATTCCATGGTCTTTCTTTTTTTTTTTCATCTTATTGATCTTATCTGGGTCCATTTATTTGGATGTTTTATATCTTTCTTTATTGTTTGGACGATGCCCATGTCACATCTTATCAAGGCATTTTGAACAGCTATAAAGGAGTGTGAAGGCAGCAAATCTTAAAGCAACCTGAAACCTCAGCAGTAAAACTCCAGATTTTGGTGTAAAGGCTTCTTTTTCAACCCTGTAATTTTCTTTGATAGTCAGCAACACTATGGAAGACATTCATTGAAAACACAGGCATAGCTTCCGATTCCTCTTCCAACGATGAACAGACGGGGAAAAAAGTGGAGCTAAAACACTTTAAGGTTAAAGGCAAAGTCGCAGTTTTTGATTTTTCTTGACTGGGAAAAGGTTTCATACTGTAGCGCTCTGCTTCTCCCAATTTATATCCAGAAATGTTTTAAATAAATGTACGGCTGGTGTGTCTGTTTAAAATCAGTATAGAATATATTCCAGTTTCTGTGCTGATGTTAATGCCATAGGAACTCTGCAGTTATTGAGTCGGCATTGCACTATGCATCTCAGCACTTGGCAACTCTGAACTGTAACTTCACTAATCTGCCACTTTGTGCCTGAGTTGCTGTGGGTCCTAAATGCTCCTACTTTGCAATAACACTTACATTATGCGATAACTTCAAAAGGGAAGATGGGGGCGCATATTATGACTGCTTATATCTGGCAGAGGTAATTAGAAATAAAAGCATGCTCCTATTATAAATCTGCTTTAGATAAAAGACTTTTGTAGCTTAGGAATAAGTGCATTTAAATTATGACTTAAAATATTGGCAACAGAATGTGCATACCCTACAAAAAGTGTACAAAGTGCATATATTACAGTAGTATGATTGCTGCATTGAACATCTGATCTAAGCTGCATCATATTTAGCTTCATCAGAGGTTTATGTCAGGTTTTAGTATTCATTCCTACACTGTCCCCGAAGAGAGATAATTGCCTCTAAGCTAAAGTCTAACTTTGAGTTCATATGTCCCATCTCTCTCTTCGACTCTATCAGTCGAGCACGCTAATGAGTGTTTCCTAGCAACAGTTAAAACAGAGCTAGTAAAGTCAGCATTGGCAAAAAGACTGTTGCTCACTGAGATCTTTTTCTTTTCTTCTCAACAAGCCATTCATGTGCCATCTGCATGCAGTAACAATGCCTGTTTTCACATTTACATCAGAAAGGTTGCCGTCTTCTGCCAAGATTTAATTATGTTACATTCTAAATTAGGCACCATCTTGAAGCCCCAGTGTCATGTCTTTGATGCAGTAACATGGATGATGGGAAGAAATCATAATGGATGTAAAGCTGACAACATATATATATTATACATACAAAATATTTCACCATATGTGTCTTTGCCTGCCACAGCAACATGGTGATATAAATGTACTGGACAGATAGAACTGTGCTTTTCCCTGTAATGACTCTGCATCAACACTCACCCCAGGGGATTGTGTCCTAAGGGCTGGACACAATAGTTGGTTGTATGTATTTATAATTAAAATATATCACAGTGGTATCCTTCACAGAATTGTAATCACTGAAATTATACCTTCTAATATCCCATTAACCAACAGCGAAAAGCAATGGAGACCCTGTCATCAGAGGATGCTCACCACAGAAATCTGTAGAGGAAGATGAGCCAAATAAGACTCAAATTAGCCTTATTGGCAAATAATCCACATTTGCTTTGCACCTGTAGAAGCTAAATAATGCAATTTGATTGTAGTATTATCCTGAGTGCAGACGGAGTGCTGTCATTCAGTGTGATTGTGTTACACGAGTGGACTGAGGCCTGATCAACCGTAAGCAGAGAGGAAGGGGATTTCAGAGAGCATCTGATTTACTTTCTAGATTGGCTCATTGTGTCACTGTGCGCTGACAAACAGGTTTTTGTCTCAAGATTGTGTATCCCAGAAGGTACAGTAATGCATCACTTCAACAAAGACAAGTTGCAGAATTTTGTTATTCATCATTGCCTTAAACAGCTTAACCGAAGCCTTAAGCTCAAACCCTGTTCCAAATAAAACAGCATTTGATCGATGCGCGCCTCAAACTGGGTCCATTCTTAGAAGAGCGATTACCAGAGAGCCTGGCAGCATGCCACAAATGGTCATGGTTGTCTCCTCCAATAACACATCAAGTTATGCAAAGTCTGCTTACCTTTCAACTCACTTCAACTCGTTCACTGGAAGAAGTCAGGTGTATCAGGTGGTTGCACCCCAACCCTTCACATAATGTGGAAAAACAGGATGTAAATACAGAGGGTAAGGGTTTTATCATTCAAGGGCAAAGCACAGGAGAGGCAGGGATTGCAAATGCTGTGTCATCATCATGCAGGGAGACCATCTGAATGTTATTATGCTGTCTGATTTGAGTGCCAGCTTCAAGGGCATTTTCTGCCCAGGCACTGAAGTTCTTTGGGGCACTCAACCAGTCCAACATTTCATTAATGCAAGACAAAAATATTTCCCTTTATTTCCCCAATCCTTAATAAGTGTACTTCTGAGTGCTCACATTTCTAACAATGTCCAATGAGGAGGCTATCTGTGGCTCCAAGGTTACAGCTATTTGCTGGCTCTGATATCTTGAGGGAAACATCTTGTATATAAAGGGTACTTTAGTGCTACTAAATAAGTCTTTGTTTTTTTTTTGACTGATTGAAGAGGATCAGATGGCATTTTAGGCCTACTTGCAGATTTTATTTTTGGTATTGACTGTATTTCACCTACACCTGCAACTGAGGACCTGTAGTGCTTTAAAGGGCACACATATGTTAACTTATTTCCATAATCAAAATTGACAAGTCCTGTTTCATCAGCTTATGTTCTCCCTTTAACACAATCAGACCAAGTCAGACAAAGTTCACAGGCCACGCCTGTTGCATACATTCCTGTCAAGTATTCATGTTTTACTTGCATGCTTTGAGTTTTTTTTAATTATTTGTTTTACCTTTTGTAAATTGGCAAAAATACAATTCATTGCTAACTGTCATGCAATTTATTCTGATGACAAAGAGAAATCTCGGGCAGCATAATTAGCAGGCGAAGCATACCAGACTATTTAATTTTTTTTCCTCCTCTCTGGCATCTGTAGCAGCATGATTATCAAATGTTTTGATGTCAAGAGAGAGAAATGTTGACTGACAGGCCTGGCTAGGCTGGAGCACCAGATCATACAATAACTGACAGCAGAGACCCATCCTTTCTCCTTTGCACAAAAAGGGAAAGAAAACAAAGCAAATAAAACATTTAATTATTCTTCCACAGCCTCAACAGACAGAGTCAGAGTAGAATTGATGCACAGCAGAGAGTCTGACGAGGCCGTTTTTGTATGTCAAAAGAGACAAAACATAAACACTAATACCACAGAGTGGGGGAAAAAAGACATTCATAGGAATGCTAATGTTAATTGAATATACTTTTTAGATACCTATTCATGAAAATCCATTTGAATCATACAAATAATAACATCCAGCAGCAGCAGCAGATTGAAGTGACCTTCTCTGCTCAAGTTATCTGTTTTGATAAATACTTTATTGAGAGCAACCACTGTGTGTCTCTTCATCAGCACTGAAAATTCCTGGTTTTTCTGATTTGACAGTGATTTCCATTCTGCATGTAAAAGGCAACAAAAGCCTCCAGTACTGTTGGGCTTCAGCCAGATAATCGACGGAACGGGAAACAACACGACTGGAGCTTTCGCCCTTTTAGATTCCTTTTGTGTACCCACATTGCAAGTAGGTGAAATTGTGTTTTTACCATGCTATCTGTAACAAGTACATCACCAGAAACAAAACATCATGTGCTAGTTTGCATAATTAATCTTACTGGGGAAGAGAGAGGAGGTGTAATCTCCAGATGCCACTCTAAACAGAAAACAAGGCATCAGTATGTAAACAGCTACCCCCCCCCCCCCCCCCCCCCCCCCCAAAAAATAAATAAATAAATAAATAAATAGTGTACCAGACAGTGTCATACTCCGGTCCCATTACATCCCATAAAAATACAAGTGCTCCTGTGCAAAGGTTTTGGCAAGATAGCAGTGTATTCATCTTTTCACTGTTTGCTAACAGCCTCATTGCTGCACTTCTGCCAGAGTCTTTGAGCCAAATTCAAGTGGGCCTCAAAGCTGGCTGTTCTCAAGGCTGCTGGTCTGGTGGGAAGGAAACAACTGACTTCAGAAAAACAATCGAACCTGCTCCATGCAGCCTTCAAACTGCACAGAGAGCTTGAGTTGGAGAATGGCAAAGCCTCTTGTTTCTCAGGAGTAATATCTCCATACAGGATATTGGCTTTGTGTCCCTGCTGCTAAACAAAGAAGTGGCCATTGTTCCTTAAGCATTTGTCCCTCAGGCTTCTTATTAAATAGATGTTGAGATCTAAACACTAATATGAGCCTAAATTTAATATGGTGTGTGTGTGTGTGTGTGTGTGTTTTTATGAGACTGCCCCTCTATTGCTTAGGAATATTGAAGTATTCTCTGGTGTTACACTGAAGAATATTTAATGTGTTGTCCAGAGGAACCAGATAAATGGGCGGTGGGATAGTGAGCTGTTGATCTCAACTACAGATATTTGAATCTCCAAAGCACCGGATGTAGCAGTCATGGACTGCGTGCTCCTGATATTGTCTCTTGCCTGGCATGACATTATACTCTGAACTCACCTAATACAAGGACAGCAGATGGTCTAAACTGTTAATACCACCCATGTATCTTCAATTTTATTTATACACCACCAAATTGCAACAAACAGTCGCCTCAAGGGGCTTTATATTGTAAGGTAAAGACCCTACAGTAATTACAGAGAAAACCCAACAATCAAACAACCCTCTATGAGCAAGCACTTGGCGATAGCGGGAAGGAAAAAGTCCTTTTTAATAGGAAGAAACCTGCAGCAGAACCAGGCTCAGGGAGGGGCAGTCATCTGCTGTGACCGATTGGGACAGAGGGGAGAGACAGGACAAAAGATGTGTATGATTTTATCATCAACTAGATCCTGGCTAACATATGGCCAATATTATCTGCTTATCACCAATAGAGAGCATTCAGAAAGACCACTTCAGCTTTTGCACACAATTTTATATTAAAGGGTTTTATTATAAAGGTGGATGCTCATATTAAACTTCCCTGTGAGCTAAGGAACCCCATCCACTTGCTTTTTAAATCTTTTGCTTCTAAGGAGGAAAAATGACCTTAAAGGGAGGTAGATAAGCAGAGGGGCTGCATAAAGATACACTATATGATAAAGAAAGATTATTTACTTAAACAATGCATCATGCAAAGCTACTGCCTTAAAAGCCACGATTTAAAAAAAAAAAGAAAAAAAGAAGCTGGAATTAGCACAAGGGATCCCCTTTTAATCCATGAATGCTGTTAAATGTGAATACTGTTAAATAATCTATAATGACAAAGTGAAAAAAGGCTTTAGAAATATCTGGAAATGTGTTTAAAAGCAAAAGTATTTATCTCTTTTGCAGTGGATTTCCAAATTCTACTCATGCCTTTTTTATAATTATCCTCCGTGTTTCTGGAACCTGACTGAAGTCCACCTGTGACAGATTTCATGGCACATGCACATAAGAATAGCTAGACAGAAGCCACTCTTGAGAAAAGGCATTTGGCAGCCTACTTTGAATTTGGCAAATTGCTTTTTAGAAACTCTGGTTTATGATCTGTAGAGACAAAGATGCAATTCTCTGGACAGAACTCCCAGCTCTGTGTCTAGCCTACATCAGACACTGCTCATCAGCTGGCTAATACTATCCCTACTGGGAAGCATAAGTGTGGAGCAGCAAGGACGAGACTAGTTGGAAAAGAGGGAAAATCCCTGCAGTCAAATAGAAAAGTCCAGAGTTATCCACAGTGCATACGGGCTCAGCCTAGGGGCAAGATGTCTTTCTTCTCAACAGTGATTCCAAGAAGTAGCTGAAAGACAAGTCTCTGACTGTCCTTAAGCAGCCCCACAAAGCCCAGGCCTCTCCACGGGACATCTGTGGAGACGCCTGAAGAATCGCAGTTGACATACGGTTTTATAACCAACCTGATGGAGCTTGAGAGGGTCTGCCTGGAAGAATGGGATAAAGTGCTTCTGAGCTCTAATTGCTGCCAGGGAAGCAACAAATCTTAAAGGTCTGAATGTTTGAAGTTTTACATGAATGACAGAATTACATTTTTTTTTTAATTTTTGTTTTTAAATGTGACATTTTAAATAAATTTACAAAAAATCACTTTGTTGGGTACACCTTGTTAGTACCACGTTGGACCCCCTCTTGCCATTAGAACTGCCTTAATTCTATGTGGCACAGATTCAACAAGATACTGGAAACATTTCTCAGAGATTTTGGTCCAGATAACATGTTATCATCGCACAGTTGCTGTAGGTTTGTCACCTTCGCTTCTGGTTGCCTGTTCCATCACATCCCAAAGGTGTTCTATTGGACTGAGATCTGTTGGAAGCTATTTATGTACAGTGAACCCACTGTTATGTTCAAGAAACGACTTTGAGATGATTCAAGCTTTGTGACATGGTTTATTATCCATCAGAAGATGGGTAAAATGTGGTCAAAAGGGATGGACACTGTGTGGTCTTCTGCTACTGTAGTCAGTCAGTCTAGCTTGCAGCAGTTTGGTCAGTCTTTGCTGACCCCTGGCATCAACTACTGTGGGCATTTTCACTCAGAAAACTGTTGACTACTGGATATTTTCTTTTTTCTTTTTTTTTTTGGACCATTCTCTGTAAAGTCTTGAGATGGCTGTGTGGGGAAAATCCCAAGAGATCAACAGTTTCTCAATAAATCGGCCTCAAAATGTCAATACTGGTCAGCCTCTAGTTCTAATAACTCTCTCATGTTTACTCAAACTGACACTAACATAAACAATTTATGAAGCATACCATGTAGTCTCAGTTGGCTCCTACACTCTTCATATAGCAACGTTCAGTGTTGATGTTGAGTGTAGACACTGACACTGACCCTCCAGTTTTGCTTTGCTTTGCTGTTCTCCCTGGCTTTGGTCCACAGATGAGCAATGAAACTGCCATGATAATAATGTTTGAGCTCACCTCCGGTGGACTCCCGGGATGAATATTTGCTGTGGATATTAGTGTGAAGGCAGGACAACATAAGACGGGTCCTTTTGAATAAGAGAGTGCAGAATGAAAGATGGGTTAGCTGTGATGGTGCAATAGCTTTGAAAGCTGTGAAATAGAGTAAAACACACAGATTAGAAGTTTGAGTTGGAATTTTTTTTTCCCCCCCTTTAAAATTAGGATAATGAAAGATGAATGGTCCCATCATGCCAAATTTGTTTCAGCTTCAAGAGGGCTGTCATTACTCACTGTAATTTAAAAACTCAATGATCTTTTTTTTCTAACATCATGTCTTTTAGATACACAGAGAACCTGTTACATCTGGTTATTTACCTTGCATTTTTTTTTTTTTTTTTTGGTAGCAATTGTATTTGCAATTGAGTTTGCTGATTTTAGGACATTCACTACATATTATAACATTGTAGAACCCTCAGGCGCCGGTACTCACTGTAAAGGGTTTATTTTTGACCTCTCCACTGTAAAAAATAAATAAATAAATAAAAACTGGACATTTCTTTAGGCCCTCTTCACCTCGTTTATTGCATGTCAGAGATGCTGACTGGTTTCCCCAGGCATTTGAAGTCTATTTTGGGACCAAGTATCCTAGTGGGTACATGGTGAGGTGTTTGTTTTTCAAGCCCACATGTCTGTTACACATTCATGAAACACCTTTTCAGTAAAAGCACAGAGTTGGCTTTCAAAGCCCTCCTGCTGTCTGCTGGTAAATATCAGCTGCTAATTAGCAGCTGATATCTACCAGTTATTTTACTCTCATATATTTTCCAGCAAATTTTAATTATACATGAAGAATATTTTAGCACAGTCTCTCGTCTGTCATATTTTTCTGAAATAGTCAGCCTATGGATTTGCTTTACAGGACATGTCTTTTTTTTTTTTTTTTTATAAACCTGTGTGTACATGCACACACACTCAGATGCAGGACAAACTGAAGGTACTTTCACATTTTGCCATGAGAGCAGGCTGTTATTTTTGTTATCAGTGTTGTTAATGCTGTGTAGTTTTACACCTTTTGGATATGGTGCAATATAGTCACCCTTAAAAAAATGAACATTTCCTCAGGCAACACTTCACTATCCTGCTCCGTGATTCCAAAAAAATATCCCCAAATTTCTCTTTAATAGCAGTAGCCTTGCAGGAGCCAACTTAGGGAGCCAGTGTACAATACAACTTTGGTCTTTTAAGCTCTGTGTTTGTTAAGGTTCTGGAAAATTTAATTAAAAGGATTAAATTGCGACCACCTACATAAACAAGTGGCTGTGGAAGCACTTCCTACAATCTCAAGTCATCCTCTTGTTTCGTGTTGGTTTTGCATGTTTGGCTGGATCAAACACAAGTACCTGTTGTTTAAACATGTTCTTCTCATCTCATTTTATTATGGGCCTCAAAGATCCAGTGACGAGTATCCAGTGCAGTTATCATTATAGGGACAGCTATAAATAGCAATCATTTCTTTTTTGTTATGAATTCTATTGCTTGTTTGTCCTTTGAACCTATTTAAGGGTACCAGCATGTGCTGTTTATTACTGCTGCAGTGCTACATGATGTGCCATCTGCTTCCTGTAAATGAGACCACCAATGTCTGTCACCAATTATTGTAAGATGTATTAACATTTTAAAAAAGAGGTTTGGGGTTAGGATA
Organism: Archocentrus centrarchus; assembly: GCF_007364275.1. Taxonomy (NCBI): domain Eukaryota; kingdom Metazoa; phylum Chordata; class Actinopteri; order Cichliformes; family Cichlidae; genus Archocentrus; species Archocentrus centrarchus. The sequence goes on along the minus strand of NC_044368.1, from coordinate 6,816,931 downwards.
AAAACCAGCGTTATTATAATATTAAAAAAAATGATTGAAACCCTAGCTATCTGAGTTTAAAATTAGGGTGAGCTCAATTATTTCCTATGGTACTACAGGCCAAAATGAGAATTGGGATGAAAAATATAATAAACTTATTTTATAATGCTGTATGAGGAAATTAGAGGCATTGCAATAGTAATTTAAAAGCATTGTATTCAGGATGAGCTTTGATCCTATCTGCCAAAAGTAAAAGTTTACAAGCCATGTTATTAAATGTAAAGATCGTGTGACAAATGTGGGTTTTCTATATTAATACATATACAATTAAAACATTGTGAAGCTTTTCTTAATCCTCTGGAAAGCATGGGTTTGAAAGCATGCCGTTTAATTACCTTGAATCGCCTCATTATTCTGCTTACCTTAACACCCCTCAGCCTACTTCATTGCAGTTAATAGTGGACATCGAAAGATTTAACACTATAAACTGTATTAATTAGTGGCTACCAGCAATTAACCACCATTACACCTCTGCCTTCAGGCACAAGTAGTTTTTATTTAAAACTTTAGCTAATATTCTGCAGCTAATACTGGACATCTTTGTTTAAAAAACAAAAAAAAACTACAGTGACCCACTAATTTAATTTTCAGTCGTACGCCTTCATTTGACTCATTTCATTACATTGTGCTAAACACTGTGGTAGGAATACCTAAGCCATTTTCCAGAATGACCCTGTATTTCTCTGTGCAAATGATATACTGTATCTATCTCTGTTGGTGCAGAGGTTTGTTTTTTACAATGACACTGTGAAATTTCTTTTTCAGTGAACTGGAAGAGGAAGACAGGAAGAAACCTCTTGGACTGAAGACACTGTAAGTGTTAGGTTTTTCACCAGATCTGTCATGTGACCTGTATGGACTGGACAGGACCTTTAATGTAGGCTATTTAGTGCCATGCTATACACTCCCAAATTCCAATTTTCCACCAATTGTGTAGTTTATAAAAATGCCCTAATTATATTTACCGAAAATGACATCTTGCCCCCTGTTATTCTCTGATGCACGCACACAGTATCAATCAAATCAGTAAATCCAACAGGGAGCCAGGATGCTTGATGGCCTCTGGTCTCATTTGAGATGCAGACATTGTCCTGTTGCCTCCTTTAATGAGATCTGGAGGCGTGCAATCTAATATTCACCAGTGAGGCTCCAACATGGCCCCTGAGCCTGTAGCCCAGAAAGCTGTGTGTTAATTCAATGAAGTGAAGTCAGCTGTGATCAGAAGGACTGGAGTGGCCATTCAGTCAGGTGGATGAGCGCCACTGGCTTTTGTGTTTTCTGTTTATTCGTTATTTATTAGGCTGGACTTTTACTTTATGTTTGGATGAATATTTCAAGCAATTCAATCAAGCAGAACTGCTTCGGGATTGAATCTTAGAAACCGGCACGCTGGGGGCAACAAAGGTGCATAAAGCCTGTCTTTGAATAACAAATATGAACACTGTAGATGGAATTGCTTATTCCACTTAAAATAAAAACACAACTTCACAACAGTTTGCGAAACAGTTCCGACTTTTAATCAACCCATTTGTGCTTCTGGACACTAAATTTGAAGAGAAACCAGAGACCCAAATTCAAGTTCTACACATTAGAGATTTTTACATTTCATTTGTATTATTTTTCAATATGTTCATAGTTAAAAAGATTAGATTTAGACATTAAAATGACTGTTTTTCACTCTTCAACAGTGTCACGAAAAATGGGACCATTTCTGTCCATAAACACAAAGATATAGTGATTTAAGAAAAAACTATTTTTTGTTGCTATGATACCAGGCTGAAAATTGAAGTTTTATCATCCCTTCTGGCAATAAGTTTAATTACACAAACACCGACATACTCTGTGTGGACAGAAAACATTGGGCCAATCCTCTTAATCTCTCAATTCAGGTGTTTTCAGTCCTATTGCCACAGGTGTATAAAGTCAAGCACCTAGCCATGTAGGCTGCCTTTACAAGCATTTGTGAGGGATTGGGTCATTTTAATGAGCTCACTGAATTTGTCATGGTGCTGTAAAGTATTTGGATAAAAGTTTAGGGCAAGGCTTCCAAATTAGGGCAAAAGAGTTTTGCAGAAGGTAATTAGATGTCTGTTAAAGGATTTTCTGTTATGAAATCGGGCTGTAATGTTATTCTGACTTCTACATATATTTTATATTTTCATTAGGAATAATTCATCAGCACAAAAACATGGGTTTCCATGGCCGAGCAGCTCCTCCAGGAGTAATATGTAGGTGGCCCAGTACTTTGTCTATATAGTGTATGCCTCTAATGGGGAAAATGAGGAAAAGGCATGCCATTCTAGTTCAAATTATCTGCCTTTCATGAAGTGAAGGCTGGCCTCCTGCTGAGGCTGTTGATGCAGAAACTATAGGTTACGGCAATCTCAGTGTTCATGTGGGAAAAAGCATCGGAATGATTAAAGACATGAATAATTTGAGCAGTGAGGCTTTATTACATTTTCTTTTTTCTTGTCACTCTTATTTCCAATGGACATGAAATGACTATCAATAGATAGTGCTGGTTACTGTATCTGCTTCTGGCTCTTTGATTATCAGTCAGTCATCATTTTTATTGTGTTGTCATCCTGTTTCTTGCTAGTAGCCACTCAGGAGGTTTGTATATAGTTACATCCTGTGGTAATTTGTTTTTTGGTTTGTAACATAACCTGTAAGCAAGCAGCTACAGACTTGTATTAAAAGCAGCCAGAAGTCAAACTGTTTGAGATGCTGTGCTCAATTTTCCCAAACTATTTCTTAATTTATAAGAAAAAAAGATCATATAAGATCATCTTACCCTGCTTCTGTGTGTGGACTCCTGCAAAATTGACAGAAGCTAATAATCGTTACAATACTTCCACAAATGACAACATCAGGTATAAATGAGATAAATCACTCCCAAAGCAACATTGCCTTTATTGTGCTCAGTTGAAAATGCAGTCTACACAAAGATGTGTAAAATAATATATTTGGATTGCAAAATGCTAATAAATACAATTTCTCTATACATAAGTGTAGCTGGATAACCTTTGCTCAATCTCCTGGTTCAGTACATACATTTGTAGATACTACTAATTAGCACTGTGGTTTGATGCAGTCTTGATGATGATGATGATGATGATGATGATGATGATGGTGATAGTCCCTTGCATCTGTCCCAGCTGTCAGCTGTGATTGATGGACTGTGCACTTCCCACCTCCACTTGCTGGTGTTCACTGCTGTTTATGCTTATACCTGATCTCACATCCAGACATGTTTAAGCCGTCTCACATTAGCAAGCGTATTAATCATCCTTCATGCCATATGATTGGGTTAAAATCCTAGTGTACCCAGACTCCACATTTTGCCTGAGGGAAAGAGAAAAATTAGAGCTCTTATTTCCCCTTTAAACTCATTTAATTTTTGTCAGCCACTGATAATCCTCAGAAAGAACTCTACCGCTAACCCCAGGTTCAGTGTGGTTCAAAACAAAAACAAAATGACCAGAAATGCGTTCACCAAATTACCCATATGGCACAAGACAAGCCTTAATGGCTTCCAACACTGAAGTGTAGTGTTTCAGAGGTGATTCATTGTTTCTTTGCTTAAAGTAAAAATCTTTGCGATTATTTAAAAAAAAAAAAAAAAAAAAAAGGTGGAAAGATTTTTCCATTTAGCAATTTGCTGGTGTTTTCACAGCAGTTTTTGTTAGTGTCTGCTAATTTGCAGATGTTTTCTAGTGTTTGACCGAGAAGGCTGTGTAACCTCGCGGCATTTTCAGTCTGCACAAAGCAGAGAACAGTCTGTATGCTGAGCCAATTTGGAATTCACATTACTTTAACAACTAATAAGTGGCTGATGTGTTCACCTCACCTCCCCATCTAACTGCTAAAAGTGCAATGTTTTGAAAAATGGCAGAAGCACTTTGGAGATGCACAGTAATCATGTAAGCCAAAGAAGAGTCCCATTTATGTCATTTGTGGTGTTTTTTTGCTGTGGTTGCTTTTATTTACAGTTTGTGGATGCACTTAAAGTACTGTACAAAAGTCTTGAGTCACCCCCTCATTTCTTTATATTTTGCTAAGGAAAATAGTGGAACTAGTGCTGTGTTTCATTGAAACATGTACATACATACATGTAAATACAGTATAGAAGGCAGTAATATTCAGGAATAGTTCTCCAGGCTTCTTTGGATGTTGGCTGCCTTCTGTTCTGTTGGGGTCCAGGCTCTGGGGAGGCTGGACCATGACTGATAGTGTTCCTGTGTGTGTGTGTTTTGTGTTGTTTGTTTGTTTTTCATATCCAGGTATGCGTTTGCTGCACTGTTTGTTTTGCTCATTGTCATGCTGAAAAAATAAAGCAGTTTCCAATCAGATGCAGTATTGCATGGTGAATAAAAGTCTGATGGGAGTTTTCTGTGTTGATAATTCCATTGAGTTTGACAGGATCTTCAACACCACTGGCTGAAACCATGACATAGCCCCCACCGTGTTTTACAGATAGCTGTAGTCACTGTTGTACCTCTTTCCTGACTTTCTCTGTACACATTGACGAAGATTTGAACCAAAAATTCTCCCCTTTTCCCTTCCTTAAGAATGGCTTCTTGACAGCCACCCTTCCACTGAGATGAGGCAGTTGCTGAATCAACTGAAGGGCCAGATGCATCTCTCAGGTCCTGTGTCAGGTCTTTTCTGGATGTCTTCCAGTCTGGATGTCTTCTTAAGGATATGACTTTCAGATAGTGTTCATCTGCTGCAGTTTTTTTTAGGCCTTACATTTTTTTTCCTTTCCTCACTTGTCTAGTTTCTTTAACATTTTTAAGGACACACTGCACGCTGTGCAATATTTTCAGCTAATATCTCTTTAGGAAACACCTTGTTGGTATAGAAATACAATTTTATGCTATTAAACTCTGTTATCTTCGGTATTTTTTTTTTTTTTTGTAGGTTGAACATAAAAAAAAATAGGAGCTAATTATATGTTTTTCTGCCAGCCTGCTGGCAACAAAGTGTCTAAAGATACAATTTAAAATTGTGTCTTTGCTAAGTTCTCTGTGTGTAGGCACAACACTGAGTCATCCCTTGACTTAGGTGCCTTTTTATGCTTCAGTGACTCATAGGTCAGTGTTAAGTGACTTACTGTAGAAAATAAACAAAACAAAAAACATTCCTCTGAAAATGGCCATGCACTGGACCGGATTGAAAAGGAGCAAAAAAAATCCGCCAACATCCGAAGGAAAACTTTGAAAGACCTTCAGAAAGCCTGGAGAATTATTGCTCAAGAAAGTCTGGCATCGTGGAAGCAAAGTATAAAGAAATGAAAGTTGGCTCAGGACTTTTGCACAGAAATGGAATTTGCCTGGTAGTTTGTTTGTTTTTTGCCCCAGCATCTGTATATATAATGTCATTTCCTTTAGCCTCAGTTGTTACTTTAAATTTGTGGGTAGGAAGTTTGGTGAACATGCTAAATATAAAACTTATATCAGCATTCAGTTGTAAGCTTGTTAGCATGCTGAAGTGAACATTTAGCTCAAAGCAGCTCTCAAAGAGCTGCTAACATGGATGCCAAGACTATTAGTGCTGATATGTGGTATCTGCTCCTTAAAATGAAATCTTAATAACATTGATGCAGACATAATTGCTTTTTTGCATATCCTGCCATATTAAAGTGATGCCCGTGGTATCAGGTTGATTGTAAAGATGGTGATAAAGATAATGCTAATCTCTTAGGAAATCTCAATTAGGTTTAACCTTATTTGTTAAAGAAAGACCAAAAGATAAGCTGATAGGTAGCTCATTAAAAAATTTCAAGCTTCAGTGAAAACGAATCCTTTTTTGGTAGAAATTTGATTTTTTTTTTTTTTTAAACTTCCACTGTAGGTCAAATTAAGTGCAAACAGATGAGGTAAAATAAGGATGTTATTGAACTTAAGGGGGGATAGAGTTAAAGCAGATTTTCATAACAATTTCTCACTATTACTAGCTTTGTAAATGGCTGATATTTCCCAGACTAGACCTCTATCAGTCACATTCTCATTCACTTTTTAAGCTTGTCATTGGCAGCACAAAATTAAATCCTCCTTCTCCACTGTCAAGCTTAGTATTCAGCAGTGTTTTCCTTTCAGAGGGCCAGACAGCCACTCCTTGTTCTCCATTTTAATCTTGCTTTGCTGCTATTTCATTTCCTGCCGTGCTCATTGAATCAAATTTGAGTCAGGCATTTGATAATGATGCGGTGTCACCGAGTTTCATGTAACATACAGAACTGAGCTGTAGTTCTGTAATTGATGTTATGTATTATTATAACTTGCTTTGTGAAGAAGAAAGTAATACCTAATGTCATTTTTTACTGTGGAAATAGAAAATACCTTTTGCTAAAAGAGATGGATTTTAAAAATTCACACCAAAAAACACAGCATCCACAAACAACATTTAACATAAACTGCTGCATAATCTTTTCAATATGAACCTTTAAGCATGGAAAAGAGAAAAAGCAGGCTGCATGTTGTTAAAATAGTGATCTCAGGCACACAGCTCTGCCTGTGAGTGCACAGCCCCGCCCACCTGCTCTTCAAACCTTCTATTTTCTAGGGTTAGCTAATCAGAAGAATGTTGGCTTATGGCTCAGTCACACTAGAGTGAAAATAGGATAGCAATCTCCTTGTGACCGGGAGGAAAAAAAAAATCCAGTGATTGTCTCTAATTTTTTCTCTCTGGTTGCCCAGAGCCTGAGTATGCAACACTCAACCTCTGGGCGACCACTTTTGATTGCAAGGTGATTACACAGGTTGCCTGGTGGGAGGCAACCTGTCTCCAAACCATTACTGTATCAGTTTGCAACTGCCCACTCTATCCCATTCGCATTGCAAACTGATAGCAGACTGGCTGTGTGTTATTGTGTTATTGTCATCTGGATGCATCAACTGAGGGACTGCACCAAGACAGAAGATAGATAGTGGTTTCCTTTAGTTTTATGCTGAGCTGTGAATTTTCCTGCTCTAGTACAGTCCAAGAATAGAAATATAGAGCTGATGAGTACACAGCAACATATCCCCATTTCCCCATACATTTATTATATTTAAACTTTAGTTTTACATACTTCATACATAGCAGTATGCACAGCTTTGGACACATAGGAAAAATAGCCGTTAAAGATTTCATTTATTCTCTGAAGAAATGTGCTTTTTGTGTTCCTCAGTGCCTCGAGGGTGCCACATAGTGTTTTTAGTAACCATCAGATAAAGCTTGTCAATGCAGCTCTATGATCCTTATTTGGTGAGAGAGGGAAAAAAAAAAATCCCCCTTGGACAAGCTTAAGAGAAGGCAGCACATGTGGGAAGATGGCCTGGCATGTTCAAAATGGCCACGGGGAAGCCATTTCCCACAATGCTCCAATTCCCCTGGCTCCTTGGTGTCGATCTGTCCTTTGTGAGCCAAAGCGTTTGAGACACATTGCGGTCACCATGGGCTGGAGGAGATATGACAAATACAAAAGACCGACCCTGTTTGCTTCTCCCCTTTGAGAGAGAAACGTGTGGCTCATTGATATTGTATGAGCCGAGCTGTCGAAGACACTTCTGGTTTCTTTGGATGGCTGTCAAATTCATTAGTTAAGTTTCAGAAAATTTGCATACATCTTTAGCAGTAAGAAGCCCAGCTGCACTCTAATAAAACTGGATGAATTTCAATTGTTTACAGGCCTTGCAGTGCAGCAAGATGTTGCTTTGATAATGGGAATCACTAAAACGGGAGAAATGTAATAATAATCCAGTTTACTGCTGTGCTGACTTTACTGAACAGGAGGGTAAACTGCTTTTCATAATTCAATTAAATGAAGTCTTTTAAATGTGAACGTATTTAAAGTGGAACATTTGATTGGATTAATTTGGTTATTTTTAGGCCAAATCACTTCAGATAACACATAAATAAACCTCCACTCACTGTGACATCAGTACCTCTGCTGATGTCGACATAGTGGACACTACACCGGTTGGAGAACAGATTCAGTCTGCCACCCCCACCCCCAGTTTGCACAGGTACTCTGGAAAACAGACTTCAAATTTCTGACTTTTCTGTTCATGTCTGGACAGCAAGAGAAATGCAGCAGTGTGAAAGGGCACGGCCAACTCCCAGTGTGTGCTAAATTGAAAGAAGGTTTTCTTATGCCTTGAGTTTGTCTCCTGAAAGAGAGCTTCATGGTGTTGGATAACTCATAGGGACCAAATATAGGAAAGCTCACAAAATCACAGTTACACAATATTGGCATCACATTCAGACTTGTTTTTGATTTGAGCGTGTGTTCAAGAAATCTGTAACTGCACTCCAGAACAAATTAAGTTCACTGATGACATCAACTGTCCTCGTTATCGCCACCAAAGTGGTTCTTAGAGTTTTTGGGCTCGCGTCTGTGCTCTCATGCCCAGATTTTTATCATAGTTCAAAGTCATTTTGAAGACAGTTACTGACTGGAAGTGGTTGCAGACCTGGTCCACGTCTTTGAAGCAACCATTTTAAATACATTTGGGTCATGTTGCAGTCTCCAAACACTGTTTTCCCCAGTGTGACAGAAGCATAAAAGATCTGAACAAACTAACAAACCAAATATTTGCAAATATTTCACAGCTTTGTAGATACATGTATCGTCTCATTTTCACTAAGAATATAAGAGTCCTAAATTGTAGCAGTTGACGGTTTAAATGGCATCTGTCTTAAGTTCTCTGTGAGCTATTTAGTATTAAAAAAAATCCCGCAATTTTATAAAAAGAAATTTCACTAGCAATGAACACAACCCCAGATAGCTCGTAGTGAACAAAACACAAAAGTCTGACCAAATAAATGTTCCCGCTATGACAAATTGTTAATGTTTCTAGAGGAAATGTTCTTGCAAAAACACTGAACTTAGCTTCAAGCATGATATTATTACTTGATGATTGAAACCCAGAAACTGTGACGAAACAGAGCGAGAATGAAAGAGACAGAAGGAGCCGTGGTCCCAGCCCACTCTGCTGATTGCTGGCAGGAAGAGGCAAATTGTCTCATGCACCAAAGGTGGCAGAAACCATGGTAGGCATCATATTAACAGGATCAAAGCTGCTGCATTCTAATCTGTTCCTCGACTATGTGAAATATCTGGGGCAGGCGAGCTTCTCAAACTGCTCTTAGATCAGCTTCTTGTGACTCATCACGATGCCTGAGCCCGAGGCACTTCCAAACCGAGTCAGTGTCAATATTAAGCAACATTTGTTTTTGTGTTAACACCACAGGGACCCCAAAACATCTGAGACTTGGGGAAATTTAAAACGGTTTGAGTGGGCGGGTGTAGGTGTGAGGTACAGTCTGTGGGTTTAATCCATCACTCCACTCCTCGGGGAGTGTGGGTAGAGCTTCTTTTCAACTCGGGAATTAAGCTACTGCTTGGTAGATATTCAAAGGATAGCAGAATGCCACTCCTGCTGCACAAGCAAGCTTAGTACAGTCATAACAAATGAGCACAAATGAAGCCCTTAAACACTATGTGGTTTCTAAACTCGTTTTCACTGAGGTGCAAAACTGGACTCCATGAAAGGCTGAAGCTTTTCACTACCCATAAGAAATCAGAGAAATAACAGGGGAGATGCAGCATAAAGCAAATAGACTTCCTTGCAATTCATTTTCACTGAGTTTTCTTATATTTACTGAAATACATCACAGTTTTAGTTTTCGTTTGTTAGCCTGCATTCTTGTAAAGTTCATTCAGATTCTCCCACTCACAACTGTTCCCCAGAGCAACAAATACTTGTAATGTGT